>NC_140032.1:72632628-73232628 GCF_963513975.1 Fringilla coelebs
AACGGCAGGAGCGATCCGCAGCGCGATCCGCGGGCGAGCAGCACCCCCTCGTGTCCATCCCCGCTCGGAACACACTTTTCCCGGGAACACCGAGGCTCATCCCGCAAGAACGGCAGGAGCGCTCCGCAGCGCGATCCGCGGGCGAGCAGCACCCCCTCGTGTCCATCCCTGCTCGGAACACGCTGCTCCAGGAACACCGACGCTCATCCCGCGGGCACAGCGGGAGTGCTCCGCAGCGCGATCTGCGGGTGGGCAGCACTCCCTCGTGTCTATCCACGCTCGGAACACACTTTTCCCGGGAACACCGAGGCTCATCCCGCGGGCACGGCGATGCGGAGCCCGCAGCGCGATCCGCGGGCGAGCAGCGCCCTCTCGTGTCTATCCCCGCTCGGAACACACTTTTCCCGGGAACACCGAGGCTCACCCCGGAGGAGCGGCGGGAGCGCTCCGCAGCGCGATCCGCGGGCGAGCAGCACCCTCTCGTGTCTATCCACGCTCGGAACACGCTCTCCCGGGAACACCGAGGGTCATCCCGCGGGCACAGCGGGAGGGGCCCAGAGCCCCGGAGCGTCAGCACCCACTCGTGCCAGCGCTATCCACATTCGGACCACGCTGCTCCCGGGAACACCGAGGCTCATCCCGCGGGCACAGCGGGAGCGATCCGCAGCGCGATCTGCGGGCGAGCAGCACCCTCTCGTGTCTATCCACGCTCGGAACACGCTCTCCCGGGAACACCGAGGCTCATCCCGCCGGCACAGCGGGAGCTATCCGCAGCGCGATCCGTGCGTGGACAGCACTCCCTCGTGTCTACCCACAGTCGGAACCCACTGCTCCAGGAACACCGAGGCTCATCCCGCGGGCACAGCGGGAGCGCTCTGCAGCGCGATCTGCGGGTGGGCAGCACTCCCTCGTGTCTATCTCCGCTCGGAACACACTTTTCCCGGGAACACCGAGGCTCATCCCGCGGGCACGGCGATGCGGAGCCCGCAGCGCGATACGCGGGCGAGCAGCGCCCTCTCGTGTCTATCCCCGCTCGGAACACACTTTTCCCGGGAACACCGAGGCTCACCCCGGAGGAGCGGCGGGAGCGCTCCGCAGCGCGATCCGCGGGCGAGCAGCACCCTCTCGTGTCTATCCACGCTCGGAACACGCTCTCCCGGGAACACCGAGGGTCATCCCGCGGGCACAGCGGGAGGGGCCCAGAGCCCCGGAGCGTCAGCACCCACTCGTGCCAGCGCTATCCACATTCGGACCACGCTGCTTCCGGGAACACCGAGGCTCATCCCGCGGGCACAGCAGGAGCTATCCGCAGCGCGATCCGTGCGTGGACAGCACTCCCTCGTGTCTACCCACAGCCGGAACCCACTGCTCCAGGAACACCGAGGCTCATCCCGCGGGCACAGCGGGAGCGCTCTGCAGCGCGATCTGCGGGTGGGCAGCACTCCCTCGTGTCTATCCACGCTCGGAACACACTTTTCCCGGGAACACCGAGGCTCATCCCGCGGGCACGGCGATGCGGAGCCCGCAGCGCGATCCGCGGGCGAGCAGCGCCCTCTCGTGTCCATCCACGCCCGGAACAGCCCTCTCCCGGGAACACCGAGGCTCACCCCGGGGGAGCGGCGGGAGCGCTCCGCAGCGCGATCCGCGGGCGAGCAGCGCGCTCTCGTGTCCGCGGTCAGGCACGGCACCGCGCCCCGCCGTGGTACCGAGAGTCCAGCAGCGGAGCCAAAATCTGCCTGTCTAGCTGGCCCCGGTCGCGCACACCGAGTTCACGCCACCCGAGCTGTGTTCGTACGTGAGGGTTTTGCTCTCACCCGGGAGCTACCGCTGACACTGCTCAATGCAGCTCGTGTTTCTGCGACCTCGGCATAACATTTCATGCCTGAAACTGTGTCCGTTCCTGCACCGGTTGGAACCTGTGCTCTGTGCACAGACCAGGGCGAGCACAGCTTCCAGGTAACAGTCCTACGGACACTCTGCAGCTTTTTAGCTGACTGACCATCCTCTTGTTGGGGATGGGCTCTGTCAGCCAGCATCCTGTGGTTTCCCGTGTGCTTTTTAAAAGCTAGGGCAACATCATCTCAGAGGCTGACTCTGCACTCCCAGTGTGTTCAGATTCTTCGCTTGTAAGGACATGTGTACTGGCTGGAATCAAAGTTTTGCCCATGGGGCTGAGAATGACAGTTTCAGACGGATCAAATTCCAAATTAGAAGACACACCCTCCCAAAACTGCACAGGGAAGAATCTTTCCACAATTTCAGCATCTCCTAAACATCTATTGACTTGTTTGTGTTGCCTTACACAGGCACAGGCAGAGCTCGTAGTCCAAATCAGATAGTTGTTTGATACTCCACCACGTTCCATGGCCCTCTCATCTGGATTCGTTTTTCCAAAGCCTCTCTGTGCCAGAAAGACATTCAGATGTCCTCAACAATCAAATCAAAGTTTAGCCCCCTTAATTCCCACAAAGCCTAGCATAGTTTGCTAAATGTGTGAGCCAAGCATGAAAGAGGGTTTGGCCCTTCAGATTAGAGACTCTATTGTTTCCTCCAATGCTGCTGAAATGCCACCGCCTCTGCCCTGGAGGGGACCTATAAATGCCACCATAAACTCTAGGATCCTAAGAATTTGGGCCTTGAATATCCAAATGAGAAGAAAAGTGTGATCCACACAATCAGACACTTGGGAGAAGGACATGAATTTGATGCAGTAAGTATATAAATGAATTTATTCTTGGTAAAATGTGCTCAACAGCACAATGCTCCAAGGGGTTGTTTGATACTGTAAGGGAAAAGCAGCATTATGGAAGGCCAGGAGTGACACAGAGCAGGCAGCTGCAGTGTCTGAGGGGTGATTTCCAGTGAGAAGACTGAGCTGAGTCGAGGAGTGTCTGTGTCAGAGCATGAACTTGCTCAGAGAGGAGTCACAGTCGTCTCCTCAACGCACCCAGCTCAGGGCAGAACCTCAGTGAATCAGCCTGATCTGTTCTGCTTTGCACTTTCTCCTCCCCAGTGCCCTCTGGGCTCATGTTTTCAAGACCATATTAATAAATATGTGCCATGGATGCCTCTGGATCATCTGCCCTGCTGTCTGTGTAGATCTCTAATGCACAGATATTACACAGTTCTCTCTGAACAATTTTTCTAACACTTCAGGGCTGTTGCTTGCCAATATTCAGTGCAGGGACATTTTTCAGGTCTCAGGTGTGGCTGGTTTCACAGCTTGCTGGCAATCTGAGGTGTCAGTGGAGGGATTTGTGCTGAGCAGCACACAGTGCAGAGCTGTGTGCCCTACACAAATGAAGAATGCCTGCAGAGCACAGGGGCCGTGAGGGCAGGGGCATGGGCTGCTCAGGCACACTGCCACTGCTGCCATTCCCCAGTGCCCACCAGCCCCTGATCCCCTGCTGCTCAGGCAGAGCTACAACAAGAGACAGCTGATTCTCATCCTTTTATTGCACTAATTGCTGCAAATGTAGGGATCACTGGCACTGAGCTCAGCCTGTTCTGCTGCAGGGACAAACTGTCCTCTTGTCTGTATAGGAGAAGCTTTGATGTGTGACACCTTCCACGTTGAAAACGCATATTTATACCTCATCTGAATGGAAGTATCAGAAAAAAAAAGAGAGGTCGTTTGGGAAGGATGTCCCAGCTGTAGCAGGTGAGTCTGCCCTTCCAGGAATGATGGTAATTTCAATTCAGGATTAAGATCTGAGTCTTCCCCAGAACTCTAGGAAGCGACTGTTCAATTGAGGGGAGCTCTGGACGGACACTTTTTTTCAGGAATAGAAAATAGGAGACCGTCCACATCATGACTCACCTGCCTTAAGGAAAAACCGAAAAAAAAAAATATGTCAATGGGAAAAGGGAGTCAGGGGATACAGTCACATGGCCTCAACTGGTCATTTCAGAGGAGTGACTGAGCACAGAAGGATCCTGTAATGCATCGGTGGGTGGTTGTTGTGCGGGGATTGGGAGGGTCTTGATAGCAGCTGTTAAAAGTAAGGGAGACCAAGGGTTTTGTATTTTGAAGACAGAAAAATCCAGATATCTACCATGACCTACAGGAAAAAAAAAACAATAGGACAAATTATGTTTTATGGACTTAGGAAAAATGCACATCTGAAGACCTTGCTTGTGGCCAAGTCACAGTTTGTAAGTGCTGTCCTGGCCGGGTGCGATGAGGCGGTGATTTTGCTCCGGGCTGAGCTCTAGTGGGCGTGACAAGCTGTATTGCTGCAGCTCTCTGGGACAGGGCAGTCCCCTCTGGCTCTGCCCTCTAGGATATTTTGTAGCTCCAGGCAGTAAAAATCCTGGCGTACCTCTATGAAGTCCTGTGCTATTACACGGATGACTCCATGGGCGTGGGTAGGCGATGACAGCCACGAGGCATGACTAAAGGTGTTGCAGATGCTCAGGTCATACCTGCCCAGACAGCAGTGGCTCATGAGGATAATAACAGTGAGACCTGCAAGCTGCTTTCCATGCAGGCAAAGGTCAGTGTTTGGTAAGCTGCAGCTCTTGGTGTGATATTTAAAACCATGGAGCTCTAGTGGGTGTGCTGCTGCCAACTTCAGCTCTACTTCTTTTCTAGTCCTTAAAAACTCGTGGCCCTCAAATCCACCAAATGCTGTGTGTGAGGGATTAAGGCCTATGGCAGTGCATAAGCCTTTGTGTGCTTTTCATTTTTGTGATATATTTCAGTATTTCAGCTACTATCTGTTACCCTCTTTCTGGTTTCTGTGCTTATCAGTTGTGGCTCCAGAACATGTCCTGGCACACAAGTACTGCTGTTGGCACCTGGCTGTGATGACAGAAAATAATCTTGCTAAGGAGTGGGAGGCCCTCTGAAGCCTAAAATCAGGTTTTAATTCCTTGGTTTGTTCCTATGATCATGCCACCCCTCTGGTAGCATTTGTAATGAGAATGAAAGAATTGATCACTTGTTTTTTGAGCTAAGTTCAGGTCTTTTCAGATGAGGCTCTCCTTTTGCATTTGAGCAGCTAGCTCAGAAAGTCCTGGACAATTTTTCTGTGCTTGAAGTTAATGAGTTGTCTAGAAAGAGGTGTTTGCAAACAGGATTAGGGATTTTCCTTCTCACTGCGAAACAAAGGAATACTTTGTGTTTATCCAAGTACTTCCACTGAAGTGCAGCACGTGTGTGTGATGCCACCATGGCAGCCTGCTTACTGTGATTGTCTACTACAAAAATAGAACAGGAATCTCTGTTTTTCCCGTTAGAGGTTCTCTCCTATCTTCAGCAGGGTGTTTGTTAATGGTTGGAGGCCAAGTTATGAACTAGCTCAACTCCAACCTCCAATTACTTATTAACCTAAAATTACTTAGTTATTAATCGTGCAAGGAGCAGAAGTGTAGCGCAGCCTATAAAGACTCCACGATCATCACATTCCCTGCCTGCTCTAAAGAAATTATTGTTACCCTTTCACAAAGAGGTGAAACAGTATTACCAAGTTGTGACTTGTTCATAGGTTTCCAGGGCATGCAAACTATGCTGATTATGAAAGACGAAAAAATAATTGTCTCTGTGCATTGATGATTGAATTTCTATGAAAGGGATCAAAGCCTTGTGTTTCTTGGAGCTGACAGTGAAGTAGTTCCTGCTCTGTGGCCCTGAGGACCTGTTTCCCCTCCCCATACCTGCTCCCAGCCTGCACTGACCAGTCCTTCCCAAGTACTCACCAGGTAATCATGTGTGATTCAGATGAGGTCAGAACTTGCCCAGTGGTAGGAAGAGTTCAAGGGTGAGAGGGAGAACTAGAAACAAAGCAGAGCCACGTTGCCCAGGCCAAGGTAAGGACCAACACACCTGGTGTTACTGGAGATGGGAACTGTAGGTTTCTATTACAGTTATGGGGTTCATTGCTTTATGGTATTAATTTCTTACTGAGACATCTTTGCATTAATCTAGGTACTTTGAGCACTGAGTTTTCAAAACTTGGTGATAAACTTTAAAAAAAAAAAAAAAACTAAAAAAAGCTATCCCTAGAAACCTGAGGTTTTGTTTGCTTTTTAAGTTGAAAGGTTTGGGCTCAGGATGAAGCCTGATTTATCCTTGGGAGAAAGGGAGGGTTAACATCACATTTTGCTCTTGTAAGCCAATTGTGTGGTCTTCAGCCATAAAAATTCCCGGGTACCTCCTGGTGCCCAACAGCTTCACGGTGTGAGTGTCCAGCGGGGTGGCAGACCTGTCAAAAACAGGTATTTGATGTTTTCTTAGGTTAGAGACTTGAGGGAGTCAGGCTGCTATTGCTCTCTGCTCCAGCTCTCTGATCCCAGAGCATCAGGCAGCACGCTCAAGTACCTGAAGCTGGGAGAGGAGAAACCAAGGCTCTGTTTTTATAGCAGTTGGGAAGCTGTGTGGGTTTGTGCTGACCCACTTGAGATGGAGCAGCTCCAGAGACTGAGCTTGGCACAAGGCTCCAAGCCCCAGCACAGAGCTTCCATGCTCTGGTGAGCTGAGTTAAAAGACCTTGCGTGCTGCTTCCCTCCTGTTTTCAGTGATTCTCAGTGTTGTGAATAGCAATTAAATCCTTGTGTCAATATTTGCAAGGGGCAAAGCCAGAAACTGCCACACAAACTTTAATCCCAAGCACCAGGCTTGCTGTGGTGTGTGTTTGGCAGTGTGTCCATCTCCGGACAGAAGTGTGCCACAGGATAGGATGTGATCAGGAATCAAACATTTCAATATTTGAGTCCGTTCTGCCTCTCCCTAACACAAATTATATAAAGCAAAAGGAACTTGATATGAATCAGTGCAATAAGATGGGTGTGAAGGCAAATTCAGGTTTGGTGTTTTTCATGCTCTTCTCTGTGGCCCAATAACTTCTTGTTTTGTGCTTGATCTGGTGAATGAACTATTTGCTGGAAACAGATGGGCAAACAGTAGGAATGGTGAAGGTGTGCCTTGGTTCAATTCTTTTTTCTAGCTTAAGCATCTGCTTATGCAATTTACTGCTGGGCAATTGAAGTAAGAGGCCGTGCTTTTCTTCTTACAGATGCAGCTCTTGTCCAGTAATGTTCATAAGGGTATTAAAAAGAACTGTGTGGGGTTAAGGGATCAAGCTGTGCTGTCACAATTTGCCATGACGTTCTGAACCCATGTGTCTACAGTGGGCCATGATCTGATGGGTTGTGCCAGTTATTCCCCCAAACACTGAGGATGGGCATGCACCTGAGGGAAAGCATGCTTTATCCCATGGGTTAGGAAACGGAGGAGGCTAAAGCCTAACAAGTGCTTTGGGCACCGGGAGTTTCACGGCCTGTCACCCGCCGATTCAAGGGAGTCGGCAGCTTGCCTCCCTTGGTCAAGGTAGTGATTAAAGCGTTAACCGGAGCCTCCTGGAGGTGGAACCGCGACTTAGGGCGGGCTCCTGTCAGCGCTTGGAGAAAGGAAAGTGGTAGGTAAATATTCCCGACGTGCACCGAGGTGCGGGGAGTGTCCCGGGCTTCCAGCGTTCCCGGTTTGTTAGGCAAAACAGCAATTAGCAGCCCGGAGGGTCCCGAGCAGCGGCGGAGGCGGCTGTCCGCGCTGCCATGCCCCTGTCGGGGCTCAGGGAAAGGCATGTGAGGCTCCTGCTGCGCCTCTCCGCCTCGGAACGCCCGGCCAGGTGAGTGCCAAGGACGGCCGGCGCTGTTCTCTCGGGGGAGGCGAGGTGCTTGCGAGGGGCTCCGGGCACACTGCTCCGGGGCACTGGGGTGCCGGGGGAAGGAGAAATGCCCGACAGGAGCTGCCAAAGTCTGCGTGAGCGCCAGCCGAGGCTGGGCGGGCACAGGTAGTGCCGCTGCTCGGCGTGGCCAGGAGCCCGCCGTGCCCTTCACTCGCTCCGGGAGGGATCGGGGAGCGCCGTCCGTGACCTTGTGCGCTCCTTTCGGCGGCGGGGAGCGGCCGTGGCGCTCGGCTGCGGGGACCAAGTTACTTCCCCTAAAACGGGGAAGCACGGCGTCCGAAAGGGATGGGTGCAAGCCCCGCTCTGGCGCTGCCCGAGGGGAGGGAGCGTGTGTGCGCGTCCTGCCTTGTGCCTGGGAAAGTTAAGGGGCCGTATTCACATAATCCAATTTACTGCTAGTTTTGTCAAATCCCATTCCGAGCCTGCCTGAGCAGAGGGTTTATGCTGTGATTTGTACTCAAGGCGTGCTCTTAATGCTCTGTACTGAGCGGCTAATTATTAAAATAAGGTGTGAAGAAATCTGAAAGCCCCAGAAAAAAACAAAGCCTTTTTTTTTTAGTGGTGAAAACACAGTTGCTCAGAATAAGTACTTTGTTTTAATTAGCACCTTTTTCTTTGGTGGAAGGGACAACTAACGTAAACGAAAAGAACAAAAAAGGGGAATGTGAAGTCCCACAACTAGAGTATGTGACTAGTAAAATTATTCTGCTGATACTGAGTTTATCTATCTGAGCAAATTTTAAATTCATCTTGATAGAAACCAAACTGGATTGAAAATTTGCTAAATACCAGCCACCTGTGAGCTTAGAAGATGACTCAGCTGGACATGGTGTTGTCCCTACGTACAAATTAGCCTATGTGCCTGTAGAGGGTAGCTGAGTGAACAAGCAGCTGAGCCTTGTGGTTTCTGTAAAAGACATGGAAGAGGTTTGCCCTATCCTGACTGCTGTGGGTTTGGAAGAGCTTTGGGAAGCACTGGGTTAAAATACCTAGGGGTCTTTGCTGAGCTTTGGGGTTTCAGTTTCTCTAGCAGGGGCAGAGGCTCTGCGTAGCGCACTGCACTCAGATATGGATGCACCAGAAAGCACATCCAGGCTCTTACACGAACTGAGCTGCTGCCTTGCTGCTCCTCTGGGCTCACTTCTGGATCCTGGGTGTCCCTCTCCTTCCAATCCTCCTCTGCAGCTGCCTTTTTTTATCCTTGTCTAAAAATCTGTGTAGCCATTTGCACTTAACTTCTGCTTTGTCATTCCTGCACTACAATGTCCCTGGTCTGTCCCCTTAAGTAAATGACTTAAATATCACTGGACTGAATAAAAGGGAGCAAGTCCTCATATCTGCCACTGCACTGACACTTGGACTTTTTCTTTGGGGAAAAAAAAAACATTTCAGGTAAGGTATGAATCTTACAGACAAGTACAGCTCATTGCCTTTGTTAGATTTGTCTTGTTCCCTGACGTGTTGATGCTCTTGCAGCTTTGAAATGTGCACCGGTCTGTTTTCCCTTTGCTTTTCCTTGACTCCTCCAACAGTTGCAGTCCTCCTCTAGAGATGCTCAGTTTGCAGCTCCCCCAGTTTTCATGTGCTCCTGACTTTCCCTTTGCTTTCCTTTCTTTCCTTCACTACGTATTTCAGGCTTCAGTCAATCTTCCTCCAAGCATTTGGTTTCTACTTGGCTGAGTCTCAGGCCAGCAGTTTAGCCCAGCCAAGATCCCACTTTGCAGGTGTAACCTATCTGAGGGAATTCTGCCCTTCTAGTCCAGTTTAACATAATGGTAAAGACACCTGTGTGATACCAAGTAAGTTCAGGAGACAACTTTGAATCAATGGCACAGGCAGATATGGCTGGAGTGGCTGGAAAATCAGCATGGTTTGGGTAGTTCAAATCAAAGGGAGCAGTGGAAAAGGCATTTCACTTCTGTTTGCTTCCTCAAAAGGACTACAGGGAAGTGGCATGGAAAGCAGCAGGATAGCAGGAGGTGATGGGAAATGTAGCAGCTTTGTGGATCTAGGGAGCGCCAGTGCAAACATCCTGGCATCTGTTGTGTCAGGCGCTGCCCTGGGGCAACCCACAGGTTTGGGTCTTGGCTAAAAACAAGCCAGAATGTGCCCGTGGGAAGGGTCCAGGGGGAAGTGTTTGGTGCAAGGCTGATGAGCACAGCAGGTCACCTAAGTGAGGAGAACAGTGAGAGCTGTGCTTCTCCCCCAGCCAGGGGAGAGAAGGCTCTGTCCTGGATATTGCGGCTGTGAGGGAGACAAAGGGAAAGGCGTTGGTGAAGAATTGTCCCCATCACCACCCACTCTTCCAGTTCCCTTTATTTTCAGCATTTTAATGGCACCTGGCTGATTTCAAATCTCTTTGGGGTGTTTAAGGCAAATAATTTACCAGGAGCCATCCACTGCGTAGGAAAACACAGCGTTCATCTCTTTTGTGTGCGTGTAAAGGTCACTTCTCTCCATGTGCAGAGATCAGCTTTTTCCCTCAGATGAATCATTTTAAGGCCAAATAGTGTAGAAAAGAGTGTGGCCACGAGCAGTGGAGCGGTGCTGGAGCTCTCCAGTGTCTCTGCTCTACAGTTAATAGAGGTGACTTGGCTATCCACTACTCTTAATGTGTTGTTTCCTGACAGATGCCAGGAAGCTGAGGTGTCTGTTCAGTTATTCAGGTGCCAAAGTACATAAACTCCTCTGTATCCTGCAAAAATGGCTTGAAATTACACTGACAGAGGCAGCTGCTTCACTTAGAGGTCTTAAGTAAATCCCATAAAATCAGATTTCAAGGTGTGGCCAGTGGTCACTGAAGTTGTTTCAGAGGGAAAACCCAAGCAGTGGTACACAGCAGTGTATTCCTCACACACAAACTCAGGTCTGTGCAGAAGTCCCTGGGCTTCTTTGGCTTGCAGGTATGGTTTTGTCTTCATGGATGTCACCCAAAGAACAAAGGGAGTGCTGCTCCTTTCAGTGAGCTCCTGATAGAGCACTGCTAGAAGCACACCAGCTGCTCAGGTAAAGCTCATTTTGGTAGCGCACCCTGGTTTTAGGGGTTATGAAATAACTTCCTGTATATTTTGTGGGTGAGGGTCATGGGTTTTATATGCAAAGCTTTTCATTTGTCCACATATGTTGTTTTTTGGAGGCTGTTCATCTAGGATTATGGAAAATAGGTGACATCTAAAAAAGCAGCTCAGTAGTGCAGTACACAGAGGTGAGGTGTTCACTCTTTGCCCAGCCTGTTCAAGGTTGAACGTTCCCTAAATCAGTTTTTGGAAGGCTGCTTGTCATGGGGACTATAGACAATCAACCACTTTGCAGACATCTTTGACCAGGCCCTGTCCAATGAAGTCTGAAATCAGATTCAAGTCAATCCCCTGGCATGAGGGACAATGGACATCGAGTGCTGTGAGCCAAATTTCCTCTGTCATCGGGCCCAAATAAGAGAAATGGAAGTGGAATGATCAAGTGCAGTCTTTGGAGATGTTGCTGCTTTTCACAGGATCCTCTGAGGTTTTTTTTCCCAGCCATGTGCGATGCCACTTGTTCAGTTACCTCCTCAGTCTTCCTTTTATTCTAGTACCTGAGGGTGAAGGAAAGAGCCTAGACTCCATAATTAAGTTTATTGAGGAATGCATTGTTGAAGTCTCGTGGCTCTGGCTCGTTGCCTGCATAACAGGCTTGAATCCCAGCGTGGAAACCTGCAAATTGTATTGCTACCTCCCTGAAATTACTGTCTTGTTCTCTCTTTGCTATTCCACTTGCTCTCTTGGTGATGCTGCCCATCACCCCTCCTTCCCTTGCCTAGTTTTAGGAATCTGGATGGGGTGCTTGGCAGAGTCCCAGTGTGTTTTGCTGTCCCTGGGTCATGCTCTGGCCATAGTGGACAGGTGGATCCTGGCCAGAACCTGGGCTGCTGTCTCAGACTGCTGGCAACTCGAGCGTAATCCTGGAGTTGAACGAGTCCTGAAGCTGCCTGAGAAAGTCCTGGTAGATGGAGTGCTTGGGATTTGAGGAACTGTTATATACTTGATGGAAATGGCTTATGGATTTTTTATCAGCAGTGGGAAATACTTGGGTTTTAAGGCTTAGTATGAAGGAGTCAAAATATGGTGTAGTGAGCCCTCAGCTTGAGTGTCCCAGCCTGTGTCACCTAGCCAACTCAAGCTTTGTCCCTGATTGCTATTCCATCTTGTGTAGTAGCAGCAGTGGATGCATTTACTCTTTTTCACCTTTTGCTTAGATTCATCTCTTCTGAGTGAATGAAGAAAGTGACTATGAAGGCACAGCATCTGCCTTCTGTTTTCATCAATGAAGAGAAATTCGTAACCAGGTAAATTATTAAAACCCTGAACATTTAATGAGTTTGCTGCTGCCTTTCAAGTTATTCCACATGTATTCCTTGACAGGGGATCCTGTAGACAGCTGAGTCTAGCCACAGCAATCCCTACCACTTAGTTTGAGCTGTCTACAGAGCAGAGTTGGCCTTCATGT
This sequence comes from Fringilla coelebs, assembly GCF_963513975.1. Taxonomy (NCBI): domain Eukaryota; kingdom Metazoa; phylum Chordata; class Aves; order Passeriformes; family Fringillidae; genus Fringilla; species Fringilla coelebs. The sequence continues at coordinate 72,644,802 of NC_140032.1, forward strand.
GGCATTAAAACAACAGAGCATTAAGCCTTAGGCTCTGTGGTTTTTGTTCCTTAAGGAGACCAGCTCTTCTAGAGGATTCTGAAATAAAATTACAGGTTAGGGAAGAAGACCTTCCTGTCTTGGAGATCTGCTGGAATTGACCCTAAGTTCCAGAGCTGAGCTCAGCTTGTCTGCAGCTTGGGGTTTGGCAGCCCTGGATGGCAGGGTATCTGTGCAGGAACACTTTTGGGCTGCTAGCTCTCTGCTGTGGTCAGAGGAAGTGTCTCACCTACTTGTAGAAAAAGCCTGGAATTGCACTCTACCTGTCATTTGTGGGAAGCTTTTCCACAGGTCAGTCTCCCTGGGAGGAGTTTTTCCTACTGCTGCCCCAAACTCTGAGCCACCTGGCCTTTAGCCCCATCCCCTTTCTTAGGGGATTGTTTTTCCCCTGGTGACAAGAGCGCAGGAGCTGGAAGGAGAGCCTCTCTCCATTTCCATTGCTCTTGGTCTTCCCATGGGAAAGAAACTCCCTGTGGACTCAGCCAGGGATGGGTCTGCAATGGAATTTCTTGTGCTGCAGGAGAGGTTTGTTCCTGACTCCCGATGCTGTCCCGTGTGGCCTGGGCAAGGCTGTTTTCTCCCTTTCCAAGGAGTGCTGTCAGGGCTTTGTCCAGAGCACCCAGGCAGCAGATGCATCACTCCCTTTCTCTTCAAGAGTTGTTCCCTTTGTGCTGCTGCTAATTTGGGACGCAGTGCTTTTGTGCCAGAGGTATCTCATGTGTGTGAACTTGGCATGCAAAAGCCTTTGGAAATGTAGCAGGTGAACCCGAGTCTCTGGGCCTTTATTCCCCTATGAACTTGCCCGTTCACGTGGTGAAATGTGCGTCCCAGTTGAGACCTTTCTGCATGACAGCCATGGTTTCAGCTCTCTTCACCGTGCATCGAGGGAAATAGGTGTTTCGAGAACCACTGACATTCCATGCGCACTCAGGCTTGCTTCCAGTGCAATTTCCAGGCTGTCATCCCTCATCTCTGCCTTGAATCTGCTGTTACACTGCTTCTCTTCCAGCCCTATCCTGCAATCTTGCTGATGGGGCAAGCTTGCTGTTTGGGAATTGCACAATGGCTGGATCAAAAGGCTGACCAAAGGTTGTGGGATGATTTGGCTGGCTGAACTGCTGCGTCTCCAGCAAAACTGCCATAAATATTCAGGGATTCTGTGTAGGGCTTGGGCAGGAGAGAGCACAGGTGAGCTGTCCTGGCTTAGTGCTGCCAGAGAGCAGCCTGGGCTCTGTTGTGCTTCACCACCGGGGCACCTGACCTTGCAGCTCCTTTGCATCCTGCTTTTGCTGCTGAACAAAGTGGGGAATCTGCAGTGCACATTATGTTTTTGGGCTGAGTTGTTCTGCCGCTGTCTTGGCTTTGGTTTCTGCTAGTAGTTGTGTTTGGCTGTTGTCGCAATAGCTGCTGATTTTCCAGATGCCAAACTCAGCAGAGATGGCATCTCTCTCTAGGTTAGGGCAGCAGAAAGATGTGTTAGTGTAAGACTACTCCTGGAGCTAGGCTGGTGCACATATTCCCTTCTGGGGCAAAAAGAAGGAAAATGTTTTTTTCCTCTTATGTTTCTACTACACAAGGACAAACAAGTCAGAGGGAGTTGCTGTTAATCTCTCCCTCAGGGCTTTTCTAATTGCTTGTATGGTTTGTCACTGTTGGTTGCACTTTGGCAAGGCAGAAACCTGAAAGGTTTACTTATGCAAACTTCTGAGGAAGGTAATGGCAAGTTTTTCTAGATAAGGCAAGAAACTGTGTGGAAATCTCAAGAGCCTGCTCTGAGAAACAGAATCTGCTTTAGAGATGACCCTTACCACACCACTTACTGCTGTTAGTCTATGATTTTATTTGCCTTTGCAGTCAACATGGACTAAGAGTGTACCCCAAATCCTTATGTGTTTCTAATCCATCTTCTGGGAGCTCACCTTCCCAACTTCCTACTTGGAAAAAACCTGCGAGATAGCAGCTGTCAGTAAAATGATTGCCAAATGCTCTGAAGTACAGAGAGTTGAGTTTGAAGCACCTCTCGAGCAGGATCAGCAGGTCTGTGACAACATCTGTCAGACAGAGCTGCTTATCTGTCTCCTACTGCCTGGCAATCCTGAGTTGCATCTGGAGCTTGCCTGTGTACGTGGCCAAGGCGTGCTTCATCTTGCTCACCTGTATCCAGCATCACCAGAGCTGGGCTTGCATCTGGTTCATATCCAGACCTCCTTGCCTTCCCTTTTGTTGGGATGGCCTGGATGTGGTCCCTTGCAGAGACACAAAGAACCTGGAATGAGCTATCTCAACCCAGTGCAAAGAAGGGCTTTTGCCACCAGTATTCTGAGGATTTAGGAGCAAAGCAAGTTGAAGTAAATGTTGAAAGTCCTTGTTTAGAATCCAGTTGATAAAGCTAGTTAAAAATATTTTTCGTGTGTGGAACTGCAGTAACGTAAAGTAAATAATTTACGTCCACAGAATTAGCAGGGAATGCAATGAACCTTGAGTTTAGAGCTGCAGCCCCTGTCCTCATGTCACCTGCTAGGTAAAAGCCCAGTTGATCTTTTCCCTTCTCACCATGGGAAAAGGCTCTCTGAAGCAACAGCACACTGCCCTGTTTATTAAGTGGAGTTGTTCCCCATGGTTAACCACCTCTGCTGGTGGGAATTGCTTGCTTGAATTACAGTCTGAGCCATCCTTAAATGCTGTGGGGAAGAGTGTTTGATTCTCATGGCCTTGAAATGCATTTCTATTGATTCTGTCGTTGCTCAGCCCTCCACAGCCTGAGCTGCAGCTGGCTTTGTCTGCATGGCTCCTTGCTTGTTGGCAGAGGTTCTCTTCATCTCCTTCCTTTCTCCTCTCAGTAAAGACAGGGTGTGAAGCTGTTTTGTTTCAGGCAGAGGGAAATAGAAATGGTAGACATCCTGTAGGTGTTTAAAGACAGGAAAAGTATCTGAAGCAGTATGAGACCTGAATGGAAGCCATCATGCAGGGAAAACCAAGCACAGCCTAGTTAAAGCAACCTGCAGCATTGGTGCACGAGGATGTTGCTCTGTTTGCTTCCTCCTCATGCCTGCTACAAGGGTGCAAAGTACAAGCTATTCTGGGGCAGCATTATTAGGGTCATGGGAGACTGACTAATTAATTTCCTCTGGGTATTTAAAGGGCAACTTATGAGCAACCCAGTAACGTGGCACAACTTTTCTCTCAGAAAATGATGTATGGATCATTAATCAACCTATACAAGGATGCAGTGGGTAGCACAGTTCTGGGGCGTTACCCTGCCACATACCACCTGCATTTTACAGTGGTGTTAAAAATTATTTTTCATTGTAATCTTTATTCCAGAGAGCAGCTCAGTTCTCTTCTGAAGAATTACAACTCTTACTATTCAGATCAAGAGAATCTGCAACTGACATATAAACAGGTAAGGATTTAGGGGTGAGAAACCCCACTAACCTGGACATGGCAAATTAGCGCTCTCTTCTCCTCACAGCACTGGACTCCAGCTCCACTTGCTGTGGTGTTGTTATTGCATGACATGTTCCATTTAATGTAATAAACCAGAACTGGTTTCCTGAACTGATCAGGTCAGCTGCAGCTTTGGCTGTTTTGGAAATTGCTCAAAACTGAGGTTACATGTTCTTCCAAGTAAGCTGTGCCAGGGCTGTGTCAGCCTCGGTGATTTCATTGTATTCCTGTTACTTTGAGGGGAGACAGATTATTTGTAGTTGATCACTTTTACTCCATTATTGTGCAGCAGTGACTATTTCCCTGGTTTTCTCCAGCAAGAAGGAAGCTCCCCCTTCATTGAAGGAATCCTCTCAATTTTCTGGGGCGTGCGACACCCTATCCGACTGAAGATTCAGGATGAGAAGCAGATACCCTCTTTTGTCACCCTGAAGTCAACAGAGAATGTGGGCCTCTTCCCTAGTAAAAGGTAATGTATGGACTTCCCTAGGGAGGCTAGCCTTGCAAGGTAGCTCGTGTTGTGGCTTCAGAGGCTGTGGCTGGCTGCCCTGGATATCCCAGATTCCCCAAAGGCCGCGCTGGTCCCTGGACAGCAGAGCCTTGAGCAGCCTCTGCTGGGCAGGGAGGTGTGTCTTTGTGGCATCTGCTTTGGCCCTCAGCCTGAGGAGCTGGAGGAGGCTGCTCTTCCTCATGGGAACTGACAGTTCCTATACAAGGACTGGGAAATGGATGTGTATAAAAATCTAGGAAAAGAGCCAAACAAGCCCCCCGTGTTTCCATGCACCCTGATACGGGCAGCCCCTGGGAGGCCTCGTGCTGGTGCACACACTGGAGCATGCAGCCAGAATCTGCTGAGGGATTGTCTGTCCCAGCTTATGTGTGAGGTCTGGAACCATTGCTGCTCAGGTGAAGTTCAAATCAGACAGTGGATACTGGCTTTGTCTGTGCAAAATTTGGTGTAAAAATCTCTTAAAATGCCCACAGACCAGCTATTCCAGCTGCTGCCAATGGCATTTTATATCCCAGTGTGTTGTGCTCAGCTGGTACAGGTACTCAGTGTACTTTTCCTTTGTTTTGAATGCTGCTTCCCCTGCCTTGGTTGGTGAATTTGATGAGCTGATTCTGAATCTTGTAATGCAGAGGCAGAGCCAATGTTCACCCTGAATGACTCCCTGATAAATTGAGTATTGCAGAGTTTATTTTTCTAATGACTTATTGTCTTAGGTTGCATGTGGGGCATGTTGGAACTGAACTGGGGATTTAATTCTGCCACCTCTGCAGCTGTGGAGTTCCAGTAAAGTCCTCTTCCCCATCTCTGGCTGCTGAAATTCAGGGATGAATTTTGACAGGAGTAACTAGGAAAGAACCTGAGTTTTAGGCAAATCTGGCTCTCAGTTTACCTTGACCAGGTCTGCTGGTGTGGGGTGCACGTGGCCTGCAGGGCAGTTCTTGAAAACTTCTGGCTGGTGGAAATCTGTTTGCTAAAGTAAACACTCACTCATGATCCCAGAAACGTGGGGCTGCCCTGACATGCTTTAAGGTATGCAGAGCAGCTTGGCTGTCTGATCTTAAATGAACTTGGTAAATGTGTGGAACACAACCAAGATCTTGTTTGGCATGTAAATTGGGGGTAGCTGAATATTGCTGGGAATACATATATATATACACATATACATATGAAATTCAGTTTTAATATTGCACTACAAATTGGTTTGTTCTCAGTCAGAGCAGTAACTGGATAAAGACCTTATGCTGAGGAGTTTAGGCAATGATTTATGGAAATATTGACATCTGAAAGGCTGGATGGAACTTCCTGCTCCCATACACAGCTGGTTTGGACAGCACAAGGGACTGTGTGCCATTTAACCTGGGTAACAGACCTGTGATCTGTAACTATTAAACAACAATATGTGTGTTATGTGTGCCTGCCTGGTAGTCTGAGTGTGATTAATCCAGGATGTTGCTGTAAAACAGATCAGGAATTACTGCAAGTTGTTCAGGTTGTGTCCTGGTTGATGTTCAACAGGTTTTAAATTGGATGTGTTACATTTGGGATCCCTGGTCATACCGTATTTTAATATGATTTTGTTATGACTTAAACTGAAATTGCCATGCTGAAGTCTGCAAATTGAGCAGGGATAGGAATGCATGACATGACTCCTGGCCACAGGATCAGCTGCAGTCACTGAGTTAATGAGGAGCAGTCAGTGATAACTTGGTGTTTGGTCTTTCAGGGGGATGACTCGCTGGGGAGAGTTTGATGACCTCCACCACATCAGCGGGGATACTCTGAAATCTACTGAGGAGCAGCCAGAGCTCGAGCCAAGTTAGTGTCAGTGCTCTCAGCTAAACCAAAAATTCTGTGTTCTGTGACAGTGCAAAAGGCCTCCCACACGTCAGCCCTGCCCTGCCAGCCAAGGAAAATCTCTTTGCTCTGTGTAACGTGCTGCAAGCTGGGGAAGCACCCACCTAGGGCTGCTCAGGGCTGTGCAGGTGACTCACAGCCAGTGGCAATGAGCTGTGCTTTTATCCAAGAAATCATTCCCAAGGGAGCCAAACAGCAAACTGCAACCCCTGCAAGCAGCCTATTCTTCATCGTACGCCTCTGCCTCACTCCTTTCCTGCTCCACCCCCCCGGGAAATAACAAATAGTAAACAGTAAATAAAGCCCTTCCCCGAGAGCCTCCTTCCTCTGGGGGTGCTGTCAGCTGCCCACGACGTGTGGTTCTGTTCTGCCCAGGTTATCCATGCTATGAAAGTCACACACTCAGGTCCAGCAGGGAGCAGGAGCTCGACTGTGCCACCCTGCCCCGCACCTGCAGCGACGCCGCGGCCGTGCGCAGGAGGACCAAGCTCCCCACCATAACCAGGACAGAAGTGGAAACTCACAGGTTCTCCATCAATGGCCACTTCTACAACCACGAGGTAGGAAGTTTTAGGCTTGGCTTTGTCGCCTGAGGGACAGGGAGCCCTGCCCAGCGAGGCGTGCCTCACGCTCACGCCGCTCTTCTTGTTCCCAGACGTCGGTTTTCACTCCGGCCTTTGGGTCAGAAACCAAAATAAGAATCAACAGCCAGATGAGGACCAGACAAGTGATAGAGCAGCTGCTTCGGAAGTTCAAGGTAAGTCTGCCGGCAGGAGGAAGCGTGGCCGTGTCCTGGCAGCGTCCATTCGGATGTGCGCTCCAGCCCTGCGGGAAAGGTGGGAATAGCGGGGCAGGGATAGTGCATGGAGCAGAGTGCAGAGAGAGACCCCCGAGGAGCGGTATTAACCCTGGCAGTGCTGCAAATTTCTCAAATATCTTGTTTTGCATGGCTGCTTCGTGTTTAATTTATACTTTAATGGTCTTAAACTTCCCATTTAACTTGTCTAAAGACTTCACTATTGCAGAATTACTCTAGAAACTTCACTATTGGAGAATTACTTTGAGTAGTTAGTAAGATTCGTGAGTGTCTTGGAAGGAACACAGCTTTTAGGAGTAAAAAGGAAGGGGATCACAGAGCAGGGAGTAAAGCTGTAGGGAATAAATTGCAAAGTGTTCAAAAGCTCTGCTGGTTTCTGAATGTGGCTGTCAGGCATGAGGGTAGGTCACAGAGGTTTACCTTGATGGCAGCACAAGTAGCAGATGTACATGTGAGGGGAGAATAAGCTATAGGAAGCAGTTAAGGATGCTGCAAGGAAAGCTGGCAGGAAAGATCTGGGTTTCCAGTGCGTTACTGTTTTGGGCACACCAGGGTTAGGGCTGGCACAGGGACAGTGAACATGGCAGCACAGCTTTCTGTCTTACCCACCTCCAGCATCTTTAACTCTTGTACAGACAGGATCCCTGTCTCAGACTTTGATCCAAATCTCTGAGCTGAGACAGACCAGGAAAATGTTGTCAGAGGGAAGTACTGGGAAGGTCTGTGAGTCTGAATGGATTTTCTTTTTCTTCTTTTTTTTCACAGATAGAAAACAGCCCCCATGAATTTGCACTTTACGTTATCCATGCATCCGGAGGTAAGCCAGCCACTGCTGCCTGATCACTTCAGCTCTGACCATTCTCTGTGTGTGTGGAATGTGTCCCTTGGAGTAACAGGACTTGTGCCTTCTCAGGGACCCTTCAGAGATGTCTCCTCTGGAGAGGAAAAGCTGAATGATTGTGTGTGTTTCAGCTGACAGCTGTGCACTGCATATGCTGAGTTCAGAGTACTCACTGTTCACTGGAAACAGGTTACTTCCATGGCAGCTTACTCCTACTTTTCCAGGAAAGGGGAGATTTTATCTTCATCAATGGGAACACCTGAGAGAACTGGAGGGAGCTGGGGGAGAAGGTGTTTTAAATGGCAGCATATTAGGGACCTGTCAGGCAGTCTGGTAATTGCACTCAACTCAGGATGGGATCTGTGCCAGGAGAAATGGCTCCTGACTGCAGGGGGTAGATGGAGCCCCTGCAGGGTGTTCCACGTTTTGTGACACTGCTTATACATTCCAGAAAAGAAGCAGCTGAGGAGCAGAGATGTTCCCTTGCTGCACAGGCTGCTGCAGGGGCCCTCTGAGAAGGTTGCCAAGTTCTTTCTCATGGATGGGGACGTGGAAGAGATCAGCAGTGACGTATGTATATCCTCACTTCTCATAGCTCATGGAGTCTTTCTCAGTGACCACAGCTAGTAGTGCCTTCCTTGTCTTCTCCTTGTTAGGTGGCTCAGTACATTTCATTTCATCTTCCCTTTTTGGAATCCATTCTGCATAGAATAAATGAAGAGGAGGAGCAGGAGATTCAACAGACAACTGCAAGGTAAACAGACAGAAAATGAGGTGTCAGAGAGTCCAGGGCAATCTGTACAATTGTGGCCTGGCTAAGAGGAGAACATATGGGTGTAGCAGAGTGCAGGTAGAACACTGTCATGGGAAGGCTGGAGGGATTGGGAGGGTTTGTAATCCTTTCCCTCTCCTGCTGCTCTAAAAGATTCCATAATTAATACTGACTACACACACAGAGTGGGGACTCCAGAAAATTTGGACCCTCAGGGTGACTTCTCTTTGTTTTGTTTGCTGTCTGCTTCCTGAGCCTTTGACTGGCTGGGTCTGTACTTGCTGCTGTTCCCTTGGGAAGGGTAAATGCAGTGTCGCACACGGTACCGTTTTGGTTCTGTAGCATTTAGGCCACATCAGTGCCAGATGTCCCCCTAAAACTTGGGGTGAGTGACAGGAATCCCCCTGGCAGTAGCTCCAAATGCCCCACAGGTACGAGCCAGAGAAGCTCCCATATTTGTGAGCCTCTCCTGGATCCAGGAGCACTGAGAAGCTGCAGATCTGTTACTGCACGAAGGGCTGACAATCGTGTTGAACCAAGGTGCCGGGAAACATTTAGAAAATATTAGACTTGCCCGCGCTGGGAAAGCTGGACACGGCCACAAAAGTTGGAAATGGACCCACATGTGGCTGGAATTTGGGCTGAAAGTTTGCAGAGGTTATTTCAAAGCCTTCTCCCTCTCAGGTACAGAAGAGAGAAGAGGCTGATCCAGCAGCACCTGCGCAGTCGGAGCGCCCAGAAAACAGAGACCACGGTGTGATGGGACAGCCCTGGAGAGCGCTGGGAAGGCCCCTGGGAATGCCTGGACTGCTGGAGGGCAGTCCTGCTGCCTTCTGGGGCTGGGACTGAGCAGTGCCCCGTGGGAGAAGTCCCTCTTCACCATTAACCCCTGCAGCGCTGGGGTGCAGGCTGCAAGCACCCACAGAGATGCTCTGCATCACCCAAACTGCAGATGCTGGCTCTGACTTGGAACTTGGCAAAAAACTCCCCTGAAAAGCCCAAGGCTTTAAATCCTGCTGGTGTGTGACCTGGCACCGGGAGGCTGGCGTAGAAAAACACTGCAGTAACCAATGTGCTGATAGAAAATATGCAAACTAGGAATGTGGTTATCCCTCTGTTAAAGAAATATTGTGTTATATTAGCAGAAAGCTTTTCAGTAGAGCCAAGTGGCAGAAGATATTTATGTATTTAAGATTGCAGGTAGAATTTCCACTTAAGTTATAAAACATCCATGCAAGATGCCTGAAATCCACCGGCTTCAGGCTGGTGGATGCTGAAACCGCTTGAGCTTTGAGCTGCTGTTAGAGAAACACAACTGGGAACCCTCCCACTTAGGAGCTGCTCAGCTCTTAGCAATGACAGGGAATTTATTGCTGAAATACCTCGTGCACTGCCAGGTAAGAACTGACTGAACACTGTTGGCTGCTGAAAGGCATCTCAGTGCATTCTGTAGTGGGAATTGTTCAATGTTCTGTTTGACAGGGAAATGGAGAGGTGCTCAGTGAGGCTGCATGTCACAGCCACCGAGGGCTGGGCCCACGGCCTCCCCAGGGATGCAGCCTGGCTCCAGCCCAGCCCCAGGCAGGGCACAGCAGCCAGGTCCTGACACAGCTCTCAGGTCCTTCCTGGCTGAGCCGTGCTCCATGGTAGAGCCCCAGTTACAGAGGTGTAAATAAAATAAATCTGTGCCCAGCTCCTTGGCCTCCTGCATAGCTGGTTGTTTTGACCTGGTGTCTGTGACTTTGTCCTCAGCTGCCTTTGTTTCATGCAGGTGACAAATGCTTGTGAGGGAGGACAGGGATGTGCAGAACAGGTGGCCTAGAAATTGTATAGGGTAAATCAAATTGTAAAACTTGACACTGCTCGAAATCCTGTCACTGGGATGGGAATTTGGAAAGTAAAGGTCAAGGTGCTGATATTGATGCTCCTCAGGCTGCAGCAAGTGTGTTATTTCAAAGTACAGTTTATAATCCTGCCCAGGAGAAGGGGTAGGAACAAGGGAGCACAGAGGGCAGAAATAAAAATAATCCACGGTTAAGAGGTAGGAATTAAATAGGCCATTTTTGTCACCATCTGATGTTCAAGACTTGAATCCTTTTCAATTCTCTTGTCTTGCTGAATTGGGACTGAAAAGTTTAGGCAGACAGAAGTTTGGGGGTAGGACACAGAGCTGATGCTGTTGGCCAGGATTTCAGGGTGAGTGCAATCATGCTGTGACTCCTGTGGGGCCGGTTCTCTGTGAGTGCTGCGCTGTCTAAATCAACCATTTCTGACAAATACAGGCAGGAGAAGGGGAAGAATCTCTTCCAAGGTATTATGGCACACTCAAGGAACCACAGCAGGGACACACAGGTGACAGAGGAGATGGGGGTCACTCGGGTCTGGACACGAAGCCATCACCCACAGAAACAGCGATTACAGTCTATGTCTTACCTGGATTTGTGCATTTGGTCTCATTTGCACTCACACTTTATAAGCTTGGGATTTAAAATGCCTTTCTTTGTTCTGTATTTGGAATAATATTTGGGACAACATTTCCTACCAGAAGGTGGTGGCCACGGCCAAACCCTGAATTTCCATCACTTAGCTTACTGTTTCAGTGGATTTCCTTACGGGGAATCAGCCTCCCTCTGAAGTAAACGTGGTTTGTTGTCATTTGGTTTGCTTTAAATGCTCCCTAAGCTGTTTGTGTCACTTGTCCAGCGAGGACCTTCCCCTGAACTGCGCAGCTCCTTATGCCGACAGCATTTTCTCACTCCTTTTGGTGAGCTTAGGACCCTGCAAAAATGCACATCCCTGGGAGCATCAGTGTCAGGAGGGTGCCTGATGTGTCTGTGACATGTTCAGGGCTCATTAGGCAGTGACTGCAGTCGCACTAATTAATGGGCACGAGAGCAGCAGGCCGGGTTCGGCCGGACTCGGAGCCGCTCGCTGCATTCGGAGCTCAGCTCGCTTCGCTTCGGCGAACCCGGTAATGTTCACCTTGGTTCGGCTTATCTAGTCCGGTTCGGCTGAACGCGGCTCCGTTCCGCTCAGCTGACCTCAGCTAAACTCGGATCGATCGGCAAATCCCGCCCACATTCGGCCCTTCGTGCGCACTCGGCTGTTATCGGCCACACTCGGCTACTGTCGGTTACATTCGGCCCTTCGTGCGCACTTGGCTGTTATCGGCTACACTCGGCTACACTCGGCTACTGTCGGTTACATTCGGCCCTTCGTGCGCATTCGGCTGTTATCGGCCACACTCGGCTACTGTCGGCTACACTCGGCCAGATTCGGCCCTTCGTGTGCACTCGGCTGTTATCGGCCACACTCGGCTGCTGTCGGCTACACTCGGCTACATTCGGCCAAACCCGACGTTGCTCCGCGGCGCAATGGCGGCCTGTGGCCGGGGGCCGCTCCGCGTCCTGAGCGCCGTGAGGGGACAGAGCGCTGGCACAGCCGCCTCATCCCGGGTCACCCAGCCCCTGCCCGCTCCCACGCCCGCCGGAGCGCGCCGAGCAGCGCAGGACGCGGCCGCTGAGCCAGGAACGGGGACAATGGCCGTGGCTCGGGCAGCAGCGGCGGAGCGGGCGGGGGGCGCCCTCAGGTGAGGGGAGGGGAGGGGAGGGGAGGGAGGCGTGCGGGGCCCGGCTGGGCCCACGCAGCGGGACGGGCGTGCTTTCGGCACTGCTGCGTGGGACCAGCCTGTCCCGGGACTTGCGGCTCTCCGGGATCCTGTCCCGTGGGACGGAGCTGCTGCTCGTCCCAGCTGCGCTGGCTACGTTTCACTGGGTGAGAAGCCAAGTTCACTCTTGAGAATTTTTAAAGGTTCCTTAAGGGATAAAAGGCAGCGCTGGGGTGCTTGGCTGTTTGCCAAGAGCAGCCGGTTCCCTGAAATCGTGTTTCGATATACTATTACATTGCCGTGGTGCGTGCATATTCATTAGAGTTTATACATATTGAAACAGGCCTTTGAGTTTAGATGTTCTTTGGATTGGTTTTAACCTTTAACTTGTCTTCATGCCATCTTGTGGGTTAAACCAGTATACTTTATTTCTTCCTGCGATGCCATCCTGTTTTATTTTCACTCCCTTGGTATTTGATATTGATGGTCAGTAAATTCTTCCCTTTTTATGGTGCTGTGGTTTCTGTTTCTGTTATCTTGTGTTTCAGAGAAGATAGTCCCCGAATGTGGGAAATGATCTAATTATTTTACACCATTTTCTGAGTTACTTACACGTAAAAGTATTTTACATTTTACAGTCTCTATTACAGTGCAGTCTAAGATAATATCTATTCCACTCCTGTTTATAAAGGCTCTACAGTGCGCACATAAACTGACAGGTTATGCTTTATCAAGAGCAGCAGTTACAGATTGTACTCCCTCAGGATTGTTGTGGTTAATAATACCATGCCAGAGGTAATTATTTATAGTTATTTGTAGTTATTTATAATTCTGGGGTGGGCTGAGCTCCGTTTTCTGGGAAGCAGTGGGATGGGTGTTCCTGTGTCCACCCCCGTGGGTCCCAGAGAGAATCTGCTCCTGCTGCAGCTGAGGGTCAGTGGGAAAACCTGAACAGACCCGATGGAAACCGATGGAAAAACAGGTTTTGTTGGGTTTTGGACTTGACATTTTCCTTTGATCCGTCTGTTTTGCCTTAGGAAAGAGGAACTGGGACCAAGACATTTTGTTGCCCTAGAAAGGATGAGTTTGTTTGTATGTATTTCCTGACGCACCTGGAATGATTTGGGTGTCAGGAGGCACCTGAGAGCCTCTTTTTGTCTCCTGGGTGAGGTCGTGGCTATAAAAGGGGTAAAAGTTGGAGCAGGAGTGTGGGTAGAGAGAAGAGCAGTGCTTGGGGTCAGTGAGACTCTGGGGATTTGCACCTGGAAAGGGCCCTCAGTTTCCTGATGGGAGTCCTGGAAACAGAACTGGAGTCCCTGAGAAATGAGGACAGTGCAGCTGGAGTGCTGGGAGTGGAGAGTCTGCAGTGGGTGCTGTCTGGTCAGCCTCCTGATGTCCCCTGTCTACTGCTGGGCTGGCACCAAGTCACCTCCCAGGTCGGGACCCCGTCAAGGCAGGGTGCTTTTTAAATGTTTTAAATGCTGCAGCAGCTCCCTCCCTATGTGAGAGCTGCCTCAGAGTGGATGAGTGTGAGGATATCCAGTTCTTCCTTAGGGCTTGGAGCATGGCAGGGTGCAGAGCTCATGTTCAGTCTTGCTTAAACACTTTTAACAGCAAAATATTTTAAAGCAGAGACTTTGAGGAAGTAACACAGGAAAAAGTCTGTTGCAAACATAGGTACAAGGTGTCTATTGAAGATGCACATTGCTGGGTGTTTTGTCAAACCACTCTGGGGACAGAACTTGTCCCAAAAGCTTCATGAACCCTTGTCTTCTGCTGATGGGGCAGTGTCTGAGCCCAGCTCTCGGGGGCTGTGTGGCTCATCCTCCCTGGAGCAGGGTCAGCTGTTGGACCAGGTGAGGATCTCTTTCTGCTTGGTAATTGCTTTTGCTGGCTTCAATGTCTGGGCTGCAGCGCTCCTTCAGACCCTGTGCCCTGCAGCAGCACCTAGAGCTCCCGTGCTGGGCAGGGGGCAGCTCTGGGCTGGCCTTTGGGTCTCATCAGTGCCCATTTACATCCAATATTTGTTGTACTTCCATCACTGTCTCTGCGTGCCACCCTCGGTGCCACGGGACAGAGCTTGGGAAGGCTCCATCCCATCTGTGCCGAGTGCTGCCAGCATTTCCAGCTGCTGCTGGGGGCATCAAGGGCTGCCTTTGGAGCTTGGGTTTTACACAGGGTTACCAACTGCCCTTCAGCATCCAGTGTTCGTTCTGAGCATGGATCCTACAGCTGGATAGTTCAGCTGACAGGGACTAGAGCCAGCTCCTGGGCCCAAAACAGGTTTGGTCCCACAGAGAGCGACTGAGCTTCCTGAGATAGCACACAGATGGTGCACTTTGGGGCTTTGGGGTTAATAGTTAGTGTTGCCAGGTGATTATTATAAGGTTGGACTGGAGCTTTCTTAGAAAAGCCATGAGGTGTGATGAAAATCTATGGAAAACAGGTGGTTGGTATGCTAGCTGGTAGTAGGTCTTGGGATTTTCTTCGTCTTTTCCTTAGGCTGTTCTTAAGAGGACCCCAAAACTGCAAAATAAAAAGGAGGGGGGTGGGGAACGTGGGGGGAAGAGTTGCTTTTAATTTTTTTAAGTATTGCTGTGGGTTTTGGTATGTCAAGTGGCACTAGCAAAACAGAATTGGAATAACCAAACTTCGGGACTGCACTTAATTCCTTTAATGTGTTTGTGTGGGTGCAGGACATGCCAAATCCCAAAGCAATTCCAGGCCTGTAGCTTCAAGTGCAACATCTTTAAAACCAAGTGCTCAGTGTAGCCTTTTCACATGGATGCAAATGGTCTAAAGGCCTTTCTTGTGTCCCAAAAGCAAAAACCCTTTCTCTGTGAGGTTTTGGAGGGGTTTCTCTTTGGGATTTCTTGTGATGCAGCCTCCTGGGTGTCCCTTCCTTTGTGCAAAGTCCAATGGTAAAGGATTGAATGAACTGACATGTGGGGTCTGGGACAAAAATGGTTCTGTTAAAATTAGGCAAAGAATGCAATAAGAAAAATGAGCTTCCTTTTAATGTCTGAAATAAATAGGAATAAAAATGCTGGAAAAGGCCACTTTTATGTTTGAATTGGTGTCACCTCTCATGGATAAAACCCCATGGTGAGCAATCAGACCAGGAATATGAAAGCTTGGATCCTTTGACTTCCACAGTGGATTTAATTTTCTTTTCGTCCTCTCTTTCAGGACAGGAAAAATGATCAAACTCCTGCCATCCTTGCCAAAAGCTTCAGTGTTTAAGCAGGCAAAGCCAAGAGGCTTCAGCAACAGGGGTCTGCACTGGAGGGCTCTGATCCCGCCCACGCTGTGGGTAAGTCAGAGGGACACAGGGCTCCTGTTTTCCTCTCTGCTGGGACTAACTGTCATGGGAATGCCATTTCTGACAGCCCAGTCCCAGGGTGCTGGAGAAGGGCAGAGGTAAAGAGACAAATGCCCGAGTTTCTTGGGGATGATGGAGTTGTGGTGCTTGGCTGTGCCCTGAGGGACAGGTTGGGCATTACTGTGCGCCTAAGGACTGCTCTGGGGGTTCAGGAGCTCTCAGTGTATTCCCAGCTCTCCCAGGATGGCAGCTGGTGCACGGCTGGGTTGGGCTGGGGGCAGGCACTGGCCCTGGCACTGATGCAGGGGCGGGGCTGGGAGGATTTGGGAGCACTGGGAGAAAATGAGGGATGGTGCTGGGCAGAGTGATCAGCCTGTGCTCGTGTCAGTGCAGCCGTGCAGGGCACTGGGATCTGGGAACAGCTCCAGCTCTCCTGGTGTCCAGGGATGGGGTCTGAGGGACTGCGTTTATCTGTTGCTTCCCAGGTGGGCAGGAACAAGGGGAAATGTGCTGCCAGAGCTGTGTCCCATCAGGCTGTAATTCCCTCTGGGAAAGCAGGACAGTCTTTGGACTGAGGTGAGTTTCTTGCAAGTGCTTACATGACCAATCCAGGGAAAAGGGAGTTCAGGAATTGCATCTGCTGCTGGGAACATTGCCTTAAGTTTGCTTAGTTTGTGTCTGTGAGAAGTGGGAATTGGGCTGGACAGGTGCTGTTGGGAACAAAGGATGGAGTAAATCCTCTCCAGGGTTGTGCAGTGAAGGACTGAGTGGGAGGGAAGGGGAGTATTTATAAATGATACCACTATTTCTCCCAAAACTGGGGGGGAGCAGTGATGGGCGTGGTTGAGTTTGGTCTGGGCCTTGTTATTCCCTGTGCAGTTGTTTAATTCTGTTGTATGATTTACTGTCCAGTATCTTTCTAACAAAAACTGACAGAAATTCAGGTTCAGCATTAGAACTTAGGTCCATTCACTGCAAAATCTCACCAAGGCTGGAGGACTGGGGTGATGACTGCTCGCAGCAAAGATTATTTATCAATGCTGTGTCAGGTGTCCCTCAGTGCTGGGCAGGAAAGGTGAGGGTTTGGATCAGGAATTCTGCAAACAGGGCCTGTGTGATGGTTGATTTATTGTGTTTTTCAGTGAGCCAGGGCTGGCACAAGGACTCATGAAGGTGCTGGTCAGGCACCAGAGCTGTTGGCCTTTGCAGCCATTGTAAAGGTATGATCACAAAACATTTTGGGGGCTGTTTTCAGAATTCTGGGTTTTAGAGTTCCTGTGCCCAGCCTGTTGCTAACCCTGGGGCATCTGCTGTGGTTTCAGGCTGTCCTGGCTGGAGCACCCTGGTCCCTGCTGTGCCCAACACCTGAGACACAGAGAGAGCCCTGTCCAACGTGGCCTTTGTCACCTTGTCAGCAGTGTGGCAGCAGCCCTGGAGCGGGTCAGAGGTGAGAACCGGCTGTTTGGAACTGAGGAGTGTTTATCTGGGGGTGGGGGGAAAGGGGGAGGAGTTTCCATCCTCCTGGAGCTTCCCTGCTGGGATGAGGCAGCACAGGGATCAGAATTCAGTGTGCACCTCCCGTGGGCATTGCTGGCCTTGGTGTCTCTGTAGTGCCATCAGACCGTGGCAGGTTGCTGCTGTCACTGCCACCCCGCCTGGGGGCTGTGCCTCCTGGCAGCCCCTGCCAGCCCCACACAGGAGCTCCAGGGCTGTCTCTGTGCTCTGTTGGGAGCCTGTGCTGGAATGTGCCTCATGCCTGGGAGTGTCCTTTTGTTGCTGGGCTGCCAGACAGCGCTCTGGGCTCGTCTGCCTCAGAGGTGGATGGCCCAAGTCCCGGAGAGGGAGCAGGACAGGGGGATGGTCAGAGAGGGGCTGTCAGACCCCAGCTGGCAGTCTGTGCTGTGTGCTGCAGCTGGGTGTGTTTGCACTGCAGGGAGTCCATGGCCCCTTCCCAAATCAGCCCCACAGATCCCGAGGGCTCCTAGAGCAATGTTTTATTCTTCACTTCTCTTTGTGACCCTGCCATGAGCAATTCTTTGATTTCTCTAGGATAAAATCTCACAGCAGAGACAGTTTACAAAGGAGGCCAGAGTTGTGTTTGGAGCAGAGAGTACTGAGAGCTGCATTTGCCTGTGCTGCCACAGCCTGGGCAAAAGGGATTGGGGGGAATTTCTGATTCCCCAGTGAGAAGAACACAAACTCCCAGCCATTCAGGCCTGACAGTCCCCTCCAGCAGGAGCTCATCACACATCCACAGAGGTAAGTCCAGCATCTGAAAGAAAACAAAAAACACAGAAGAAAAAAGCAATTTATTTTGCTTTAAAGTTATTGCAAGGTCTTAAAGCCCAACCAACATTTGCTCTTTATTTTGGTTGTGTGGATCATGAGCAGTGGGCATAGATGATGCTATTCATTTAGCTGAAAACCTGGTGTAATCTAGAGGGGACACAAGATGTGTTTGTGTGGGAATGTGTGAGGGGATGTCAGGGGGAGTGAGGTGGCATTTCTGGGGGGATTGCAGATATAATTGAAGGGAGACCAGCGGACAATTTCCCTGGGAAATGAGGGGCCCCTCAGGCTCACAGCCAGGACTCTCCAGAGCTGAGGGGTCAGCACTTGAGACTCACTGTGTCCTCCTTCCTTGGCAGCAGCCAGCAGGGAAGGGAGAAGAGGATGCCTGTGGGATGAGGCTGGAGAGAGCCCGCAGAGGAACGGCCTCGGGCTGGAGAAAGGCAAAGGGACCTTCCTGTGGACAAAGGGACCCCTGCAGTGTCACCAGGGCTCCTGTGAGGAACAGACACTTGGAGGCCACATGGAGGTGAGGAGTGCATGGTTTGGGGCAAAGTGCGAGCTAATGTGCAGGGAAATGAGTAGGGGATATTTAGGAAGGAAAAGCTGAGCTGATGAGTTCACCCACCCTGGCACAAGCTGTGTTTGCACAGACTGGGGCCAGAGGTGAAGGTCAATCCAAAGCCAGCCCTGCTCAACCTCTGGATCCCATGATAAGTTTCACAGGCTGCCCACTCAGGGATTAAAAATACATAAAAATGAAACCAAGAGCTTTAATGAGATTCCTGGGAATCCCATTACCTTGTTGTCATAGAATTCTTAACACAGTTTTGAGCTTTGATGTCAGTAATGCATTTCTTTATTTGGATTATTCACTGTGTGGGACTTGGGGTTTATTTGGAGTTTATTTTCAAGTCCTCATGGAAGTCCTGACACTGCTCAGGAGCTGGTAGGAAAAACAGAATCAGAGCTCCTGGCAGGCACAGGGTGTTTTCCCCTATAGTGGATTGTAGGGTAATTGTTTGGGACCTGGATTGTCCCTCTGGGTGATGCCACTTACTGTAATTTGTATTATTTCGTACAATATATTCCCAAAACTTCCCAGCCCAGGGGCTTGAGCTGACAGGATAGGATGCAGATTATTCTCTGTGTGGTGGCCAGATTTGGGGTTCCCTGTCAGCTGTGCTAGTTCTGATGAATGATACCCATAGCCCCGAATTCCCTGCTCCATTCCCACTGCAGTAACCTGACAGTGCCCCACAGAGCGTGGATATTCCCATGCAGAGCTGCTGCCTTGGACACCAGCTGCGTCAGGAGCCAGCAGAGCTTCCAAGGAAGCTCAGCAGCAGTGGGACAAGGACAGGTTATATTCCAGAGAACTGGCTATTTATAACCCTCACCCCAGTGATGTCCCTGGGGCACTGGACAGAGTTGCCTGGAATTGAGCTGATTTCACCCCCCGAGCTCAGGCTCCAGTCCATGCTTTTAAGCAGGAGAAGGTGTGGCCAGATGCACTCCCAGCCTGTGCTGAGGCAGCCCCTGTGCCCAGGTGGGGATATCTCTCCCTGCAAAAGCTCAGCTCCTTTCAGAGCCTCAGCAGAGGCCTCTACAAATTCTTTTCTCTCAGGAAGGGAATGAACATATCCAGCTTCAGCACACCTCCAGTGGGACCCACCTGCGAAAGCTTTCCATCACTTCTGCACTTCCAGCTGGCTCCCTGAAAAACTCCACACTTCATCCCGCTCCAGCCTCTGATTTGCCGGTATCTCCGAGGGCTGCTGCCTGGGATTGAAAACCTGGGAGGGAAGATTGCCTTGGCTTTAATGCTGATGAGGGCCTCAGGCTGGGGAGGAGGGCAGGGATTTGGGGTGTCTGGGCTGTACCTGGCAGCTGTGTGGGAGCTCTGAACCGGGAATTGCTGTCTGATCTCCTCTGCCAACAGCCCGTGCCTCTATTCCCAGGTAGTCCCAGCTGCTCCTTGGGGTCCTTCCGGGCTCTTGGTGGGCTCGGTCCTGGCTGAAGCATTTCCGTGTGCCTGGGCAGAGCAGCCCCTGGCTGAGGAGCTGTGGTGCAGGCACAGCTCCTCCCCTGCAGATGCCAAGGACAAAAGGTGCTGCTTGCCTTTCAGGGGCTTCAGGTCTCCTGCCCTGCACTCCCAGCCAGCTGGGACACACTGGGGGAGCACCACTGGCATCAAGCAGGAGACACCAAGGCTTCTGGGCCAGAAAAACAGCCTTGGCCTTAACAACCACCATGGTTTTGACCTAACAACACTCACCTGTAGGAAATGCCCCACCACTCTCCAGAAGAGCTTTGGCCACAGAGCAAGGTAACCCTCAGGACTTGTCTTGTTCACTTCTTCCTGGAGAAACAAAGGAACATTGTGTGAGCACATTTACAGCTGTTGGGTAAATCCTGGAAAGGGTAAAAAATCAGGTTTATAGGGAAGAGTTTGGTGCTGTCCTGTTGATGCCAGCCAATTCTGCCCTACAGCCATTGCCCAGGCTGGTGTCTAAAGCAGCATTAGCAGAAGAAAAAGAGCTGCATTTGTATAGGAATTCTCCTACTGGCAGCAGTCATTCCCATGCTACTCAGGACCTTTGTAATGACCCTGGGATTGACTCACTTGTTGGGAGCAGGGTGCTGAGAAGGCCAAAATTCTGTGTTCAATGTGGAGCTGGACCAGTCGCTTCTCAGCATTTGACTCGATGATCCTCCTGGCTCTGGAAATAAAGAAAAAATAGTTTTCAGTCGTTTTTTACCTCAAGGGGTTTCTCCCTGGTGTTTCCCTGGGGCTCCAGTCCCATCCCACACCAGGCATAATCCGAGTGGGAGCAGCAATGCCCCGGCCCCAGCGGCTGTCCCAGAGCAGCTGCTCCCGGCGGCGACGCTGCAGCCCCGCTCGTTCGGCGGGATTCCCCGGGGACGCGGAGAAGGGAACGCGGAGAAGGCTGCGGACGCTGTGCTGGCACAGGGCAGTGCGGTGCCCGCGGGGCTACCGCGCCAGGGACCTCGCTGTCCCCGCGGGGCCGTGCCGCGTCCGCCAGGGGGTGCCCGGGGGGCGAGGCGGGACGCGGCGCTGGGGAGGCGGCGATGGGGTCCCCGCGTCCTTACCGCTTCTAGCCGCGATGCACCGTCTGCTCCGGTGAAATAGCGTCTCCTTGACGGGCCCAGCAGCGGCACAGCCCCGGCTCCCCGGCGGGACCACAGACCCGCACCGACCACAGCCGGAGAAGCAGCGCCCGTCCCGGAGCGGCTCTTCCCGCCCGCAGCGGTGCTGGTCCCAATCCCTCCTCCATCCTCTGGCCCCGGCGCCCCCATTCTGCCTGCCAAAGAACAAGCTGCTCTACCCGGCTCTCGCAGCAAATACCGGCAGGACTGGGACCCGAATGCTCGGGCCCCGGTCCCGGCCCCACCTGAGCACCTCGGGCACCGCGCAGCACTGGCAGCAACCGCCGATCCGGATCTCCGCACAGCGCTCTAATCGACGCTCCCGCCGCATCCTGAGATGAACATCCAGCGCTGAAAGCGGGGCGGGCCGGGATCCGCCGGGATTTATGGGCGGGCGGGGGGCGGGGCCCCGGGGGCGGGGCCAGCACAGGTGCGAGGGGCGGGGCCAGCACAGGTGTGAGGGATCCCAGTGCGGCTGCGCGGGGCGGGGCCTTAGGGGATTTAGGGCGCGGGGAGGGCCCCGCGGAGCCATTTGCTCCTCGGCGGCCGGTGGGGGAGGTTGCTGTCGGCCGGTATATTTATTTCTTTGTCTACGTTTTTTTCCTCTTGGTTTGTTTTCTGTTGTTTTTCTTTTTCTCTGTAGCTCTCCATTCTACCCTCCCTTCCTCCCCTCCCCCACCCCCTACACCCTCCCCCCCCCCAAACCCCCCCCCCTCCCTCTCCCCCCTAGCCCTCCCCTCCCTCCCCCCCTACCAATGCCCCCCACCCCCCCCCCCTCCATTCCCTTACCCTACGCCTCTATCCTCTCTCTTCCCTCCCCACCCGGGCTGCCCTCTGCTCCCTCTCCCAGTTCCCCTTTTCCCCGCAGTCTCTCCCCACCTGTCCTCAATCCCAACCCCCCCCCCGTCACCGCGGCTTCACCTGCCCCCTTTCCATGGTACCTTCCACCTCCTTCCCTTTAGCCTGCCGTCAATCCTTCCTTTCATTTCTCCACCCTGCCTTCCTGCCTTCCCCCCAGCCCCCTCCCCTGCTGCCCTGCACACCCCGAGCTCTCCCCACCTGCCTTCGGTCCTTGTCACCCTTCCCTCGACCAGCTTCTCTACTCCTCTATTCTCGTTCTCCCCTCCCCGCTCTCTTTCTTCCCTGCAGCCGCGGGGCTCGGGGTGCCGGGCAATAATAAAGCCCAGAGGGCCGGAGCCCGGCGCCCCCGCCCCGCTGGGGTCCCCACACGGGGCCGGACCCGCTCTGCGGGTCCCCCCAATCCAGTCCAACACACCGCCCGACACCGCCGGGGCTCCGGCTTTCCCGACATCACACTGGGGGGTCCTCGGGGAGGGGGGTGGGTAGATTGTGGTGGGCCCCCTCCTCAGGAGGGGGTCCGGGGGGGGGGGGGGGGGGGGGGGGGGGGGGGTTGGGGGGGCGGGGAGGGGGGGGTGGGGGGGGGGTTAGGGAGGGCCCCCCTCCGGAGGAGGGGGGTCCCTGGGGGGGGGGTTGGGGCGGGCCCCCTCCGGAGGAGGGGGTCCGGGGGAGGGGGCGGGGTCGGGGGGCCCCGCCCCCTCCTTCGGACCCCCTCCTCCGGACGGGGACTGCCCCGGCCCCCACCCGGGGACCCCCTCCTCCGGACCGGGGCCCGGGGAGGGAGGGAGGGGTGGGCGGGTGAGGGGGCCCGACCAGGGGGGACGTTTGTGTGTCTGGCTTTTTTTACGTCTGTTTACGACGCAGAGTGACGTGCCCCCCTCCGCTTCCCCCCCCCCGCCCGCCCACCCCTCCCTCCCCCCCCCGGGCCCCGGTCCGGAGGAGGGGGTCCCCGGGTGGGGGCCGGGGCAGTCCCCGTCCGGAGGAGGGGGTCCGAAGGAGGGGGCGGGGCCCCCCCGACCCCGCCCCCTCCCCCGGACCCCCTCCTCCGGAGGGGGGCCCGCCCCAACCCCCCCCCCCAGGGACCCCCTCCTCCGGAGGGGGCCCTCCCTAACCCCCCCCCACCCCCCCCTCCCCGCCCCCCACCCCCCCCTCCCCGCCCCCCACCCCCCCTCCCCGCCCCCCCCCCCCCCCGGACCCCCTCCTGAGGAGGGGGCCCACCACAATCTACCCACCCCCCTCCCCGAGGACCCCCCAGTGTGATGTCGGGAAAGCCGGAGCCCCGGCGGTGTCGGGCGGTGTGTTGGACTGGATTGGGGGGACCCGCAGAGCGGGTCCGGCCCCGTGTGGGGACCCCAGCGGGGCGGGGGCGCCGGGCTCCGGCCCTCTGGGCTTTATTATTGCCCGGCACCCCGAGCCCCGCGGCTGCAGGGAAGAAAGAGTGCGGGGGAGACAGGAAAGATGGGGTGGTGAGGACGGGAAGGGAGAGGGGTAGGAGTGAGGAGGGAAGCGGGAGAGGAAGGGAAAGGCGGGGCGGGGAGAAGAGGGACGGTGGAGAGAGGAAGAATACAAGGGAGTAGCGGGGAAGGGACAGGACAGGAAGGAAAGGGGTGGGTCAGGTTTGTGAGGAGAGGAAAGGAGCGTTTCAGGGTGAGAGGGAAGGGGGAGAAGGAAAGGGAATACGCGGAGAAGGAAGGAGAGGAGGGACAGGAGGGGAGTCTGAAGCCTCCGCGCCTCACCTGCCGAGCCCGCACAGGGAGCTCCCGCCCGCACCGTGCTCTGAGTGAGCAAATGGCGGACGAGGTGATTTCCGGGGACTAAATCACCTCGGCTCCGCCCCGCGCAGCCGCCCTGGGGCCCTGTGCACCTGGGCCAGGCACACCCTGCACACCTGAGCTGGTCCTGAGTCCCGCCCCTTGTGCCGCCCGGCCCCGCCCCTGATCCGCCCCTTGTGCCGCCCGGCCCCGCCCCTTGTGCCGCCCGTCCCCCGCCCTGGCCCCGCCCCTTGTGCCGCCCGGCCCCGCCCCGATCTCGCCCCGATCCCGCCCCTTGTGCCGCTCGGTCCCCCCCTGATCCCGCCCCTTGTGCCGCCCGGCCCCGCCCCGATCCCGCCCCGATCTCGCCCCTTGTGCCGCTCGGCCCCGCCCCTAATCCCGCCCCTTGTACCGCCCGTCCCCGCCCCTGATCCGCCCCTTGTGCCGCCCGGCCCCGCCCCTTGTGCCATCCGGCCCCGCCCCTGATCCCGCCCCTTGTGCCGCCTGGCCCCGCCCTTAATCCCGCCCCTTGTGCCGCGCGGCCCCGCCCCTGATTCATCCCCCTGTGCTACCAGGCCCCGCCCCCTGAGGCATCCGGCCCCGCCCCTTGTTCTGTCAGGCCACGCCCCCATGCCACCTGGCTCCGCCCCGATCCCTTTCCCCCTCCCAGGATGGGGGCGGGGCCATCGGTCGCGGCATCGCCCCTCCCACCTGGGCCGAACCGTGGCTGTTCCGGGCGCCGAGGCCGGGGCTCCAAGGCGGGGCAGAGAACGGGACCGGGGGTTCTGGTTCAGCTTCTGCCGGTATCGGCTGGGGGTCCCGACTGAGAGTCGGGACCGGGAGCCTTGGCGGGGGCCGGGGCCGAGGCACTCCACGGCCCGAGCCTCCCCGGGCCGGTGGGGATAGAAGCTGCCGCGGGCCGGGCAGGGAGTTCCGGGGCCGAGGAGAAGCGGGGACAATCCCATCCCGATGCCCGGGCCGGCGGGCCCTGGCGCTCCCGGCGGTTTCCTCAGGCGGCGGTTGGGGCACAGGCGGGAGGCTCCTCGTGGAGGAGCTTTTGGGGCGTCGGGGCCATGGTAGCCTCGGAGGAGTGCGGGCTGTGAGGGAGGGACGTTCCCCTGGAAGCGGGTGTACCCGGCCGGGCTGCGGCTGAAATAAGCTTGAATACAGTGATTCCCCACAGGGGCTAGTGCTGCCCCGCGGAGATACAAGACCGTAGAGGGTGGGTGCCTCCTTCCCAGGTCCCAAGCACTTCCCATAAACTGGACATGGGGTAGGGGTGGGCAATACCCTTCCAGCTGCCCGCTGCTACATCACACACGGGGTCACAAACAGAGTTGCAGGGCTGGCTCTCAACTGCCACGTGCAGTTTTGGGTGCTTGGAACATGCTGAGGGGATCAGGTTTGGAGCTCAGGAAGGGACTAAGTCCTGCATTTTTCACAGTTGAAAACGGAGACTGAATCCAGTGGGTTTGGGTGTAAAGGCAAAATTTTAGTCTTGTTTTCACCTTTTGAGAACAGACTAAACATTGCATTTTTTGGGCCTAGAAACCAAGCTCTGGGGGATGATTTTGGGTCCCAGAAGCAGAGCCCGATGTTTGCGAAGCACAGAAAAAGTAAAGTAAGTCCTGCATTATTTTCTTTTCTTGAAAATGCAGTCTAGTCCAGTGTTTCTGGGACCCAGAAAAATGACCAAGTGGCACTTCCCAGAAACCTGGGAACAGCAGCTCAGCTGGATGCTTTCAGCCCCCCAAAGCAGAGGCTAGGGAAGGGCATTTGGGTGGGAGGGCTGGGGATGAGGACCCTCTCTGGAGGAGGGGGTCCGGTTGCCTTGGTCCCCAAATGGAGGGACACCAGCTGTTTCAAGGGTCTGAGACAGTCTCAGGAAAGAAAAGCACTTTTCAGCCCCTTTTCCACATCCAACTGTTTATTGTGCACAACCACTACAACAGTTATGACTTCTATTTAAACAATAACTGTG
Organism: Fringilla coelebs; assembly: GCF_963513975.1. Classification (NCBI taxonomy): domain Eukaryota; kingdom Metazoa; phylum Chordata; class Aves; order Passeriformes; family Fringillidae; genus Fringilla; species Fringilla coelebs. The sequence continues at coordinate 72,670,062 of NC_140032.1, forward strand.
ACAATAAATAGTTAATAATTATAAAAAAGTTAATAGTTATATGTAATTGATAAGTCATGTACAACTTGGCCAAAAGCCCATATAACTGTAATTAGCCGAAGCTTTCAATTGGCTTGTAACAAAAAACAGCAGTTATTAAGCCAGAGCTGGAAGGACCTGGAGCAGCCTTCAACTGGAGCATCTCAGTTCCAGAGGTGGAATGAAGAACACACGACAGCCAGAGCTGGCGGTTCAGCAAGCTGGACTGGGTAACACCTGCAAGTGAAACAAGCAGAAGGAACAGACGTCCCCTGGGCCCTCAAATATCCTGAGCAGTAAATCAGCAGGGGTCCATGAGCAGGAGCTGTGAGCACCAGGAACAGCTCTTGTCCAGTGTCCATCAGCTGGAGCTCCAACAGGCACAGGTGTCCCTGAGGGAGAGCTGAGCTTACCTGCAGCTGCAGAAGGAACATCTCGTGGCTGGATCTGGAACTGGCGCACCCGGATTCCCAGCCAGGGGCGGGCCTGGATGTCCCTAATCAGGAGCTCTGAGCAGCCTCTTCCCTCGGGGAGTGAAGCCAGGCCACCTCTCTGCATGGAGGTGGCTCCCAGTCCCACCCCTGAGAGCAGAAGGGAGGCAGGGGCTCTCCTGGGGACGTGGTGCAGCAGTGTCTCCTCTGTCTCTGCAAAAAGGGGTCAGTCAGCAACCCCAGGGTGCACAGCACAGCCCCATATAACCCACAGGAGATGACTGTCCCCCTCCCAGAGGGGCAGCCCTTCCCTCCCTGCTGCCCCTCGCTTTGGGCACAGGCTGTGCACCCAGGACAGGGAGGCAGAAATCTCAACGAGAGAGCTAGGGGCTCTGCCCAAAAAATGCACATTTCTACCCAGAAGAGCAGAGGAGAACACAGAGATTGCTGCAAGCCCTCTGCTCAGTGAAGGGCACTGTGGGAACCAGCCACCAAACATCACCGGGGCTGAGGGTGGCCTGGGCCCACCCAGAGCCTGGCCCGGCCCAGCACCTTCCCCTGGTCACCCTCACCCTGCCCCAGAGCAGGACTGGGGAGCCACGTCCTGATAAGCACAGCACAAACCCTGACCCCAGCCTGGACACGCCGCAGGGCACGTCCATCAAACAACACGGAGCCAAGCCCAACAGTAAGGAGCAAACGACACAGGCCATGAAGGGCCCAACACAACGAGAAGCCCCCCAGAAGGGGGAGCAGGGCAGGACTGTCCCCAGCCTGTCTGAGACCAGAAGCCAAAGCAGCAGCAGTACTGGGTGGTTGCTGATGGTGTGGGGAGAAGCCACCCTGGGGCAGCTCTGGTGATGCCCCTCCTCCCAGCTCCCTTCACAGCGATGGCTCCCACAATTGTCATGCACAGCTGAATCCCAGACCCAGTTCCTGTCCCAATCCCCCTGCAGCCAGGGCCCTGTCCAGGAGCACTGCCAGTGCAGCCCCAAACCACAACACAACAGGACAGGCCACACAGCCAGAAACAACAAGCACAACCATTTTCTCCCCAAGGAAGGGCCAAGCACAGTGCAGAGGCAGGGCACAGCCATGACCCTGGCCCTGCTGCAGCCTGCTGCCAGCCCCAAGGTGGCCCACAGCAGGGCCAGCACCAGAAGCCACCGGCACAGTGCGTCTCCTCAGCCATAGCCTGGCACAACTTCCTTAGGTCATGGTCATTGGGGCATTCCTTCCTTCCTGCCTGATCCTGCACCCTTCCTCAGGAGCACAGCCGAGCTGCCTAATTCAGAGCACTCACCTGGGCTCATCCTTCTGTGCCAGCCTCTCTTGGTGCCATGCTGGGGCCATGCTCCTCACCTGGGCTCATCCTCCCATGCCAGTGTGCCCAGGGCTGCTCCTGTTGGGGCTGTGTTCCAGGCTGAGCCCCTCAGCCAGTCCCCTGTGCCGTTTCCTGCGTGGAGACAGTCCCGGGTGAGGAAGAGCTGCAGCTTTGCCTCTGGGAATACAAAGCTTTTGCCCCAGCAGGAGCTCCCGATGTACACCACATGTCCCCGCAGGCAGCAAAACACAGTGGTGAAAGCAGACCCGGCTTCTAAGGACTGCAGCCGACCCCTGTGGGCCCTCACCTCTCCCTTTCCTGGCAGTGCTGCAGGGGCCGGGGCACCCCCCTGGAGTTCCCCTGATGCCTGCAGCTTTCCAGGCAAACATGAGTCCCTGGTGCCTCTCAGCAGCTTCTCCTGGGCAGTCTGGGCCCAGGGCTGGGGCAGCCCTCCCCCTCCCCCCTCCCAGTCTGACCCACACTTTGGCGGCTCTGCCTCCCTCCGGTGAGCCTGGGAGCAGGGACCCAGCGGGGCTGCCCAGGCAGGACCTCTGGACAAGGCACAGCTGGCTTGGAGACAGGGACAGTCAGGAAACCCTTCCCCAGGCTTACCGAATTTCATAGGAACGACCCGGTGGCTGCAACTGCTCCCTCCTCTGCGAGACCCCAATCGGGGGAGGTCCATTTTGGGGAGCAGTGCCGGGCAACCTTCTCTGCAGCTTCCCCACAGCGGAATCTCTGCGAAGATGTTGGAAAAACACTTGTATAGGTGCTAAATTGCAGAGCACCTCCTGGCTCCCTTCTCTACCACGTCACACTTTCCCGCGGCACAGGCCCCAGGCCGGAGGCAGCCCTGAGCTCCCGGCATAGCCCCGGCACGGCTGCTCTTGTCCCCCGGCTGGGAACCGCAGTCCGGCATAGCCCCGAGGTGGGAGAGCACGTACTCACCCTGGGCCCGAGCTCCGGAACCCCTCGTCCATCCCCGCAGACATCCAAAAGTCTCCCCAAGCGCACACTGCAGCCTACAAGGGGCGGGGGACCCCGGCCCCTTTGCCAGCAGCCAGCCCCAACCACACGGCCGGGCAGCGCCCGGCTCCCCGTTCCAGCCCAGTCACCGCCGCGGGAACCGTGCGTTCCGGCGCCAAGGAGCCGCCAAACCACAGCCCCCGTCAGGGCCTCGCCGCCCGCCCAGAAAAGGCCGCGGGGCGCGCACGGCGCAGGGCCCGGGGCGGGGCCGGGCCTCGCCCCCGGCGCTGCCCCCGCCGAGGCGCCCCCTGCGGGACGCACACCGGTACTGCGGGGAGCGCCCCCGAGCGCCCCGTGCCGCAGCCGAGCCGCTGCTGCGGCCCCACGGCGGCGCTTCCCGAGCTGCAGCGGGGCCGGCTCGCTCTGGCGCCCGCTGCTCGGCTCACACGCCGGGCACAGCCGGGCCCGCGCCCCGCTGCCGAGCGAGGGCCGCTGCCGCGGCCCCTTCCTGCTCGCTGCCCGTTCCCGGAACGGGACACCCGTGTCACCCACAGTGGCAGCCAGGTCTGCTCCCTGACCATTCCCGCTGAGAAGCGATCCCAGCTCTTCCCCGTTCCCGAACGGCCGCTGCTGCCAGAGGGGAGGGGAGAGGGGGCAGCCGGGTTGCATTTCACACGACCCCAATTCGTGGTTCGAAGCTGAGCCGAATCGACCCCTGCTCAGCCAAACTGAGCCGAACCGAAGTGAGCTCGGCCGAACGCAGCCTCCTGCTCTCGTGCCCATTAATGACCGCGTGTGATGGATTTTTAGACCAAAGCATTTTCCCTGTTGATTTCCCTGCCTCTGTTTCCCTCTTGCCTTCCCTCTGCTGTCTCAGCTCGCTCAACTTCCTACCCCCAAACTGCCTTGGCTCCTCTTTACCCTCCAGTAAATCCCACCTTCCCTACTTCTCTCATGTCCCTCTCTCTACTGTATTCCTTAAACCATCCCTGTCCCGTAAGCTGTTTTCGGTTAGATTCGGCTCGGTTCGGCCCAACTCGGAGCTGCTCTCTGCCTTCGGCCGAGCTCGGCTCGGTTCGGCCCCATCCGGAGCTGCTCGTGCGTTCGGCCAGACTCGGCTCGGTTCGGCTCAACTCGGAGCCTCTCACTGCGTTCGGCGAGCCGAGCCGGACTCGGTTCTGTTCAGCCAGACTCGGAGCGGCTCTCGGGGCTCGGCCGTTCTCAGCTCGGTTCGGCCCAACTCGGAGACTCGCTCCGTTCGGCTCGGCTCGGCTCCCTGAGGCGGGAAAGCGGCGCCCCTCACGTTCAACTCGCACAGCGCGGGACTCTCCTGCTGCCGCGTCCCGCGGGCGGCCCGGCCATCGCAGGGACACGGACGGCAGCGCGGGGTGGGGCAGGAGCTCATTAGGCTGTGACCGCACTCGCACTAATTAATGGGCAAGAGTTCGGCCGGGCTCGGCTCGGCTGAATTCGGTTCAGTTCTGCCATGCTCGGTTCACTCACCTTTCCATATCTCTCTGCTCTTCCCTGCTGCCCCGGGAATGAAGCATCAGCCGGGCACAAGCCTTGGAAAAAGCCTCAGGAACAAGTGTTCCGCTCAGACGGTCATTGGGTGCTGAGAGCAAGAACCATCACACCCGGGGTGGTTACATCTTGTGAGGACAAGAATTACCCCATGCCAAGCCTCACCGTCACGCCCCGGGGGTGAGGGAGCTTGACCACAGCACATCTGGGGACACAGGGATGGACCTCGTCCCCTAAACTCCCAGAATGGGGATCCCCTAGGGACCTGCACTGCAGAAACTGCAACAGGAACCAAAGCCATGACCAAGCTAACACTAACAAACCTAGAAATACAAGCAAACAGACAAACCCAAACCCATAAAAAAAGGTTGGAGGAAAACCCAAATCTCCCAGCAGGCACAGACCAAACTGACAGGTCAGAGTTTCCCTCATCACAGTGCCTGGGCTGTGCCAGCTTCCCCAGCTTCACAGGGAGGGTGGCGTGCCAGGGCTGCAAGGAGCCTTCTGCAGCTGGCACCAGGAGAGAGGGGCAGGCAGGGCACCTGGCATTGCAGAGATGTGGGAAGCCAGGCCCCAGCAGGCAACAGTTATGAGCTGGGCAAAACCTTCCTCCTGGAGGATCAAAAGTTCTCTGGAAAAAAAAGGAGGTAATGCCGAGCAATCTGCTCCTCCAGGAGATAAGGAGGAGTGGGCACCAACACGGGAAATGGGGAGCAAGTGGGAAGTCTGTGTGTGCCAGCTCCTGCCTCGGTCACAGGTTTGTCCTGGCAGCGGCAGTGTCACAGAGAGAAGTACAAACATGCCTGAGAGAGCCCCGCTGTCCACAGGAGCTGCCCACGGCACACTGCAACAACTGACAGTGGAAGCTCAGTGCCCAAGGGAAACCATCTCCTTTACCTGTGTGAAGGACTGTGTGCCCTGCACATCTCCAGGAAGCCACTCAGCAGCTGCCTGAGCACCCATGGCTCTGTCGGACAGCTTCACAGCCAGCGCAGCAAAAAGGAACTTGGCATGGCTGTGCTGGGGTTGTATGTGCATCTCCACAGCCTGGAAAGAAAGCAGAAACAGGAGAGAATATATCACAATTCCAGCCCTTCAAAAAGAAAGGAAACTCAGTCACGTGATTGAGGGACAGCCACTTAGTTCTGGAGGGTGCAAGTGCTTCAATTCCAGCTGTGCACATTTAGTATTCCATGTAGCTGAGATCTGGGTGTTTCTCTCTGGCTCAGCCCCAAAGTCCAGCTGGAAGCAGGGCCACATCCCTGCCACGGGTAAGGAGGCCTGTGCCTGAGCATCAGCTGGAGCACCAGCCTCCTCACTGCTCACCGCAGGGCACTACAAAGCAGAAATCCACCCCTCAATGACAGCTGCAGCTGTGGACCAGTTTGGGCTGATGGATACGGTGCTGGGGCATATTATGAACTTGTTGGCAAGAAGCTGCCGTTGATGTTAAAAAAAGCTCGATATAAAATTGGACACAGTTACCCAAAACCGGGGTGATTTTACCATCTTGCCACGGTGGTGTGTCGCACCCAGTTACAGAAAATCTCTGTTTCTCTGACCATTCTCTGAGACAGGCAGTCCCTAAAATCTCTGGCAGTCAGGCTGGGAAGGAGCTGCGAGAGCCCAGTGGCCGTGTGAGGTGTTTATTTCCCTCTCCCAGCGTGCCGGAAAGCTGAGAAGCATCTTCTGGTCGGGCGTGCCGTAAGCTGTCAGCCAGGTCTCCAACACCTCGCCAAGCTCTGAAAACGCAAAGGTGCCTGCGACCGAGGGCTCCCTGACCGACACGAGCCTGAGCTTTATTTCAGTCCCCGGAGTGCGGCAGGTCCGTCCCGCTGGCCACGCCGCATGCCGCGCCCGGGGAGTCGCTGTCCCGAGCGGTCCCTGTCCCTGCAGCCCCGCTTCGCCGCCCAAGGGCCCGCGTCCGCTCCCTTCCTTCGCTGCCGGCTCGCCGTCGAGCACCTGCTCCCGGTGGGAGGGGCCCGTCCGGCTGCGGCGCGCCCTCCCCCGCCCGAGGTGCCACCGCTCCGACACACCCCGGCTCGGCCGGGTTTTGCTGCTGTTAAAACCGGTGCTCCCGCCGTTTCATCTCGGTGATGCTAAGTTTCGGTGATTAGGCTGGGTTGCCATGTACGAGACGGCAACAACTTCCCCAGCTCCAAACTCTCCGCAAGCTCTGCAGGGTCAGGAGTGTTGGTTTTGTTGCCCCGTTCAACAGTCCGGCAAAGTCACAGACCTTGTTTCTGCTCTCCTCTGCAGCGTCTGCCGAGGGAGACCCTGAGGGAAACTGGCCTGAGGATTAAATGTCCGTGCCTGTAGACAAAGAATCGGTCTCTGCACCAGGACCCCAGTGCAGCCAAGGGAGGGAAGGCAGCACTGCTGGCTGCACCTCCCCTGTGATTGAGCAGAGATTTGAGGCAGCCAAAGCTGTCAGGCAGCAACAAAAGTCTCACTGTGTGTGCTAGAAATCTTTCAGTGCTAAATGCACATTGAACCAGCCTACTTGTCATGTTTCTTCTAGTGAAGCATTAGCATTAGTGTCAAAGCTTGCTAATGCAATACAGACATTATCCAGTATATATATATATATATATATATATTCCAGCTCAGTTTGGGTGTGTTGCTGTACTCAATAACGTGGGAGGGAACGATAGCTGTCACTTCTCCTAATGCTGCTGTTTAACACCATCACTGCAGGGCCTGGGCTGGCCTGCCTTGCCAGGAGGACTCCGGGGGGAGTGACAGAATGTTTAAAGTAATGAAATACTGGCATTACAATATTATTTCCAAGTATCTATTTCTGACACGTTTGTCAGGGTAATTACTCTGGGTAGTATTTTTTACTTCAGGCAGTAAGTTAGGTGTATCAGCTTCATCCTGAGCAGGTGTCAGCACGCTCCTGGAAGGAATGCTACCTGCTGTCCAACCCGCTACAGAGGCCAGCAGGAGCGGTGCTGGTGCACATCTGAAATGAAGCACACTTTTACTCAGACTGCTTTGTGAAATTTTTGCTGAGATGTTTCTGCACACCTTGTGGCATGTTGAATTTAGAGATGAGCTGATAAAGGCAGGAACACTGTTCTGTCATCACTGTCTGAGTTTTTGAAGATTTCAAACCCCTGCATATTAAGTCCTAAAATTACTTATGACACAGATGACACCACATCAATTTCTTTAAGGAAGCCCATGATCCACAGATGCTGCAGACCCACTTCAGACACTGATGAAGTATTCAAGTCCCCTTCTTCCCTCAAGAGTTTGGCATCACTGCATTTATTCAAAGCGCTGTACCTTCACATCAGGATTTATTTGGATATTCTGCAAATATATGTATATATGTACATAAGCAGTTTTATGTTAGCTACAAATATCCTCCAATGAAACTCTCCATCATGAATCACATTTCCTTAAGGAAATTGACTTTGCTACGATAATGAAGCTAAATTCAGATAGCCTGGGGCAAACCCTTTGGCAGATATGTGTTTTTATTCCTGTAGTCTAAATGAGAATCTTTTCAGGGTAATCTAAAATATCCCTGGACCCAACTTCCTTAGAAGAGAAATTGCACTTGGTACCATAATGACCTTAGGAAACGAAGCTTCATTTAAACTTAAAAGCATCAGCCACAATTAAAGCACTGCTTCATTTTGCTACGATCTGTTTAAACCACTGCCAGTCAAACCATAACAGGGGCCACTGACCCTAAGTTTCTAACAAGCAATTAACTCTAGCATGCTTCCTAAAAATTTAGTCCTTTAGTAAATTAGAAAAAAACCCCACCAAACAAAAAAAAGAGCAAAAAACAAAAAAACCCAACCAACCAACCAACAAAAAAAGCAACCCCAAAAAAACCCAAACAAAAAAACCCCAATCCCCAAACAAACAATCAAACAAAAAACCTAACGAACAATCAAACTAAAACAAAAAAAACCCGCCCTCCAATAGGTGACTCCGAGCAGGTTTGTTCTAGAGCACTATCTTTCATTATTATGAATTCCACTGAACTAATTACAATCATCTTCTACCCAACTGTCATCCCCCAAACCCAAAAACTTTGTTGTGTTTTTAAAAGCAAGTTTCTCTGCCTCCACGCATCAATTTTTTGGTCAAAAAATCCAAAAACAGGTTAACAGCAGCAAAACCTGATGTTTAGAACAACAGCTGTTGTTGCAGTACCTGGCAGAAATGCCCCCCCAAGCTTTACCGTCTGGTGGTTCCACTTGTTCTCCCTCTGGGGCAGTCTCACACTTCTGAGCTCCACACGGCCCCAGTGCTGACAAGCTCTAAGGAGGCACCTGAAGGCAAGCTCTAAAGAAACACAAGACTTACATTACCCCAGTTTACTGTCATTTGCCTTGAAGAGTGCTTAAATGTTTCAGTGAGTGTAAAATTGCAACACTCTAACTGCTGTCTCATTAAGCATCAGAATAAACATCTGCTTATTTTAATGGCTTTCTTCAGGCAGTTGCTAACAGTTCTTTTGCCACATGCTGTGGTCTGTGCTTAAATATTATCAGAGGCTGGTTCTGACAAATACAGTCAGTGGTTGCCTGCTAGGTAAAACCATCTTTGAAAGCACTACCAGCCCTACAGCAGCTGTATGGCATTAAAGAAATGTGACGTAACTTTGGAGCTACTGAAATGGTAAAGCTGCCTCCAATCCCAATTTTCTAGCTGGGTTTTGCCAGCAAACTCCCTAGACCTTAGATTCTTCTCCAATAAATCCACTGGTATCTGAGCATGACATTTTGCTTGCTTATGTGTTTGCTTCATGCTAGGAAGTGCCAGTCACATTTCACCAGTCCTGGAGACCCAGTTGGACATTTAAAGACAAGTTTCCAGATTGTCCCAATATCTATTCCTGGAGCAAAAAGAGATGCCAAACCATACAGAGAGATTGTGAAACTCCAGGTAGAAGTCATAAACTGGCAAGCAAATGGCAATGCATGGCTCTATCCAACATAAATCAAAGACCGTGGAGATGAAGGGAAACTGCCCACAATTCTGTCCTTGCTCACAGAGCAGCTCCCCAGCATCCAGCTGATGATGAGGGCAGGTTTTTCTCTTATGGACCTGTCCTCTCATGGCTGAAGATTCTGCATGGTCACTTTCAGTTCAGCTTGGGTGTTAATGCTCACAAAAATTCTCTAGAAATAGCAATAGTTTTCAGAGCTTTTTCATTACCTGTTTTTATAGCAAGCTTGAGTGTCTGTTTCTGATTTTATGCCTCACTGTTATTTAAGTTGCCATTACACTGATTGTTTTCTCTAGCAGTTAAGGATGTAGGCTGTAAAGGAGCCCTTTGCAATAATATGTTCCAGAAAACCCCTAAATCTACCAGGCTACCACAAAAGGGAAATACCTGTTAATGTGGTGGGAGAGCATGAGAGTTGTGGGGGTTTTGTTGTTGTTTTGCTTTGTTATTGGCCCTTCATTTGGATTTTTGTTGTTTTGTTTGTTTTGTTTTTGTTAATGGGCTTTTCTGTTTGGTTGTTTGTTTTTTTGGTTTTTTTATATTTTACAGCTGCAGTAAGAAGTCATGAAGTCTTCCAAACTTGCCCACTTTCTCCCCACCCCTTGGCATGATTTTATATCTCTGGGATTAGGAGTCAGTTGTTGGTGACCTTATGACCTTCTACAAAATACCAGACCAGGCGCAGACCAGAGGAGTACTTGCTTTCTCATCTCCCAGTTGCCAAATCTGGTCAGGATTTCCTGAAGGCACTCAGCACACCTACATAAATTCATACCCCGTGTGCTTCCTTGCCACCCAGCCATGGGCCCACTGCTAAGAGAAACTCGAGTCCTTGATGCCTGATTTTCCCTGTCTCAGCTTTAGTGCACTACCAGCACAGGCTCTCAGCAGGCGCCTGTATCCAGGGAGAGAAGGAGGCAGCTTTGCAGGCTGGCACCAGGTGGTGTCACCTCCCCAGCAGAAACATGCTGGGAATGGAAAAAGGCACTGCATCGAACTGGGACAAACAGCTGTCTGCCAAGCTCCACAATACTCCTAGATCCAGGCTCCAGTTTCTCTCCCGGGAGAGCTGCTGCCATGAACATGTGCCCACCCTTGACCATAGAAGCCAGTTACAGAGCTCATGCCTATCGCACCAGATAAGGAAAGGGATCAGCACTGCTCTAACTCCTAAATCAATGCCAAACCAAAGCACTTACCTAGAAACACAGGCAGGAGAAGCTTGTCTAGCCATTTTCTCAGCCAAAGACTGCTTATGGGAACTTCCATCATCTTGCCAGCTCCACCTAGGCAGCACAGTTTTCCTGGTTCCGGTGGTTTTCCAGCAGAGCTGGGGTACTTAGGGTTACACAGATGTTACTCGGGTTACTCTGATGTGTCCCCAGAGTGCTGCTGGCAGGTTCTGTAAGCTCCTCTTGAACATAAAGAGCAGCAAGGTGCCAGCCATGACATTTTGGACACGTGGAGCCCTTACAAGGGCAGGCCTGCCAGCAGGCACACAGCTGGGAAGCCCCTCACAGCATTTCAGGAACTATTCCCAGCAGGAGCCGGGAAAGACTTGCTGGGACAGGTACCCATTTGGGCTAGAAAACTGCTGTCACAGGATGACACATTCATGGCCATGCTGGCCAGTGCAGGGCTCAATCCACACCCTCCTGTTTCAGCATGTGCCTTGCTCCATGGGGCGGCCTTTCAATTAAATCATGGCATCCTTCCAGATGCTTTTTATTAAAAGCCATCTCCACTAAGTTCCCTACAGACCAGGTCTGTAAAACTATTACCTTCCCTGGTACCAAGGGCTCCTGTATTTAACTCTGCACAAGATTTAATGAAACAAAATAAGCCTCTTCAAAAATCAGTGCATGGTCTAGCTTCCACCTTGACAAAAATCCTTCCATACAGGGAATAGATTAACAGTAACCACTGGGTAGAAATTGGCTGAAATCTATAGACAACAGGTGGGAAGACAGATTAACACACTGCCTGAATTTTCCTGAGGCAACTTGTTGGTTGTAGTGCAACAGAGATATCCTTTCCATGACTTGAGTTTTATTTGGATTTCTCCCTACGTGCATTCCCTATTGGGGCAATAGCTTTGGCTACCGGTATTGTCAATTAACCTCATCTTGCAGAACTCAAGATAACAATGCTCATAAAAGAGCCATGAAAGGCAGTATGCACTGAGCTGCACAGAAACCAAGAGGCCTACAGCAAGTCTCAGACTATTTAAAAAACCTTCCTCTCCTGCTGCTTCATTGCCTATCCCCATAAATGTTCACCAACAGCTGTCTTTTTAGCAGTGTTCTTCCAGCAACACAGGTCTAGATACTTCCATATTTTCTATAGCAAGCCCCACTTACCACCAGTTGCAATGCAACATCAAAGAAGCAGTTACCTGGATTATCAAGGCACCAGGATGTAGCTCCCAGTTTCACTCCTGAACAGACTTAGTGTTACAACTTTTACAACTGCGTAAACATCAGCAGAATGTGCTCATGGAATGAGCCAGAGCAAAAGCCAAGTGCTGTAGAAAGCTTACAGATGCAGACTCATGCTAGCTAGCCCACTCTGGGGTAAAAAGGAGTTTCCTTAACAATTAGATATTCTCCAAGCAAATAAATTCTCCAATATTCTCCAAGCAAATAAATCCCAAATCTTCCCCCCATCCCTTAAGCACTTGACTGCTGACAGTCTCTTACAGCAAATCACTCCAGCTTTTGTGTCCTGCTTAGTGAATACAACAGATCCCAAGAAACTTTGGCCTATGAGGTAAAATGATTCCAAATTCCCGCTTTCCCACACCACGAATACTTGGCAAAAACAAAGCCTGATGCCATTACTGGGTGCCTGTCAGCAACTTGTATAAGTAAGCCCTTTAATAAGATGCAGAGTTTCCTGCTACTGTTCAGCATAGCGTGTTCCATTCTCACAAGGTGAGGGGAATCTAGTGAATTTATCACAGAAAAAAAGGGGAATTATTCTGCTTCGTAAATACTTTTGCTCCCTGTAGTCCAACATCTGGATTGTATTATCACTGAAGCCAAACCACTTCACAGATTCGGCCTAGAAAAACATAAGGGAGCTACCAGATGAATGTGTTTTGCAATCCTCTGCTATGGTGTCAGCTTCAGAATTTGTGCAAATCATGTTTTCTGAATGTCACAGACAACCTTTCTGTAGATAATATCCATCATTTCCCACAAATTTTCTTTCCATAAGTCAGCTGCTGTTTATAGCTCATGCTAAGGGAAATACAGCCTATCAATAAACAGAACAACTCACCAGCTATTGCTCTGATTCTCAGCACGTTTCTCAATCATGACTCATCAAGTTCATGTGTACAGCTTTTAATGAAAAAAGGGACTAAGTGAAAAAAAATTATTGTACCAGATAGAATTGTGAACTAAAAAGCTTTCAATATGTAAGCAGCAATAGGATAGCTAGGTCCTCTGCAGCGATTACAGACTCACCTGGGATATACCAGTCACCAAAGTGTGATGACAATTTACAGAGCAATCCAAACCTCAGCCGGAGCTGCACCTAAGCATGCAGCACACTGGTACATCCAGCGGTACCGGGCACTTGGTGCCCAGGACACGCTGGTTCTCGGGGTTTTACTGAAGCCCTCTGCTGGCAGCCCTTGCAGGGAGGGTGGCAGGTCAGCACTCAGCACACCTGCCCAAAGGAGCAGCGGCAGCAGCCGAGCTGGGATGTCCAGCGCCCCATCCGCAGGCACGGCCGTGCCCAGGCACGGGGCACAGCCCACACGCTGCCAGAGAGCAGGCCCAGGGCACAGCAGGCTCACGAAGGCAGCTGCGGCAGCCAAACTGCGCCAGGCCATTCTGCAGCAGCGAGACAAACCCTGAGGTACAGTGTAACAGCAGGGCACAGACCAGTAACACTGAACCAACTACACAGCACCTACAGAGGAAGCCAACGCCTGGGCCAAAGTAGCACTGCTGGGCCAATGGGCAAAGGGTGGTTAGGGCAACCACGGGCACCTGGTGCCCTCAGTGCTCTGACAGCTTTCATGTCAGTGTTCCAATGCCGATTCTTATTTTACTCATGAATAGGAATGGAAGTACAGAGATGTGAACTTGAATCAAACCACCTGACCCAGATGAACACTTCCTGTACCCTAACAGTGTGCTGCAGAGCTCTGATGCGCCATTCTCCATGTTTCCCGTAGAAAGGCAGCCCCAAAGTACAGCAGATATACTGCCCTAGCCCTACAATTTAGCCATGCTTCAGGAAAGAAACAACAGGGCTACTAACTGAGCTGCAGTCCAGAAGAATGGAGTAATATTTGCCTCTGTGGAATTTGTGATGTTCTTTAATGCCTCTCAAGTTTTCACTGTGTGGAAGTAGCCCTTGATTTTTCAGTAAAAAGAGATGAAAATGTCTTGATGTATCTTTATATCATCATTATGCTACTACATTTAGCAAGAGATTTTCCCAAAGCACCTCAGAGAATTGGGAGATGCAGTTTAATTGAGTAGTCAAATCCCCAGCCACCTTTGAAAATTATGTCTTTAAAGCTCCGATCATGCATAGGTGACTCAGCTAAGGAAATGGTAACACTTTCTGAACTTGGGAAAAGGAATTACTCTATTCAAACCTCACTGGCAATCCCCTGGGATGAGAAAGGAAGCACAACCTTGTCTAAGTATGAAAAAATAAAAGGTCTATGTAAAGAATACCAAAAAGCTACAAGTGGCAGAGCACAGCAATCATAGATTTCTCTTTAAAATCCACAATTGTAATCCATTTCCATACAGCTCAGACTTCATTCATGAAACTCCTCTTCAGATTCTGTCTCTAAAACAGCAAAACCATTTATGGAGCTTCTCTTTTATATTCTTAGACACACAGTGGGTGTTCTCACTTTTTCACCAGGGAAAGGAAGGTTTGCCTAATATCCCAAATAAGAAAGTGATAATAACATCAACAATTAAATAAAACAGACACACTATATTCTGTTCCAAGATTTACAGAATGAAAAAGAATGAAAAGAAGGTGTCCTTTCCTGTTCTGTCTTAAAAGCAAAATGAAAGTAACAGGGATGAGATTTCCCTGTGAATGAGACCAGGCACCAGAAAGACAAATAAGTGAAGTCTGGAATCATCTGACTTTTCAGGCCCCGAGATCTCTCCCCTCAGAAGTAGCCAGCATAGCACGGATAGGTGTCCATTTAGCTCCTGCATTTATCTGACTAGAACATGCCATGACCTCAAGCTAATCACATTCTCAGTAGGAAGGAACACAAATATCTCCTTGAGCATGGGAACACCTTCCAGGTGGCTCCAGAACTGCCTAGGGGGCCACCCAAGGGTGAGTGGGGTTCTGTGCACCACACTGGCTGGGGACACCTCCCTTTTGGGCTCAGGCAGCAGCCATAACCAAGCTCTACCTTTTGCTGGGGAAAGTAATCTCTCTTACACACAAGCTGGGCACACTCAGGTAGTTCTGTTCCTTGGTGAAAGTTAGTGTGCACAGACTTCCTCTAGGCCTTGCTGACATGCAGGCCCTGGACAGAAGCTAAGAGCTATCTGAAGTTTAAGTGCCCAGCATGCCAGCGCTGCGTTCTCAGGTCTCACTGGCTCCCCAGAGGCTCCTTCAGATCTGTTCTTACACTGGGGAAGTTTTCTGTGACTCACATCATGTTCTTTTGTTTCCTTTTTTCAAAAGGAAATCCTTACTGTCAGTATTTAAGCAGTTTGATAGCACCCTACTTCACTCAGGAGGGCTGACAACTTTACAACAAAGCATTTCTTAACTGGAAGTCACAGATTAATGGAAGGAAAATTTTGTGCAGGAGGGTTTCTGTGATGAGAAGGATTTGTTCATCACCAGAAGAACACGTTTCCATCTTGTATTTGGGAACCTGCACTTTCTTTGATCACAAATGAGAGGGTATTAAAAAAGCAGAGCATGATCAGGATATTTCAGTGTTGATAAAACATGGAGGTTTAGTAGTCTTCAAAGTGCTTTCTGCCCCCTGTCCTAATCCAGCTGCTAAAGGAGCCAGCTGTGCACTGCCTGCTCTGCTCCCTTGGCTGTCTACCCTTGCACAGTGTGAATGCCCTTTCCTCACTGTCTCCCAGACAGCTTGGTTCTGTTTGGCCTGGGTGTCTTACTGGGTGCCTTTAGTGCCATTCTGTAGCTAACTTTGGCAGGGGTTCTCTTCTCCAATACCAACTTGCTGCCTCATAGCTCTGGGAAATAAATAACTGGGTTTAGGGGATGTGAGTTTTCCAGCACTGGCAGATAGTTCAGCCTTCCTAAAGACTCAGAAGTCACCAGCAGTGTAGCACATGGGAAGAACTCTTTTGCAGTGGATCCTGTTCTGCCAGTGCAGAGTCACTTGTCAAGGACAATAGCTCTTGGCTGAGCATTAGTATGACAGAGTTGGGCGTGCTGCCAAGGAAAACACTGCTTTGTGGTCTACGCAATGTTTCGCTGGCCTGTCATTTTGAGATCACCACTGACAGCGAACTGAAAACTGTCTTTCACCATTATTAGAAAGAAAAAGAAGACTACGCAGCAAAATGGATAACAGGCTTTGCTGAAGCCCCAGAGCAACAAAAGCAGTTTGGGTAAATGACGTGTGTGTGTGTGTACGTGTGTGTCTGGGCATGTGTGAGCCTTGCAGCAGCTGCCCTCTGTGCTGGAGGAGCCCTGCACAGGAGGCAAGAAAGCTTTACCCTCTAGAGAACGGAGGCTGGAGGGAGCCTCTTTACACTGGCTTCTGAGAAAACTCAGAGATGATGCTGGGTGCACAGCACAAAGAGTCTTTCAGCTTCAGAGATGTTGACTACAGGGCTATCTTTGTACTCGGAAATTCTGCCTGTTTGTTGTGCCATGGATCATGGGATTATCTAAATTGGCTTTAAGAGGCTGACTTGCTTTTGCACAAGAGGCGTCCTGGCATTTAACAAACTAAGTGGGAAGTTACAACTGAGATCCATGAGGTTTCAATTATTTCTTGAGATATCAGAATTAGGAGCAACAGTGCTCATTGATTCTCATCCTGTCATTCATTCATGGGGAGTACCCTCAAATGCTCAGAGAAAGGCTGTCTGAAGGCATAAACATTATAACTCACAGAAGGAAGGAGCTGTGTGGCTGCCACCACGCAGGGCATTAGCGATATCTATGACTTACCTGACATCACAACCTGATACACAAGCATTGTTTTGTCTCTAGACACTCGCCACTTCTGGCCTTTTCTTACTGCCCTCTTTTCATCTCCTAGCCCTTAAAAAGCAGTCTGGTTCCTCTCTAGTTACACAGGTGCTAAAATGAAGTAAAGCAGATGAGCAGTAAATTACTTCTAATTGGGACTGTTCAGAGAGGTTCATGTGATCCCATTGATCTCTTTAAACCTATACATTAGAAGACTTTCTGAGAGTTCTGGGGAAAGTAACCTGCTGACGAAGCAAAGTGTTGCTGAGGCTTTTGAAGCTGTTGCTGAACCACATTCCCCTGTGTGGGATCCTGACAGCCAAAAACAGACTGGGAATGCTGCTGCATGATATAGCTGTCTGGTCACTGGACAAGCTGCTTCTAAAGCAGAAGAGCATGCGCTACAGAAGGATTACGAGTGTGCCTCATCTACTTCACGAAACCACCTGAAAAGACACAAGCAGGCTGCACACACGAAACGGAAGTGTCTGTGTTCAGGCTGCTTCCTCTCTCCAGCTGCTCGTCCAGGGGCAGCACAAGCAGCAGTCCTCCCTCTTCAGGGACAGGGACAACAGCCCATGCGTGGCAGCGCGTGAGCTTCAGACTGCTGAATCTGCAGAAAGCTGCTTTTCTTTCACCTCTCTACAGCTGCATGGAGGTTCATAGCAAAATGTTTTTAAGATAGCATTGAAGCATTTCCTCTTCAGCAGGAACATCCTGTTTTGCCTACGTGGTCTGTCTCCGTGCTTCTCACTGCCCCCTCCTTTCCCTTCCCTGTCTGGAATGGATCTTGCTTTTTGCACCTCTGGTGCCCATGTGCTCAGCTCATGAAGGGAAATGCAACTTCCCCTCTGTCATTCCCAAAAAAACCCCTCTCTCAAACTGAATTCTCTGCATGGTTAAATATCAAGGTGGTTTCAAAGGATGAAAATAAAAATTTTCTGTTGCTTCCAGCAGGTTTTAAGATTATGCTGTCAAGCCATTTTTTTCCAGATATTTCATTAGATATGGGAAATGTATCATTATGAAGAGGACTTACTGAGACAAGCAGGTGTTTGTGTCTCTCGGTGCACGTGTACAGGGAGACTTTGAGTTCAGAAAGCATGAAACATCCTTCACCCATGCTTAACTGGGAGACTTTGCTTTCAGAGTAAGTTAAAACCCCACTGGATGAGACCTAACATGCTAACCTGTGTGACAGGAGACTGCCAGTGTGCTAGACACTTTAGCCATGTTCTGTCCAGAAAACCTATCACGACCTTAAAAGGGAAGATTGTATCACAGTCACAAAGAAAGCTTTGCTGCTCCAATCCCCTCTATGGCTCCAGAAAGGTGGCTCCCTATGGGATGGAACTCCAGTTCTAGGCAGGAATCCCTTAACTTTGGCTACAGCTGCCTGTTCTTTAGCCCTAGCACCCTGCACCCAGTTACCTGTACACAACAGCTCTTGGGACATGCAACAAACTGTTATGAAGGGATGAAAGATAACGACTTTATACTGAGAGCCGAGAGCTCCAGGAATGAGAGCAGCTGGAATGACCAGTTATACAGGTGTGCTGCACTAGGGGGCTCAGTGATGTGATTAAGTTCAGATCTGTTCTAAATAATTTAGAAGAATGCTATTCTGCAGAGAAGAACTCAGTTGGGGGAGCACTGCACCTTGAGACTAGTGAGGTGACAACCCCAGCCATGGGCTGGACGACCTGTACTTCCCAGCAGGGTGGCTGTTCATGCTTAGAAGAGATTATGACACCCTGTTCCCTCCACGCTCCAGGCGGGGCTTTGCTGCAACTTTTCTCTGGCAGAGGGACAGCCAGACTGCACCTAACACACGAGGCAGAGATTTCCCTGAAGGACTTGTGTAAGTGGGGAGCAAATGACTCGCACTTCAAAGTAACAATGCTTCAGGGACAAAGCTAAAGGAGCTCAGAGAGGCAATTGGAGAGTTAATCACACCTTTGATGTATCCTTATCTTATCAGGATATCCAGATATAAGGCCTCTGAGAGGCTGGCCAAGAGGTAAATTTTTGGTTGTGTAAACACTGAGTCGATGGGCCTTGGTTCCTTAAGGTGAGCAAGTCCCGGAGGACTTTAATCCTAGAGCAATAAAAAATTAAAATGGCGTTGCAAACTATGAACTGTAACTCGCCCATAAAGCAGCAGACACAAGCAGAGGGGATCAAGGCTTGGGATACACACATGTTGCATCCTTGAGGATATTTCAAGTCCTCCCAGCTTCTGAGGTTCAATATCACTATTTCCAAACTCAGATGGCTGCTCTTTGTAAACAAGATCCTGATCCACTTGCTCCTGTTCCCATGGGAGAGCCAGCTCTGGGGCTGCCTGCCTGCTTCATACTATGCTGGAGTTCAGCAAAGCACTTTTTCAGGACAGGGAGGCTTGTCTTGGGGTTTCAGGAGGCATGAGCCCTTGCATCTGTTTGCTTGTTTCAGCCCTCCCCAGAAGAAGTGTTTAATGGGGAGATAACCATTGAAGGCTTGACTCTTTTTTTTCATTCCCTCTAAATTATCTGCTTAGCAGCTGAAATGAGGAGGTACTGTCTACCTTTGTAGTTTGGAGATGTTGCCACTTAGTGAGCCTAGAGATGGGCAATGTGAGCTTTACTGCCACAGAAACCATCTGTCAAAAGTATAATTTTAACAATTATTGAGGGTTTGGCAGCCTGATGTGGAAGGTGCTATCACTTCCTCTCAGACTTCCTCCTTGAGCAAAAGAAAGGATGACTGAGCAGAGCACATGTGAAAAGAGAATGTCCTGGTTGTCTGCGTTCTTTCAGATCAGCTTAATCTTCCAACTGCCCTCCAAAGATAGCCCGAGTGACTCTTAGGAGCGATCAAGTCCTGAGCATACAGTGCTTTCTCCAGCTGCCTTGATCCTTGGCAGCTGAACTGGACCAGCAGCTATCAGTTCTCCTGGACACTCTGTTCTTGGCAAATCACTAAGCCCAACCAGTTATGGTTATATGGGGAGCTGAGAGCAGAGGGAAAGGCTTGAATCCTGTTTCAGTGCAAGGTACAGAGTCCCTGCCTCACAGCCTCTAATTTCAAGATTTCTATTTCTGTCAGCTCAGGCTACCAATGAGCTTCACTAATTAAATTTCCCCCCTTTAAATGATAAGGGAAAAGGCCTCTCCTTCCAGTTTGCTGGAACGGTACAGGCTGAATGGCTGGAATGGCACACGGGTGGTTAACTGTCCATTCCTCTAAAGCTACTGCTGTGTGCAACAGGCTGCTGTCCTTCCTGACTCTGCATCCAGCAGCAACTTCCTCCCTTCAGATAAAGTGAAGTTTATCTACAGAATTCTTAGCAACTGAAGGAACAAGCGAGAGGGGCAATCATGAGATCTGCTGATAGGAAGCTGAGCATGCCTTCCCTCACGCGGCCCACAAGAGCAATTTCCTCTTCTGAATGGCAAATCAGTGTTCTCAAACACATGGCCGGCATGCAAAGGAGCTTAAAGCAGCCCATTAAATGCAATACAGCAGAAATGTTAACAGGGCACTCAGCCTTGCTTGGTGTACTGATGGTGGGATAATCAAATAAAGAACTTTGGGGCTTATGTTCTGTTTATTACATTTGAATTTTGTGCCACACTGTTTAGTACTTGAACTGCATTACTTTAACTACATATACAAACTGCATACACATGAACCGCGCACTCAGTATCCAGGCCTACTCTTCGGTCAGGAGTCAAAGATCAGGTTCTGGATGATGGGACAAATTTAGCTTTAAATTATGCTCTCAAAGACTTTCCTCTGTGTGTGTGTCTATTCAGAGGCATTTCAGCACTAGGTAAAGAACACTGGCCTTTTTCCCTTCCCTCAGAAAGGAAAAAACTGAAATGGAAACCAGTTTTGAAATGCTACATAAGTAGGATAAATTGGAAAATGGAACAGAGATTTTCTGAATGCACCCTTCTGACTGAACGGTGAAGCTAGCAAGCACCTGTTCATGTGGAGTTCACAGGACACTGATGTCTTCAGGAGTAAGACTTTAGGCCTCACTAAGCCAGGAATTTCAGTTTGGCTTTGTAATTCTAGAACCACTGTGTTCTCTTTGCAGATCTTTAACACATCTTGTGTCGTTAAGCACCAAACTGATTCTGCCAACCCTTCTCTGTGAAGACTTGAGATGAGAGTCCCTGAGACAGCTGTTTCTTTAGCTGTGCTAGAGACTCTATGTCCTTCTAAAGTAGTAGTCTAAGTTGTCTTGAAAAAGGTAACATAATTTACTTGATGGAAAGATGTAAATCCAGCAATTAGTGGTACTCTGGCCTTACTTTGTTTGTCTAACAGAAAATAAGTGGCTTTGTTCTGACAACAGAGTGCTCTGATTTTCTGAGACTGGGATCAAGACTTGTACATGACATTTGATGTTGTGCAGTGGACAATCAGTCTCTGCTGCATCAGGTGCTATACAAGGCAAAAAAGTAATTAATAGTAAATAGCTCTGAGATTCCTGTGGCTGTGCTCCAACACTATCAAGTGTCCACTGTTCTCTCAGCGCCTGAGAGCACTTGGTGGGGACTATGAAAGGGTCACACTTCAGGGCTCCTAATGGTAACACAAGCGCAGGACCCTAAGGTCTTTGGGCCACCTGCAGGGGCGAGTTCACCTTTTGAGCCATGTTTCATAAGGACCTTACCTCCCCTGGCAGTCAGAGGAGGGACCCTGAGGAGGTCAGTGTCAATTCAAAGTGGGAAGGAATCTAACAAGTAGCTTAGCACTTGTTCTTTCTGTCCCTAGGTAAGATGGATTTGTGAGTTATAGGAAAGGGAGGGGGAGGAGGTAAGACATGCAAGCAGCTCTAACCAGCTGGAACTAGATCTCTCCTAGCTGGACAGTTACAATTTGTCAAACAGAAACAATGTCCAACTGTTCGCCCTGCGAGTAAACAGGACTGGAACAAAGCCTCAGCTGTATGTGCGTGCGCTTGTGAACCTCCTTGCACTTACTTTGCTGGCTGTCCACGTGCTGATCAGCGTGTGGCTTGTACCTTTAATCAAGGACAAAAGGAGAGGGATGGGCAGGCAGTGACAGGCAAACATAACCCTTCCACACACCGGGGGACCTGCAGTTTGTCTGTGCCAGGCCTATGGTCTGCCTCTGGTGTATGTGAAAGATTTCAGTATGTAGTTCCACATGTTCAAAAAAGCAGAGTTGGAAACAAAGTTCACATGAACCAGGACAAGTTACAACTACCTCATGGAGCTCTACAAACAAAACAGCTATAAGTGAGGCTTACAAGCACAGCTAATTTGGTTTACTAACATGGTCATTAGGACTGCATGGTGAGAGAGGGGGAAATGAGCAGCCTGGTGCTCCCTACACAGCTTAAGTGCAACACTGGTTAGCTGCACTGTATCACCTGGCACCCTGGAGAGTCACCCTGCTGCCCCAGTAGTCTGAAATTCCCCTCCCGTTTTGTACAAGGGAACATCTCAACTATTTATCTTCAGCTAGTAAGGCATGGAGCTGGGATCACTGATAAGCAATCCACTCCTGTGCTCTCGGATCACAAGACAGCTCCTCTGTACAGATTGTGAAAGCTGTAAAGAGTGAGGTTGATGCTTTATTTTCCACTGTCCTTTTCAACTCTGGAGTCTCAGAAGAGCAACAAGATGTAACTCATTTGTCACTGCTCCTAGCGATGGGAAGGAAGAATGAGGGGAATGTGTCCCATGGTGCCAGAGTGAATTGGAAACGAACAGTGAAATTCTAGTGAAATTAAATACATTAGTCTAATTAGCCTGACCACTTAATTTTTTTTTTTTGTGTCAGTTTGTCTTTGTTAAATGATATGGAGGGGGAGAGCTGATGTGTGTCTGTTTAAAAGTATCTGGAAATCTCTGACATTAGGGAGGGAAAAGAGGTGGGATGGTGAAGTATCAGACAGAGAAAAGAAATGCTGAAAACAAAAAAAGCATTGATAGAGATTGGACGTTCAGTTTCATTTACTTGCAGACAGCAAAGGATTTCTCATCCAGGTAGAGACAGGATGATGCTTCAGTCTGGACGCAGCACTGAGAATAACAGGCAAAGGAATTGCCCTCCCCACAGGCGTGGGGACAGGCTGTGTCATTAAGTCCCTCTAAAGAGCACATTAAAATCCCTGCTCATTTTCTGCCTGCTTTCCAAGGTCCTCGAGGAAGCTGAAGTACTGTGTTCTCTAGTTATGCCCTGGCCACACTGTTGTGCTGGAGCCTTTCAGCGCCGAGGTCTCTGTCACAACAGCAGTCTCCTCCTCAGCTGACACCTTTCAGTTTGTTCTGACCATGGAAGATGATGCCAAATAGCAGCATAAAGTGATCCTTGGCTCACAGTATTTGGCAAACCAGCCCTGGAACTGATTAACCTTTAACTTCACTTATCTGCTTAGCAGCCCAGCTCCCTGGAGCAAGAGATTGGCACTGGCAGCAGCAGACTTGGGAAGGCGACGCTGTACTGGCCCATACCGAGACTATATCAAAAGATTTCCTTAGGGATGTAAGGGAAGTGCCTCAGGAAGGCTGAAGAATGAATGGCTTCTTTTCTGATGTGCATGGAACTAAGCTTGCCAATACCCAAAGGCAAGAGAGGTTTCTGAGGCCCTATATGATCAAAAACAGTCTGGGAACATTTAGATAGCCAAGGGCATGCTTTAATGGACTACAGAAAGTTCCCAGCACAAGCGAGACTAAATGGAACTTGTGTACCCTAACCAGGTGGCCGAACTTAATACCTTGGACTTCAGGAGACGCAACCAAGGTGCTCATGCAGCAAACGAGTGGTCTTCACCATCTAAATCCCCTTTAGATCAGCCCTACCCTCTAAGGCACTCGTGTCCCTTTTCCAGCCTGTGTATCGCAAGCCTGGAGCTGTGCAGACTGGGGATTTTGCTCAGTTAATCACTGCAGAGAAACCAAAAAGCTTTTGAAAACTTTCAAATTAAAATAAGTTATTGTGTCAGAACTGAGAAACAGAGCACTGCCAGGCTTCTGTTATTGGAGAGAGCAAGAGCAGGACAGGGGAGGAGGGGGACATGGAGAGACAGCACAATGGCAGCCAGTGGCGAGTCCTCCTGTGGAGCAAGACCGTCTCCTGGCAACGCGTGGCAATTGGTGGACGGAGCAAAAGGAGCCTGAATGAGGCGCCAGGGTCCATTTCAAGTGTTTTGGAGAAATCTGCTATTCACTTATTGCAGACCTGCCTAGCTTATTAATAATGCCTTCTTCTGCTGTAACCCTGGCTGCTACAGAAGTACTGACAAGATGGGTATGCAGGGCACAGATCTGCCTGTGGAAGAGCTGGGCAGTGCTTTTTGCTTGCCCCTCTTCTGGACCCATTCCTTGGCCTTTTGTTGCCAAGCATTTGGTTGCCATGCCAACTTTTTAGCATTAAATCATAATCTAAGCACAGCAGGAGGCCAAAAACCTTCTCAGGTCTAGCTCCTGTCTGCTCCCCTGTGACTGTACAACTGGTTGTGTGACCAGGATTGGCTAAATGCTTTGATGGCTTGTCAGCAACAGCCCGGATGAAAACTTACCGACAGGGAAATGACAGTTCCCTTTGGAAATGGGTACAGAGGTTACTGGGAGCTATGCCGGGAAGATTTCTGCCTTCCCAGCTCTGCCACCTGTCTGAAACCAAGCCCTGTGTGTCACTCAGCTTGCAGTGCTCCGCTGGCACAAGGTGCTGGCGAGCTGGAACAGGCTTTCGTGTTTCAGGCTTGCTTTGCGCTGCCTCATTCCCCTCACAGCAGGACTGTTTCTGGGCTATTAAAGACATACTTCAGACTGTCGAGATCGAGGTATTAAAACAAGAAATATGCTGTTGATAACAATGTGTATTAGCTCATTAAAGTGGTAAAATATGTTGAGTGCACAGATCATGTGTATTATCCTCCCTTAATAGGTCAAAACCAAAGCATATACGAATGCTGAAATGGCTCAAAATAAAAATATGAGAAGTAAGGCTGTGTTCTGCAGAGAAGAGATGAAGCCTGAGTTCTCCCTCCCAACTGCTTAAAGTGTTTTTCAGGAGAAAGAGAAAGCTTTTTGCTTGTCCCTTCAGTGAAGCTGAATATCTACAGCTTGCAAATTATAATTACATGAGAACACAGGTCAGAAAAATGGAAACAGAGTTTTGGACCAGTTTTGTCAGGGGAAGCAATTTGACTGATCCTGCCCAAGCCTTAGGATTCCCATCTGGGGTGTCAAACATCACTGGGGAGCAGCACTGCAAAGCCTGCTCCCCAAAGTCTATATTCTTTAAACACTTCAAATCTCACCCTTAATGTTGGTGGAGGTTTTTCATAATTTCAAAAATAAACGGAAAACTGCTCTTCGCCTCCCTCTGGCACTGCAACACTGGTGTGAAGAGCATCCCAACAATACAATTACATTAATTTTGCTGGAGAGGTTCCTGGTAGTCAAATACCGCTTGGGCTGCTTCACCTGCAGCGTGGGGTGCTTGCTGCTTTCCTGTTTGCTGCAATGCAGTTCAGCCACAATCAACATGATCCCCATGTCACTCTGCTGTAGAATTTACCTGATTTATCACTTCAATTACTTTGCTAAAAGTGTACTTGGATCCAAAGACACTACTAGGCACTGCCTGGGCAAGAAAAAGCAAGAGTTAGTTTTTCTGGCATTCAAGGAATTTTCTTGTTGGTTGCAAGGGAGATGAGCTCTTAGGTAATGAGATGAGCTCTTGTGTAGTGAGGGAGCCTGCTAATGCTGCTGAACAACTTAAGGCTGTGTCCCTTTCTGTGAATGGCTGAGGGAAAACTGTCTCCTACAGCTCAGGTGCCCTGAGAAAGTTTCTGTGTACTTACTGAGTTTTTGGCATTCAGAGGGCGCACGTACGTGATGCAGCCCAGCTGATGGCATTTGTTTAGGTTACAGATTATGAGCCATACACCTGACCTCCCACCTCATCTCCTGCTGTACTTTTAGCTTGCTCAAAGAGGGGTCACAAAGCACTTGGGCTGCTCTGTGCTCCTCTTGAGCCGCAGTGAAGACAACTGTCTTTCCCTGGCCCAGTGGAAAGCAATGGAAAATCTGGCCCTTGTGCTGCAGAGAATAATGATCTTTTCTTCTGCTCTCTTGTTAGAAATGTCACCTTAGCTGTAAATTGAGAACAAGAGAAGGAAAAGGACTGATGAATATGTAGGACAGAAGGGTTAAGTGAGTGCATGTTACCACTCTGATCTGGATAAATCTTCTCGTCTCTGTGCGCTGGTATAAATGACTGTACAAAGAATAAGATACACTTGTAGGGGACAAACCTGTTAAACAGACATACTTGTGGAAGCCCAATATTTAAGGTCAAACGTAAACTGATAACTTTTGGATCTGGTCTGCTGCTCTTGGTCACTGAATACATGCCACGCTTACAATTAACACTGGACTAGCTCCCACATTCCAATTCTGTTCAAGAATACTCCAGCAACTGCTTCATAGAAACATGGAGCTGTGTTGCAGATCCCAAAGGGAAGGCACCCAGCAAAGGGTCTTTTCTAAATGGCACCTTTTATGAAAAGTACTGATAATGCAAGGGTTCCATCTGCCCCTAAAAAGGACATAAACCAGAGCTGTGTAAAATGCAGGATCCTCTGCATAATAATTCCCACAGCATGACAGTGCAGGAGTTGGTTTTCTTTAAAAGACAAACACCATGTCAGTTTACAGGAGCTCTGGTTATCAACCAAGACCTGCTCTACTGGCCGCTACACTAACACAGAATACAGACAATGCTTTGAGTGTCCAAATTCTGTTTGGTTTTGATTCTAAAAATACCTAATCCAAGGTTCCAAAGATGCTCCCACTTTAAAACACATGTCCTCAAAGAAAGTACTAATTTTGTGGTGGATGTTAACTGTAAAGGCACATGTCAGGAAGCTCTGATTTCATGCTTTATGGATAAGTTCACTTCAGCAGCTTGGACACAGCTTGCTCTTTTCAGAAACAGAAGCAGTCCAGTGAAGCATAAACAGCAAAAGGATTTGGTAGTTTGATCATAATTGGAAGCAAAAGCTTGCACGCTAGTTGTACCTATATTTTTATCTCCCTCAGCTTTTATCAGATGTACAGAGGGTCTCAAGTAGAACAGTAATTTCTGTTTCTGCATTCCACCTGTACTTTTATACTGTTAATTCTGACATATGGGCAACATTCCTGAATTTTTATTAATGTTGTCTGACCAATGTCTTCAATGATAGTCTTCTGAAAAGTACATTAATGTACTGGCAGTACATGAATACCAGTGCCTGGAAGAGACCGCCTGGAGTTTTGCCACAGCTTCTGGCATCGCCAAGTCAGCTCTCGGCAATGGGTGACTCCTCAGGACCAGGTTTCGTACCTGACTTCATTAATTACTTTTCAGTTGTTTTGCAGTACAATATGGTACTGGAAATGTAGTGAGAAATCAAGGAAATATCTGTAACACGGGTAATTGTTGCAATACAAAGGTAGAGACTGTAGAGAAGGAGGTGTGGGGCTTTTCTTACTGTACAGAAATAGAAGTCACCAAGCAAAAATTCCATCAGAGGAAAAAAGCAAGTGAGAGAGATCACCTTTACGCAACATCTCTGTTCCTCTGTTTTGCAGAGATGTTGGCATGATTGCACAAGTGTAAGGAGGATCAAAGAGGCAGTCTCGCAGATGACAGCAGCTCTTGCCAAATACTACTTCTTTATAGCCTCTGCTTCAGGGAATTCTGACAGCCATGCTAAAGCTCTCTACTTATCAGGTGGTAGGTTAAAGGAAAACTTGTCTTGCAGGCTTCACATGGTAAATGCAGGTGCTTTCGTTGCACAGGGAGTATGCTGTCTGCCTTGAAGATTATACACTATTGTACACCTGATTACAGGGACAACTTAAATAGATTTTCCTAGAGGATTAAGAGCTCCTGGTACATGGGACCTTCAGGAAAAACAAATGCCAAGTGAGAGTCTAGAGGGAGCAGAACAACCCTGTGGGACTGGGATATTTGAATGGTCAGTCACTGATAATCCATCACCAACATTAGCTTCAAGAAAAACTTCCAAATCTTCTGGGGCAGAGCCAGGCAGACCTGGCATGAGCTTTAGCTATAAATTATCATAATCCTCTGTGTGTGAATGGAAGCATGAACACAAATGCCACGTCAGTAAGGAATCATGGCTAACCTGGCTCTCCCTACCTTAGTGAGTGGACATGACTGCAACTGGTCAGCTTCTCTCCCCTCCTGGAATGGGTCAGAAGGCTTTGGTCAGAGGCCCCAGGAGCTGAGCAGCAGTGCTACACCTTGCATTACTAAGGGGGCTCTGTTACCAGTTGGAGGGATGGGAGTCTGGCTGCAACATCAGCTGTTATGAAACAGTTGGACTACGTGGAGAGGGGATGATTTTTGTTTTTCAATGTGGCTGAAAAAAGACTGTGTCTAGCTGGGTGCAAAGTGCTTTCTGTGCATTAAGCTCCAGAAGGCTTTTTGGATAGCAGCTGTTGGAACATGCAACCATTTTTTTCTTTCGTGCTTCCCACTGCGTTTGGTAGCAGCTGTCAGTAAAGCCGTCATCAGGCACTGGACACAGCCGGACCACAGAACACTAAAAAGGGGCAGCTTCCAGGGCAGGAAACAGACACAGTGAAAACCACCATCAGACTGTCAGCAATACTCACTTAGCAAAGAGGAAGCTGTCTTTGGGCAAGGCTGTGTACTCAGGCTCTGGCTGCCGAGCCAGGATTCTAGTTGGGTTTTCAGCCCTTGAAAAATGCCGTGTGCACTTGTCCTGATCAATTCAGGCAGGAGCGGGAGGACAGCGCCAATGTTGCTGGTCCGGGTTCTAGGCGAGCCACGTGATGTAGAGCAGGCTGCACCTTTATGAGGTGAACTACTATCAGTGGACAGGTAATATTTCAATGGTAAGGCACACAAGGTTGTGTTCCAGTCCTACACAGAAGCAGTATATTCCAAACCCAAGCAAGTTGCCCAGAATTGCACGGGATATGTCACCTGTCAGGCCCTCTGAAGGTAGCTAGCATAGGTGGGGTGCTGACAAAGTAGTTAAATCCACAGGGAATCATTGGAAGAGTCCTGGGAAAAGAGACTGCCTGGAGAATAACTAAAAACTAATATGCTTGCTCTTGAGCACCTTTTGTCTAGGCTGTTCCTCATTGTGCTGGAAACACCACCATCTCCCCTGGCCACTCATTCAGTGCTTAATTGTCCTTGCAGCTACACAACTTGTCCATGATGTTTAACCTAAATTTCATTTGGTATGATTCAGGTACCCTTATCTCTGCCCTGGTTAAAGGGAAGGTAACTGTGCAGACTGATCACTTCCTATTTGCTATTTTTTGTCAATAACAGGCTGAATCTTTTCTGGGACAAACAACTCCTCCCACTTCATGCTCACTCACAGGCTGTGCAGTTTCCGAACAACTGATGGTTCTCACTAACACCACCTCATTTTGAAGGGCAGTGTGCCCCTCAAACACAGCACTCCTTTGGATATGGAATGGAAGGGTTACCTCACATCTCTTAGATCCTCTATTTGTGTTCTCAAGCCACACTTAAACCCAGTTCTGTTATTCTGCAGTACAAGCAGGCCTTCTGGCCAGCGTCAGGTGTCAGAAGCATGACCTCTAATTTTCTTTTTCCCCAGGAAGCTGTGACTTTAGCCACACAGTTGTTAAATCAAGCGCATTATAATGTGGTAGACATTTTCTGGTAGACAGAGGTGCCTTCTGTAGCAAGCCTACATTAAAATAATCTAGGCTCTGTATTCTTCCATGTCTTAAAGCATTTTAGGTGCAAAGCAGAGTTCACAAATGCAAGCAGAATCTTTTCAGAAGCAGTTAAGGCTGGCAGAAGCCCAGCAAGAGATTTTGGTACCTTATCTGTGGAATTATGTATTCCCAGCTGAATACACATTACAAAAACAGATATTTAATCACAGATGCTAATGTCAGAAGGACCTCTTGCTGATGGAAACAACCAGGAGGAAATGTAGGAAGGTCCCGCTGTCTTAGATCACGGCCAGTGTTTTTCATTTCCAGATAACTCCAGAGTTACTAACTGCAAAGTGTCTGGCTTCATTATCTCAGTGAGGCTTGAAAACGCTTTTGGAAATGACACTTACTGAATCAACAAATTCAAACTAAATGAAGCACAACTGAGACATTTTTTCTGGTTTCCCAAACTGTATCAAACATGAGAAAGCTAAGAAAAAAACATTATTTCCCTCAACAGAAGACAACAGGTTTTGTTTTTAAATAAATGGATGGGTTTTTTTGAAAAAATGTTTACATCTTAGTACTGCTTAAAAATTCTAGCACACACAGATATGTGTTCTGCAGACAGATGAGCTCTTAGGTAAACCACGGGATTTACATAACAATATCAGAATATACTGCCATGTGAAGTATCATTTGGTAACTGACACTGACTCATCCTTTGAACGTGCATCACACCAGATGCCAAAAAATAAAAAGTACACAGCAGATATCAAAATAATAAGTACACCTTTTCCATCACCTGGAATGAAGCACTAAAGTTAATACTGCACTTTAATGACTGAATAATTAATCAACCTGCTTGAGGTAATTGTGAGTCTTCTTATTATCAAAGCAGATGTTTCCTTTGCATCTACCTGAGCTATTAAGCTCCATGACCTTAGCGGCAAAGGGTTCTACAGGTTAGTCCAGTATTACATACATAGATAAAACTGTTCCTATGTATATTTATGTCTATCTGCTGTTGTATAATTATATCTTTGTCCTAGAGGCAGTTCAAATTGTCTTCTGGGTTTAATTAGCCATCTTTTTTTGGAATACAAATATAGAGCAGACTAAATAAATAATTTTATCTTATTCGTGTTTTACATGTCAATATCAGGGTCATGGCCTTATCAAAATTGTCCAGTCCAATCTTTATCAGATCTCCTCCTCTAGCCTTTTACTGGGATTTTATATAGCAATGGGAACAGACAGTAGCTAACAGATAAGGCTGCCTTAGATCTGTAAGTGGGACTTGGCTGATTTATTTTCTAAACGGTCGAGTCTGATACAGGGCAGGATAGCAACAAATAAACATGAATGCCCTGCTACACTCCAGGGATACCCAGGGCACACAGGCAGCAGGGAGAAATGATCTCTTTGATCACAGATGAAGCACTTGAGCAATAGTTTGAATAAAGACTCTGCCCTGATGGATTTAATTACATCAGTTTAGAAACTGCCTGAGCGGTGTGCGCACGGCAGTGATTTAATTAAGCCACGTCTGAACCGGTCCTGCTACGCTGGAGTGAACGTGAGCCCCCAGAGTTTAATCACTACAGGCAGTGGCGCATGTCTGAGGTATCAGCTGATGCGTACCGCGTTCTCACCTCTGCCGGATCTCGCTGCCAAACCTGGACTTGGCACGGTGCACAGCTGGGCTGTCCCTCACACCGTGCCCTTGCTTCCACAGGATAATCAGCTCTACCAAACCTCCACTGACTCTCTCCTTACCTTCTGTCTGTGCTGAGGTCCCTCTGGTGGTGCACATGGATTGGGAGGTCTGTAGGAATCGCTCATGAATGATGAATCCCTCACCCTGGACAGCCAGGCCTACTGGGTGCAGCATCAAGTGCTCCTTCCTCCCAGCAGCAACCACGTTTACAGGGGCAGTGCCCAGGTTTTGTTCAAGGCTCACTGGATTGCTTTTACTCATCTCCTCCCAAGGACACTGCAAGTCTGAATTTGTAAAGATTATAAGCATTACTATTATTTGTGACAGCTCTGTTTAACCAGTAGTGACTAGGTGTAGGCATTGCGTACAGACTAATCAAAGGCTAGAAGGAAGTGATAAGCCAGAGTCCTGCAGGGAAATTGCTATTGCAATTGCACACTGAGAAAAAAAACAGGAAAAAATGCAGAAAGGATAATTTTTAAATGATTACATAATTTTATAGGCAAAATCAATACAATTGGAAAACCAATGCATACTCTGAAAAAAAATGTATGTCTTGAAGGCTTGTCAGATTGCTTCAAACATCTTTCAACTTCCTAGTCAACTTAAAATGTGAACCTGGAAAACATTTTACAGTCTTGCTGGGTTTAGCTCACAGTCCCTTTTCCCAAATATATCCTGTCACACATGCAGAATAACGGCCCTACGCAGGTCCTTCTGCCACACAAGTAGTTTTTTCTTTTACTGTTAAATCTAGTTTTCATACGCTTTGTAAGCTAACCTATACCACTTTATTGACTTTGCAACAAAACTGGAAATAATGTCCACAGTAAATTCCACATTGTAGCAGCCTGAAGGCCAATTCCAATCAAGCACGGACAAACAGGAGAGTAAAAGAAAGCAGCCAGCACATTGTGGGCTCGAACCCTTAAGTCTAAAGCTCCTAACATCTCTGTTACAGGTCACATCAGGTTCCACTGAGTGACAGCATTCCCTGGTTATGAATGCATATGTATAAACAGAGCTCAGATAAACCTACTCAGCTCCACTGTGTGTACCTACAATTCAACTTCCACCTTCTCTGAACAAATACTTATCTATTAAGCCTTTAAAGAGAATCAATAGAACACTGAAAAATTTAAAGCTTTCACCACCTTTTTGATGGGGATACTGCATTTAATGAGTTTTTTCTATTGACTCCTTACACTCTAATTACAGGAAAGGTTTTCTCATCACCTAGTTTAAATTTTCTCTCCTCTAGATTAATTATTCCTGTCTTCCTAACAGTAAACATTGACCAACACAATTTCTCCTATGTAACAGCCCTTACATCAAAGGAAATGAACAGACATCCAACATAGTTCTTCCCCTAAGAACCATCTTTCCTATCCAGAACAGAAAGTTACTTCCATCTTGTGCCCAAGACTCACTTAGTCACCTGTGCCATTTAACATGCATTTGGGCCAAGTATTTAAAACTGTGTTTATAACTGGGTTTTTAAAGGTAGGAGTCAGCCAGCAGTGACATCTGTAGTCAGTGTGGTTTCACATGCAGCAGCACACAGGGTTCTCTTGTGACCCAAAAGCCATTCTTTCTTCCCAGGCTCTCTGTTCCAGGGAGCTTTTTCCCCTCTCTGAAAGTTTGTACAACTATATCAAGAACTAAGAATATTTAGCACAAAGACTAATGACCAGAGATATACTGCAGTTCTCCAAGACTCAAAAAACACATGGGAAGGAGGGGAAAAGGCCATTGCTCATTTTATAGAACAATTCTCAACAGTGAAATCTACCTCTGCAAACAGTAAAAGAAAAGGATTTGAAATAAAATTATTTCTTGAACCTCAATGCCTGCGGCTCTTCCAAGACTTTTCACTGCTACAAGTAATTCCGGGATGTATCAATGCCTCTGGGGGTTTTCAGTGACACTTGTATACTTTTTATGAAGTAATGCATTTAGTTCTCAAAAGTACTTCAACAAAGGATGCTACAGTGAAATTTGTACGCTGCTGGAAGTAGGATACCATTCAGGCTAATCACTTGTGCTTGACCTTCACCTTTTGTCCTTTTAATCTCAAAAGCAGTTGTAGAAGCAACAAAGCAGTATTAGTGTTGGAATTTGGGCATTTTAGTTTTCTTGTAACAAAGTTTAGCTTTCAGGAAGGGAACACTCTGCCCCCCCCACCCAGATCTCTGAGTACTGTCAGCAGGCCTGTTGTGAAGCCTGTACCACGATTAGGAACTGCTGAGAACGGCCACGTGTTTTAGTCACGTGAGTAACTTTTTCAAGGAAGAGAACAACTTTGTAAGACTCATTAAATAAGCTGGGGTGGCAGCCTTCCTTAAAAAGGCTGCACAGGGCACACTGCATTTCTATAAAATAAATTCCTTAGACAATTTTAGGACTGCAAAAGTAAGTAGTTACAGCAAGGGAAAATCAGGCCTTGCTTCTAAGAAAGAATGAAAGTAACTAGACTGATGGTGAGCTGGGAATGACCAGGAACCTGGACAACGGAAGGCAAAGAGCTCAACTGCAAGAGGCCAAATACAGGGATCTCAGACGGCTCTTACACAGCTAGCAGGAACATGTTACCCTAGCAAATGAAGCCAGGGGCCCGGCCATCAGCACAAACACAGGAGACTGCTCTGTTCCAGAAAGGGAACGGACTATTATTAATGTAAAGCCATTTACCAGGTCAGATGCAAACAATTCTGAGCCCCCCACAAGCTCTTTGCAACTCCTTCCCCTCAGATTTCTACCAAGGACTCTTACCAGCACATTTGCCTTTGTTTTCCCCACTTTGCCTCGGTGAACAGGCCAGGGGTTGTCATCTCAACAAGAAACTTATATTTTGTTTGGTACCAATGCTGGCTGCAGTACAGATGACTGAATCTCGTGCTGCAGTAAAAGACTCTTGACCTCAGTGTCAATGAGAGCTGTGCTGGGTGTCACCACAGCTGATGTCAGCTCTTTGCACCTTAAATATTTTCACCAGCTGGCTCCTCAGTTTGTTTCCATTTTAAAGCTGGAAATCAGCAGCTTAGTTTTTTCCACAGCTCCGTTTGTTTCTGTCCTGATTAGAAGAGATGATAGAAACTGAAAGGAATGAAAATTTGTCTCTCTTCACAAGGTCACCACAAAGCCTCCAGGGCTGCTCAGACCTTCTGAACCAAAGCAGCCTTCAGAGGATGCACTTGCTTTCTGACTGATTTGTGCCACCCCTCTGCTCCAAGTGATTCCACTCCTTTTCTTTGCTCTTTATTCCCCCCCACACCCATATTTTCCATGCCAAGATATTTCACAACATGCCAAATTCTTTCTGCAATTTTGTATATATAATTTTATATTTATAATAAAGCAAAGCAAAAGAGCCTTTCATTACTACTCCTGCCTTTAAGATGTGGAGCTGGGATATGACTTCATCCTAGAAAAAATGCAAACCCAAACCCAAACCAGTTGTCTCCTGGGGTTTTCTTAGCTTTTAGCTCATCATAAACATTTCGTGTGGTTTCGGTAACCGTGCCTAAACCAGACTGCATAAGGGTCAGCAGTACAAAACTAAGACACAGGATTTACTGAGATGGAAAGTTTGCACAGCTACTTAAATGTGTAAAATGATGTTTCTCACGGCTGTCAGGGGACCAGAAGCAAAACAGCAAAACAATGAAGCAGTAAGAGGGGAAAATGAATTAGAAGCGCTTATTGGGCAAACCCACTCTCTGACAGTGTTTTGTTCGCACTGACTACATTATTACAAAATAAAAAATCACCCTCACACCCTCACATATCCACATAAGACAAAAAACAAATTTGCTGCAGTAATTGCTGAGCACTTGAGATCCTCTATTAGCAATTTCTTCCAAAGTTTAAATATATAAAGGACATATTCCTATAAAATCAGAACTTTTTTCCTTCTGCTTCTGACACTCAGTTTGGGTAATTAGAATGAAAAGAGTTTATCCAGAAGCAGCAAGAGACATTTCCAAAACAACACCCACACAAAGGAAGTTTTCTACTTCTCTTTTGCCTTAATAAATACTTTCCGTAATGGATTTTCAATATTTTTGCAGGAAGTTGTTTTATCCTCCTGGGATTGATTTAAAACAAATTTATGTATTGTACAGAGGAAAGAGTTCTGAGTAGGGAGAGATGTGAGGAAAGAGACGCTCGATAAACAGTAATCAAGGTGCCGGCATTTGAACTATTCAGTTTAAAGAGGATTAAACCATCACGTTTCACACTCCAAGCGCACGTGAAATATCTGGCCTTTCATGTTCACCCAGCGTCCTCAGCTAGAGCTTGGCTCCACAAATCCTTCAAGGTTTTACAGCGGTCTAGCCAAACGCTGCACTGTTTTATAGACAGCAAAGTTCTTCCCACATGGAGGTGAGTCACTCTGCTCCGAGCCGCCTCTCTGCGCTCCCAGGGACAGGACAGCTGTCCGAGCTCTGAGGCGAGGCAGGTGCCCAAGGCTGCAGAACCGACATTTCCAGGGCTGGGAAATTAAGTTATGGACACGCTCTCTGACACAAGCAGTGCCTCTCGCAGTCTGCACATGGAGAGCACAGTTACTGCTGTACTAAAAACCCCTCTAGACCTGCTCCTCTGACACTAAGTGGGACAGAACCTTCAGGATGTGTGCTATGTGCCAAACAGGGCCAGGAAGTGGATCATTTATATGCCATATAGATCTGTCACTACACAACTATTTAAAGTGGAGGAATGCATCTACATTTGAGACCCCAAGCAGTAAAAGGAATAAAGAAGCAAAATGTTCCACTATTGTGATGGAGACATACACAGCAGGTGAGCAGGACTTTGTTTTCCTGCAAAGTTCAGTATTGGCTCCACTGTCACATTATTCTTTTTTTAAAAATGAAATTTGAGTACCTGCTATGATTTCATGATTCATCCAGTTGACAGTTTAAGAAAAAAATATTACATAGGCCATCATCCCCCTCCCCCAGTGATATCTCCTAAATTCACTATTTGTATTTCTGATTTTGTTCTTTATCACCAGATTTTTCTTCAGACCATCTACCATTTTACACCAACCAGAAAATATTTGCTTGTGAGTACTTTCAAGGTATTAAAACTTGTTTTGTTTTTTTAAGGAGTGCAAACACCTTTCTGATCTGTTTGTAACATTGCCAAACACGTGTTGCATTAAATAGGTGGGGTTTGCTGCACACTTGGCATATGCAGGAGACCAAAGCATCCCTGCTGTGACTGAACCAAAGGAGAGGTTTCACCTCAGTAAAGGGGCAGTAAAGTTTACTTCGGGTTTCATACCTTCAGTGAAAGACAACTCACAAATGCTCCTTTCTGGACATTAATACAGCTTCTAGAAATGTCACAATGTTGTTCTGCTCAGGTAAGGACTTAAATAAAAGAGAGGGGGCCTATTCACATATGTAAAATTATTACTCAATTACCTGCTTGGAGGGTCAGGCCTGTGTCTTTAAGTGAGTTGTCAAAATCCTCCCTATTATTGAACTTCCTTGATCTATACTTAAATAAAAGGTACTCTTTAACATGAAGACATGCTGGCATCACAGGAAAAACCCATTTGGTGCTAAACCTGAGGCGAAAGGTGCTGTGGAACACTGCGAGGCAGTGGAGATTCCTGCCAGGAGACCAGCCAGCCCTGCAGCCACTACAGGCTCAGCAGTGCAGCTCAGTGTGCACTGCTGACACACTCATTTGCCAGCTATGCCCAGGAGGGGACCTCTGTGCTCTCCAGGATGCCAAGACAGAGATTAGCAGCCTTAATCCCAGTGTAACAAGAGGGCTCATTTTTCTCCAGCCCATAAATAACTCCAGCCTCTTACTTTTAAAAGAACAAGAACACACAGGTGGGGATGGCGACACCAAAGCCAAATAAAA
The DNA here is from genome assembly GCF_963513975.1 of Fringilla coelebs. NCBI lineage: Eukaryota > Metazoa > Chordata > Aves > Passeriformes > Fringillidae > Fringilla > Fringilla coelebs. The sequence goes on from NC_140032.1 coordinate 72,706,807, forward strand.
CCTGACCAGGTAACCTAAAAGCAAGCCGTACTCTCAAAGTCACAGTGGCTTTTAGCAAATACATTATTTTTACTGAGCACCACCAAAATCATAGCGGTCAGTGGCACCAAACGTGCATGCTCATAACCTAGCTGCATTTTTTCTCAAAGAGATCGTTAAATGTCTAAGAGGCATAGGCATATCCCACTGTAGGAATGCCCTCATGAACACAACACTCCTGCTTATGTCACCCCACTTACAGAACTCTGCTCCTTTCATCTGCACTGAAAATTCCTTTCTCTCCCAAGGAAAGCTGCAAATCAATCTCTGCATGCTGTTGAAAAACTGATCTGCTGTTACTGAGAGGACAGCAGCGACCTCAGGAAGGGGACTGCCCATGCAAACAGCTTATCAGTGCTTTCCCTACGTGACAGGTTGTCCCTTCAGTACAGACACATCATCATTTTCTAACCCACTAAGTGTGTGGCAACACGGTTAAGTTGAAACTAATTTGGTTACCCAAACATCATCCTGAAAATCTGCATTTTGGACCTCTCTGAAGTTTTTACTGAACCAGTAGCTATAAGTGATATCCATCCAAAACTTACCTGTTCAGTGGGAAAGGTTGTTTTGTTAAATTACCACCATCCATGCCAAAAATACAGCTCCATTCATTTCTATGAGAGACTGACAGAGTGTCCTTTACCAGTTTTGGTCTTACTGTATGTTTTCATTTGGTAAGGAGGAAAAAAACCACACAAGCACCACATTTTTATTTGCGGGGGGAGGCGGGGGGGACGGGACAACAGGAATGACGGGACACTCCCATGTGAAATCAGCCTGTGACTCAATGGTGGTAAATTCCCTGGTTTGTTTTGTCAATGTCAGTACACTTCAACAGATGGGAAACAATTTAAATTTCATTGCTGATGGCTACCTGTCCAGACTCATCATTTCACCCCATTTTTTAAACACCTTCAAACCTCTGCACAGAGCATATGTGGAAACACACAACTAGAATTCACACCTGTCATCAACGCTTTTCACACGTATTTCCCAGATAAACAGATTTTTAGGTTAGGTTTGTGAGGAACCTCTGGAGATCAACCAGCCAAACTCCCCTGCCAGGGCCGGCTTACCTCGAGCAGGTGACACAGGAAGCAGCCAGGTAAGACTGGAATGTCTGGAGAGAAGGGGACTCCACCACCCACTGAGGTTTCCCTTCGAAGCACTCCACAGACCCAAGAAGGTCCACAGGCCTGGGCGTGCGCAGCCATTTTTACCACAGCGCTCATTACCACACCGTCTCCACACCGCTTTGCTCACCGCAGGCTCCTTCCCGAGGGCATGTCCCGGTGCGAGCTGGGTCGGTGGAGCACGACGGACGCCGTGAGGGCGGCGAGGGGCCAGCCTGAGGGTGGGTTTTGCGCCGAGCGCGTCCCCTCCGTGCGCGTCCCCCTCAGCGCCTGCCGCCATTTCCCCTGAGGGGGCGCGAGGCGGGGGAGGCCGCGAGGGAGGGGCGGGCTCGCGCCTCGCTCCCGCAGCACGTGCAGCGCCGGCCGCACTTCCGGCCGGGCGGGTCCTTTCGTGAGGGGCAGGGCCGCGCCTGCGCCGTCAGGCCGCGCGCCGGCGGGGCGGCCGCTCCCGGCACAGCGCGCGGCGTCCCCTCAGCCGCCCCGGCCGCCCGGAGCTGTGGCTGCTCCTTCCTCCTTCCCCCCCCCCCCTCCTCCTCCTCCTTCTTCCTCCTCCTCCTCTTCCCCTTCAGGAGCCGGCGGCCGGCGAGGAGAAGCGAGTGCTGCGGCCGGCATGTGAAGCGGGGCACCCCCTGGCCGCCGCTTGCCTCCGGTTCCTGCCCGGTTCTTCCTGGGGCTCCGCTCGCCATGAAGAAGTTTTCTCGCATGCCCAAGTCTGAGGGGAGCGGCGGCGGCGGCGGGACGGCGTGCGGTGGCTCCGGGAGCGGCGTGGCCCTGGGCAGGGCGCTGGCGGTGGGGCGGTACCAGGTGACCCCCGAGGAGCCGCTCGCCGAAGGTAAGAACGGGCTGGGGGCGGCGAGGACGGGCCGGAGCTGGGCCCTCCCGGCCCCGCGGAGTCGCTCCCCCGCGGGGAGTGGCTTGCGGGGCTTTGGGCTCAGCTGCTTCGGCCGCTCCCTGGGCCGGGGGCTCGCTCGGAGTTCCCCGGCTCGGCGCTTTGGGTGAGTGAGGCGGGGCGAGGTGTCACCGGCGCCTCCGTTAGCCTGCGTGTTTTGCTTTTGCTCCCTACGGTGAGGGGAAAACACCCAAACAAGCCCGATAAAATTCAATTCCTGGTCTTCCTTGGTGTAAGGCAGCAGATTGGTGTCACGGTCACGGGTGGAAGTGCAGTGCTGGCAGGTTGTGCTGCAGAGTCTCTCCCGTCGCTGCAGGGTGCTCGGCTTGTGCTTCGTGTGGTGAACTTGCACTTGGTGTCGTCGGACTTCCACCGGGACCGAAGGAAGAGTTGTGTGGATTTTTGTAGCCATGGGGTTGGCCGGGCTTTCTCAGCTGTACTGCTTCATTAGGTGCTGGCATGAGGAGCTGGCATGGGACACCCATCAAAAGAGCCATTTTTCAGTTTTGCGCTGTGTGTGGGAAACAGAGCTGGTAATTGATGTGATGTGTAAAGTGTAATTCGCTTCCCAGGTCACTGAGCTTAGTGCTAGTTCTGTGTATTTCACGGTTACTGCATGTTTACAGCACACTACTTGGGATGTTGTGGGTGAAATAATACATTTATTGTCGATTTCGTCGGTGTGTCGCTTAAACTATGCATAAGTATATTTATGTGTTAGTGTACTAGCTAACTTTCACTGATTACGTGCATTTCTTGGTGGAGATGTAAAATGCGGTTTTAACAAGTGCATGCAGATAATATCGCTAATTGGAATGGGAGCACAGAAGTGGTACTTAGCTTTTCATTGCTGTCTAGGAATGATTCTCATAGAAAAGTACACAATAATTAAAATGCAGTATTTTGTCTTTGGGGTATGAAGATGGTGTCAGGAATTAGCCAACTGTCTACCGGGTTGCCTATGGTGTGAGTGGTCCTTGCTGGGAACTGCTTCCAAGTCATTGGAAGAAAGTCTGACAGAAGGTCGTGTCTTGGCTGGGCTGATGGCAAGATAGAGACTTTTAAAAAAAAAAGACAGTAGGTTCTTGAACAAGTTGAGGTGGTGTCACAGAAAACATATACAGTGGAGAGGAGAGAAATTTTATAGTGCTTTGTTTAGTGTAGCACAGCATTAAAAGTTTTTTCATAATGTTCTGTATTTAGAGTCACTACAGATTATGGTGTTTTTTTCCTTTCTGGAGCTAGCAGAAACAAATTGACAGCCCTTGGGGCCAGGGGAAGTCCGAATTTTAACATGTGAGTTAACTTCCTACTTTCATGTCTGAAAGATGTTTTCTACCACTTTTTTTTTTTTTTTTTTTTTTTTTTTCCCCTTCAGGTTTTATGTGGCCTCTTGAGTGAGGATGCTTAGGATGAGAATTGATAAGGGTCGGGGCAGTGCAAATTTGCTGCATCCTGGGAAAAGTCTCCAAGCTATCCCTGGAGCGGGTCAGTAGGGAGGAGCCGAAGGGGCCCCGAGGATAAGGAAGGAACAGGTGGCACAAGTGCAGGCTTGGGAAATAGGAGGGGCCGTGCTCTCCCAGCTCCTCTGCCTGCCGGGGAGCAGCTGGGCTGTGGCAGGGTGTGTGTGCGCCGCAGGTGTGCCGGGGAAGGGCTCTGTGATTGAGTGTCCAGGTGGCACTGCGTGCTCCTAACTGACACCAGGCTTTATGGGTCGGGAGATAGCTTTTTATCCGGGAATGACTCGTTGACAATCAATGCCTTGCCTCAGTAGCAATTAATAGTAAGAAATATGTGTTACTGCTGTTAGATTAGTCATACTGCTACCTGTAACTAATGCTGAACACTTTACAAAGCCCCTGGTTAATAATGTTTCTCTTGGGAGGGCAGAGGAGAATATTTTTTTCCTGTCCTCTTTACACAAGGCATTTTTTTCTTTCAGTTTCTGAAACTGAGTTTAACTGAAGCTCGTGAACTTGTCAGGTAGTTCCTATTAATCATGCTGATGAAATAGCATTTAGGATGCTAATAGCCATCCTAGTTAGAGCTTGTGTTATGAGACATTAATGATAGATCCAGTTAATGAATCTAAAGATCTTAACAAATCTATTTAAGAGGAGATACGCTGTTCTGTTAGCAGAGGTGTGGTGTATTGTGTTTTTATTAGCTATTAGAATTAATAGCATGATATATCTGTTTTATGCAGACATATCCCCACCCTCTTTCCAGCTTTTGCTCTGAGTAGTCTTAGGAAGGCAGCTCCTGGTGTTGCGGAGGATTGAGGCTCTGGGGAACTGGAGGACTGGCAGTAGTGATGCTGAAGAGCTGGGCTTGTAATGACCTTCCTGGGCTGCAGGGCTGGACCTTTGGGTAAATTTCCCATGTTGATGCAGGTGTTGTCCTCCAGATGCTTTTCTGCAGTCTTTGACAAAATGGTTTTATTGCAGTGTTCTCAAGGCAGAAGTGTGGAGCATTATAATCCCGTTGTTCTGAATAAAGTATAATGCTATCTAAAGGAAGTGCATCTTTTTCACTAAAGAGGGTGTGAAGTTGAAGAGCTGTAGTTGTTAGGCTGTTAGATGGTTTCTTTTGTTCTAAACACACCTATTCTGTGATGATTTCTTGGCTTCTATGACCTAGTGGTTAGTATGCTGTTTGATGGAGGTATGTGTTTTACTTTTTATTTCTCAGAGGTGGCAGAAAAAAGCAGGTGATTTGGCTTAAGATTTGATGTAGAAAATTAATTCCTGTCCCTTTTGACAGCAAGGGAGAAATATGTGGAATAAATTATACAGAGTGAAGGCCTTGTCTGTCTTTTTGTTTAAGCGGAGTATTTGCAGTGCAGCTCAAGTTAGGAAAGTGAAATCTAATAAAAACATGGGGAGTTCTCTGTTGAAAGTTCCAGGTGGTGTTTGGGGAACTGCAGTTTTGGGAACTCCAGTATTGAAAGAGACTTTATACCTCAGAAATTGCAGCAAACTGAAAGTGGCCAGGTATGAAACATGCTTTAAAATTCATCACAAATGTCAATGCAGAACAGCTCATGTTGTGAAGAGTGAAAATGAAACTTAAAATTTGCAAGTTGTCAAAATATTTTTGTCTTACATGGGGAGGAGATGGAAAGTTGTGGCTTGACGTAGTGTTACTACTTAGTTGTTTGTCTTGACTTGGACTTCACTAAGTCTTTTGTTGCTTAATAACTGCAGTAAAAATGATTTTTCTGCCTGCTATAAAGGTAGGCATTGCAAGATGCTCATTTGTCTTACTGCCTTGATTGCTTGGCAGGGCTTGAGATGCTGAAACGGATTAAATATCAAGGCTTTGCCAGGCTCTGAGTTGTCTTTGTACCGGGAGCAGACCAAAGACGTTATGGGGAGGCTTGTCATTGAGTATATGGGTATGTTTTTAACAAGTGCAGATGAAGCAAGAAAGAGGCACTTTGAACTTTAAAAAAAAAGCCAGCAGACTCTCCAGCTTCCCTCACAAACTTGACTGGCTTGGTTTGGAAGCTGATTTGTGGGTGGGGAAAGATGGTCATCATCTGCTTTTTGTTTTCATTCATTGTCGGTTAATGGCGTCGTGGAGCATGTGCTGTTGCACCGTACCGAAATAAAGCAGTGCTGTGTAGTGTTCGCCCCAGCAGTTCACGCTCTTGCCAGCCAGTGGAGCGCTGAGGAGCGAGGAGGTGAGATGCCAGGCTCCTTGAAGGAGACCGGGGTAGTTGTGTGCGCCCCTTGCTCTGAGGTACCCAGAGGGGGATGCAAAGCAGCTCTTCGGCTCTGGACAGCAAAGAGTGAACATGACACTTGACTGGGCTTGTGCCGTCACTTTGCTTTGCCCTGGTGTGTGTGGAAAGAAGTTGTGTGGTAGTGGGCACAGTGGTTTATTTTTATTGTCCAGGCCAATAAAGCGTTGAGTCCGGAGCTGTGTGCTGCTGACCCTCGCTGCTATGGCTTAGGAGGCCTTTGCTTTTTGAAGTGACCTTGTGTCTAGGACTAGAGAGGCAGGGGAAAGGCCACTCAAGTGGTGTAAAGTTCATCTGTTAGGTACTTCATTAAGTGCTTACAAGTTCATTAGTTCATGTTTGTATAATAGAATGTTTGCTTTGTTCAGTAAATATGGTGGTTAAAGCACAGTTTTCTGTGAAAAGGGGCCTCTCAATAGGGAAGGTAACTTGATTCTTTCTAGGTGGTTTGCAGAGAAACAACCCAATTCCCAGAAGGTTCAGTAACAAACTGGTCATCAACCCACAGAGGGCCAGTGGCTGTCTCCTCAACTACCCACTCTGGGGGTCAGCTTGGCTTTCTCCCAGACAAAACTTTTCAACAGGACTGGGTTACTGCTGGCTGTGGCACCGCCATTTTGGGTAAGGCCGTGGGTCAGTTGCCGCCATTTTGGGTAAGGCCAAGGGTGAGGACCTTATTGCTCTCTACAACTTCCTGAAGGGAGGTTGTAGACAGGTGGGGGTTGGTCTCTTCCACGGGACAGCAACTGACAGACCAAAAGGACACAGGCTACATCAGGGAAGGTATAGGTTGGGTATTAGGAAAAAGTTTTTCACCAAAAGAATAGTAAAGTACTGGAATGCTCTTCCCAGGGAGGTGATAGAATCACTGTCTCTGGATGTGTTTAAAAGAAGACTGGACATGGCACTTGGTGCTATAGTCTAGTTAAGTGTTAGGGCATAGGTTGGACTCGATGATCTTAGAGGTCTCTTCCAACCTCATTATTCTGTGATTCTGGGTCAGTCACCGCCATTTTGGGGCAGGGAGGCAGTCAGTGCCATTATAGTGTGGGGCAGGGGAGGAGCACTGGCTGTCTCACTTATACTGAGCTCACTCTGCTAGCCCACACAGTTCCCACCTGGTTATTTTGAGCCAGTCAACCGTTCCTCCACTCTCTTATAGCTGTGAAGGAATGAGCTACTTGTGAGTTCTACTTGGTGTGTAGTCTTTGCAAGTACTTGATAACTCTTATGATTTGGTTTGCCTCTCACATTGGTGCTGTGCTGGTTGAGGCCTAAGAAAAAGGTAGCCTTGATTGAGAGGAGTCCAGGTCCTGTTTTGTGACCTCTTGTGCTGTGCATTTGTAGGTAGTTATGCTGTTCTTCCAAACTGCTTTTGAAGTTGGGGTAGTCTTAAATGTTCTGGGTTTTTTTTTTCTGCCTTATATCTCAGCAATAGCTGTTCAGTTTGTAATCCAAATAAGCATTTGTGTTGTGTGTAAGATTATCTTGGCCATTGTTTACCCCCTCCTCAGTTAACCTCCTATACCATAGTTTTTGGTCCCCAGAGCAAGGTAACGTGAGGAATTGCAGCTCCAGCAGCTTCTGTAAATTTGGAACTGGCTGCTGTATAGCTGACACTGCTTCATCTCCTCTCAAGGTGGGGCTTGTTTGTTCTTTTTTCTGGAGAGGTAAATAGAGAGAGATGCTATTGTAATGGATCTTTAGTGAACTTTAGTACTTCCAAGTGTTTCCATGAGGTGTGGCCCCAGTTTTTAACTCCAGGAGGGCTTATTTCTGTGGCAGGTGTTATGAAGGTAGTATACCTAGTGCAGGGTTACTTCTGCTGGGGTGTGCTAGTGTTCTCCTAGGAGCCAAGGTGACATGTACTGTCACCTTGGTCTTGCTTAGTTTGGTTATTGCATGTGACTTGCTGCTCTGTGGAAGCTGCTCATTTATTTTCAGTTGTAATGTAGTTCAGTTGTTTAGGTGGAATATGAGCTGGAAGGCTGTCTGGAAAGCTGACTTGTGGCATTTGAGTTGGTTTGGTCATGTCGATTTTTTTTCCAGAGTGAAACATTTCTGAATCTGTTTGCACATGACTGTAAAGGTCAAGCCTGTTATTCTGTCTCAAACAGTTTTGCTTTGCTAATAATGGAGTAGCAGATATGGTTTGTTCCAGTTCAGGATACAAGGGAGAAAAAGCAGAGTGAGTACTTGAAACTGACTTTTGTTTTGGCTGGAAGCATAATACAATACATGTGAAGCTCTTCTACACTTCCCAAAATAGTCACGGCTGCCTTACATCAAGTGTATCTGCAGACTGGCAGGTGCTGAGATCCTGGCTCAGGTTTTGATTTCTGGGTGGTGAAAGATGGGGAGCCTGTGTTGTGTGTGGGGGGATTTTCTTGGAGCATCCCGAGCCTCATGAAGGCAGCTCACATGGTGAAAAAAGAGCGTTGTTTGGCTAGCACAACATGGAGCTGTGCTCTGTGTAATGAGCAGGCCAACCAAAAGCAGTCTGGGGATGTGATCCTTGTCTTGCAGCCATATACAGGTAAATGTCTATTTTCGTATAACGTAGTGTACAGAATGAAGCTCCAGCTCAGTCAGTCACACATCTGGTGTGCTGGCCGCTGTGGTGGCACTTGGGCAGAGCAGTTGCTCTGGCTGTGCCCCTCAGACCTGCTGTGTGCCTCTGGGACACAGGTGGAGCAAGGACCAGGTTGGGAAACATCTGTAGGGTGACAAAGGTATCTATTGTACAACCAGGGCCACGTTCAGCTCTTAGGACACGTGGTCTAATGCTCTTTGATTATCCAGTTCTTAGTCCTTGCATGCCCTGCGGACACCCCTTCCTGCATTGTGTGTATATGGACAGGTGGTGTTACACCTCTGTTAAGTGGATGCAGTTATGGTCTTTTTGGAGGCTGTTATCCCTTTTATTTTTGTGTGGCCAGTAGTAGTGAAGTGAAGAGGAAGTACTTGGGAATCTAGTGATTCTGAGCTAAGTTTTCAGGCTAGTGGCTGAGAGTCCGATGGTTGCATGAGAAGGAACTTGATTTGTAGCAGTGTCGTGTTAATATCACACAAATTCTCAAGCCATCTTTCCTTTGCCAAGTTTTGAGGAAAAGCGGGTGTGCCAATGTGTGTGCCATCCACTTGCCTGTTTTCCTTGCAGATGCATTTTGATGAAGAATGCTAATGTTACAGTATTCCTAAGGGGAGGGTATGTGTGCAGATGTGCTGCAGGAGAAAGCTCTTGGACACCCTCACAGGAAAAGGCAGCATGGGAGAATGGGGGTTATCTTAGCTGTGTCTGAGAAGGACATGGCAAAGCTTGTAAAGAAGCTGTGCAGGATCTTAAAGTTTTTTTGGTGTGTTTTACTGGTTGAGCTGATTTTTTTTTTTTTTTTAATTACATCTCAGTGTCTGGCATGTCATCATGGTAAAGAGAAATGGTTGGAAAAAAGCAGTAGAACTCCTTCTCAGACATAGGTTAACTAGGAGCCAGTAATTGTGGGAAGAGGGTATGTGTTTCTCTGGGCTGTTGCCGGTGTGTTAGCAGAGCTGTCAGTCAGTAACCCTTATGTTACCCATGGGGAAGGGTTCCTGCAGTGGTTCTGTGCATGGACAACAGAAGTGAACACCAGGAATGAGGTTCAGTGTCTAGGGAGCAGCACAGTCACTGGGACACTTGGCTTTGGCGGCAGGGAAGAATGAGCATGTCGTATTGCATAAGCATGTTAACCGAGTGAGCTCAGCTGGCTTTCCAGTGGTAGTTGGGTGGCTCTGTGAATGTGCACATATGCTCTTTGGATGTCACCTCTGGTTCAGAGGGGAGATGTTGGAGCTGCTCAGTTAGCTTGTGCCACTTGTCTCTGGCATTGCTTTGGTTTACAGTGTTTTGTTTGTCTTCATTCTCCTAATTCCTTAACCTTGTGCTATATTTTACTTGCTGTAGCTATTTTTTGCCTCTGTAATGTTCTAGCTAAGCAGGCTGCCACAGTTGAAGGAATTGGTGTTTGTAAGCTGAGCTGTGTTAACTGACACTATGAATGCTCTGTGCCTGCCAAAGGGCAGTGTGAGAGTTGGGTGGCGGCTTGGGGACTCACCCACAACACAGGCAGGGTCAATCACTGGCCTGATTGTAACTTGATTGCGTCAGATGCTGTCCTTTTCCTAAGAACCCGTTAGATTTGCAAGCATCTGTTACGAAATGCAAGCTTTTCCTCATTTGTGTTCATGGGCTTAGTTTAAAAACTGTTAATGTGCTGGATGAACAGCTGCTTCCTGATATGTTTGGGCTATTTGCCTATTAGTGATGCCTGGAGCTGGCAGTCTGAGGGTGGTGTGCAGGTCCCAGTGGTGCCAAGCAGCAGTGCCCCCGTGCAGGTCGTGTCATCTCCGCTCAGTTGTTGCTCTGCGGCAGAGATGGCTTGTCCTGCCTTTTCTCCTCCAGCGGATGGAGATGTGCAGCGATCCTGAATCCCCTGCTCTCCTCCAAGGGAGAGCCTGTGTTTCTCTGCGTCACTGTCTAGCTGCTGATGAGAAAGGAGCATGAATTCCTCTGCTCCTGCTTCTCTGGTTGTCTTGGGAGTGGATTTCAGTCTCCTTCAGTGTTTGTCTCCTGGTTAAGGAGGTAGGAACCTTTCCCTCCCTCTCCACATTCGCATGTTCCTTGCTCACGCTTGTCTGGGTTGATTACTTTTTTCTGGTTCCAGTGGGATGTCTTGGATATGGGTGGGTTCATCTGTGAAACTGGGTCTCTGAGCAGAGGCAGGGTGGAGGAAGGTAGCAAAGTGAAGATTGCCAACTGGAAATAAAAAGAACCCAGCTTTGATCCTAGGTGACTGTCATGATGAAATAAGAAATGCTTATTTTGGTTTGATAGCAGAAAACATGCTGCTTTGTCCTTGAGCATCACGTGTTAAAGCACTCTTGTCTAGTGGAACTGAAAATTGGCAGATTTGGGAGTGTTCTCCCTGTAAAGGTAGAAGAGTCTTCCTTAGTCTTGCTGATCATTAGGTCTGCTTTGCTTCTGAGGCTAGTGGTGAAAGTAGTGAAGAAATTATTATAGAGAGTCAGATGAGGGTGAACATCTCTGAGCTGTGTTGATCTTGCTCTTCAAGAGATATCAAAGCTGGTATTGCTGCAAAGAGCATCACATGGCTCTTGGAGAGCTCCACAGATGGAGAAACAAAGATGAAGGGATTTGCCCCGAGTCATATGAGTCTGTACAAGAGATACAGGTAGAGTTTGGAACGTCCTGGCTCTGTGATGGCTTCTTCCTCATCCCTTCTGTAACATGCTGTGCCTTAATTGCCACATGCAAAACTAAGACAGGAATTCCAATGTTACAGGTCTTGAGGAGATTTTATTCGGAGTCATGGGTATGTTTGGCTTCCTTCCAAACTTGCATGTTATCTAAATGGGTGGATTTGTTCCTGTGGTGCCTAGAAACTTCAATAGGCAAGTCTCTACCAATCGTGTGCCAAAACATAGGGATGGTCCAGTTCGTGGTTTGTTTCAGTTCTGTTAAACTGACTCATTTTAAAAAATTTGTGACTCTGGCTGTGATTTTTATCTGTGCATCTTGTCTTTCAGTAGCAGTTGTAATGAGTAATTGTTGCAGCGTTTTGCTTCTTATGAAACAAAAAATAGCTTTGGAAGTGAGTGATTAATATGACATTTTCTTATGTTCTTTTGCAATTCCTGCAGGTTGAAAAACTGAATGTGCTTTTATTTAGAGAAATGGTTGCTGAACAAGTTTTTTCTTGTTCTGGATGATTAATTTGCATATAACTATGAGAGTGGTACAGAGTAAATAGATCATTAAGAAATGTAAGGCACTAAATTCTACTCTGCTGACATGTCTAAGAACCTGACCTGAATACCATGTGTGTTCATGAGACTAGAATAGGAAGAGTGAATGAAATTTAGTGTGTCAGCATTAGACTTGGAATCAGGTCTGGTTTGTGTGATGTGCAGGAAAATTAATGGCTTTCTTTGGGCCTTGCTGTTGTGTCTCTGTAGCACTCAGTAGCACAGTCTACATCTGTAGAGTTGAGACCTTCAACTTGCTGCGAATTTAGGTGAGTTGTCACTTGGCTTTTACGTCATGAGAACTTTTGTAGGCAACGGGAGGAGTATTTGATCCCAGAAAGAGCTATCCAGACTCGTCTTAGGCAATCTGAAGACAGAAAAGCAAGTTTATGTTGCTTTTGCAGCTCCAAGGAGGTAGTTTGCTGCATTTTATTTGGCCTAGTCTTGTAGTCTTCAAGTTCCATCCATGTTGGTGTGACTTTACAGTGTTATCCTCCCCGCTTTGTGCGTTTCTTCAAATATTTGGTTTCTCCATTAAACATTTTATGCTTTTCTTATGACTTGCTGTTTTGTTAAACTGGTACCAAATTGTATGGCTGCTTTTTTAAGAGGAGGCTTTTGCTCAAGGACATGTTTGAATTTAGATGGTAGTTGGGTCCTAACACTTTTATTTTCTGAGACTGCCCCAAACCCACGAGTTTCCACATCAGCCCATGCAGGTGCCAAGGAAGTATAATTGCCTAAAATGGCTTATGATTCTATTCATTGGCATAAGCAGGTTGGATCTCCGATGCTGTGCTGTTACAGTTTACTGGTCCCCCGTTGTTCCTAGACCGGCTAAGTCTGTATCTCAGCTTACGCCTTTGGTATGCCGGAGTTTAAACACGCACCCGTGTTTGCCGGCAGCTAAAGACTATGAGGTAAGATAATGAAAATCCTTCTTAATTATTCATATTGGGTGTTTTAGTGCTAATTCCAGGCAGTCAGTCTAATTCTAGTCGTGCTCCTGGAAGAAATGGTCAGTGAATTATGCTCAGATGTGAGGGTGAGTGAGGCTGTAGGCTCTTGCTGGCAGGGAAGAGATGGGCTTCATCTTGCTCATTTGCATGTGTAAGATGCCTTGGAAAAGGAGGAAACCAGAGACTCTTGCAGTGACATCTGCCTCAGTCTGAAGTGCTGCTGGCGTTACAAACGGCTTGGTTTGTGTCTGCGTGGCCTGGTGGCTCTTGTCTTTGTGTGGCAGCCAGAGGTGGCACTGCTCCAGGACGCCGCGAACCAGCCGCTGGGCCGGAGCCGGGCTCTGTGTGCCGAGCTTTGTTCCCGTGCCACGGCGGCTCGGGGGCATTCAGCGCGCACTTAGTCATGGGGGAGGTTAGAGAGCCCTGCTTGGCTTTGTGTTCCTGGCCCTCCACATGGAAATCGCAATTCCAGCAGTGATTGCAAGGAAAATGACAGGCCAGCTAGAGAGCAAGTAAGAGTTTGGTAGAGATGAGGTGTTTGTTTTCTTAACTGGTTGGTAGCTATGTGGTATGATAATTAAGTTCAGTTCCAAAAAAGCCATGCATATTGGTTATATATTATCTACCTGCTGATTTAACTAATTTGTAACTATATTTGATTTTTTCATTTTACTGGACCTAAAATCAAGCTTTATAAAAAAAGTAGCGAATGACATTTGAAATTCATCTTGAAAATGATTTGAGTTCATGCTCTTAACCTCACCATTGTAGAATGGTGAACTCTGTGTTTGTCAAGCCTGTACGCACACATCACGTCCTTGTTGTGGTTTTTCAGCTCACTCTGTTTTCAGGTCAGGCCAAACTACAGCTGGAGCTGAGTTCACTGAACAAAGACATGAGATGGGGAAGACATGTAAAAAGAGGAAACTGCTGTTCAAAGTTTACAAGTTTTGGGATTTTTTTCATAAACTGTGCTAGTGGATGCTCATTGTAGGTGTCTTATCAATGTCTTGAGTAAGTTGAAAAGCTTTCTCGTGAAAAGCACAGGTGAGTAAGTAGATGTTAACAATACATTTCATAGTAAATAAATTGAAGTGTTGGTGATCTGCTGGCAGCCTTCTGTGGTCCTTTCCTTGTAGACAGGAAGGAAAATTACTTGACTTACATACAAGCTTCTGTTAAATATAGTTGTAGAGTTAAATGCATTAGACTTTTTTTGTCCCAGTGAACAGAAGGAGGTGAAAGTAGTGCAGTGGTTGTGACTAACTCTCAAGCAGCTTGATTGAAGATGGAAATAGGGGGAGATTTTTGGTCTTTTTCCAGCCAGGGTATGAGAAGGCATCAGCTTTACCCTAAGAACTAAAATATTTTGTCTTGAGTGCATAAGATGCATTCCCTGCATGGTGTAGCAGATGTTGGGGTTTTTGGTTTTGTCTGTTTATTTTTTATAAGCATGCATTAAGTGAGCTTTTCAGTTATTCTGCTTTCATCTTCCTTAAACTTAGGTTACTGCAGGAATTGCAAGTGTGTTAGGGAATTTAGCTGCTTTTGGAAAGGGGTGTTTTTTGTTTCTTGAGCAGTCAAGTAGCCAAGGCTGTCAGGCAAAAGGTGCCATGGAAGCACGAGTCCAACATGGCTAGCAAGTCACCTGGGTGTGGGGAAGCAGGTGGGGTGATGATGGGCTGTACTGCAGGACACAGAGCTCTCTTCCTTTAGCTGTTCGCTATGCCGAATCTTAAGCATCTCAGGGTTGGCCCTTGGGCCCTGGTGCATGGGTGTAAATAAATACAGAAACTTCACAGAGGTCTATAGCAGGCCTTAACTCAGCTTTCCCATCTTGCTCAGTAACTTTAAGTATCTTGGGTCCCCCAGGCAGTCTCTGGTGCTTCTGTCAGAGACTTTTTTGTGAGGTTGGCCTACAGCTGATGCTGGGAGAAGTGGAATCCAGACATGCAAGCCTGTGGCAGGGTAGCAGTGCCATCAGCAGAGGTGTGCGTGGCAGACCTGGCTTCCTTGGCTGCAAAGTGTTGTCCTGCTGGGATGTGATTCACAGCTGCTGTTTTCCCAGTGCTGCCGGAGGAGCGGATGCAGATTTGAGAAAAACAGTGCTACTTGTCTAAACTAGTCCTGATGGCCAGCTTGTTACATGGTGGGAATTTGTGTGGGCAGTGGGAAAGGGAGCAGTGGTATGGCCCTTGGAATGCATTGTCTGCATGCTTAAAATAAAGTGGAGAAATACTGAAACTCTGAAATGTGTGTGTAGAAATGAAGTGTTTTAGAAGTAGGGAGCTATTTCTGTTCTTGGTTTGGCAAATGCTGAGCTCCTGAGCTTGAGAGCAACATCTGTCAAATCTTCTTTGGGGTGGAGCTGTGTCTCAGAGCCTTGTGTTCGTGACTGAGGCTCCTGGGGTAAGCTTCACGTAGAATATCCACGTCTATGTGCATGCTTAGAAGAGCACAGATGTGCATGTGGGAAAGGTGGATGTGTGTATGTGATTGGTTTTAGTTAACACTGCCTTTATTCAGCTGCTTTCCAGGCAGGGAGCACACACCCAGGTGTTACAGCTTGGCTTGGCTTGGCAGGCGCACAGCGGGGCTGGGGGGCAGGTCACCTAAGGCACCTTCCCAGGGTCTGGAATGCTCAGGGCCAGCAGGCACTGGGGCAGCGGTGTTGGAGCGAGCAGTGTGGCCGGTTCTGGCATGGGGAACACCGCGTGCTCCTCAGCCCACAGTCTGGAAGCTGGCATGTGGCATGAGGCACGCACCAGCTGCCGCAGGGGTTTGTGTTGCACTGCTGGAAAAGAGGCCTTTAGTACTAGGACATCCCCTTGTCTTCTCGTGCAGAGGTGCTTCAGGAATGGGCAGACAGAACTGTGGCCTCCTTCTGTGGTGAAACTTGTGACAAAACCTAAACATTTAATGAGAAATTTTTCATTAGGCTTGAAAAAGGCATTTTAAGTTTCTGGTAAAGGTTACTCCCTCAACAATCACATGGTGTTTGGAATCTGATGAGAAATTCCAATTCTGTGCATTTTTAAAGGTTTTGCTGTCAAAAACAGATGGAACGCCACACAGCTCGAAGAATTAAATTAATATTTTGTATGCAAAACTCAGATTTTTTTGTGTACGTTTTTAGTCTGCATTCCTCAAAGTGCCTGCAATACAGCATCTGTGCTGACTGACAGAAGGCAGTGCCTCTGGGGGGGGAAGGACTGCCATCCTTGTGAGGAGGAGGGAGGTTCTGGGGATTTGTGCAAGTGAATGTATCCCAGTAGGATGCCAGTGGACATGGAGTGTTATGGATGCTGTGGCAGCACACCACCAGGGAAATGGAGCGGCAGCATGGAAGAGAGGGTCTGTGGCACCGGAGCGCAGTGTGCGGGGCGTGGAAGGACACTGGAGAGCCAGAGTACCAGTGTGTGTTTGACACACCATGAAGGTGGGAATCACAACTCACCAACAGCTCTTGGCATGGGTTTGCTGGCAACTCTGGCAGAAAGGAGTGGACTCCAAATTCCTGGTGGAATAGCACGTGGGTATATTGTTTCATGCAAGTTGGGAAAGGGCCTTTTTCACTCCTCCATGCAAAAGTGGATGGGCTATGAAGAGCTGTTTTTCTTGAGGTTTTGTTTTTTTTTTTTTGTGGAGAAAGACTGGTTATTTTTGGAGTTTGTTCTTAATGTCCTTTGATTTTGGACACTGGTTTCTTTTGTGTTGGAGTACCACAAAAGCTATAGAGGTTAAAGTTGGGGGGGAAAGGGGGGATGTTTGGGGCTATTTTTTTGTTTGGTTGGTGGGTTTTTTGGTTGTTTTTTTAAGATTTGTTTGGGTTTTTTTGTTTTGTTTTTGGTGGGGGTTTTTGTGGTTTTTGTTTTAGTTTTGTGGGTTTTTTTCTCTTGCGGAAGAAAGATGCTTTAAACATTCAATAAGGTCATACTGCTCTCTGTCATTATGGACTTGCAGTAAGGTTTTATTTGTTTGTGTTGCTGGGAGCCTGTTTCAAGGCATTTGTGCTTGAACTGGTCTTATTCTGTGTTTTGAGTGACACCTAGTCCATAAAATGGTTCTCTCCAGTGCGTTGGGCTCGCAGCTACAGTGCTTGGAAGGCTGTGCGGTCCTGGGAGGTGGGTCACTTCTGGGCTGGGTTGGCTCTGGCTGCAGGTCTGATCTTGAAGATCTGTCTCTGGAACTATCAGGGAGCAGACATGCGCCAGTGGCCCAGGCATCAGGTGTTTCTCCCAGTCGGGTAGCAGCAAAAGTGTTGTCGAGTGAAGGAATTTATTCAGGACACAGATAAATGTACTGGAATAATCATTGGATGGGGGAGTATCTGGAATGCCAACAAGACAGACCTGGTATTTTAAAGGTAATTAGCGTGTGGATGGGTAGCTGTCTTCTTGTAAAATTGGGGTAGAAGAGGGTATATGTAGGTGGATGGGTCACAGGGAGATGATTGTATCTGAACGTGTTTCTCTGGCTTTGTGGAGAGGGACACAAGGCCATCTCCCTGACCAAGGTCATGTGAGGCTGGGGGCTTGTCTTGGCAGCGGGTTTCAAATTAGAAATAACCTATCCTTTTGGGCTTTGTTGTTGGGCTTTGTTAGCAACAGCTTTATGCTGGACTTTAAGAACAGCTTTCCACCGGGACTGTAAAGCCAGTGTGGAACTGTGCTGTGATGGAGGCAGTCGGGTTGGCCTTGGAACCCCTCTTAGGGCTCACAGCTCCAAGGCTTTGTGTCTTCAAAAACCGTCCCCCTGACCCCAAGATCATACTGAGTTGTTGAGGAAGTTCCTATATACCTGTCTGCATTGCTTAGGCACATAAGAAGGACTAGGATCTGTTGGTGTACATATCTATTTCTTTGTGAGTTTCACGTTTTGAAACGTACAGAAAAAACACGTGTGAATACTGTAACTGAAAATATATTTTGTATACTCATTAGCTTTATCAAAACCTATTTTTGAGGATTTACTTGTCTGAATGGAAATGGATGCTAAAAACGCAGTCACCTCTCCAAAACAGATAAGTTTTAATGGATTTGTAAGGAACCATTTACGGTGTAGTAGCTGCCATTCCTGCTTCTGCTTTTACATATGTGATTAGTGATTGCTGTGTGTTACTGTAGAGGTAAAATCCTTCTATGCCATAAGTTCTGTACTGTTTGTCTGACATTTGAATACATAGTCAAGGGATTCACTACTTGGAGAAACAACATTTGGTGCTTTTCTATGTTTCAACAAAATCTGTATGATGTAAAAAAAGGCGTTGTCTATATATACACATAATATGTGTAACAGTCTGAAAGATGGTTACGTCGCTGGAAGATTTTTCAGCCTTATTTTGTTCTACCTGAGTAAGCAAATAGGGTGCTTAGAATTCTGACAGCTCCACTGTTTCCTGGTTCGAGTTTCAGGAATGTAACATGATAAAGTGTAAATGGCATGTTGGGGCCTGTGAAATTACTCAAGGTTGACCTTAAATATACATAGGAAAAAACCAAACCCATGTGGCTGTTGTAGAATTTCATTAAAAACAAGCAAACTAATTGGCCCAGAAAAAAATCCGAAATCATTGCTGGTTAGCTGATAAGATGATCCCAAAAGTGTATAGTTAGGATGGCAGAAAGACAGTTCAAGTAAAGAAAGGTCAGAAAGATGTGTGAGCTTTTTAAGGAGTTGAATTGTGCTAAGTGTCTATTGACTTAGCTAACTATAGTTTCTATAGAAAGGCTTTTTACTAAGCATTCTAGGAAAAAGCGCCATGTGACTGTCCTTGGGAGGATTTAAACTTCGAATGACTTTGGTGGAAATCAAAGAATGAAGGAGATGAAGCTCCTTGTTGTGTTGAACACCGGAGAGCAGCTGAGCCTCACACCACCTGATGGGAATGGTGAGAGAATGGCAAGGGAAGCAGTGAGAAAACCTGTGAGCTGGTGGCGGGACAGGTCAGCTAGTCTTGCTCAAGGTTGTCTCCCTTGGCTCTTGCAGGAAAGGATTTTTATAGCGGTGCTGTTTTACTGATGGGAAACCATTCAAGGTCAGGGATCTGCTTCTTGCCGAAACAGGACCAAGTCTGCGTTTTCAGTCCCTAGGATTCCGCTGCTGGCTGATATCGCCACCTGATGGCCAGAGCAGCGTTTGGCTCAACATTTGGGGTTTTGCTGCTCTCCGCTGATGGTTTCTACCTAGGCCTGTCTGCTTCAGCTACATCAGAACAGTTGTCAGGGAGACTTGAAATCTGGAGTTCTCTTTTGTCCTTCTGCTAGGCAGAGAGACTTTTAAGGCTGTAAAACGGGCTTAAAAAGTCAAGAAGTGATTATTACCTTCCAGTCATGAGTCTTTTGCTTTACCTGACTACTGCTTTATGTTTTTGGTCAGATACTGGTCCTTAAAAACCAGGTAGCTTTATTGTGAGGATCGTACAAAAACTCTTCTGCTAATGAAGGTCTTGCACATCACTCTGGCAGAGCTCCAGGCTGGAGCCCTCTAGGATCATTTCAGTGCCAGCTGGAGTTGAGTGTTAAGAACTTGAACCGTTAAGAGTGGGTGTCCTGTGAATTTTTTAGGAAGGCCCTGTGTGAACTAGGATGAGGCTGTTGAATTAATCTTGCAGTAATTCTGCTTTGACAGCCTAGCATGTCATTTGGTTAAATGAGAATTAAGTTACAAAAAAAGAACTTCTCTTGAAGATTAAGTATTTATTAAATATAACTTTGCCTTCTTGAGTGGCAGTGATTATGTGCTTGTTTGCTCAAGCACATGAGACTTGCATACAATGAAGTGCGCTATATTTAATCAACACGACTTGCAGGTGCTGCTGGGTACCATGAAATGTGTGCATTTCAATTGGCTGCCTGATTTTTGGAGTAGTTACTTGTTTTAATTTACTTATTTGTGTCCCGATGGTGTACCTGAGCTCTTGCCCTTGTACAGAGTTCCTGTGGTGCTGGTTGGCTTGGGATCAGATAGCAGTTCAGGAAAGCAGGGATTGACATGGGCTCTGCTGTGAGGTGGATTTCCCAAGTGTGGGAAAGCTGTGCATGTGAGCCTTGAGGTGATGGCAGTATGGCCTCCTTGGGCAGCAGGCAGGACTAACAGGAGGCAGCTAAAACAGCCCTGCTGGGTTTCACTTTGGTGTCCTGAGCATTGGCAAGCCCTTCCTGTGTCGGTTTTTTCACTTGTGTATGTATTTCCTGCTTCCTTGATTCTTCTCTACCAGTAAAGAGAGAAAAAACCCTCTAACAATCCTGGTGGGGAGTGAGCTCGACTGTGTGGTTCCCAGTTCATGCCACTGTCCGATAAGAATGTTTCTGGTGGGAGTGGTTGTAAGAAAATGCTTAATTCCAGTGGGCACATTGAGTGTAGTTTAAATAAAAACACCTCTCTAGGGTTGGCTGCTTGCACTGTCTGGGGCTCCAGGGAAGCCATTGAGGCTAACATGAAAAGTCACATCACTTGCTTAGTGTGTCTCAAGACTTTTGCTAAATACTTTATTTTTTATATATTAGAATGTGGGTTTAAGGGAACTAATGTACTTTGACTTGATTCGAGTTCTTGGATGACTCTAAGTACTTCAGGGTTGATGTGTCAATGCATAGTTGTTCTGTGCTTTATGAATTCATTGGAATGTGAACATGCTTTTTTAATGCTTTCATGTAATGTTGTAAGAAAATAGTAAGACTTGAATGGTTTAGTTTTGTCCTGAATACTTGATTTAAAAGAAATGGATTGAGGTAACAAATATTTTTCTTCGGAAGTGTTTGTTACTAGTCACTCAATGACCGACATTATCTTTGTTGCTCATCCTGGGGATGTAGTGATGCTGACTAGGGGAGTGCCAAGAAGCTCAGGCACCTTCTTCTTTTTTGCACTTGTGTTCTCCAGGTGGCTTCTCCACGGTGTTCCTGGTGCGCACGCCCAGCGGCACGCGCTGCGCGCTGAAGAGGATGTGTGTCAATAATGTGCCAGACCTCAACATCTGCAAGAGAGAAATCACCATTATGGTAAGAAGGCCGTTACTTGGAACTGGAGAATGTGTCAGTTTGTAATGTACACCCAGCAAATGCCTCTCCAGTGTTTCTAGGCACCTCTTGCTTTTGAGGCTGTGCTCCTGATTTTCCATACTTACAGAAACTAATGCTGGCTTTACGGTTGGTGCACGATTAATTTCTCAAGGGATTATTCAAGTATGTCTTTGATACCTCACATGAAATGTGTACATTCCATTTCGTCAGTATGTCTGGTTCCCAAGCAAAAGGACTTTGTTCCAGCGCTGCAGTGGCAACTGAAAATCGCTCTTATTTTTCTCAGTACTGAAGTGTAGCGTCCATTTTCTGTTTCAGAAAGAGTTATCTGGGCACAAGAACATAGTGAGTTATTTGGACTGTGCTGTCAACTCGCTAAGCGATAACGTGTGGGAGGTGCTCATCCTCATGGAGTACTGTCGAGGTAAGAGTCATCGCCTAGGTATACAGAGGAAAAGGTTTGTACTAGTACCTGTGGTTTTGCTTAAAACCGTTCCCTTGATATAGGAGGTTAACATGTATGTGTCTCAGCTGGAATTCAGGTAGTTAGTTTCACTTTTTTGGCTGGCATTGCTACCTAGGCACTGGGCAAAATGTGCAAGTTTCACTAAGTGTTGTAATTAAGTATGGTTGCAAACAAGGAAATAAGTTTTCTTTGTATGAAGTGCAGTTGTGCTGTTCTGCTGGTGGTGCTAAGCCACAGGTACCTGGAATGTAACTCGATAGCCAAGACGAGCAAATTATCACCACTCTTCTCCCTTACCGATTTGTGTTGTAGAAGGTTCATCGGACAGGTCATTTCCTACATATGAGTGTAGTGAAGTTCAGAGTGATAGTGCTGTCCAGAAAGATGTTAGCCGTGTGTTCCTGTTTGACAATGTAACTTTGTTTGAAACAATACCTAAGTCAGGGACTGTCTGTTTTGCTGTTCTGTTCCCGTCATTTCACATATGTAGGGGATAAACTTGCCAATGAGTTTAACTTAGCATTTGTCTAAAATCTAGGAAGACTGGCCTCCTAGTATGAGATGGTGATTAACCCAAGTAATTGGTGATACTCTGCAACAAGTGCTGCAGCACAAAGTAAATACTCTAGAAAGAAGCCTCCCATGGTCTGTACTGCTTGACCAATACTTTGAGCTGAGGCATCTGAGGGTTATATTTGCAGTATAAGTATTGAGCCTTACAGTTTGTGCTATCTGTACCATAAGGAGCCAAAGGCAATGTAGATTCAGGTAGGTTTTGGGGGATGCCTTAAGGAGAAATTGAAAACTAATGGCCACATTTTTGGCGCTTTACCCTGCTTGTATGGATGAACTTCTGTACCGTTCTGGGAGCTCAGTTTTGACTCACTGTTGGTAGTATTGTTTCCCTAATGGCCCTGGTAAGTGGCCCCGTGGATGTCAGCTGTCAGACAGCTTGACAGTGGTAGGCTTCCTGTGTTGTAAGCATCCTTGTTTGACAGAATGCCCACCAAGACCCTTCTGTGTCTCTTCAAGAATCCTTCTTCATCTCTGTGTGCAGTGAGTGTTGTGGTGGGGAGAGCTTAGTGGTGTCTGGTACAGTTGCTGCAAGGAACAGGCAAGTATTGATTGCCAGTCTTCAAAGAAACTTATGAAAAGGGAAAGGGAGGTCTTCTTCCTTGGAGGATGAGTTCAGGGCTTTGTTTCCTGCCTTCCCTGCCTCCCCTTTGTTCCTCCTTTGTCTCCCCGGAAGACAGAGAGGATGTTTAGAGAATGAATTCGTGAACTCAGTTGATGGAGTTTGGGTTATGGATCCTAATGCAAGAGACAGTTTTCAGGTGACATATTGGTGTGATGGGTTCTTTATTTGTGTTTGCAGCAGTTGGTTTCAAACACATTTCAGCCTCAGGGACTGGACTGTCTTCATTTGAGCCAATATTTTTTCTCTTTAGGCTGATACAAGAATGTGCAGTTGGAAAACCAGGTTTGTTTTGTTCAAATACAGTAACTGTGGAAAACTTTCTTGCATCATAGACTTAATGCATATAACTGAGTCTTTACTTCTGTGCCTGGTAGGAATTACTTGAAAGAGATTTCTTCTGTTTCTTTAGCTGGGCAAGTTGTGAACCAGATGAACCAGCGTCTGCAGACAGGCTTCACAGAGCCAGAAGTAATGAGGATATTTTGTGATACCTGTGAAGCTGTTGCCAGGTTGCATCAGTGCAAAACACCTATAGTTCACCGGGATCTCAAGGTATGACCTGTCAGGAAATCCAGGCTGAAATCAGGGATCTGCTTGAAAAGGATTGAGGGTATGGGAGAGATTTCTGTAAGACAGGTTTAGAGTTGAGAGCTTGCTGTTGGTGGAGCTATAAACAGATGTTAGCTATAGAACATCATTTATTGCTAAAACCAAGGTGAGCAGTTGATTTTTGGGAAAACTTCCTGTTTGTGTGTGAGAACATCGAGTAACGCTTAACCTGGAAAATCATGCTTTTAAGTTAACGTACTTTTTGTGTGTTGGTTTTCTTTGAAGGTGGAGAATCTGTTGTTAAATGATAACGGGAACTACGTTCTCTGTGATTTTGGCAGTGCCACTAACAAATACCTGAACCCTCAAAAAGATGGTGTTAATATGGTTGAAGAAGAAATTAAAAAGTAAGTTACTTTTAGGTCATCTGTCATAGTAAACAACTGGGCTGCCAGGAAACTCCATGTTTTATAGTGTGATGTGCATGTATCAGTAATGAATTGAAATTAATGGCTGATTATGAATTAATTTTGGCATAAATATAGTAATAGACTGGAAGTATTTGATAAGATGAGCTCAGTTTGTTCACAGATTGTTTTTTAAAACAGCAATTCTTAATAAAAAAAAAGCTGTTGGCAAAAAGCATGCTGTTGTGGAAGTAAATTGTTCAAAAATACATGTCTGGCTCCTGGCCACTTTAGGAGTTGAATATTTTTCATTTGTTCCTTTTTTAATAGTGGTAAGCAAATACTTGCTAAGATACCAGGAACTCATATAAAGAAGTACTACAATGGATTTATGTAGTCTCATTTGTAGAGTATGGTCTGTCCATTCTCCTGAGACTGATCAGAAAAGTATTTCAGCTTTTCTTAGACACACTCTTGAAAACATCTATTATTGTTGTTTTGCCTTTCTGGACTAACAACTGCAGAGGGGTAAATACAGTTTTCAAGTCATGAAGTGAGACAGGCTTTTTCCATCTCTGAAGTGTTTGAACTACCAGTTGAGCACTTGTTTTGGGGTGTTAGTGTTTTGAAGTCTGCCTTCTGCATGTTTCAGTGTGGGATAGGGAGAGCCCTTGTGGGACTCAGCAGTCGCCCCGCCTCTGCATATGCATATGCACAGTCCCTCTGGCAAAAGTCTACTTTCGGGCAACAACACTACAGGACAATTTCATGTGACTTAATGCTTATTCTTGTGTCTGTTAGTTCATACTGCTGCTCATACTACAGATATTTGTGGTGCTGCAAATGCACTAATAACGTGGATCTGCAAGACAATTCCAGGCACATGTCTGAAACTTGTGTGGTTTGTGTGTGCATGGTGCATCAGGAAAACGATCTCTCAGTTGTGATGCTATATTTATACCTCTGTCCTCTCTATTTTATGTTTCTAGGTACACTACACTGTCGTACAGAGCTCCTGAGATGATCAATCTATATGGAGGAAAGCCAATAACTACCAAGGCAGATATCTGGGTAAGCAAAAAATCGGATAGTATGGTCTATGGGACTGGTTAAGGAAGGGGGAATTAAAACCAGCATTGACTGACTGAAAAAGTAATTATTGGAAAATGAAATAGATTGGGCAGCTGTAGTATACAGAACAGTAGAAGTATCTTGGGTAGTGTCATTTGTGTAAAGAAAACGAATCCCATATTTGGATTTGTGTGTTTAGTTTTTTTTTTTTAAAGGAAGGGGGATGTGATTTAGAACATCTCTTCTTATGTTGGCTCTGATTTCTCCTTGATAGCCCCCAGCAATTTCTTATGGGAACCTATTGGCATTATGATCAAGAAAGGCATTTTTTTTTTTAGTAGTTGCTGTTCAGATAAGGAGAAAAATAAGGAATTTAGTGCAAAGAGTCGTGATATCTGTGGGTGATATGACACTGAGTATGCAGGTCTTGCTGTGCTCTGGTTTGTACTAGGTGTGCTACAGGAATCAGTGGATGAGCAAGCGGTGTTAGAGCAGCTTTGATCAGCTGTGTTCCCAAGTGCAGCTCCTTCACAGCATGTCAACATCGCTGTGGCCGGGGAGCAGCGTCGTTAGTGCTGCCCTGCGGTAGCAAGGGCTTGCTCTCATCTCCTCACAGGGCTTGTGTTTCTTTTACAGGCACTGGGCTGCTTGCTGTATAAGCTGTGCTTCTTTTCCCTTCCCTTTGGGGAAAGTCAGGTGGCCATTTGCGACGGGAGCTTTACCATCCCCGATGGCTCGCGGTACTCCCACAGCGTGCACTGCTTGATCAGTAAGTACACAGGCCCTCCAGCTCCCTCAGCCAGCAGAGCACCCCAGCTGCTGCTCAGCACCTCTGCTGTCAAACCCTGCTGCATTGACCTGTGCCTCTCAACTCCCCAAGAGCCTTCTGGAAGCTCAGGGGAGCCTTTTGTTTTCTCTGGGACTCAGGGATGTTTTTTTTTTTCTTTAGGTGTTGATAAATCCCAAAGTAGTGGGGAAATTTATTCTGTTTATTGTTTAGCTCTCTTTATTCATATTTTTTGCCTTAAGTGTGTGTTTTCTTTGGAATGTTAGACTTTCCTGTCCAAGTTGGACAGTTGTGCCTAGCTAAATTTGAAATGCAGCTTTAGCATAGCACCCTCAGTGTTCTGAGATTCATTGCCCTGGGGACAATTTTAATAGTAGTTGCATGGTTTTTACCAGAACAAAAATATGGAAAGGTTTGTGCAACCCCAAGTGTCAGACCTGAGCTCTGGCAACAGTTTGGAAATGCTAAGTGTGAAAGAAAATTTTGCATGTGAAGCAGTTCTGAGGCTTGTGATTCAACCATTACCCAGACACAGAGATGTGGGAGCTAATATTTATAGTAATCATCAGTATTGTCCTTGTTTTCAGCTTAGGGTAGGCTGCCTTGAAAGAGTGAGATGGACAGCATGTGAAAAATTGAAAAGCTTTCAATAAGACCTCTTCTAACTCAAAGCTATGGATGTGTTGACTACCTAGTTTATGCTTTTATATAATAAGCCATACCAAATCCAAACCACTTTTTTGAGTGCACATTCATAATTGAGGAACAGCAGTTAGGATAGTAAGCCCTTGCCTTCTGCCAGTACTGACAAAATGAGATGGGTTTTTGAAGGACTTAAGTACTTTTCTGTCACAGTGTTACTTTTTTTTTTTTTTTTTAGAAAAGTATGGGTTTTAATCCTTTCTCCTAGGTATGAATGCAGATTTTTTAAATTCAATGAATGGTTGTGCCAAGATGAGCAGTACTGACATGGAATATATCTGGGTGAGGCAGAATGCCCTTATGTAAACTTCCCTTCTTTCCATTTGGAGTGGAAGTCATAAAAAACTGCCCTTGGTCATAAACGTTATTTCAGGGACTCTGGCTCCATCTCAGCTCTTTTACAAGGCAGTGACTGGGGAAGAACAAGCTGAACGTGCCCCACCCCATGAGCTTAACATTTCAGAATCATGTGGCAGGAGTCACTTCAGTGAGTGTTCTGCTTCCATGTCATGGGGCTGCCACTGAATGCTGGAATCTGTTATTTTGGTAAATCTCTTAAATTAAACTTGCGGTGAACTGTACAGGACATGAAATAATGACTTTGGGTAGAATTCTGGGGTCCGTCTGATTATTTTTTTTTTTTTCAACCTATGGAGGATTTTTGTAAAATGATGTGTTAGGTTGACCGTTCTGCTGAGCATTTGTGCAAGTGTACTTCACTTTGCTCATCAAAAGTGAGAAGTTAAATTTTCATGGTGTTCATTTACTTCATGGCAGAATGTCTTTTTAGAGGCGTAGGTTTTTTAGGAAGTGTATTTTACTGTTTTAGTTATGTTCTCTGGTTATCTAGGTGAGATTGCTGGATTGTGTGTACTGTGTTATATTTGATTTCATGGGAAAACAACAAACCTTTTAATTCGACAAGCAAACGTTTGAGAGGGAACATAAGGAATTTTGTTTTGTCAGGAAAGGTCCTTTTATTAATGAAACTGTATTTTTTATATGCAGAATTTTTCATAGTCAATGAAACCTACAGCGAAAAGCCCTTAGCATGATGAAGTAAGATGTGTCAATCTTGTTTTAGCTGCATTGAATTTTGTGTTAATCCTGGAATATGTTAGTGCAGTGAGTTGATTTTTGTGTTGTTTCTCTCTGCAATTACTAATTCCTACCTCACTTAAGTTCCCTTTTGCGCAGCTGCTTGTCAACATATCAAGCAGCATACATGTTCTCCAATTGTTTTTTGACCCTATAAACTATTTGACTTGACAAAAAGTACTAAAACAAGTCCCCCACACCCAAGATAACAGTGCAAAGACTTCTATGGTGGTAAGCTGATTTGGTGCAACTGCTGGATTTTTTCCTTGCTGGTAGCGTACTGTCTCAACAGGCTTTTTGTGATCTAGCAGTGATAAGTCTTATCAATTTTTGCAGGATATATGCTTGAACCAGATCAAGAGAAGAGACCTGATATCTTTCAAGTGTCTTACTTTGCCTTTAAAATTGCCAAAAAGGAGTGTCCAGTGTCTAATATAAATGTAAGTGCTCTCGGCTTCCTTGTGTATTTTCAGTGTGTTACGTAGTTAGTATTGAGAAGTCAGTGAGGGAGCTGAGAGGTCATGTCAGGTCTGTCACATGCCTGGTCCCTGAATGTATCACAGAGCCGAGAACATGGCAGGCTGATGTTGTGTGCGCGCAGTATGAGCTCTCTGTAAATAAAATATGTTCCTAATTGTGGGAGCATAGCTCCGTGGACTATATTGTTTCCATCCCAATACCCAGCCTGGGATTTTAGCCATTAGTGATCTCTTAATGCAATCAATATTAAATATACAGATGTTAACCTTGTTGACAGTAGAAGGCTGAATGTTGTAAATGGAGTGTCAAGAGCATGTATGTTTGCTCTTGGGTAAACCCTTTGCTTAGGCATCCTTAGCAATTGTGGTAGCCCATTGGAAGGACTCCAGTGAGTTGGAAAGCAAACAGAGCAGTACTTGAGTCAGCCTGCCTTCTTGCCCTTGTTTTCTGTGGGGGTCTGAGCTTGGTCTGCAAGATCACTTGATTCATAGATATAGTTACATCTGTAGTACAACGGAAGCCGTGGACTTTCAGCGATTATTGAGTATTACTAAGTGGCTCTCAAGACAAGCATCCGGAAAAATCCATCTCAAAATTGAGTTTAACAGATATTGGTTGTAGCAATCTCTGTCCTCAGAGGCAGACCAGTGAATTTTCTGAAATCCCTTTGAATTCCTTTTTTCCTTTAGCATTGTAGAAGGATGTCCTCAGTAAATTTGAGTGTTGCCTTTTGGAAACACAGATTAAAATAAACCAGGAAGTCTTGCAGTACTTGATAATTAACTGTCTCTATTTGTGGCCAGATTTAGATTTGCATTTGCTGTGTGCATGTGTCATGAGAGATGATTGATTTCCTCCTGTGCCCCCGACTGCCATATTCCTTATAAAACACAGTCTAGGTGATGTGGCATTCATCCAGCAATGTGGTGGAGGTGGGGGTAAGGTAAAAAGCCCATCAAAGCTTCGGCACTGCTTGGTTTCCTGGAATTTGTGTTGTGGTGGAAGAGCAGAGTGTGCTAAAAACAGTTTCCTCCAAAGACTGGTCTCTGCTTTAGAGAGTGAGGCTGAAGTGAGTCTCTGTGCGTCACACCAAGTGCTTAGAGACCGTGTTGCACCTCACTGTTGATAGCTGGCAGTGTACCTGAGTGAAGCGGCTCACAAGAGTGTCAGACAGTCAGGTCCCGCTTTACTTCTGCCACACACTGAGAGCATGTAGAGATACTGAAAGGTAAACCTATTATCAGCTACAGCTGAGTTCTGCATGCGGCCTTGGCACATGGAGCTCTTGAATCCAAGTATTCTTCTTCAATACGTAACAAATTTTTTTGTTTCAGGATTTTGGTTTTTTAATTTATCCAAATTTTTTTTTCCCAAGAATTCTCCTGTCCCCTCAAGTCTTCCTGAACCCATGACAGCTAGTGAGGCAGCTGCTAGAAAAAGCCAAATAAAAGCAAGGTGAGCAGAGGATGTGACTTTTCTCCTAATGTTGTTTAGCTACATGTTTGTTTAAAATCTCTTTTCATACGCTTGGGAGTAAATGAGGTGTTACCTCAGTAGAAGTCATTAGATAAACTGCATTTCTAAGAGCTTCAAGTCTGTTTGGATTCCCCTCCTTTGCTTTTTTCATTGTATTAAGAATCCATGGAGGGAAACAAATATTTTGTAGGTAAATGGGTTTTATTTGGTTTTGAGAAATTTAAATTTTTATGGAAAAATATTTACTTTTTTGGTCCTTGTTAATAAAAACAAACCCAAACCGTTGGCGTTCCTCTCCATGCTTCTGATTTCTGCTGTGATCTGGTGTGTATGCACCTAAGGCTGATGCTGGGTAAATGCTTTACCCTTTATTTCCTTGTTAATGGGAGTTATTTGGGCTTGAATCTGCCAGCATGTGTGACTCGGGTGCTTTTACATTTAGCTGTAAATATCAGCTCCGTTTGCAAGAAAAGGAATGAAAACATAAGAAATTGGTAGAGGTAGAAATAATTTGACCTAATGCATAATGTTTTCTTATTTCTTGTACATATGAACACTAGTCGTGTTCCTAATTGTAGGGTTGTGGACTCAAACACAGGACTGGAGTTTTAGGTAACTAATTTTAAGATACTTAGAAGCAGTGCTGAAGTAGAGTAGCACATGATTAAGACATAACTCAGCTGTTGAGATGTACTGTGTCAACTAGAAATATTTGTCTTTTCATCAAGTATCTTACTTGGGCAAAAATTGTCCTTTCAGAATAACAGATGCTGTTGGACCAACAGAAACCTCAATTGCACCACGACAAAGACCAAAGGCCAATTCGAGCACTGCCCCTTCCAGTGTGCTGGCAATCCAGAGCTCAGCAACTCCTGTCAAAGTACAAGTTCCTGGGGAATTTGCCAATCGTGGGCAAAAAGGTAACTTGAAGTCTGAGGGTGGACCAAAATAAAGAAGCAATTGTGCCTCTCTTCCTCTTCTTGCTCTACCAGAGATAACATTTAAAACTCTGTTTTATCAGTCTTATTTTTTTATATACCAAAAACCAAATCTTGATTTCTGAAAGATTCTGACTGTGTGAGCTGTAAATTTGGGGTGCCGCAAAAACTAAATTGAGACTGAGAAGTGCAAGTGTTTTTTCCTTGTGCTTAACACTGGTTTTTGAATGAGCTTGCCCACTGCAGACAGAAGTTCACGCTTGTTTTGGCTTGTGAATAATTCACAAAAAGTACAGAGCCCTTCTGTATAAAACTGGGTTTTTTATAGTAGGAAAAATATTCTCCTGTGCCTCAAGAAGTCATGAGATAGCACCAATAGGTTGGTGGTATTTGTGGAGTGGAAACACGTCACTTCTCTCATGACTGACAGATTGATTCCATGTGGCACTGTGGGTGCAGGAGGAATTAGGGGAGACTCATTCGAGTGAAATGGGTTTTTGAAAAATCCTTGCTCTTTCTCATTCAGAAAGAGTTATGGCGCTGATAAATATTCCCTGAAATAGGTGACCTTTATACCTAGGACACTTTCTAATTGCGTTTTATGCTGTTATGTGCCTGCTGTAGAAGAGGAAAGAGTAGTTTGAGGGATGGTGTTGGAAGAGTCTCAAGGCCACTGGGAATGTTTGTGTCCCAGGTATAAATGCTTTTTACTGGGTGGATCCATGTAACATCCAGCATGAAAAGCTTTGTCTGTTATGACAAGGAACAGATCATTCATGAGCACTCGAGAATGTAAAACACATTGTGGTAGAGGGAAATTTATGGTAGTACCTGTCTCTTAAAAGGTGAAAAAGCAATTGAGTGGCAAAATTCATGAGGTGTTCTGTTTAAGGGAGTTTGATGGATGAGCTAATAGTTTTCCTTAGGGGGGAAAAAAACCCCTCTGTGCTGAATGCATACAAAGCTGCATTTTGAGATAAGGGTTTGAGGTCCTGCAGTGTGGAACTTAAATGCTGGTAAAGCAGAAGTCTGGAACCCAGCTTGCTGTCCTGAGACCAGGGGAAGCTTCCAGTATCTTGCACATAGAAATGGTTCATTTGCAGGCCTGGAATTACTTGTAAAGAAGTCAAGTTGGTATCTACTGGGTGTCCTGGTTGTCACACTGGGAAGAGATGTTGGCAGTGTCAGCTTGAGGTGAAAAGCGGCCAGGGAGAGCTCTGGGTGAAGCTGGGAGGTCTGGATGTCAGTAGTGTTGTCTGTCACAGGAACCGCTCGACCAGGGAATGGACAAGACATCTCACAGTCCCAAGGGACCACCCCACAGCAGCACAGGGTCCTCCAGCAGCTGCAGCAGGGAGACTGGAGACTGCAGCAGCTGCACCACTTGCAGCACCAGCCTGCCATGCAGGATGCTTATATCCAGCAGGTACAGTCAGAGCTGTTAGAGAGGTGTTGGAGACTCATTGCGTGTGTTTGTAACCCTTGGAATCATTCAACACTTCCGCTGTTGCTGCCTGTACTTTTCCAGCTAAAACAACTCCTGTCCCTTCTTGCTTTTGCTTTGCTCCTTCATTGGCCCTGTAATGTCTGTCTTAGGAAGTTGCTTGCCTTGTGCTGTGTTCGTGCAGTTTGACCCTGAATTCCGTCTTGCTTGGCATCACCACTGTGTGACTTCAAGGCTTTAGCCATGTGTAAAGGAGCTTGGGATAAATAGGAGTGATAGGAGTGATTATGGGTGATAATTTTGTGCTTGCAGTAGATGGCTGTACATGCACCAGTGCTGAATATGTTGTCTGATTTTTTTTTCTGTTTTTTTGGGGTTTTTTATTAAGAATTGGCTGGGGAGTAGAGGAAGGAAAAGGCTTCCAAACCGAGTGATTCAAGTGCAGTGACTGAATTGCAAGCTGGTTCTTGATTATATGATATCTTAATTAAAAAATGCTGTGGAGTCATAGATGTGATAGTCAGAAGAAGCATTAATTAAAATACCTGCTTACTTCTGAGGGGGCATCATTATCTTCTAAAGCTATTTTTTGTCTTTCCAGTATCACCACGCAGTGCACCAGCAGATGGTCCAGCAGCAGCTGTTGCTGCAGTCTGTGTACCAGCAGCAGCCTGCCCAGTCACAGTATCCTGCTATGGTAAGTCACAGAGATAGTGCAGTCTTAGAATATGGCACATGCTTGTAAATCTACTCTTATGTAGATGCAGTAAGAGAAGTACAAGTGCCTGGCTAGTTGCACTGAGCTGTGGACATGGTAAATAGAATGCAGTTTGGCGTCTAAAATAATATTTAGTTGGTGGGAAGTTAATGCAAACCAGCTTGTCTGGAGTTGCACTTGTGTATTAATGATAGAATGGGATCTATCCTGAGTTTGATAAGGTCTGTCTGTACATCTCATTTGAAATGTACTTGATTCATGTTTGCAGTACTAGCCACAGTAGTAAATACATGTTACACAACAGAGTGACTGAAGATGGTGATATCCAGTTGTTAATTGAAAAGCAGGAGAGCTAACTGCCGTAGCCTGTTTTGTAAAGGTGAGGAGAAATTGTCCTGGCATCTTGTATTAAGATTTAAGACTAGAGTATGATGAACACACAGTCAGCCGTGTTGCAGTGGCCTACATTTGGGTTGCAGTAATTACAGGAATGTAAGTGGTAATAGGCTGGAACAGAGGAGCAGTCGCTGACCTGTTGGAGCTGTTGCTCTGTGCCCCTGTGTTCCAAAGGGTGGTGGAGGTGGCCGTGTGTGGCTGCAAGAGCAGCGCTGATAGTTGGCAGAAGAGTTTCAGCCAGCCCATGAATGTTCTGGTAACACAGCCCTGATCTCCCAGGTGCAGCAGTACCAGCAGGCTCTCCTGCAGCAGCAGATGCTGGCTCAGCAGCGGGCACAGCAGGTGCAGTCCCCTGAGTATATCACTTCTCCACAAGACTTTGCACCAGCCTTAATCTCCTACCCCAGGTCGCTCCCAGTGCATGGTGGAACAGTGGCAGATCCTCCCTACCCTACAAACAGGTGAGATTTGTGGCTCAGCTGAGCCTGGGGGTTACTCCTGGCTTACATTGCTAGTTGTGGTAAGCACTGCCAAATCCTTTTCTTAGAACTTACTTGCTTTGGTAGTAAGAGATTACTTAGAGCAGTTGGACAGTGGGTGTTCGGTGGTAAAGGATATTTTGGGAGCTAAGTGAGACGGTTTGTTAACAGATGAGCCTGGTACAATTTCTTAAAGTATTTCTTGCAGTATTTCTTGTTCATGGGTTTACTCCAGCAACTGACTGCTAACCACTTTGCTTGGGGTGGTCAGCAGTCTATGTTGAATGGGGTTATGTGTATCTGAAAGGAGTTTCAAACACCCTGTTGAGAGCAGCTCTGTAGTTGGCCTTGATGTGCTAGGGCTGCCAACTCCTGTGCTCAGAGGTGTGACCTGAGTATGTAACATGAAGTACACCTCAGAAGAGATACATACAGTCCCTGAGAAGTGGCCCTCAGACCTGCCTTTGCATAATAAATGGTAATAAATGATGACTATTGAATTAATTCTTGTGAACAAATCCCCTTCCTTTCTGACTTAGAAATAAAAGAACCTAGAGATTTGTCTGGTTTCACTGATGTTAGAAACCAGGTTATAGATTTATCTACGTTCCGATTAGGCTTCTTTTAAATGAGCCTTCAGCTTTTTTGGGATGAGCTCTTAATTGCTTGTGTGTAGGACTTGGCATTGTGAAGCATCTCTGATTTTGACCCTGATAACCAATCCTGTTGTGTTTCTCTTTATTTGCTTCCTTGAACTGACTCTACAGGTCAGGCATTCCTGATGCTGAAGCAATTGCCGGTTACCCCAAGCAGAACATCAGTAACCCACCTGATATGTCAGGGTGGAACCCATTTGGCGAGGACAATTTTTCCAAGTTGACAGAGGAGGAGCTGCTGGACAGAGAGTTTGACCTGCTAAGATCAAGTAAGGGACGCTTGAAGGCTTACTTTGCTTCCCAGTAAATGAGGGCTCTGTGGTTGCTCAGCAGTTCCAACACCTGCTTGTCCAAGGACCGTGCAGGCTATGTACAGAACATTCTTTCTGAGCATTTGAGGGCACGGTTGGGCCTGTCTTCCTTTCCTTTTCCTTGTTGAAAACACGTGCAATAGGAACTCACCGTCTGAAACTGGTAGTTACTGGCTCAATTACTGCAAAAATGGTAGTATCCTAGCTCTTCTGCACTGCTTGTGTCACCTTCATTGCCAAGAGGCTCTCAGCAGCAGAGGTATGTTGTCAGATGGAAGAGAATTTTGGCTGCTTGCTTTATTCCTTTGCAGCTTTTTTCTTGCACACCAGAGCAGAAGATTGTGTGGGTCTGCTATGTCCTTTGAAAATGCCTGAAAGAAAATTGATCTATTACATTATGTTAATGTTTTGTACTGTCCTTTTTGAGTGGCTACATGTAAGGGCTGGTTTATTGTACTGATATGGCAATAGTTGAATAAACTTTTTCCTCGTGAAGTCAGTTATCTCCATGGTTTTTACTTGGCATTACCTTCTGTTCTTAATTGCTGAACACATGCTTGTTAGTTGCTCTTCCTATACTGGTTTCATTCAGATCAGATTTATTAGTGGGACTTGGAAGATGTGACAATGTTAAAAAACAGATTGTATATGCTTGGCTGTCTATCAGCAAGTTTCTGGCAATTAAAAGTACAGTAAAGTTGATTTTTGAGTAACTGGAAAAAATACCTTTGCCTTCAGTTGAGTGTTTTTCCTATTGGATATGCACTTTACCTGCTAATCCTTTAGGAAAGTGACTGGGTGGGTTTGTTTGTGAAACTCTGCTTGTTAGTTTTCCCTTGTATCCTGTGTGGATGGAATCAGATTCCTGTTTTTGAGTTGGGAATGTAGCCTGCACACATTTTACAGTCAAATGTCTCTCTGGTAGCTGGGAAAAATGGCTTATGTACTAGTTGAAATTTAGCATTCCTTCCAAGTCCAAGTGAAGGATCGGGTTCGGTAGTAGATTTGAATATCTGTTAAGCACGCTCCTTCCAAATGTGGCCCTTAGTATTTGGCAATAACGCACTCATGAATCTGGAGCAGATCACTTTGTACCAAAGGTCAGCACAAGGCCACCCACTTTCAGAATCTGTGTTCTCAATTCAGGACTGCTGGCACTGCTTATACAAGTTGGATGAGGTTGATTTGGTTAAGCCGCAAGTTTTGAACAAATACAAGGACCAAGGAAGGTGATAACCAAGGTACATTTTGGGCTCAGCTCTTCAAGGTAGTCCAGTGCACAGGAGAGCTGGGTGTGATAACACACTTGACATGCTGTATTTGAAACGTAAACCAAACCCAAGGGCACAGCTCTGCTCAGTAGTGACCAGCATTAGGGATTTTAGTCACTCACAGGGAGAAAATGCAGAAATGAGCCCGAGTCGCTCCCTTACCAGCAGCACACTAGATGGCAGCGTTGTCTGCACGGATGGGCTGCCTTACAGCTGCTCTGAGCTCCTGGGGCTTGCTGTCCCTCGGGAGGGGGAGCGCTGCTGGTTTGTGTCTGGGTGTGCGTGTAGGTACACACGTCACAGCCTTCAGGGACCTTTTCACCTGGCTTTTTGATGCCGAGGGTGTTGTGCCAAAGATCACGTGAGCATACTTAGCAGTGTTAATGCCTTTGCTGCAGCCAAAGCAGAAGTAATTATACTTCATGTTGTCTACTGGTACTTTCTCAGGCTTGGCTGGAATCGTGGGAGATCAGGAGATTTATTGTAAAATTAGGTCTTGTAACTATAAAATTGTCTTTTGCCATGTGAGACTTAGTGCAAGTTCCTTAGATATGCATTAAGGTTGAAGGCTGAGTTTGCTTTAGGTGTAGGCTATCTGCTCTGAGGGAATAAGGTTGTTGAGTACTAAGTAAATTGTTTGCCATCCAGAGAAAAGAGAATTGCAGGTACAGATTTGATCAGTGGTTCTGTTTTTCTTCTACTAAAGCCAACTGCTGTTCTGTACTATATAACTCACATGCAGTGATGTGTAAGTTGGTGGTCCTCACTAGTGTTCGAAACACAAATCCTTTCTTTCTCTTCTCAGAAGCCTAGTTTGTATTGTTGAGCTGATGCTTCTTACATAAATTAAAGATGTTTCTAAATCTGGAAAATATTTTTAAACCTTACGTGTTTATGATACTAACACCTATGTAAATATGCAAAGCCTTTGTTAGAGGATGAAGGTGTTGCCACAATTGGTCAGGCTGGCATTACCATCAGATTTCGTGTGTTGAGGGGCTTAATGTCAGTGTGTGCAGTGATGGGTGCTGCTGGGGTGATGAACCACTTCTCCCATAAAAGGGGATCCAGATCCCAGGACAGAACGTATTGCTTATACTTGGTGAGGCTTTTCTTAGTACAGTGGTGCTGGTTGCAGTGAAAGATGATGTGCAATTGGATGGATTTCTGAACCGAGCACCTTTGTGGAGAGCTGTGACACAGAGTGACAGCTTGGAGCTCCTGCCTCTTGTTGTTTTTCTGTTGTTGGTGTTGCTGTGATCATCAGTTAGTGATGGGCCAGAAGCGACATCTGATGCTGCGTTTCTGACAGCACTGTGAGGAAGTAGATTTCTTAAACAGCTCCTGTAACCGCTTAATCATCTGTGCAGAATTGGGAGCCAAGAAAGCGAGTCTGCTTCCTCGCTGGGAAAGAACCCCCAGCCCAGCTTCCGTAGCATTGCGCAGAGGCTCGGGCTCACCCTGGTGCTCCTGCAGGACAGATGTGGGTGCAGAGCCTCCCAGGTACTCTGCCTGTCTCCTTGCAGTAGGAAGGAGCTGCCCAGACCAGCTGTGCAGGCGAGAGCTGTGCTTCTTACAAGCATACGAGATACTCCTCCCTCAGCCTGTACAGTGCATAGCTTTGCGTAGGTGTCTTTTTATTTCATTTTACTTTATTTTTTGTTCTGTTCCATTTTGTTTCTTACAGACAGGCTGGTGGACAGGAGAGCATCTTCAGATAAGAATGTGGAGCCACATGCTGCTCCACAGACAAGTCCTGCTGAAGATCCCTTTGGTTCTGTTCCTTTCATTTCTCAGCAAGGCAAGTTCCATCTGTGACATGATTACCTCGTAGCTGTATAGCTGTATGCATACATACCTGTAGGTGTATGTATTTGCTGAAGTATGCACAGCAGTTCAGTGACCAAAGAATGGCCAAAGGCTCTGCTGCCTCCTAACAGCCCTTGGGTTGAAGGGATGTGTTGGTGTGTTCATTACCTCCAATTAAAACCACCTGTGCATCTGGCTGCTGGTGCCTGTGGAGCCTTGGGACCGACTTGGTAGGGTGTGGTTCTGCTGAGCTAGTGCAGTGGGCATCACCTGGGCAGAACCACAAGGGCTTTTGCTTAAGGGAAATGGCTTGCTAAGGCTAAATTTTGCTATTTCTCTGTAGTCTGCTTCTGACTCACACTGTTTCTCTAGTTCAGTTGTCCAGCCGAGTGAAGACAGTGAGCTTCTATGCATTTAATGCACAGTTTTTGTACAAGTTGAGTCAAATGCAAATATTTTACATTGTGTCTACATGGGAAGGGTGGGCATTCATTATTGCTTTTCAGTTCAGCTTTGACTATGTTTACCTTGAATGGAAGTAAAAATAACATGTTGAGTGGGCATTTTGAGTGGGAAACTGCATCACCCTGCAACTTAAGCAACAGTTTTAACATTTGGTTGATCAGCACTTTAGTATTTATTTTGGTACCTTTGACAAAGCAAAGCCTGTGTGGTGGTTGAATGGTAAAAAGGAGGATCAGTCGCTTCTGGAGCCACTTGGGTTTTGTTTCGAGTTCTTGTGTGATAAAGGTGCCTTAGTATGACATGTACAGACTGTTCTTATGGAACTTCAAAAGCTCAGGACACATGCCTTAAAATAAATCAGCTGGGGTCAACCTAAGGCAGTATCTGTGTTTTCTTTCACTTGGGTCCTGCATTCTTGGAGACGCTCTGGTGGGGCTGCAAGTGCTCACACGGGCTCCGGTGCTCCCCACGGTGAAGGGTGGGCAGGGTAATGCTCTTGGCTTCTGCAGAGCCTTCGGTGAGAATCCCTGTGCCCGTGGCTGCTCCTGTCCCTACACCTGCGTTCATTCCGCTTGCTGTGGGACCGTGTTCTTAGCTTGTGCTGGTGTTTTGCTCTCTCAGGACAAGTTTGCTTTCTGTCACCTTGTTCATGGCCAGTAGTTCAGAGCCGTGTGAAAGACATTTAAGTGAAGAAGGGTTTGCTCTGCAGGTGCTATTGGGAAAGGTTTCCCTGGCATCTTCATTCCAGAGGTTGCATTGACTTACAGGTAAGCCTGAATTCACGTGCAAAACAAACGAATATAGCTTACACCCCATATAAGATGGGGACTATCAGGTGTTCTGTCTCCTGCCAAGTATTCATACCCTTGTGTCCAGAGGTTATTGTATTGCTTTCCTCACATGTGATCTTGGAAGTGCATTTGACTGTTGCTGGTTTTTTTAGATGGTTATAATATAGCTTTAGATGGTAACAAATGTCTTCACTGTGTTTTATCATGTGCTTTATTTTTGTTGCTTGGAATCGAAGCTCTAATTCTGGACACACTAAGAAAAAAAAAAAAAGAGAGTTACCTCTTTTAAGGGGAGGAAAAATCCCCTGAAATTCAGTCATGACTGAAAAAACAGGCTGTTTGAGACACGCTGAGCTGGTTGTATAATGATAGCTGTGGCACTGGGAAAAAATTGTGCACTTTTCTATAGCCTTGTTTCCTGGGGACTTTTAACTGGCATTTAAACAAGAATAAATATTGTCTTGGTTTCAAGAAAGGTATTGTTAATTATGTGTTAACTGTGAGTCGCACTTAGTAAACAAATCAGGTAGAAAAAAAATTTAAATGGTAATATTGATCTTCTCAAAGCTGGGTTGTGTTCCCCACTGAACTGTTCTTGGTAATTTCTTGAAAAGAGGAGTTGCAAGACAGCTAAGAAAAGAAGAAAGCTGTTGACTTGGATATATTTAATTTCTAGCTGAGGTCTTTCTGGGGCCAACTTGACAAATGTCGCTCCCTGATATTTTGATTTCTGCTTATACTTAACACTGTTGTGTGACCTGTTCTTTCTGGTTTGTTCCTTGTGATTGTGAAACGTGTAACTGAGCAGTAAACCACCTGTGTCCCTTTCCCAGGGCATCCAAGGACAGGTGGTTGCTGGGCAAGTGGAACAGAGGTTTGATACCTTGAGTGCAATTCCAGTGTTTGCAAGAGAGACTCTGGGATCTCGTTCAAGCACAAGTTTCATTTCCTTATTGTAACGTGTTTTGGGCCACACGGGGAGTGTGCTAGCACTGTTTGCCCAGGGCTCTGGCCACTGGGTTCTGACTTGTTGAATTACAATGACATGAAATGGTGACCTTATTAACATGGGAGCTCTAAAGTAACTGCAACTGACTTTCTTGACAAGTGACAGTTCTTACTGAAGTTGTGTTCTACTGTGTTGACTAGAGTTGCAACTCAAAGGTTGGGTTTTTTCTGCTTGGTGTTCCTTGCTCTGGCATAG
Source organism: Fringilla coelebs (assembly GCF_963513975.1). Taxonomy (NCBI): domain Eukaryota; kingdom Metazoa; phylum Chordata; class Aves; order Passeriformes; family Fringillidae; genus Fringilla; species Fringilla coelebs. The sequence goes on from NC_140032.1 coordinate 72,746,120, forward strand.
ATCTGATGTGTAAGTCGTGTGTGTGGGTTGTGGCTGAGTAGAGTCACCCAGAGGATTGGTCCTGTTTTGGAGGCCTAAGGGTTCTCTGCTGAAAGCAGCTCTTCACTCAGTAATGAACTGACTCGGGTCACCTCCTGGGAGAGAGCATCAGGATGGTGCAGGTCATGTGTCATCTTTGGACCCACCAACATCAACTGCTGGTTATCTGGCTAAGCAGGTGTCACCAGGTATGTTAACCTCTGTCTGGGAAGGTGAGGCAAGGGAGCAGCAGAGCCTGGAACTGGAAGCCTTCAGTCATCGCTGGGAAAGTCTGTGGACTGCTGTGACTGGGGATGTTTCCTGTGGAGCTGAGAGTGCATTTCAGTCTGGCACTGATCCAAGGGTCACCAGGAGGAGAAACCTGTAATTGGATGGACTATAGCTGCTTGTCTGTTAGACCTTCTGTGCTTATTTTTGTCCGGTGGGAATGGAGAGCCAGCAGCAACACTTGTGTCCCTTGGTGTCCACAGAGGGAAAGGGGTGTGAAATGCGCTAACAGGTGGTCTGTTCCTCTCAGTTTGGGGCCTAGGGAACCACTGTGGAAGCTCTTGGTGTCTCTCACCCTTGGTGTATATCCTACTAAAAGCGTTCTCACGAGTAAACTTGCTACACACACTGCTTTATGCCTGAATTGTTGTAGAAATAGTAATGCTCCAAAACCTGACATGACCAGAAAAGAAACTTTGCCTGGGAAAGAATTCCAGTGCTTGATCTGATAGAAACAAACCCTAGATTGCAAACTTCTTAATGAAAGGGAATTAAATAGCCAGCACTGGGGCACTTAAGCACTTCACCTGTGGAAAACAGGTCCTGGTTCTGGAATGCCTGAACTGGATGGTGCCAGTGGAGAAGACATCTCCTGTCAACAGCATTTTAGAATGGAAGTGTTTGGTTCAAGTGTGTGTTAACCAGCTTGTGCTTTGTTATTATCAAGTGTTTCAGAAGCTCGGGAGAACGACACTTTGTGATGCTCTCCAATGTAAGAAGGCAATGTCATCAATACAGTGCAGTTGGCTGGTGAGCTGTACTCGGTGCCTTTGGCCATCTTGCATTTATTCACACTAATGATTGGTGGGATGAAGCCGGGCTAGGATGGCCTTTTGCTTCCCTCAGCTTAGTACTGCAATTCCCAGAAGGAATACAAGAATTGAGGTAACACTCCAAGTTACATGGATGGGCTGTGTGAGAAGTGGCGATGTTGGGCAGTGTTGCCTGAAGCTGTTCCAGGCATTTGGCTCCTGTGGCAGAATCTCCGTGAGCTGTGGCCTGGGATCTCGGGATGGGGTTCTGGTTCAGGTCATCTCGTTAAGAGTTCTGCTGAATGTTGTACAGACGATGCGTGCTGTAGATGTGATCAAGTCACTTTGTTTTTGTAGCTTCCATGGTAACTGCTTCCAAGCCGCTGCAGACCTCTTCTCTGTGCAGAGAGTGAAACAAAGCGAGTCCAGGTCTATAGCAGCTTTCTTCTGACTTCCAGACTTCCCACACTCAGCAACCCAGTGGTGTCTTCAAATGGTGGCTGCAGGTGGCTGCCTTGGGATAAGAGGGGCTTTGTGGTGTGGCCTGTGTTGTCCCAGCTGTGTCGATCTTGCAGCAAACCAGCCGGCTGTGTGCCAGACGCAGTGCCATGGGAGTCATCCGGAGCCTTGGACACATCCCTGGATGCCCCGCTGCAGTAGGTGCTGCTGGATGTGCACGGCGTCGCGGCGGAGATGTGTGATCTCCTGGCAGGAGCAGATGTGGGGGATGATGATCCATTCAGTGTTTTTTTGTGTACTGCTTCCAACAGGGTTTCAAACCTCTGCAAGTTTTATACCACGGCTGTGGAGCCCTGGGGCCCCTGTGCAGTCTGGGTCTTTAAGTGATACACAGAACTTAAGAAATTGCTAGTATCAGACCAGAAGAAACAAAAAAGACTTGAGCTGCTTTTAGAACTTGGAAGATTCTCCTTCCAGTACACGTTTCTTTCCAGTACGCAACAGTACACGTTTCTTTGGCAGCTGCTGTTAATTGTTTAAAGGGGCCCAGACCTGTGTGCAGTCATCTGGGTGTTGTAAAGTGTTTCAGGTTTAGGTAACTTGGCAGAGTAAGTTCTTGTCAATATCTGTCCTCATTGAAAGCTTCCCTGATGTTACTCTGTACCTTCTTTGCTGTGGTTTCAGTTATAGTCCTTGCTAAATGCAGGTTCTGGATATTTCCCTGTATCAAGATCATCTAAAACTTCAGCTATTCTAGATACCCCTTCCTAAGTAACCTAAAATTGTTCACCCATCATAGGTATAAAGGGTATGTCTGGGTTCTGCCAAGGGTCTGCTTTTTCTCTCCAAAATTATTTACTGGTTTTTTTTTCAAGTTTTTTCAAATCTTGCGGCAGTAATGGGCAAGTTGCACTAATTTTTTATATTGCTCTTTAATCTCTAGAGTAATTATTTAAAAAAATGTTAGCAATAGTGCCAGGCACAAGCATGTATTCTTCCATTTTCGTTGCTCTTGAAAATAGAGGTGATGAGATGTGTAAATCCATTACAGTGTTGAGCAGCTGCTGCCCTGGCTGTTGTCAGAGAACTGGTGCAGATTTAGTTGCAGCCCGCCGCTAATCCTTGGGCTGACATGTGGCAAATTGTTATGAAGTGATGGTGGCAGTATGTTCCCAATTCCAAGGGAGCTTAAAGCTCTTATGCCCCACTCTTGGGCTACCCCCACGATACCCTAAAATGAAGAACCAGCAGAAGGCATGTAATTACTGCAGTTGTTAGAGGGAATTCATCCTCTTATAATCCTGTGTCTCGAAAAAGAACATCGGAACAGAATTTCCTTGAAGATTGGGATCTTCTTATATGATTAAAGATGTTCCACCTGGCTCGCATTTGAGCCAAGAACAATTGTTCCCTACAAGCTGCAAACCTGATTAGAAGTGTGGTAATCTGAGCAGCACATTGCAAACAGATGTTGCCCCCAGTGTGCAGCAGTGCTGTATAAATGTGTATCTGAATGTCTCTGCAGCGGTGTAGCCTGACAAGATTGCATGAAATCAACGTGACACAATGCTGGAGTCTGGAAATCTGTTTGGCCAGAGCATCTAATTGTCATTTAGCAGGGGCTTCTCCCTCTTGGGGGATTGCTTGTGCGTAGCTCTCTTTCAATTGTTAACTTCATTAGCAGTGAAACGGGGCAACTGGAGTGTAGAAGACCAAACCGTTCCTATCTTAGTTTAAAATATGATAGTTCTAGGGAGGGTGTTTTTGTTTCTTTGGATTGGTTTTGATTCTTGTCTAATGCAGTTTTATCCCTGTTCCTGGGGCTAACATGAAGCTACTGCAGCTGCAAAGGTGAGTGCAGAGATGGTTTCTTCCCTCAGGGTTGGCCAGGTAGGGCTAAAATTGTTCAAGACGAGTATCTTAGCGTTTCCGCTTGAGGCAGGTGGCTCTGCTTGTTTTTATCCTCAACACACACAGCAGGATAAAGGAAGATAGTTGTTCTCTCCTGACACACTCCAGTGTGGGAGCAGTGATGCCACTGTTCTGGAAATCCTCCTTGGAGTACAGGAGTTCTCTTCCAACCCACATATTGGGAGCGGTTGCTGTTCCCAGCATCATCTGCTGCGTGCCACCTGCTTTCCAGGTGACACGGTCCGTGTAGGGTCATACATGCTGGCTCTGCAGCTCTGCTAGTAGTGAGCTCCTAGTGGAGGCTTTGCGTTTCTAGTCACTGTTGGATAATTCCCAGTCTGTACCAAATACCTAGACACTGGTTTTGTGCTGCAATGACCAAGTCACATTGTTAACTCCAGCAAGGAGCCTGGAGAAGAAGCAATCTCAGCAGAAGAGCTAGAGATGTGGAAACCTTCTTCAGAAACCACTGCTGAGCTGAGATGCAGTTATTGACTGCGCTGTGGTGCTGTTAGAACGGGAAAAAGTCTTCTTGCTGTGTCTTTGAGTAGCCTCAAAATTAAGATATTTTGCACCATGTTTTCTCATGTGCAGGGACAGATGTTTACAAACCTGCACCTTAAGCTTCCCTTTCCTGTGGATGGCCTCATTCCTGCCAGCACAAAGGCCGTGGTGTGCTATGTCCAACGTGCCATGGCATGGCCCTCAGTGGAGCAAGAGCTCACAGAGGTGACCAGGGCCAGGACACGCTGCTGTGGGCAAAGTAAAAATCAACGTGTACATCAAACTTCGGGTGTTCTCATTGCTGTTCAAGCTCTTCCCCTGTGTCTGCCTCTGTCAGCCAGGAAGGTGCTCAGAATTTCCATGAAGAGAGGTTCAGAGCTCCAGGTACAGGGGGAAGCACCTGGCCTCTGTGTTGCTGTGGATGCATGTCTCCAGCAAGAGGGATTGCTCGGTCAGTTGTTCCTGGCTTCATCCGAGTTCCTCTGGGAAACCTTAGGGTGGAAAGGCTGGGTTGTCTTGATGCCCGATTCCCAAGATGATTTGCTGTGTGTTGCCAGCAAGAATCGCAGTTGTTGAGCAGCAGGTGGGTGTGTTGGGATGCTGGAGCGGCTGGGGTGCCCGTGCATGGGGTGTGCTGTGGGAAAGGTGCTCTTTGCTGTGCCGTCTGTCTGGAGAGCTCTGGGGCTGAGAGCTGCACCTCGTGTGCCTCACGCAGCCCCTTGGGCAACTCGGCTGCTCGGGGGAGAGGTTGTGTTCTGTCTCGTCAGTGCCTGTTTCAGTCTGTTTTCTAGGGACTCTCGACTGTGGCAGCACTTAACCAATAATACTTAAACCTTCTGAGAAGTCAGATGTATTAGGTAACACTGTGATTCAGTCCTTCGTTGAAAAAAAAAATTGCTCTATTAGTTGTTTACTGCATATTGAGATGAAGTGCAAAGGTCTAACCGTTCTGTGGGACTGTAAACTCTTGTGGATATGGACACAGAGAAGAGGTTTGGGCCTTTTGTTGTGCAAGTGGTGTTAACATCTAACCTAGAAGTAGTCCCTTTTTTTTTTTTAAAATCTATTTGCATTTATGCTAACATTAGTGTTCCAGTAAATATTGAAAACAGCAGGATTTGGAGGCTAGGGGGGTTGTTTAGTGCAATGTGAAGGCTGTACCTTTGGGAAATCTAAAGTAAGCAGCAGAATAATCCAGATTCTAATTTAGTGGGTAAAGCAAATATGTAGCGTTTAAAATTACAGTAGATAAGAAGCAATCTGACACCAGAAGGCAAGAAGAAACAGCTCAAAGCCCTAATCACCTGATGGTTTTAGTCATTCTGGTCATCTTGTTTTTAAATCCTTACATAAATTGTATTGCTGCTGAATTTTGATTATTTCAAGTGGAGCTGAAAAGGAGTGAGGAAGCTGATGGATGAGGAAATCGTTCTTAATTCCCTTAAAAAATTGAAGAAATGGCTCTTGTAAAACTGGAGCATAGAAGGTGAAGATTCTGACCTGCCCTAGAAGTTGTACACGGTTTCTCTGTGAAAGAAGGCATTAGCTGAGACAAGATTTGGTATATTGCAAGAACAAGAGTTATGAGATGGATTCTGGCTGAAGACTTTTTTGGAGAAGTAGCGGATGCCTGTAGCCATCCCTGGCTTTTTCTGTCCTTGGAACACATGGAGTGGGTTAAACGTCAGTGTTGGTGTAACAGAGCCCTAAGTGGAAGACATCAGTTTTGGTTGGGGGAGGTCAGGGGTGCGGTGCAGTGCTGTGGGTAGAGCTCTCTAAGAACTGCTTCCACAGGAGCAGCCCTGGCCCCAGCTGGTGTCAGGTGCTGGAGACGTGAGAGGCTTGTCCCCAGTGCCAGGGTGCCTGACAGCCTCTCTAGGCAGAGTGGCACACAGCCTCTGGGCACACAGGTTGTGGGTAGTGGCTCTGGGCCTGCCAGGAGGGGAATAGGGGAATTCTTGCTGCTGTTGCTGGTGTTACGTCTGACATTATGCACCCTGTCTGTGGCCAAGAGGATATTCCAAGGGCAAGTGTGCTTCACCTAGTACAGACTTGAGTGTTTTGATTTTCTTCCTGTTCTTTCCCTTCCTGAAGAAGTCACAGTCAGTTACACTCGTGGAAACACCTCCCCACATCATGGGGCTCTGACACAGGGAGAAACTGGGTGCGCTTAGTGACGAGAGCAGTGCCAGTGCCACTGTGCAGCCTCCCATGCTCTGCCTGCTCTTGCCATCTCTTTTTTGTACTGCTGCAAAATTTTTACTGCTTCCAGTGTTCCCAAGGCAACTGCACCACAAAAGACTCATCAGTGAATTGTTCCTTCAGTTGTAGTTGTCAGTGAATAGTAGGGAGAAAGTTGGCAGAGGGAAACAAGTAGATACATTTATTTGCCATAGAGAAGCTGAGCTGACAAGTTTGATTCAGACACAAAGCAGAAAGCAGTGTTCTCAAATTTGAGGAAAAGCAAGAGCTTTTGTGCCTCAGTTTCTGCAGAAGATAGGAGCCCCTCTCCTGACTTGAGCATTGTTTGTCAGAGCAGGCTATTAAAGCAGGAGCACGTCAAAAATAGCTTGTCTGCTTAAAAAAAAAAAATACAGGAAACTAGTGTTGAAATTCTGCTGCCTCCCATTTCCCCTGAGGAGAGTGGCTGTGTAATGACTGAGTTTGCAAAGCTGTCTCTAGAGATCAGCTGTGTCCATTGACTCCTTCTGTATGCTCCCCAAATACTGGTGCTGTATGTCCAGGCACCTTGTGCTTTTGAAGTAAAGCTGGCAGCTCTGTCTGTTGATTTTATGTGTGTTGTTTGAAATGTCAGATGTGATTTTTAGCTTGTTTCCCTCCCTAAGTACAGGGTATATGTTTGCATCAGCTCCTGGAGTGTGTGGCTGTGGAGTGTGTGGAGAAAGTTGTGCCTTTCTATGTTTTAAGTTTTCATTTGCTTTTTTCTTTGGACCTGCAGGTTCCCCTGGAAAACAAGTGGATAACTCAGCCAGCAGTCAAGGAAATAACTTAGGGACCCCAACAAAGGCTGGAAAATTGAGCCATGCATTTAGAGATCCCCGGGCAGGGAGGAGAAGTGCAGAGGGACACGTGACCAAAGGTGGTGAGGAGTCAGAGAGTGATTTTGAATCAGATCCACCTTCTCCCAAGAGCAGTGAGGAAGAAGAAGAACAGGAGGATGAAGAAGTCTTGCATGGAGAGAATGGGGACTTCAATGATGACAATGATACAGAACCGGAGAATTTAGGCCACCGACCTCTCCTCATGGATTCTGAGGAAGAGGTGGAAGAAGAGGAGGAAGAAAAGCAGAGCTCTGATTCTGATTGTGACCGAACCAAGCAAAAATGTGTGGAAGGGCTCCTGGGCAGTCAGTTGAGAGATGGTGTGAGCAGCAGCGAAATCACAGAGCCCAGTTCAGTGCCTATGTCCCCCCCTGAGGTGCCAAGCACTCTGATCAACTCTGGCCAAGAATTTGACGTGTTTGGAGCTGTGCCCTTTTTCACTCTGCAGCCTCAAGCAAGAGAGAAAGTGGACAAAGATGTTTCTTCTCAGGTGGCTTTCCCCAGCCTAAGCCAAGAGCAGGATGACTTCGATGTTTTCATAAAAGCTCCTTTCAGCAAAAAGGTGCCGCAGCGAGATGGGCAGGGGTCAGGGATGGAGACTCTGCTCTCCCCCACCTCTCCGCGGAGCGTGGATATCTTTGGTTGCACCCCGTTTCAGCCATCCCTTGTCCCCAAGTCTGCTGGGAGCAGACAGGACCTGTTTGGGCTGGTTCCGTTTGAGGAGATCACAGGCAGCCAGCAGCAGCAGCAGAAGGTGAAGCAGCAGCGGAACCTGCAGAAGCTGTCTTCCCGCCAGAGGCGCATGAAGCAGGAGGTGCCCAAGAACAACGGGAAGCGCCACCACGGCACCCCCACCAGCGCCAAGAAGGGGCTGAAACCCAGCTACCGCACCCCGGAGCGCGCTCGCCGGCACAGGAAGGCCGGCCGCAGGGACTCGCAGAGCAGCAACGAGTTCCTGACCATCTCGGACTCCAAGGAGAACATCAGCGTGGCCCTGACTGACAGCAAGGATCGAGCCAACCCTCTGCAGCCAGATGAGGCGCTGCTGGATCCTTTCGGGGCCAAGCCCTTCCACCCGCCGGAGCTGATGCGCCACGCCCAGCACCAGGGCTTTGGGGACGGCCGCGGGGACCACGGCGCGGTCGTGGTGGCGGGCAGGCCCAGGCAGAGCTCCTTGCACGGGGCCGTTCACGGCGGGGACGGGCTGAAAACAGATGACTTTGGTGCCGTGCCCTTCACAGAGCTGGTGGTGCAGAGCACGCAGAGCCAACCGCAGCAGGCACTGGAGTTAGATCCCTTTGGAGCAGCTCCATTCCCTTCTAAACAGTAGAGGCTTCTAATGGGTTACCCCCACTACACCTCTCCAAGTCCCTTAGTAAAGGTGTAGTGGAGTAATTTATGTGGTTGAAATGCCAGGGGCCTGGGTTGTACAGCTTGTTCAGGGTGAGGAGGCAGTGGCCTGCCTGTGTGGTGAATTGCAAATAATGGCTAATTCTGCTTTGGATCTTTTTGAGAAAAAGAGAAAAAAAAATCAGAACTCTTCTTTCCTTATGGCAGATGGCTCCCAGAATGAAATGAGGAATTGGATACGAATCCTTGTCACTGACTTGGGGCCCTGGGACATACTGTTGTTTGTGCACTTTGGTCTTGCCTTTCCATCCCTGTGCCGTGTGCCCCGGTGGAGCAGAAGAGGTGGGGAAGTGCTTCCCGCATGTACAGGAGGCTGATGAACTGCGGTGCTTCTTCTTGTCTCTGCAGACCTAAGAACCAAGACATACTGATATCCAGCTTATGTGCTGGAAGTAGCCAAGTCTTTGCTTCCTAGGTGAAACTACCTTTATTAATCATAAAAATAAAACAGCCACATCCTCAGGGGACTGTGGCCCAGAATTCCAGAGCACAGCTATGGCTTGGGACCTTGCAGACATCTATGCAGCTGCAGAGATGAAAGGCACTTTTTTTTTTTGTTTGTTTGTTTTGTTTTGTGTGCCTAAATGGTCAATTTTGAATTATTTTTTTAATAGTAAGTGCCATTAATGTAAAGTAGCAAACTGGAAATGTAGAGTCAAAACTAAAGAAGCAGGTGATTGACTGATCTGTGAGGATGTGTGGGGGAGTGAGCCAGCAGGCACATGGCCGGGATTGCAGCACTTTGGGGGACTCCTCAGCACACTGGAAGAGGGGCTGTCCTTGGGCACATGGAGCGCTTCAGATGACTTGCGGAGTTGACTGTGAGGTACAACCATTAGATTGGTTTGATTACAACTTGGATTTGTGTCTGTTTTCCTCTTGGATTTTGATTGAAAAGAACATGTGTCCTCTCTGTTGTTTTTTTACCACAATAGTTTTATGAATTGACTGTAATCTGATGCTCTTTAAGGGTCGCTAAATGCACTGAGCTTTGGAGACGATTCCTGCCCCGGCCGTGTTCCAGCAGGAGCTGGTGCTGCCGGACCACCGAGCTGCGTTTCACCCCACAGAGCCTTTCGGGAAGGACCCCTGTCCTGCTGCCCAGGACCGCCTCGGGTGACGGCAGGAGGAGTGAACACTGCCGAGCAAAGCGTTTGCTTCCTGTGGTGCAGCAGCTGCTGGTGTGCGCAGAGACAGTGCCCCTCGGCACAGCCCCGCCTGGGTTCCATGGCCATCCTCACCGGGACACGGAAGGAGGTGGCTCCTCATCCTGTCCCGCCGTTCAGTCCTGCTCCACTGGAGGCTGAGGAGTGGGTAGCTGGGTGTTTGCACATGGGGGACATCCCTGTTTGTGGCTGGGTGTCCTCACGTGCCCCCCGTCACAGGCAAAGTGAAATATTCAGGGTTGTGAGCTTTTTTCCCCCACCGCCTCCTGCTGGATATTCAGGAGATGATGGGGGCGTTTGGTCCCTTTCAATATTCACAGAAAACACATTGAAAACAAATCACGTGACTCCTTTGGGATCAGTTTGATAAAATGCCCCCTAGGATGTATGTGAGATTGCTTCCCTTAGCTCTGGAATCTGAACGTCGCTCATAGAGATGGTGTACAGATGGCTACCTTCATCTTCCTCAGTTTCACTTCTCACAGGGTGTAAGTGGGATATTCCAGCTGTGCCTGCTTCAGTGTGCCTTTTCCAGGCTTAGGAGTTAAGCCCTTAGGAGATTGAGTAGAAATGTTTCAACACAGGACTTTGCAGGCTTTATTACTGCTCTTCTCACCTGTTTGGTGCCAAAGGCTGCAAGAAGCACATGCCAGTTTTTGTAGCATTTCTGACACTCAGGTTAACAGTCTTTTTCCCTTTTTTCCTAATCTCTGTGCATGCTTATGAGCTGCCCTTCTCAATGTCTTTGAGAGCTGTTATCTGCCTGAAGAGCCCTTGGAACATGGCAAGATGACGAATGTGGCAGTGAAGTGGACACCAAGTGAGATGAAAACTGTGGTCCTAACTGTGGCTGGTCCTCACCAAAGCCAGGCTGTTGCTGTCTTCCCAGTGGGAGAGCAAGCGGAAGGGTTAACAATGCACATGGCCCTGGGGCTTGGCTCCAGGGCCCAGGAGGAGAGGTGGGGGCTGTGGACATGCAGGGAGGAGGCTGGGCACCAGCAGACCCAGTGCGGGCAGAAGCCGTCAGGTAAATGACAGATGGGAAATGTGTTCAGTGCTGTTGGTTTACCCCAGGGCTCCAGGCTGAGGAGGGCTGCGGGGGGCTTGGGCAGAGGGTCTCTATGCACTTAGATTGCAGCACAGCCAAGCTGAAGGGAGACAAGGCAAAGGCAAGCTGCGGACCCCAGTGACTCTAGAGCTGGCACGAGTTACGGCCCATGATATTTCCTTCCTAATGGCTTTAACAAACCTGGTTCTTCATACTCGAGACACCAATCAGGTTTTTACTTAAATTTAACTTTTTTTTTCTTTAGAGTTACTTATTTTATGCTTTTTCATGGTCAATGTGAGATTGGTGCACCCTGCTAGGCTGACTTTTCATGGTGTATGTAGTTTATGCACACCTGAACCCAAGTTTGGGCTTGTTTTCAGCCACTATGCACTACTCAAAGGAGGTCAAATGTGTGACTGTCAGGGAATGGGGTATCCTTTGCCTTTTTTCAGGGTGTGTGGAATGCAACGTGACCTTAGTAGAAATCAGGAAGGCCCTTGCTGCAATAGACATATATGTGCTGCCTGTGGTAGCAAGAGGGCAAGGTAAGGGGTAGACACTTGCCTTCCAGACAGAAATCCCAATGGGTTTTTACGGCTTCTCCTTCAGCATGCTGAGGGACTGAAGCACAGGCCTTCTAGGATCAGCTGCTGGAGAGAGCGTCTGTCCCCAAGTGCTAAGGAGCACAACCACTGTTGAGTGGTTGTGATGATGGAAGGGAAAACCAGGTAGCTGTGTTTGCCTGCGGACTCCAAGGGCCCTTAGGTGTGTAATTAATGCAATTAATGCTGTGGTGGGGGGCTCTGTGAGCACCGGTGTCGGAGCAAAAATCTTATAATCATTCTGGGTGCCCCAGTTAGTAAAACCAAGTACTGTGAAAATAAGTTGATATATTTGCTACTGTGAGAAAAAGAGTTTATCTGGAGTTTTTTATACTATTTGGTGTATTTTTATATATCTAAGAAGTATATATAAAATATACACATGCTCGCACACATCACGTACCCCTTGGAGTTGCTGTGGTGTTGGTAACCCAGCAGCCACAATCATGTTAGTGATGTGAGTGAATAGGAGTTAAGCACCAAGGGTGGCTGCTGTGTTACTGTTCCACAGAGCTTATTTTGAAAGGTAATCAAGGAGATGGTGTGTATGGTTAAGTTGTGACTGAGGCATCACCTACTATTAAAGAGCATAAAAGCTATTTTAAAATTGCTGGCATTCAGCTTTTAAGTGCACTTGCCTGAACTACACTTCCATTTCTTGTTAGACTTGGAGTTTCTAAAGCTTTTTTGTGTACTACTAAAGCCAGAACTTTTAACTTCTTTTGTGAAGCTGATGTATATCATAAAACCCTTGGAGTTGTTAAATAAAGGAACCTGGTAACAGTGCCTTTGTAGGTGTCTTCAACACTGCACGCTGAAGGATTGGTGTGTAGGCTTTCATTTACTCATTATAGGCAGTGCTGCTCCTGCTGAATCATTTTGTAGCTGTCATGTAAGTACCTGTGACTCTCTTAAAACTGTTTTAAGTAATTGTATTTGCTGCCCAATCATCCTGCCGTGTCCAAGTGGCTAAAAATCCTTCAGTTCGGTGTTACTCCTTAAAGCCTTTCTCCAGAAAGGTCGTGTACGGGTCCCAATGCCATGGGACTGAGATCTGCACTTGTGGACAGAGCTATAATGTGGTGTGAGCCCCTTCCTGCAGTTGTTTACTGGAGCAGGTTGTTTGGATGCTCCTTGTATTGATTTTACTCTTGGGTGAGCTGAAGTAAGAATGGAAATGGTCAAGAACAGATCAAGCAGCAGCAGGACTCCTTTAATACAGAGTACTGGTAGCAGGCTGAAAAGCTGAGTTCATCAGCAAATTCAGCTAGGGAGTCTCCCCCAAAAATTCCTGTCTGTGGCACAAGTTCCATGGCTGAGCCATTGTCATGGGTTTTTTTGCTGAATGAGATGCAGGAATGATGTTACTCCAAGGAAAAAGCCAACAAACTGGAATTTATTTTAACTTCAGTATGTACATCCAAGATCATCATGCAGCTTGGTAAATTGTCTCAGGTAAAAATGCACAGCTTGGTGATCAGTGTCCTTATCTGGTGAAAACTGCTGGAGAAGTTAAGAGTTTGCATTATAAAAATACATTGGCAAATTAGCTCAAGTCAGTAATGTTACAGACACATTATTAGGGTATTACTGTACACATAACAGTGGAAACAGACTTTACACTTGCGAGTTCCTTGTCAGGCTTCAGTAGTAGTAATTAGTGCACTTAAAATTTGCTTGGCTGCCAAGTTAAAAAAAAAATCATAAAAAAAAAATCAGTGTTTACACTGAAAGGCTGAAAGCTCTGGGAGCTGAGTCAGTAATGCAGAGTCAGTTTTGCCAATACTTGTTTCTGGAGTTAAAAAAAACGAAGAGAAAATCACCAAAACCACCCTCTGGCCTAAACAGATGGCGTCCCTGTCCAGCACATCAGGAGCAGTTGCCATCCTGCCTTCTCCTGGAGTGTGGGTGCCTGTTTGTAAGCTTCCACCTCCATTCCACATCTCCTTGGCACACCCTGACCAGAAAACAAGTCCTGCTCCTCTGCCTTAGCCCAGAGGGAGGCAGCTTTGGGCAACCTACAGAGCCTGCCTGCACTGGGGCAGTCACTGCACAGAGCCAGCCTCTCCCAGTGGAGTGGGGAAAGCCCTCTCCACAAGGACATGGCGACTTGGCATTTGTCCCAACAGCATCCTTGCCTCTAACCCAGAAGTCCAAAGCATTTCAATGCTGTTGGGAAGACTGGCACCCCTGGAGCTTAATGGTGTGGGCAGCAGCTGTGCAATAACCAGTCTATTCCGTGGCTCCCTGGTGTTCATTTCATAAGGGATAGTTCCACAACACATCCGGAAACTCCAAGCAGCCTTGGCACTGTGGCAGGATTGTGAAAGCAAGTCATTCTATACAGCAGCGTCTGCAAGTGCAGTATCATCCCGCATACAGGGAAAGGCCAAAAGTCAGCAATCTGCCTCCCCAGCAGGTTCCCTGATTGCACGCAGACTTAGTGCTACTCCTGGAATATTTTGGAATACTGATTCCAGATTACTGAAGGGATCTAGAGAAATTTCTTCAAGCAATGGCACAATCACGACCCCCCCTTGGGGGAAGCTATTTTTAAGATCTGCAATGACGATCTAGATGTGCAGGACCTCGTGATCTTATCTCCCAGGAAATGACAAAGAGCTGATCCAGACCAGGACAGAAATCCACTGAATCCAGTTCATGCGTTCCTGTGCCAATGTTGAAGCATAAGCACGTCTTCCAGGTCAAGGCTGAAGGATGCACTGCCCACAGGGCTGTGGTTTGGATCCAGGACCAGTTCCCACAGTTCCCACAATTTTACAGGCACACTGCCAGGAGTGTTCTCCAACTGTGCACAGCAGCTGAAAACCTGGTGTCCAGGCCTGAGTACCCTTGGCTGAGCCACTCATGTCTGCCAAGCAACAAAACACCCTGCTGGGATCTGTGTGCCAAGTGAGCTCAGCCTCCTGCTGTCCTGCTCCAGGAAGAGCTGTTTGGTGCCCGACTGCAGGGCAGGAACTGTCTGAGAAGGAAACGCCCCTCCAACGCAGGCAGTGCTGCTGTGTTTATCAAAGCTGGCAGTAACGCTCTGTCCCAGCAAGGGGATAACAGCCCGGAGTCAGCAAATGAACTGCCTCAGTCCTTGACAGCACAGCTCTTCACATGAGGCCCAGGCCCCCAGAGTCACCAATCCTCTCGTGCTGCCTCTGAAATAGAGCAGGGAAACGAGGTAAATCACTTTGCGTATGTAATTGGCAACTCATCTAATTTCCACGATCAATGCTAAGGAGACTGAAAACCTGACAAAAGCCTGAGGAAAAGGCTACTTAAGGACAAGTACTGATGATGGTTTGGGACTCCTCAGATTGTGACACAGAGCTGGAAGGGATCTGGCAGGGCTAAGTCCAGCCTGCTCTAAAACTGCTCAAGGGCTCAGCAGCTCCACAGAGCCTCATCCAATGCAGCAGCACAGGTGAGCAGAGTGCCTGGCATCACACCCCTGCTTTTTATTTGCACCAGTCAGGACCCACTCTGGGGCAGCGACCTGAGGTTCAGGCCAGCGTTCCCGAAGCCTGTGGTTAGAGTATCCTGTTCCCCGAGGATGGCGACAGCCGTACCTTGGCTCACAAGTCCGCGCTGTACTCGGGGCAGGGCTTGCTGTGTCGGTACTGCATGATGTACACTGTGGACTGGTGCCACCAGTACAGCATCACCACTGCCAGGATGTGCCACACTTGGTGGCTCGAGCCGAGGTAGTTCAGCTGTCCTGTGGGGGAGAACAGCGGCACGGAGTTCAGCTGTTAAATTCCACCACAATTGCACATTGTGCAGTGCAATCAGTCTCCTGCAGAGCTCCGCCACACCCTGCCCTTGAGGGGTGACAGGGAAAGTTCTTTAACGAACTTGAAGGAATTCCTGCCTCTTCCCACTCTTTTACTCTGTAGGGGAACACTGCATGGGGAACATGGTCAGCCTGGTCTCTCCCAGCAAATTCAGGACCCACAGCAAGGACTGTGACACTGTAGGAAGCTTGACTGCAGAAAAGAAAACAGCCAGAAGAGAATTTCCTACCTGGGAAGTATCTTTCTGGAACTTTGGAAATATAGAAGAGAAAAGCTACAGCAGCGATGAAGTACATGACAAATACCCGCGGAGCAAACTCCTGCAAAAGAAAAGGAAGCTCTCCTATTCTGTTAGAAGGCAAAACTAGAAAAAAATGTCCCTAAAGATAAAAAAGGAAAAGCCATGACAGTGCTGAATCTTCCTTCCTGTGTTAGCTATGCACAAATCCAATGGGGATGCACATGCCAAACTCGGGAGGAACCCTGAGAGGGAAGACAAGTCTTTTATTCCAGCCCCTTGCTTGTACACGCAAGCTACTCCATTGAGCTGACAGCAGACACAGCGTGTGTCTGTGCAAGGTCACCTGCCACTCCACTGAGCCTGCACAGAACAGCCAGGGTGAGGGACACTGCGCTGCACATCCCACTTAGGCTGGGATCACAGCACCTGCACACAGGACTGCTCGCACTGGGGGATCAACAACCAGCAACGTAGCCACCAGGCAGATCTTGTTAGCAGAATGTTTTGTTACCAAAAGTGGGCCCTTTTCCTGAAGTATGGAAACAAAACGTTACTACGGACACCCCTCTTGCTATCCCAGGGGAGGCCAGATGGGGAAGTGTGGGGCCACAACTGCTGCTGATGACTTTTAGAGGGTCAGTGTGAAATGTCCTGTATAAAGGCCACATCTCTTTCCAAGTGGTGCTCTGCCATATTGCACAGCAGCTCTGGACCTGGCTGAACCCTCACCCAGGGGGACAGCCATCCATCCAGGCCAGCCCAGGCTCGTGCAGTTTGTGCTCACTATGAAAAGGAAGTGTTTCTTTCAGCACCATGAGGTGTTGCTGGGCCGCTGCAGTGATTTCAGAGTGGTTCACACTGGGGCACACCAGACTGCCTTTGGCTGTACTGGGCTGCTGCTGTCACAGCAAAATTCCCATGAGGGAAACAAACAGGAAAAGAGTAACATCCAAGAGCTGTTAGAGGAGGATTGTGTGGGAGACAGAGGGCTGAGCAGATAAATGCTGATTTCTGCTGCCATCCTAGGGAACAGTGGAGGAGACAAGTCATCATCCCAGTGTCTCCTGGTTGCCCTCTGGAGCTGTGGAGGTGGCCAGCCCTGAGCACTCCTGCAGCCTGACAGGCTCCTTCCTGCTCCACAGGCACCTCAACCCCTGGCCTCCAGCCCTGGCGAGGGTGCGGTCTGCCCACACAGGCTGCTCCGTGCCCAGGCACAGACACAGCTGGATCCTGCTCTCCTTCCCACCATGCAGCTTTAGGGCAGCACAACACAATGGAGCTTCCCAAGCTGCCTATCCCCTCTTAACACAGTTCTCAGTGTTCCCATTTGGATTGTACTGACCAAAAGAATTCTGTCCTTAGAGGGATTTTAACTCCTCCTCCTTCCCCACTGTTTCCCCAAGTGCAAGAGAACTCATGGAAGATGGCAAGTGAAAAGGAAAAAGGAATCTTATTTCTTTTTTTTTTTTTTTACCTGTACAATGGATGCCCCAATGCCGCCATTGAGCCAAACCCAGTGGATGGTGGGAATGATCCCGTAGCCAGACACGGAGCAGAAGATGATGGAGCGCAGCCTGTGCCACTGCTGTGTGAGGTAACTGGGGTGGATCTGAGCAAAAAACACTGCCAGGATCATGGCCAGCACAGTGATCAAATACACCTGGCGCCAGTACTGAGGGCACAAAGAAACAAAGGCAAGTTTGTGGAGTGCAGAAGTCAGCTGTGGGCAGAAGGTTTCAGTGAGGGAGCACAGCAGTGCCTCACACTGTCCCTGCTGGAGCACCAGCTTGGGTCTGAGTGCAGGGCCCTGTACTTGTCAGCTGGCACTGAGGGATGGGGAATCTTCCTGGGGGCACCTGGCACCACATCCTTCATTCCAAGCACTTCCTTCTCCAAATGTTTCCAATGCACCTGTGCCTTGCCTGTCCAGTTCAGCTCCCAGGCAGCCATGTCCAGGGCAGGCCTTGAGAGGGAACTTGTTTACTCATCCTCTATTAGAAGGAGGGAAAACAAGGCTGTTTCTGCCTGACGGCAGCTACCTCATGAGCAATGCTGCTATGGGACACATCCCGTGACCAGCCTCAGGCACTGGATACAGGTAGGACCTGTAAAGTTTCCCTGCCTTGAGAGAAATTTAAATATTTTCCTGAGGCTTGTGCAATTAACAGCTGGAAAGGAAAACCTGCATTTGCCTGTCTCTTCAGCCAGCACAGTTCAGCTGAGGTCAGAGGGACGTGTTCCAGTTCCCATCCCTGCCTCCCCGCTCCTGTTCTCTTTGGACACCTGCACGGAACCCCCTTCCTGCAGCACAGAAGCTGCAGTGAGAGCACACGAACCAAGCCCTGCAAGGACACTGCTCCCCACTCACGTTACTGCAGTAGAAGGCGTAGAATACGCCTGACACGTAGCAGCCCAGGATCCCGATGGAAATGCCTGCGTAATCCAGCGCCATCCAGCGCCGGCTGGTCTTCTCGGAGCGGTGGCAGCAGAACAGGTGGTATCCTACTGAGCAAAGCATACACACCTACACAGAGGGGCAGAAGAGGAGGGTTAATTCCTTACAAAGCAGTAGGGAGCACAGCCAGCCCCGGCCCTGCAGCAGTACACCCCAGTTCAGGCACTTGTGATCCCTGCCAGCTGGCCATGGAGCTTCCCTGGCACGGGGGAGGAGGAGCAGGACACTGCAAACCATGGTAACCAGTTGTACAAGTAACAAAAGTGGGGCTCCTGCGGCACAGAGAGCTGACAGTGCTCCAGCAAGACACGCACCAATACAGGGAGAGGATGAATTCCACTGGGCCAAAGTGCCCCAGGCAAAGCCCAAATCCCAAATCTGCCCTGGCTGCCCAGCACCGGCTGTGTGCCTTGACTGAGGGAACACACAGGAATTTAACTCTTACGCACATGCTGCTTGTTTGCTCCTAGGCTGCCTTAAAATCTTTACCCTGAGAAGTGCTTGGTTCTCTGTGGCCTTGTGCAGGGGCAGGGAGGAGCACTAGAGCCACTTGTGCTGTACAAAGCTATCCTGTACCCTGCAGAGAACACCAAGGGTGCCTTTAGCTCTCTGTGCTCTCACAAGGTGCAGAGGCCCACCGGAGACACGCCTCAAGTCTGCTGTACAAACACACTCCTCTGACAAATAACAAGTGAGGCCACCAGCCCTCCTGCCCTTCCCGACCGTCGGGCCACGGCGGATCCCCGTGCTCGGGTGCTTGGCCCTGTCCTGCAGCACCTGGAGCCGCGTCAGGCCCCCTCAACCTGCGGCAGCTCCGGCACACGGCCCGGACACACGCCCTCGTTTACCGCGGGCTCTCTCTCTCCCCTGCCAGCCGCGTTGGGTTTCTACCCCGCGGAGCGCTGCCCGCGCAGTGCCCGCGGAGCCGCGGGAGGGCTCAGCGCCGCCGGCAGCCGGCGCCCACCTGGAAGCAGAAGAGGCAGACGGAGCAGATGACGAAGTCCTCGCGGGAGGCGCCGGCGGCCGGCAGCACGGCCGTCAGGTCGTAGATGCCCAGCGTGAAGAAGAGCAGGAAGCCGAGCAGGTGGCTCCAGATGTTGACGGTCTCGTTGGAGAGGATGAAGAGGCTGAGGGAGAGGGGACACAAGGCGGGGCGGGGGTGAGCGGCGGCGGGGCCGGGGGGCGCCCGGGGCCGCGAGGCACGCTCACCTCTTGATGCAGAGGCGGGAGGGCAGGTAGGCGCGGTATCCATCGGTGATGTAGGGGTTGTCCTTCAGGAACACCGGGATCTGCTCGTAGGTGTAGAGCCGGATGCCGCGGGGCACCAGCACCGGCCAGTACTGGTAGCTGCCCAGCTCGATGTAGTGCGCGCTGCGCAGCAGCTTCTGGTGCATCCTGCCCGCCGCTGCATCGGACCGCCCCAAGCCGCCCTCGCGGGCCGGGGCCGGGATCGGGATCGGGAGCGGCGCCGGGAACGACCGTGATGACGTCACCGCGCGGCGCCCGCCGATGGTGTCACTGCGCGGCCCCGCCCCGTCCTGCGCCGGCAGTGACCGCCAGGGGGCGCCCGAGACCCGCCCCAGCTCCCTCAGCGCTCCGGAGCCCTCAGAGTGAGCCGGGCTTCTCCGAGCTCCAGGACGCCTCACAGCACTGAGACCTCTGGGACCGTCTGTAACCCCTCTGAGCCATCCGAATCCCGCGACCCCTCAGAGCTCTCAAACCCCCGGGACCCCCGCAGGGACCCCTCCGGGATCCTCCGAGGCGCCTTGGAGTCCCAGGTTCCCCGCGGTGCCTCAGAGCCCTCACACCCCTGGGGGCCCTCAAGCCCCCCGGAACCCTTCAGGCCCCTGCGACCTCTCAGAGCCCTCAGGCCTCCGGGACCTCCCGGGGCACCTTGGACTCCTCAGACCCTTGAGGTGTCTTAAGAGCCCTCAGACCCACGGGACCCCCTCAGGCGCCTCAGACTCCCGGGACCCCTCAGAGCCCTCAGACCTGCTGGAACCCCCCAGGGCCCCTCAAACCCCTCAGACCCCGAGATGCCTCAGACTCCTCAGACTTCCTGGTGTCTTCAGAGGCTCTCAGACCTTCAGAACCCCTCCAGGGCCCCTCAGAGCTCTCAGACCTGCCAGGACCCCCCAGGGCATCTCAGACTCCTGGGGTCCCTCAGAGTTTTCAGACCCTCACAGTGCTCTGAGACACCCTGGGGTGCCTCAGTCCCTCTGGGACCCCTCAGATTTCAAGGATCCCCTGAGATACCTTAGACTCCTCAAAGCCCTGGGGTGCCTCAGACTCCTCAGACCTTCCCAAACTCCTCAGAACCTCTGAACCCACGGGGACCCCCTGGGCCCCCCCTGGACCCTTCAGCCCTCCGAAACAACAGAGACGTGCCTTTGGGCCAGACAGGCATTCCTCTCAGGTAGGCCGGAGGCTGCAAACCTCGGTGAGGGAGGCCAGGAACACACATGTTAGCTCAAACAACCCTAAGGGCTGTCATTCCCCATGGGTATTGCATTGTGCAAGAGCAATGTCTGGTTAATGAGATCATGGTTACTAGAATTTTGGGGGCTTCCCTGTGTACTCTGGA
This sequence comes from Fringilla coelebs, assembly GCF_963513975.1. Taxonomy (NCBI): domain Eukaryota; kingdom Metazoa; phylum Chordata; class Aves; order Passeriformes; family Fringillidae; genus Fringilla; species Fringilla coelebs. The sequence continues at coordinate 72,766,426 of NC_140032.1, forward strand.
AAGTAACAAAAATGTCTTAGTAGCGAGAAAGACTCTTCCAAAAGTTTGCATGGCCTCAGTAAGAAAAGTTGTATGGTGTTTGCCAGTTGCTTTTCATGCTGCTTTTTGCTAATTAAAAAAAAAAAAAAGAGAGAGAGAGAAAAGAAAGAAAAAAGAAAGAAAAGAAAGAAAGAAAAAAAAAGTAGTGGGGGTAAAGCAGTGATTCGCCAGGTACAATAATAGGACTTCTGGTTTCAAAGGTGCAGACAAGTGTGCCCCTCTGGTCCCCCCTGCCAGTCCTGTGCCGGGAAGGCCCCTGCAAAGGTCTTTGGTCTCATTAAACCAAACGGTGTGAGGGGTGCGCGGGGCTGTCCCATGGCAGAGATGTATCATGTCAAGTAAAAAGATGGGAATGACGGGAGGTTAAAATCCACCCTGACAGTCAAGGCCAGGTGTTCAGCAGAACCAGATTTGTGTCTTGCCATTTGGTTCCCCAAATTAAGTTGGACTTGGTCGGCAGAAGCTCTTGAATATTTGTACTGATCAATCATTCACTGAGCTTTCTTTCTGTTAGTATCCTTAGAGCGCTGTTGCTCCTGCCCCTGCAGACCTGCCTCCTCCCTCCTGCTCAGCTGCTCTGTGTGCTGGGTACCTTTTCCCTTCATGTAAACCCAGGAGTTTCTCAGAGGAATCCTGTCCACAATAATAATTGAGCAGGCTTAGCTGTAAGATACTGGCTTGTGTTTCAACTTCCCGGGATGTATTTGGAGCCTGACTCGGAATGGTTCATTCCTGTTTTACTTAGTTTCTGTTTCCTGTTCTGTACTGCTGCTCTGGTTCAGGATTTCCCATTCACCCAAGCTTTCTCTAATGAGGTTAGTAAGCCTAATTTAGGAGAGAAGCACAGAGAGAAGGCATTCTGTGGGGGGACCCTCAGCCATAGCTGAGCCCGGGATCTCAGTGAGCCAGGCAAAACTGTGTGCGCTCCTGCCAGCTCCCGCTGACACACCCAGGGATTTCTTGTTTGCTCCAGCGCCAGACGGCTTTCATCGGGCCAAAGGGTGATCAGAAAGTTGATACCGAGTTAAAAACCTTAATTAATCCTAATTGTCCATTGTCTCATTAGCTTACTGGGAGCAGTATGACTGCAAAAAGCACTTGGGTTCTAAGCCCAGTGCAATTTAAATGAACTCCCAAGTGCTTCAAGGGGCTCAGTCAGAAGAAATCGGCACTGACAGCACTTTTTTTTCTTCCTAAAGAAGCTTTAATTGGCTCTTAAGTTAGAGCTTTGAAGCTTTGATTGGAGGAGTGTTATAGGTTAAATTAATAGGGGAAATTGAGAAACAATTAGGGCAGCTTTAAATTAATTACTTACACTATTTATTTCGAGTTTATTGAACAATTGTGTTGTATGTGTAAGGGATTGAAATTAGCCATCTGTGTGTGGTAGCTTTGACCTAAATTGACCTTCCCGGGTAAGTAAGTAGCTTGCTCTAATTCCTGCACTGGATCTCGAATCTTACTGGCGGATAAGATTAATTGGGAGGAAAGATGAAAGCGCTTGAGAGGCTCCATACTTTTCTGTTGGGACTGGAGTCAACTATGCAGACAGAGGTAGGGAAGGCTTTCAGAGAGGTGGCTGAGGAGGTCACCCAGGAGCCGAACTGCCTGCTGAGGAGCACATTGAGAGCAGGGGGCTCAGGGGCTCAGTGTCCAGAACAGCGGAATGGACAGCACCCGCAGCAAGGAGCCGTGACCTGGCCCCGGACCTGGCCAAGGGCTCGGGGCTCTGCGGCTCCGGACGGGTGACCCGGCACTCCCTGGCAGCAGGAGCCGATGGCTCAGCAGGGAGCTCCCAGACTCGGGGCGCTCAGCCGGGGAGCTCACAAACGCCCGAGGGGGAAATCCTTTGCTTCCCGAGGAGCTTCCCGAGGCACCAGCCCAAGCTGCTACTGTGTGTCTGCACCACATTTAAATTATTTAGGGAACAAGCGGTGTGGGGCTCTGCCGCTGGAAAACTGGAGCCGATCTAGTAAGGAAGCCTGGTCGGACTGTGTGGGATCCCAGGATCTCTTTGTGCCCTGCTCCATTTATGTTCTGGTTTTCCAGGGAGCAACCGGGGGAAGAACAGAGATCCCAACCAAATATCTCAAATGTCGACTGCAGAATGTGAGCAAACCCCCAAGTAGTTCAATTTTAAAACTGAAAGAGTGGAAATATTTTCGGTGCTGATTTTTGAGGCATTGAAACTGTTTTTTCCGCCCTGCTCATGCCCAGTTCTCCCTGCAGGTGTCAGCCTTGCTCCACGTACCGCCCGTCCTGCCGCTGCACCTGGGCCTGCCTCCCACTGGCTGCCTCGTCATCCTCACCCTCATTCCATAGAGTTCGGGGCTTTCCCCGGCGGGGCCGGGCCTCGCAGATCCCTAGCAGTGCGCATCGGGGTGGTGCTAAATGTTCCTAAAGTTGCCGCGGCTCCCAGTTTGGCCCTCTTCTGAAGTGCCCGGCAAAATGCCTCCTCCCGAGTTTTGTTCGGGGGCTTTCCACGTTACAGCTAAGGAAATGGGAGCTGCTCTGGGACTCCTTTCCCCACTGCTGGAATCCACTGCTCTGGGAGAATTCAGTTTGCTCAGAGTTTTCCAGAAAAGACAGATTAGTGCCCAGGAATTAAACCTTGTATCAGGCTGCCTTAGTTAGGAAAACGCACCTGGGAGTGTTGACAGAAGGCGCTGCCTGTCTTCCTTCGCGTTGTGCTTACAGCAGTGTTGGTGGGTAGCTCAGGGTTTCTTTGCCTGTGATAAACACAATTGTGTTTTCCCTGGGGACAGGAAGCAGGAGGGATATTTTGGCATGCTGTGTGCAGCAATTTGGCAAAACTTGTGGATGAAGTACAGGCTCTGCTCTGTGGCCACAGAGACCATGTTCGCGTGCACGGAGTGTCTGTGTGCACCGGGCCATGTGTGACATGGGCAGGGGAGGTATTAGAGCCCCTTGTCATGTACAACACAGGAATCCTGCCTCCAGTTCTTGGGAGCTGCCACAGCAGCTGTGCAGGGGATTCCTGACTGTGGAGTCACATATAAGAAACTAAGACTTGTAGCCTCAAAGGAGTCAAAGAGGCTGTCACAGAGAAAGTGTGTGTGTGTGTGTGTGTGTGTGTGTGTGTGTGTGTGTGTGTGTGTGTGTGCAAGAATAGAAATCCCAGGACAGCCCTGATCCACCAATTCCCTTCATGAGACAGCACAAGGAATGCAAGTATCTTGTGTTTGATAATGACTTTAATACCAAGAAAGCTTGATTTCAAGGTCCTCTTCCCTGAAAGTCTCCTCTGCTCCCACTGTCCCCACCAGGATTTTTGTAGCCCAGTTCTCTGTGGTTTCCTGCAGCTCTTTGGTTTAGCACTGAGCAGATTCCAGGAGTGCTGCAGACAGACCCGCAGATGTCTGTGTGGGGGCTCGGCTCTCTCTTTCCTCTCCCCATGGAAGATGCCATGCGATGTGTGCACTGAAGTGACTTGGTTTGGTAGGGCTCTTCCTATTTTTTCAGGTTTTTTTTTTTTTCAAGGGATGTTTTTGTTTTTTTGTTTTTTGAATCAATCCCTTTGGCTTTCAGCTCCAGCTTCTGAATCTCAGCATCTGTCAGTGGTGCGATAAATTCTCTTTGGTGATAAGAGAACAGCTGCCAATAGCAAGAGCAGGGATGGCATTTGGGGTTTTTTCTGCTGCGTGAGCCCTTGCAGTCAGCAGAACCGCCCTGTGCACACAATGGAGAAGGCACCTCTCCTGCCCAGCCCACTGTTCTGCTGCCAATTTAGCAACATCTTTTCCCTCCACGTTAGGCAGATGCACACGAACAATTGTGCAGCATAATAGAGTCCTGAACTGAAAGAACTGGAAGTAATTCACAAATGGCTTTTTTTCTGGATACGTTCTGAAGGTGGAAGTGATATGGGGACAATAAAGAAATTTTGTTTTGGAACTTAGGGGATTTTCAGGGAAAGAGAGAGGCTGCTTTGGAAAGATTCTTAATAATATGGGTGGTGTTTCCTAGCACAACAGTCTGCTTCCAGTGAAATGGATAGAGGAAAAAAAAATTGGTAGAGGAAAAAAAGTCCTCCACTTCTGTGGAGTCCTGAATTTTGGGTGCATCAGATTTGGGTTTTTTGTTTTTCATATTTAAAGGTCTCTTTAACTCCAGTGTGCCTATAAAATTTTATCACAGCTGGAATTCATGCCACAACAGAAGGCATTTCTAGACCAATTATTTTGACTGAGATGTTTTGCTTCTCTAATTGGGGTACATTTAGTTGATGTATTTATAGTGAGAGTGAAACTCCAGGAATTGTGGACAACTTTGTTCCATAAGGTAATTTTGGAGAAGTACGTGGGTTTGGGACTTTGCTAAAGAAAGAACCAGACCGTTCCCTGTGGAAGTCTGAGGCTCCTCTCACCTGGTTGGAGTTTGGCAGCAAATTTACCAAATAGAAATGTTTCTAAGGCACTTAAAAGTCAAACCAGCCTTTCCTTAAAATCATCCTGTGGGTTTGCTGTAAAGCCTCACTGGTACTGACGGATATCTGCAGGTATTTGAATGTTGCTGTAAGCAGGACCACAGACACATGTTCTCATTTGGTTCTGATGAGGATTTCTATGCTGAAATCAACTGGGCCTTTTCCAGAAGTCCTTCCAAACTTTTAGTGGTCTTTTTAATCTGATCCATGAAGCACTGCTTTAATCCCGAACAAGGCCTGGGTATTGACATTTGGGATGATCTCACTGCACTTCCATTTGCCTTGTTTTTTCGTCATCTGCCAAGATGAACACATGCGCATGATGTTTTTTTCCTGTGTTGCTAAATGCCACAATCTCTGCTAAGCAGCAGTGGTGTAGTTTGAGAATTGGTGATATCAAAATGAAGATTTGCCTTGCATCCAAAAATGTTCTGGAAAGATCCAGGAAATGGGGAGGAAATTATTGTCTTGTTTGGCTCACTGCACCATGGATATTGCCACCTGCCTGCCAAATTGGGGTTTTGCCCTTGCTACTTACTTTGTCTTCAGATAGGTTTTCCTCAGTTGTTTTGATTACTAAAATTGGAATTCCATTATCTTCTGAAGATAGACAGGTCATTTTCCCTCTCTTATCCTCATCCTCTGTATAGCTTCATTAAACCAGGGAGACTTTAAGTGCTGAGGAGGAGGCCATGTGTTAGGAAGTGCTGGAAGTTGGTGAAGAGCCACGTACAGTATAACAAGCCCTGCAATTGCTTTTAATCCCTTATTTTGTAAGGTCTTGTGTTTGTCCACTTTTCATGCTAGTAGATGCCCCAGTCCGATCTCTGTGTGGGCCTGGGAGACCTGGAATGCTCCTTTTCAGCTATTACTTGGACTGAAAACTCTGCAGAGAAGAGAGGGAAGGGAATCGGTAACCTCCTTTCCTACCTATTTTTTCCCTTTTGTCATCAAATTATTTGACCATTTCATTTATTACTTTCACATATTTAAGCTAATGTGTTGATTTTTTTAAGTTGTCAAACATTAAGCAAGGTCCACAGAAGATTGTTTCTCAGCCTTAAGAAACATCTGTTGGAATTTTCCTCTGTTCTCCAGTTGCACCCTCCTTGCCATTTCCTCTCACAAATCATACTGCATACTGTGTCTCATCAGTCATACAAAACTCACCAGCATGTCCCACAAGTGGCTGCAGAGCACTTGGATTTGGCCAGTCTTGAGAATTCTGTTCTGCCTCTGCTCCTCCTTTCTCTGTGACCTCAGAATGACAGTAACCCCTTGTTCTGGGAGAAACGAGGCAGTGATTGAACTCCCTGTCTGTGCTGTGCACACTGAGCCGTGAGGAGCTAGAATTCTGCTACTCTTGCCCAGAGCCCATCTTGACTCTGTTTCCTGTTTTCCTACAGCCTGCTAAGCTGATGGATTCCTTCTGACGGTGTTCTGCCGTCGGAGTGACTGCTGGAATGAGAGCTTTGTGCTCCGCGGAAGGCGCAGTGCTGGAGCCGCACTTGTGTCAGCCTGTGCTGTGTCACTGGGAAGTGATTTTACCAACATGTGAAGTGTGCTCTTCCCCCGCTGAAATCTGATTCCCGCCGACGTGCTGAGTGGCAGGAGTGACTCCTGAAAGCCTGCAGATGATCCATGCTGCCGGGGAGGGGTTTGGAGTGGGAATCCGAGAGCGGCGTGGGGATGTTCTCAGCTTCCTTGCCTGTGCTAGGGCCACGTGTCACGGAGAGCCATCGGGCTGGGCTGCTCTTGGTATTCTTGGCAAGCTGGGACTTTGTTCAGCAGCCTTGCAAGGAGCTGAATGGCCGCAGATGCTTCCTCCTGACTGGAGCTGGGAGTTTGAAGGGCAGCTGAATTTGCTAATGTTGGTGCTTTGATGCAGAGTGTGAGAAATGGTGATGAGGCATGAGGCAGAACAGCTTGCTCGATTGCTGCTGGAGTGACTCCGCAGTGCTGACAGTAGTTAAAAACATGGCTTTGGTGCATAGGCTTAGTTAATATATAGAACTTGGAAGGCTGCTCGGAACAGCTACGGGCTCTCTCTGTCTGTCTCTTTTTAATAGAGTCGCTTCCCTGCCCAGAACTGCACTTTAATTTTCAGTCTCTTTAGGGTCGTTAGAGAAGACTGACATTTTGGGAACAGTTGTACAGTACAAGTATGAATAACAGTAGCCATGCTTTTTCCTGCAAGGGGATGTGCAATGCAGTCAGGGTTATTTTCCTGGTTGTAAGCAGTGGTGGCGTACTTGAAAGTACAAAACACAGTGTTCTTTTTGCTGGAGAGTTAGTCCAAAGCAAAGACTCAGCTGGGACTAGAACCAGGACATACTGGACAGGCTGCGCTTCCTTGGGACCACAGGACATGACTGGGTTAACTTCCCAGAATAATCTCTCCTGCTGTTGCAAAGTGACTTTGACAGCTTGGCCCTCTTTTCTGCACATCGAGTAGGAAGAGCAGGTAACTCTGCCACCTGTGAGGAGCCTGGCTGGGCCTGACGGGACAAAGACCACACTGAGCATGACTGACACCTCACATCCAAGGTGTGATCCTTCTTGTGCTGAGGCAGCCCGGTCTGTCCTCATCCTCCTTGGCTATCCAGAAGCTGTGTCAGTGGTTTGGGAAGAGAGACCTCTTAGTTCCTGCCTTGCCTTGTTGGTCCTGCAAAATCCCAAAGGAAGCATGTCTTGCAGGCTGCTGGGAAGGGCTGTGGCCCCTCAGGTCACGGTGAGACCTACTGCAGCCAGCCGCAGTGAGAGGGAGCTGCAGGATGGGCAGCGAGAAGCCGGGAGAACAGATGACCTTGACTGCACATCCATCTCTCCATATCTGAGTCCTTTCCACTTTGTCAGAGCTTTTCAGATAATTTTCTCAATTAACGATTGAAGTGCCAGCAGTTTTAGAGGTTGGGTTCAGAAGGGGAACTCGGTCACTCATGTTGGTGATCGGTCCCTCTGTGGGTGATCCCGCTGACTCCAGTGGGAGTACTCACTGGGGAGGGAGATTCACCCTGGACGAGGGGGATCCTCTCTGTGCAGTGCCAGCAGCTCTCCTTACAGAGAGAGTACGGGTGGGGAAATGCTCAAAGAGACAGCAATCTTGGGTTTTTGTTTAGCCTCCAGGTATTCATCCTTGTGTTCTCCAGGTTAAGACATGCATCAGCTCATGGAAGTGGATGCCAAATGCCCCTGGAGTTGCTGGAAGAATATTTATCAATGTTCCTCTCTTCACCACATTTCATAAAAAAACCCAAAAACTAAACCAAAAAGCTGCAACAAAACCCAGCTAAAACCTGCAGCCTCATTATTATTTCAGTGTAACTTGTGCCATGAGGAGATCAAGCAAGCATGTCAGTGTGTGACTGTCAGCGTGAAGAGACCAACTGTGGCTCTGTGTGTGAGCGAGTTCTGGGCATGCTACTTCAGGGGCAGTGGTGAGTTTCTTTCAGGCTGCTGGAATGCTTTTTTCAGGGCTTTTTGTTTGCGGGGTTTTTTTGTTTGTTTCTTTGGGGTTTTTTTGATGGACTAGTTAGTTATTAGGATGTGGTCTTGTCAAACAGGCTTGCCAGGTTTTCAGCAGTCATCCCAAGTGGACTGCCTAAAAAGGGGCTGGCACTGCATCACATGGAATGACCGATGATATGTCATATATTTTTAATGGGCAAAATGTTTTAATAAACATTCTCCCTCCTAAAATACTGGATTTTAAAATAGGTTTTAGCCTTGAGCCATGTAGCTACCCAGCTGTGAATTTTATAAGGCAACAATCTCCACACCATTAGATGTTATGACTGATATGCCAGTGATGGCAATAGCAAGTATTTCCACACATTAAAAAAGTTTCCACTAGCAGTTAAAGGAAGTATTGCTCTACTTGGAAGATTTTCTCAGCTCAAAATTAAAGCAATTTAATAAAATTATGAAGTCAGCCATGTACTGTCTTCTAGTGAGCTGCAAGTTCTGTGTATTGAAGACATGCTGATTGCTGCACCTGACAGCTTTAATCACATCACCTGACACTTCTGAACATCAACATTATTTTCTTTTTGTGTGATTTCTACCGCCTTAGCTACTCAAAATTCAGCTGAAAGGCTGCACAATGGGGCAGATGAGACCCCAACGTGATCTACCACAGTTGTCTTGGTTCGTAGGAAATCCTGCTTGGGTTGTTGGGGTTTTTTCTGGGTTGCAGCAGTTACTTTGCTTTGGTTGGAAGTGTTTGGGACCACGTCTCAGGTTGAAAGGTGATCCAGTGATCTCTCTTTGGGGAACCCAAGTCCCTCCTGTACAGTGACTTTAGTGCAGTGATCATTGAATCATGCAGCTTGTTGGAGATCTCTTCAGCCTAAACCTACCAGCAAGTCAAACACTGTCCCTCTTGAAAATGTCTCATCTCTTACCCACCACAGAGAGTGAAATCTGAGTGTTTGTGTGTGTCTGAGAGATGATAGTTGTGAGCTCCTGCTCTTTGTTGCTCTTTCTTGCCTCCCCTGTCAGCTGTAGTGATAGTTTACTTACACAGGGGATAGAAGAGTTTATAAAGTTGAAAACAAGTGTTGTCATTTGTGGGCTCCTTGCTGTCTGGGGTGCGATAAAGCAGGTGAGGTTTTTGTGATTAATTTTAATTTAAGTTCGGCACTGGAGCATTTATTTACTTTACAGAAAATCCCCTTTTTTCAAACGAAAGGTATTGGTTAAAATTCCAGTAGTCATTCAGAAATTCTGCACAAAGTAATTATTTTAATAGTTTAGAATTAGTTTCAAGCTGTGGAAGGTGACAGCAGGCTTTCTGTCATGCTCCTGTAGGACAGAAATAGAAGCACAAACATGGCTTGAAAAATCTGATGAGAACTGAGAGCGGGGTGGTGTTAATCCTTTGCAGCCTGCACAGCTCCATCCAGCATTGGTGCTGCCAGCTCTCTGGTGAGCTGATAGAGCTGTAGCAAACAGTCCAATGGCTCAGCTGTGTCCTGTCAGGGTTTTTTCCTCTGGTGTCACTAAAAGGTACTCACATGTCTAGCAATGTAGGAAGGAACTTCTCATTGATGCTCGTGCAGAGATTTGTTTCACCTGTAAATAGGAATTCCATATAATTAGACTTTTCAGATTTGGTATGCCTCTGGGTTTGCTGGCTGAACCAGAAGACCTTTGAAGAGAAGTTTATAAAGCGCTTGTGCAGTTTCACATCTTTTTTTGCATTTAGATACACGGTGGCCTTCCTTGCACAGAGGAATGAGTTGCTGTTACTCCACCCTTCTGTCACTGTCTAGTGGTGATGGCCATGGAGAAGAGAACCCAGAGGTCCTGGGTGCTAGCTGCTGTAAGGGTAAATGACACCAAGCAGCCTCTGTCCCACTGTTTTTTTTGGTCCAGAAGATCCATCACAACAAAGAAATTAAAGTACCTCAGACAAAGTCACTGAACCAGGTCCCCGCTTGGGAAGACTGTTGGGTTCACCTGGTGGTCTTGTGGTGCTCTTAGCAAAGGGATGAAAGTAACTTTGCCTGATGCTCTGGTATAGGATAAGGCTTTGGAAAGGCACGTCCACATGCACCTTTTGGTGTCCATTGCTCTTGCAGGTAATTCCTGTTTCTCATTCTTCAGAGCAAGTGGCAGCATATCCCCAGCTCTGAAGTTCCTGTGGTGCCTATAACTCTCCCAGGGATTTGTGCAGCCTTATCACCTGCACTCCTGAGCAGGCTTAGGGATCTGCAGGACAGGATTTGGCAGCAGGCAGGTTAAAACCTTCCTGCAGGTTATCTCTTGTGAGGGGGCCTTGTTTCCTGACACTAGCCACGTGTCACTCATGCCCATACCACTCCTCTCCCTATTCCTCCCGTGATGTCTGTAAGGAGCAGTTAGTTAAATGGCAAATAAATCTGATTCCTCTTGGATGAAAAATCGATTCAGGTAAGTTGCTGCTTGTTTTGCTTTGACTGCTGTGTCCATTAGGCAGTGATTTCTGGCACTTTCTCCTTGCTGCTGTCACCCCTCATAAACTGCATTCCCAGGGGCCTGACAAAGTTGTGTGGCACTGGAGAGCGGCACGGCCTCCCTGCCGAGGGAGGTGTGCCTGCGCCAGCTGCCCGGCTTCCCCCTGGAGCTTGGGGCAGGGAGGAGAGCTGCAGAGCTGGGTGCTCTGCTCTGGCATCGCAGGGAAGGCCACAGCAGGTGCTGGGGAGCAGGAGGCTGTGGTGGGGAGGAGAGGCTGGGGCTCTGCCTCTACCCCGTTCGTTAGTGCCCAGCCGGGGGTGGAGGTGAAGCAGGAGGAGGCAGCACAGTGACCTCACTCCATGTTTCTCTGTGTGCCAGGTGTCCCTGCGGGCTGGGAAGAGCCCTTTGGTCCTGAGGGCAGGGGCAGAGGAACCCGTGTGTGTGGTAAGTGTCATCAACCACCGTCTCCTCCTCCCCAGCAGGCTGAGAAGGGGCATGTAATTCTCTTCCTTCCCGGGGGAAGAGGAGCTGTGGGAGCCCGTCCGTTCCGTGTGACAGCGCGCGGACCCCAGTGTCCAGGTGCCCCCGGGAAGCGCCGCTGCGGTAGCGGGAGGGCAGCGCCGCACGGGCAGCCCAGCGCTGGCACGGCCTGCGCGGGATCTGGTTAAGTCTTGAAAGACTTTGTGGGTTATGACATTCCCCTAAATGTGCTGAGCTTTCTTTAACCTTTCATAAAACATTGTGATCTTTATGGACTGTATCATATTGTGCAGTAATGTGCTTTATTGTCCACAGAATAAGCTTTTCTTAAAGATAATTGGAAAGCTGGAAATGGCTGCTATCGGCTGATTTTTTTTTTTAACACATTATTTCTGAAATGGGCCTGGTGTAATAATGACCCTATCTGTTCAAGATTTAAGATTTGTCTTGGCAGAGAAAATTGATCCATTTCACCTTTGTCTAATGGAAATTTTTATCTGGGATTATCTGTTTATGTAAATGAATGTTCCTCTGAAAAGAGAACTTGAGGGGGCTGTAAATCTCAGTGACACTTTAGTTTCATGGGGGGAAAATTGGAAAGGATTCTAGTATTTATCTGGCTGAAATTAGTTATAAAAACAGAATTATCTTCGTGTACCTGCTGCATCTGATGTTTCCTGGAATTTCATTACCTTTTTGAATAATGCAACATCACACTGTATACAGGATTCACTGTGATTAGCCCCGAAATTGTTGGGGGGGTGTTTGCCAGCGCTGTAATTACCAGGAAAAGGCAGCGTGTTTGGGGCAGTGGGATTCTGATTCCTGCCCTAATGGGTACCAATTAGCACAGTCACATTATTCAGAGGCTCAGAGGAGAGCAGGGGATATATACCACATGACTGTTTTTCCTTACAAGTTATGTGGGGCTTTTTTAAACTGAGGAGTGAACCTAATTACAGAGGAAAATGTCTTCGGGTAATCAGCTTTTGTTTACAGTTTGCAGAACAGGACTGTGAATGTAGCATTTAAACTAATATTTTAAACATCATCTTTAAAAGCAGTTTTGCCGTTAAAGAGACAGCCTAGGTTTTTTTTGCCAAGTTTCTTCTTGAGCTCTAGATGACACATCCTGGCTGGGCTAGATCATGGCTGGGATTGCCATACCAAACACAACGTTTGGCTTGTGTCTGCTAACCATTCAAATGTTTGTCTAAGATTGCTGCTGGAAGCACTGCCTCTTCTCTGGCACTCCGTGGCACTGACCAGGAATGGAGAGTGGGGGTGTTGGACTTATTACTCTGTTTTAAGAGCTGCTATGCAAGAGGATGCAACTTTTAGGATTATTTTTAAATTAACCGAGATGAGAACCCCAAGTGTTTTCACATGAAGCAAGGCTACTTTGTACACTTAGCTACTCTGTGATCTTTGCCCTCTGTGGCAAACCAAAAAGGATTTTTTTTCATAGGTATAACGACATAATGGTGTCCTCTGTCTGTGCCCAGATGGAGCATACGCACACAGAAGAATACTCATCAGACATAAACGTGCATTTAACAGGTGAAACTTTTGGTTGCTATTGCTTAGCATGAAATTCCTGCTCATCTGGAGCAGAGGAAGAGTGGTTTGCATCTAGGAGCCATCAAAGGATGCAGTTCAAGGTTCAGAACAATGCCTCATATTTGTACATCTGATTAAGTGGCCTAATTTTCAAGCATCTTTCAAAGCTCCTGGTCGCTCAGAGCTTTCTGAAGTCACCCCTGGCCTAGCTGCCCGAGTGGAGGATAGGAGCCTGTTCTGGGAGGTGGATCATCTGAGTCTTCCTGGGCTGATTGCAAGGAGGATTTCCCCTCCGCAGTTAAAAATCACAGCTCCAGCTGATGCTGGGCAGAGCTGTACCAAGGCTTCTTCAGCCTAACACAACAGTAAGCACTAAAAATATTTTTTAAGAACTATTGAAAACAGAAAATCAGCACTTAACCATGGCTTTCACTCTGTTATAGTTCCAGGTCTTAATGTTGTTCAATTTATTTCCATAAAACTTCAGACAGCAGCATTCCCTGCCCAAGTTCTTTACTTTTGTGACTTTCTGCTCCACATTTCAGGCAGTCATTTCAGTTGGAAATATACATTATTACCAGCTCATTAAATCCAAAATAAATGAAGTGGAAAATTACAGAACTCCATGGATTACAGTGCACCCAACTCAAAATAGAAGTGTGTGATTAAAAACAAAATGGTCTGCATTTTAAAAATGGATTAATAGTTTTGGGCCCAGCTGGCAAAGTATCACATGAAATGTGTTTTCAGACCAGGAGTAATGTAAAATAAATGTCAGTAACATTGCTCAAGGTGGGCCTGTTACAAGCACAGGACTTTGCAATAAACAGGCTCAAAAAAAAAGGGAAAAAAAGGAATAGATATATTTGTAATGTAAAGGACTGAAGTACAGGAAAGGCACTTGAACAATGTAGGGAGGAGGACAAGGCTTTGCTTTGCTTCAGCTGAAGTGTAACAGCACTTGTAATTCGTGCAGAACTGGAGCATGGTTAGGCTCTGCAGCCTTGCTGGTTTGCTTTGAAGGTAACAGTGGTGATAACCATGAAAAATAACCAGTTACGCTCCTAGGCAAAAGAACCACCACAAATACATTCCTAGACAAAAGCCCTAGGGCTTGAGAACAGCTTGGTTGGCAGCATCAACAGCCCAGCATTAGGTAGCCTTGTACAGGTAAATTACCTTCTCCTTGCAGCACAGGTGATTTGAAAGAGGTGAGTCTAAGTAGGAACAGTTGTGTCTTTACTCTCTGCTGTTTATCTCATTTCCCTTGTTTCACTAGAGGCTAAGAGAAATGAGACTAAATGAGTGGTGAAACAGCTCCTTTTTACCTCCTGTCGCTGTTCAGTAGTGAAGTAGAAATTGAAGAGTTAGGAATGAGGCAATGTGAGAAAAGACAGGCAGGTATTTTGCAACAGAAATAAAAGTGGATTTCCTCGTAGCATTTTTCCAGACTTTGGAACTATTCCCAGGTTGGGGTAAGTCTTACTGTTCTTCATAAGGTGCAGAAGAAAGCACTTTGCCAAGTCTGGCATAAAGGGTATTAAACACTAAAGGAAGATTCAAGTTTGCACAGTTAAAAACTCAGCAGGATTTTTTCCTGGTTTGTCCTACAACAGTGTTTAACTGCTGCGCTTGGGCTGTGCTTTGTGTGTGAGCCAGACCTGGAGAAAGGGACTTTTGGCTGCACAGTTTGCAGGTTCAGATTTGGGGTTTCCTTGCTTGTGTTGAATTTAATGTCTGTCTGGCTTGTGTGGCAGAGCACAGCAATTCTGCATCCCTGCCTCTGCTCTGCAGCCTCCAAGAGCTGTTCTACACAATGGAGAAGGGAGGAAGGGGGAAAAAAAAGGGCCATCTGTAGCTGCAGATGGGGATTTGTGGATGGGGTACAAGTTGCAGTCACTGAGTAAGCAGAGATGCCCAAAATATGTCACCTAAATTGACCAATCAGGCTGGGAAAGGGAGCATTAGCCTGTTTGGATGCGTGGTCGGACAGACCCACCCCAGCAACTGTGCAGCACACGCAGGCAGCCAGGCACTCCATCAGCTTCCCGCTGCGCTCCACAGCCGGAGAGATGAGCTGCTTTTACCTGGCAGCTTGGCTCAGACCTCCTCCCACTAGCAGGTGTCATTGGGCTTGTTCAGAACATGTTGCAAGAAATCTTTTCCTTTTAATGGGCAGGGTTTTTAAAGGGATGATGTGAGATCTTTTATACTGTTTGTGAACTCTGAGATGCAATTTGGTGACCAAGTATTGTGATGCTGCAGTTGATGAATGGATTGTGTTTTGTTTGACCAGGTGACAAGTAGGCTTGCTCCAATTACCTAGATTTTTTTTCTTTTGGTTCTAGGAGATGACGAATCCCCTACAGTGCTGCATTTATTGGGAAGATTAATTCTAAGGAGAAAAGCCCCTCTGTCCTGTTCTTAGAGAAAGATTTCCTTAGGGCTGAAGCCATATGCATTCCTGTACACCATATCTGCTCAATATTATTGCAAGCTGGTGAACCTTTTCTTTGCATTCCCTTCCAAAAGAGCTCATCAGACCCAGCCTGCTGTCCATAGAAAGTTTTTTTTTTTAATTTCTGTTGAGTGCTCCAGGTTACTTTTGTCCTGCTTTGGGAGTGGGTTGTGCTGCAAGGCTGGGAGGTGGTGGTTTAGCAGAGCTTTCTCTCAAAGCAGGCTGGCCAGTGCTGAAGGGACAGGTGGGTTCCTTGCACACTGATGGACTGGTCTGGATAGGCAGATGGAAGTTAGGTGAAAAGAGGACTTAACTGTGGCGCTATAAGTTCTCTGTATGAGGAAAACCTCAGTAAGGGTGATGAGCTCATGGAGCGGTCTCTGAGGTGGAAATTTTGCAGCCGGGATCTTTTATAGCCAGGGAACTTCCCATGAGGATCAGACATTTATCCCGTAGCACGTCTTTCATGCTGATATGCTTGCCATAGCTTATGCTCGTGTCAAAAAAGCCAAGCTGCCTCAGAACATTCCCTTAGAGAATGTTCTGAGGCCATTGAGTCTTGCCAGACTGGAGGTGGGACAAAGCTTGTAGCTGTCTAGGGTTGTTGGTTGGTCACTGCATCAAAGTGTCAGTCAGCTGGTTGTGTCTAGCCAAGCCTGATGGCAGCCCCGTCAGTTCTGCAGTGAGGGATCTGCATCTACTGAAATGGAGTAGCTCGAGACCTCCAGGAGCACAGCTGAGGTTGCAGGTGCTCTTGGCAGGCCATAAAACACAGTAACTTGTCCAGCCAGACCAATGCACTGCTCGCTGCTCCTCCCCAGGAGGATTTGAGGGTGTCAGTGTATGCTACCTTTCCTAGTGACCTCTTGAGATCACTGTAAGAATTGGTGTGGAGTGGAGAGGGGGAGAGCAGTGCAACTGCTTTGGCTCCCTTTCCATGGAAGCAGTGGCAGACAGGTGCCCGATGCAGCTGTAAAGCAGGAGCAAGGGGAGGTTCAGCCACAGGCTTGGGGTCTCTCAGAGCAGCTTTCCTTCAGCTGGGGGCTGAGATTCAAACTGCCATGACTGCTGCTGAAGGCACATTTGGGGTTCCAGACCTCAGCCGACAGGCTGCACTTGGCACACTGCGTTTGTTAGCCAAGGACCCGGAGCCAGGTTTGAATTCAGAGAGGGCAGTTGTGACCCTGGCGGTTCAGCCTCGCCAGCGTTTTCTTCGTCTGTATTTCATGACACTTGTTCTTTGATATGGACCTGGTGGTTTGTGAGCTGTGAAGTGTGGTGAGCCTGCTTATGCAGGACCACAGAGCAACAAGCCTCCTTGTAATGCCTTTCAGGATGGCTCCATTATTAACGGTGTCACTGAAAATACTCCCTTTTACTTAGGGTCGAGTATAGTCTGCTTCACAAATCATCCACATAAAAGCTGTATGGACAGGGGGAAGCATTTTTTTCAAGGTGTGCTACCTTTCTCCATTACCTTTACAATTAACACCTACCCGCTCTTCCCTGTTTGGGGAGCTGGCACAGGAGACTGATATGGGTTCCTGGCTGCTCCCATGTTTGGCAGCAGAAGTATCTGTGTTTCTGTGGTTAGGACTGAAACTGTGTGACCTGGAGTCATTAAAACTTTATCCCTCAGTAATGTAGGAGCAGTGGAAAGAGAAACTCAGGTATCAGTGTTCTTGACGAAACAGGTCAGGGTGACAGTACCTTCAGTCGTGTTGGTGTTGCTGTCTGAACACTGAGAATGAGGGCCTGAACTGAAATGCACGTCAGGGTTGTCAGGTAGCTCTTGCCTTTCCTTTCCTGGAGGCTTTTCTGTTTTCACAGGACCTGTCATTCCTGAGAGCTGGCACACAGCTGCCACCAAACTGTATGCCTGCCCCAGCTACGTTCGGCCCTGCTGTCCATTCTTCACACACTGACTGGAAGTGGAGGTTCTTCCTCCCAGCCCTGCTCTGACTCTGGTTCCCTGCAGTCACTACGTGTCTTTGCCTCTCTGCAACCTTTGGCTGTGGGCCCTGTTCTACATCAGCCAAAGGCTGCATCAGCTTCTGGGTGTTGCTGTCCCCTCCCACTCTTTCCTTTTCCTGTACTCCTCCTCCAAGTTCCCCACACCTCCTCCAAAGTCCCCCTCCACTTTCTCCCCCCCTTCCCCTCTGTCACCCAACAAAGTCTTAGGTTCTTCCCGCTTGTAATTTGTCGCTAATCAGCTGTCAGTGTCGGAGCAATGATGAGAGGTTCATCTCTTGCTGAGGGTAATGGCCTTAAAAGTCACAGAGTCAATGTCAATGGGATCGCTCCAATTCAATCAGAGCCCTGGATGAGGAATGGCCCCCGCTGACATTAGCACTCATTTTGAGCCCAAGCATCTGGGCCCTAGTAAATAACCATCAGTGGGTGGGTCCGGGGGACAGGTCATTAGCCCCACGAAAAATAAATATCGTTTCCCTTGATGGCTGCGAGTAATTTAGCTCAGACGAGGAAATTTCACCCTAGATTAAGTATGATGAGCCAATATCAGTCAGAGGAGGCCAAACAGTGAGAGCTTGATGAGATAGAGGGAAATTTATATGCAGCTGGCTGAATGCAAGATGAGTTTAAAGAAATGATCTTCTCTTCCGCTCCTTGTCCATGGGCAATGCCAGGTACTGTGTTCCCACGGCTGACACCTCCCCACACCCCTGGGGTCCCCCAATGCACAGGCACAGGTCTGTGGGCTGCCAGGCCCACCCACCCAGTGCCGTCCCTGCCCTCCCCAGCAGCAGCAGCCCCTGCTCTCGAGGCTCTGGTGCCGATGGCTCTTGCAAGCGCTGCCTCGGAGCCGGAGGGGCAGCGGCTCCTGGGGAAGCTGTGCCGTGGCTGTGGGCTGCCCTGCCTGTTCCAAGACACTGAGGGGCTCCATGGTACCGGAGGCCCTCCAGGCCAGTCCCTGCTCCTTCCCTCCTGCCTCCCCCTGCGTGTTTGCTCTGTGTGCTTTTTGTGTTTGTTACTTATTTAACCCATCAATCCTGCACACGATATGCTCGGCAGCTATTAATTCCACCCCTCCAGCCCCTCTTTATTGGGAGCGCACACTGGGAGTTGTGTTTTATGTCTGCTGGAAACAGTAAGCATGCAGCGTCTCTCCCTCATTGGCCCAGCTCTGTATCCTGGAGCTGTGGCTGGAGGCTGGCTGGGGTCTGTCCCCCAGCTGTGGCTCAGAATACAGATCAGGCGTGCTGCAGTAACCCATGCAGCTCTTCCTCTTTGCCAGGGGGGACTGGGACACGAGTGCAAGATGACCCCCATGAGCTGGAATGCCAGAGGAAAACCAAAGCGGAACAAGAGCAGACGGACAACAACAGAAGGGACATGGAGAAGCAGGTCATTTTGCAGAGGCATGAAGGAGGGAATTAGGAGTGGAAGGAAGCAAGAGGCCTTCTACAGCTAGTGCAGGATTTGGCTGTCTTTTGGGGGCCAGGTTCCTTGTGTTAGAGCTCATTAACTGCGCTAAGAACAGAATTCAGATTAATGATGTGATACAGTTTGGTATCTTTTTCCTTGATTTTCACCTACCTGGTGCATTTCCTTGTGCCTGAATAGTCATCTGGCTTCACTTACATTTTCTGCTGGCCTGGTGAAATATGTTAGTCAGGAAAGACCAAGTATTTAGCCCGTCTGAGAGAGAAAAAACTTTTTGATATAGATTGGAACTAAGTATTTAATTCTGGAAAATGTTCTGAGATCTAAGTTTTTTATCCCAAACCAATGGAAAAAGCTGTTCATCTCTCTGTTGATTTTTCTACCTGAATGTTAATATATTCATTTTTAAATACTGGAAATTCCTGAGGCATGAAAAATCAGATTTTTTTTTCCTGGTAATATGATACTGTTAGCTGAAGAGTGGGGCTGCTCTTGTGGAGGGAGTGCAGATGACTTCTTTTCATGGAGGTGAAGCACTAGAGCCAATAAAAGTACCTGCAGTGACTTACCTGGCATCTGTTTTCAAAGGTCTGAAAATCTTTATGTCCTTCTACCAGAACACAGAGGACATGGTTTTGGCATACAGTGGTTCTTGGTGATGGAGTGAAGATGAGCCTCTCTCCTCTCTAAGGAAAGAGGCTTATCTCCAGTTCTTGGTGTAGCAGAGTTGCAGGTTCTCTTCCTATCATAGTAAAAAATATAAGTAAGAAAATGAGGTGTAGTTTATATTCAATGTTTTTTTCCCAGCCTTGTCCCTGTCTTGAAAAAAAGTTGGTTGACAGGACCAATCAGTCTGGGCCTGAGCGCAGATCCCTTTGGAGGGTGAGGGTCCATGTTTGGAATGACTGACATCAGCTCTGTCTGTCCCTGGAGTGGGTCTGGCTGTGCCTGGGGTGGGTGGTGGCTCTGTGGCCTCTCCTGCATGCAGGAGCAGTGCACTGCAGGTAGAGGCGTGGCTGTCAGCTCTCAAAGGGGCCAAAATTATACCTTCTCTGCAGCAGAATATGTGTAGCAGAATTTGGAGTTCTTTGCTGCATTTTCCTACAACAAATGGACTTTTGCTTACTACTGGCTCTTGCTGGGGTGTTTCAATCTTAAATGTTTTCTTTGTGCATTAAGTTCTAGCAAACCCCAGTGGGCTAAATTCTGACCTGCATGAGCAGGTGCAAAGTTAGCAGAGTTACAGCCCTTGGGCTAACCCGGCCTTTGGCCCTCGGCCTACCCTGCTGCCTTGCCAAAGCAGAAATTGCTAGTCTTGGGGGTTTTTTTCCCATTTTTAAAATGCTTTTTTCTTGCTGTGTGATCATTCTCTCTGACACAGTATTGGTCTCCTGATCTCATGTGTTGGTGCATGAGCAAATTGATGAGCAAACCATTGACAAAGTCCTGATGGTGGAGGGGCTGATGATGAATTGGGGGCCATTACAGAAGGTATTGTGCACGTACTACCAGCTGACACCGAACTTCCCTCCTTCCTTCTGTCTGGGAAATGGGTTGGATGCCGGCTTCTTCCAATTAAAGCCAGTGAGGTCGTATACATCCTAATTACAGGCTAGCCTTTTGTGTCTAAATGTGACAGACATGTGCTTGGGAAATTGCTTTTAATGCCTAAATAAACACGAGCAACTCCATGGCAGATTTGAATCGCAATTGGAAGTGCTCAGCTTCTGGAGTGCTGGGCTGACGAGGGGACAGCCACTTGTACTGCTGACCCCTGCTTGGGATCTTTGTTCCTGACACAGCACTGCCACTTTGTGTGGGGGCCCCCACTCGCCCTTCCCCTTGTTCTGGACGGGACTGTTTCACAAGCATATGCTGCAGGATTGCTCAAGAGAGTGATACAGCTCTCCTGTTAGAGGAGGAGAGGACTGGGACAGAGACAAATTGAGTTTACACCAACAGCAGGGGTGGATGACCAAGCAGATCTAAGACAAATCCACAGTAAAGCACAGGATGCTTACATACAGACTTGGAGTACTCTTGAGAAATCACAAGTGACTGCCATCACCATCCAGGCTGGGGGTGTCTCCACATGGGCAAATTCTGCTCCCAGGTACTTAGGGAGAAATCTGGACCGTTTCCAGACAAGCAAAACCAGTCACTCCTTATTCAGACTACAGGCATAATATTGCCCTCCTGCATGAAAGCTTTGAACAAGGGGATAAGATCTATGTAGATATTCAGGAAGAATCTTTTGGGGGTATATGCATGTTAAATAATACACTTAACGCTGGACCAAAGGCAATGTAAGTGTTGTGCTTTATTTGACACTGGAGGCAGAGTGCTCTGTTTCTGGGCAGCTTGCTCCTGCTTGCATATGTATTAGTTTCTATTGGTAGTATTCCCTGCAGGATTGTTTAAACTGGCTGAAACCTTGCTTGCTGTTTTCCTGTATTTTATAATGGTTGGCAATACTCAGTGCTCACCAGCAGTCACACCTACCCGCTGTGCCTGGCTCTTCTCATTTGTTCCCTAGGGCAAAGCTTGAGTCTGAGGGTTGGAGCCTGAGTAAGGAAACTGTGGTTATCTGTGAAAATCAGTGACCCTGTTTGCGGTATCCAGAATAGCGGTGCTGTTGCAGAATGAGTATGGAGGAGTGGTGACCATAGGCACACTTTTTCCTTGAGCTCTCCTGATTCCCGGTCATGATTCAGCCAGGCACTTAGGTGTGTTCCAGGCTGTGGTGTGACAGGACATGTGCTTGGGGCTCGGCCTGTGAGGATGTGCCTTGCTATTGTACCACCTGAACTCCCTGAACCAGGTTAGACTGACATCCCACAAAGCCCTGAAGCCTTACCTCAAAGAAGCTCAGTCTCACTGGTTCCCTTCAAACCCAGCGATCCCAAAGTGCTTCACAGGTCCCAGGCACAGGCAAATGCCCTGCCCGTGTGTGTGCCGGATGGGGACCTGAGCACACACTAGTCTCCCACCCTGATTTTCCAGCAACATGTCTTGCTCAGTGTGTGCATGCCATCAATGGTGTCACCAGAATCACACAGGTACCTTGAGTTAAACCTCAACAAAAAGATTTTTGTCACAGCACAGTGAGGTCTTGGGGTTTTAATGTGTGAGGAACATCCAAAAGTCAAGGGTTTCTGTCAGGTCAGAGCCCATAAAAAGTCTTTAAGGACAAAGACCTTTATTTAAGGAATGACTTATGTTTATCTTGCCTTCTAAGCCATGCTTAGATCAGGAAAGGCTTAGCTCAGGAATGTGGGTGGCCCGATGAGGGCTTGTATCCCAAATTTTTCGTGTCCAGTTGCCACATGAGCCTTCAGGACTGTACCCTGTTTGACAAGTTCCATATGTTTGCTGGTTTTCAATAACAGTCTAACCAAGACTTGTGTTGATCAGAAGTAAGCAGCCTTCCCTCAGGATGGGGGAGAAGGTTTTAAAATCGGTGCAGTTGGTAGTGGGCAATGGACATGGTGGCATTTGTGGTGCAGGGCAGACTGGGCCCCAGGCTGGCTCGGGTAAGGAATGCCATTTGGGCTGCTTGAAGGGCTGTGATGAGGCAGGGGCTGGCAGAGCCTGGTTTAGCCTGCCCTCGTGGATGAACACAGCCTAAGTATGTGCATAATTTGAAATTGCAAGCAGCTCTTTTCAAGTGGGTGCTTGAGGTTACGTGCTGGCATGGGCACCCAGCTGGACTGAGACTCATCCTGACAGATACTTTCCCATGGAACAGATCAGCATATCTGCCTGTGTGTCATGGCCCAAATCCTTTAATGCTGCCTGAGCAGAGAGTGCTGTCTGCCTGCTCTGTGGTGGGGCGAGTGCCCTGATGCAGGGCCGGAACGGTTCTCTCGGCAAGCTGTATTTCCTCCTTTGAACTGACGGGTGTCAAACCCACAGTGGTGTCAAGACAGATGTGAAGTGCTCAGGGCTCATGGTAATGTATCATGCCCTGTTGTTTTATGTTGATAGCACACTGGCACAATTTACGTCAGCTATTCTCCCTTACCTTGAACTGTAAGGCACAGCAGCTGTTGAGTTTATATTTACAGCACTCTAAGTGTTTAGGCCATGCTTCTGACAAAGCACACACATATTTCATGATGCTCTGCAGCCTCATGGGCTCTGACAGACCCTTCACGTGGACGGATGGCGAAGCACTGAGTGAGGGATCTGCTCTGAAGATGGGCTGTAAATTGCTGCTGAAGTAAGATGTTAGTTCTCTCCAACAAGCAACCTATTTTCATGGTCCTTGCAGGAACTGAACTGTCTTATAATGTGTTAGTGCTCTCTCAGGTTTGGTTGCAGCAGACTGGGCTGCACAAAAGTTACCAGCGAAGCGGGAAGTACAGAGTACAGAGTCTGAATGGGTTTTATCTTCCTTTTCCCTTTAAGCCTTCCTTTCCTTTTCCTTCCCTTTGAACCCTGCTTTTCAACAGCATTAAGAGTTAAAAAGGTGACTAAATCTGAGAGCATTCATAGCAAGACTAGGTGGGAGCTGTTGTGGAGTCAGAGCTGTGCCTGGATAGGTTGCTGAATCCCAGCCTCAGCCCAGGTGATCTGAAGCATGAAATGAAGCCTTTATTACCCCGGGATGTATGCTATGTCCTGGCACAAGAGAGGGCTGTTGGATGCAGCTCTGCAGAGGTTTTCTGTGCTCTGCAAATGATGTCACATCAACGCTGTTTATTTGGCACATTTGGGGATATTAGAGGAATAAAGAGGTCTTGCCAGTAAGAGCTTCATTCCTAGGGTGATATGTAATAGCATTAGCCAATCCATTTTGAATGACCTGGCTCCTGCAGGCATGGGGCTTTCTGGAAGATGAGGAGTGCTCAGGCAGCCAGAATAACAGCTCTGAGCTGTCTCTAACTTCTTGGGAGGCTGCAGGAATGCCCTGCAGGTGCAGGCTGCTCCTGTCTGTGTTGGGTGCATTTGTCTTAGCAGGAATGAGAGTAACATTTCCCAGAGGACATGAGAGATAAGTCTGCCCTGCTGCAGGCTCCTGGGGTGAGCTTGAGGTGGGTCAAAATCCTCGGATGTGTTTGCACATTGACTCCCAAGTGATATGCTGAGGTTGAAGTATCTCAGACAGTCTGGGTCAGGTCCTGCTCTCTTTGGCTTCACAGATACTTTGTCCTGTCACATTCAAGATCTATGCAGGCAAACCTGTTCCATCTGCAAAGACTGTTTTTCCCTCCCTCGTCATGTTGTTGTGAGGATAAACACAGCAGAAACTGCCACGTGCTTATTGATAATAGGAGCCATATAGCTACCTGACATGGACATGCTGCTCTTTTGTTCATGTGCCTGGTAAGAAAAGTATTGTTTATCCCTGCAGCATCCTCTGAGAATCAAGAGCTCCCTCCGGGCTGCACCTGATTCCTTCAGGCTCATCATTGCTGTCCCTGCCATCATCCTCTGCCTTATTCCCACACCCTGTGACTCACCCATTAGCTCTTTTCTTCACTAGAATTCCTTTACAGTGGGCACCACCTCTGCCTTGTGCTTAGGACCCTTCCCTCTCCCTCTGCAGAGCCTGATTGCACAAAAGCAAGTTCCTGGTAGGAATTTGCTGTTCCTTTTCTGTCCAGATGGCCCTTCTGAGCCCCACTCGACCTCTCACGAACAGGCTGTGGACTCAGAAGCAGGAATTAGCCAGCTTCATACCCTACCTCACCACAAACTGTGAAGAGCTTGGGCAGGAGGTTGGCTTCAGGGGGAGGCAGTGTATTGGAACACATTGGAGAAGCCACTTCATGCGAGACAATGTGGGGAAACAAATGAGTGATTGCTGTCGTGCCTGGAGCTGAGACTCACTTTCTAGCAGGGCTGGGGGGGGCCCAGAGACCCCCATGAAACAGAGAACTCCCTCAGGTGTCTGGTGTAAATGTTCATTCCCAGGGGTCCCTTCCTCCTGGAGGGGGCAAGGGGACACTCAGTGCTGCTCTGGCTGCCCCTTTGGAGTCTGTCCCCAAGAGCTGCTTCCCTGGGCTGGGTGGCACTGTGGATGTCCCTTGTCACTGTGGCTGTTTTGTCCGTGCCAGCAGTGGCTGCTGGTGGTGGCCATGGCGGGGACAGAACCCTGAAGGGGAGGGTGGTGCTGGCACCTCCAGGCTAAGTGACAAATACACACAGTTGAAGTTTTAGCAACAGAGGCCAAACCTGGCCTGTAACAACATGGGCAGGTTTGGTTGTAATAACAACCTCATGTGCAGGGGTTGAGCGGTCTGTAAGCTCTTCCAGCCTGGTAAGAGTTTGAGACTGGATTCCTTGGAGCATCCCTAAATGGTGGCAGAGAAAAGTCATTACTGGCGCTGCCAGCAGTGTGTGGGTGCTGGAGTAGTGATCACCTAAAAGTAATTCTAACAAATTAGTGTAATGCTACATTATGGTTGGGTGCTCATCTGTTTTGTTTTTCTATTTTATCCTGTAATAAGTCTTTCAATTCTGGAAAACTAAGACAAAATCAAAAAATGTGAGAAGTCACACAGTAGCCTAAAATGCATGGCCACTTGATAGTCTTTTGTGCTTCTTGTTCCCTTTGACTTTTTTTTTTTGTCTCAGTGACAAAGAAAATATTTAAATGTTTTAAATATTAGAAAAATATTATCTGGCTATTTCTATAAATATAGTATTTTTGCTCACAGTTACATTATTTCAGCCCTGGTTCTGTGCTGCTGGAGGCAGCTGGGAGGCAGTTTCTATTTGCTCATTTCTCTCATCCTAGTACAGTTGGATCCTGCCGTATCTACTTTTTCTCCTCTTGCTTGATGACTGTTCACCTCAACAAATCTTCATCAGTGCAAAGTTTTGCAATTAACACTTCAGAGCCTACTATTTCTTTTAGGGCATCCAGTTCCAGTGACATCTCTGTGGAATGCTTATCACTGTAAACAGCAAGGTTTCCAGTAGGTGTGGGTGTAAATCCCAAATCTGACCAGTTTCCCCCTAAATCTCTGGGCTGGAGTCAGGTACAAACTGTTTACGAAAGCTGTGCCTGCCATGGTTCTCAGGCCTCAGTTTTACCTGAACAGGTGCTGCTAAACTCTGAGGGTTTCAGCCCTTGGCCCTACACTGGTAGCACTCTCAAAGTGCAGGTTATCCAGCAGAAGGCAAAACCTTCAGAGCAGACATCCTTGGATTTCCAGCGTCGCTCTCAGCCAGGCAGGATGGCAGCGCTGCCTGTGTATCAGCTGTAGGAGGAGTGTGCCTGTCCCTGAGTCGCCGTCCAACGGAACAGCGAGATCATCCTGTTTGTGAAATGATGGCATTTTAATTCACTGGAAAAAGCAGCTTGAGCTGGCCAAGTTCATCTTCTTTCTCCCCCTTTTTTCCTCCCATTTCCAGCTCTCATTCACTGCAGCTAAACTGTGGCCAGAAGGACTTCGCAGAGTGCGGTTTCAGCAGTATTCTCTCCAGAACCGAGACATCCTCTGCTTTTTACTTCTGCCAGCATCAAATTTCGAGGAGTGATTTATAAAGTTCAAGGCCTGGGGGCTTTGTAATGGAGACATTGACAGACCCTTAACTGGAGCATTGTGGAATGCAATACAAGAATACATCAAATAATATTCGTGAATCTGCCATAATGCTGGATATTACCACTCATTGTCATTGTAAGAAAGGGGTGATTAAACTAATAGTTACTGAGAGACATTTCTGGTGACAGGAGGCAATGATGAGAATGAACTGACCTCAGTATACATTTAGAAATGGGAATAATGGGAAGTGGCAGGAAGCCAATAAGTGAACATGGCCCACAGCTCGGATCAATGAATTACTTTTTTTCTGCTTTACAGCAGTACATGGTGTTTAATGAAAAATCAATAGCCCCCTGTAACTCAGAGCTGTAATCAATCGTTTGACCTGAAGCTTTCCCTTTTTTCTTTTTCCCTTTCCTCTCTCCCCTCCCAGGGAAAGTGTCCTGGGCTGATGACACAATTCAGTTGCGAGGGGCAGTACTTCACTTGGCTCACAGAGGGAACCTGACAAAGCCCTGCTGCAATTGATACCAGCAGCAACGTAGATATTTATATGGAAAATCTGGGAATGGACTTGGCCAGCTGTTGCTGCTGCCTTTTGCAGAGAAGTCAGAGCCATCCTTATGGCAGGTAGGTCATGTCACCAGGCCTTAGGCCCCTGGTGCCTGCCAAGGATGTCCAAGGGAGTTGCTTGAACATCAGGGAAGGGAGAACATCAGTGTTGGAAGTTGTGGGAAATCCACCTCAGCCAGCAGTGCCTGTTGACTTAAAAAGGATCCATAATGCTGGATCTTGGGGTGTAGTCTGTGATGTATTCCAGGAAGAAGTTGCTGTATGAATTTTGCAGTGAAGGTGAGGAGATGCTGCTGGTAATGGTGCAGGGAGTCTGCAGGGTCTTACTGGGCTGCATGGACAACAGGTGTGATATGGGGCTCCTGATTTGCATCAGTGAGGACAGGAAGAAAAATCAGTAATAAACCCCTGCTCTCAGCAAGTCCCAGTAAAGGTCTGATTTTGAAAGCTAAGGCTTTAAGAGCTACTTGATTGGAGGGTTGGTTGGTTGGTTGGTTGGTTGGTTGGCTGAGTTTTTTGGGTTGTTTGGTTTTGGATTTTCAATGTCTTTCATCTCCCTTGCTGGTTCCTTGCTCTAGTCTTGTCATCAACTGCCAGAACCGAAGGAGGTTTCCAAGGGAAGGAAGTGAAGTGTTGACAATGATGAGGACCTGTTTGCTGCAGAATTGTTCCCAACAGCCTGTTCCTGATGGTTTTACTCAGCCTCCTTCCCAATGCCTCAGGGACAAAAGGGAACCTTTTGCCATGGCAAGGCAGCTCTTAAGTGGGAAGGTTTTTGCTCATAACCTGAGCTCTAAGGCACCATCTCAGTCTGTTGGTTTGGGTCTCTCTTTAAGCATTGACTAAGCAGTTTTCTTCTTTGATGCATTGGAAAGAGAAATGGATTAAGCTAACATTTCCAGCGTCTCGCTGCCTCCTCACTTGCCCAGCCCCCTGTTCCTGTTGTAGCACGGGAGGAGCGGAGAACAAGCGTGTCTCTGGGGTCTGACGGCTCCCTTCTGCTCCTCCGTGTCCGTGCTGCTGCTGTGCCTGCTGCCTGCATGGCTGATTTCCTGGCACCGTCACAGCGCGGGCCCTTGGCGAGAAGCGCAGCTCGCGCAGCATTGCCAAGCTACTCTTTCCAGGGATTGTGTGTGCCACGACTCTCGCTCGGTGTCACGTGCTGCAGCCTTCTGAGTTCTCTTTCCATGTGGCTAAACTGTGGGAGTCGGGGAGTATGATGGGGCCTGGCTGGGCTGGGGGAAATGCTGGGGTGGAGACAGCAGGTTTCCCGAGAGGCACGGAGTTAGTCATGAGTGTTTTGGTCTGTTTCGGAGCTTTGGGTGGAAACTGGATGGGAAGAGAATGTTCCATGTGAGAGCTGCACATATGCCTATATCCTCCTCTCCTGAGAGGGTGGATGGCTTCCCTGTCCGTTGACAGGCTGGGACAGTGTCTGTCAGTGCTTCTCCAACCCTCGGCTGGACAGGCCTTGGTGGCCCCGAGGCAGGCTGACCTCAGGGGAAGCCATGTGCCCTGAGCAGATCTCCACAGCAACGATGGGCATTCCCACTCCTTCTCCTTCATTCTCTCAGCAGTGCTTTGCCTTCAGTGACTGGTCTTCCCTGTGTGGCGTCCTGCTGACCTCTTGGCTTGGAAAACACAGTTTTGGATTGAGGACAAGCTCCTTGTACTTCTTGACTGTTCCTGAGAGGTGCTGAGGGAGGAAAAGGCCTTACTGTACTGTGTAGGCATGTGTGTGGGTCTTGGAATTCTCTGTTCCAAAAGGATTTACAAGATGATTCCTTGCCCTGTCCTGCAGCTATTGAGATTTGGAAAAAAGGGAGAAAGAACGTGTTCTGGGGTAGCTGAGCAGTGGTAGTTTTGGGGTTGCTCCAAAACTGTTCACGAATTGGGAGAGAGAACTGGACACAGCACTCAGAATATCTACACTGGTTTTGTATGTCATGTTTGGCTCTGAAGACACATTTATTGCTTTTATTCCCCTGTGATTTCAGTTGTGACACTGTTGTGCTGCTGTGGGTGCAAGCCAAGCAACCTTCACCGTACTAATTTTCTGTCCCGTACCTCCCAGACCTTCACCTGGTCTGAAAGAGAACTGTCTGGGGCTTTGGGAATTGGCTTCAGGAGAAATGATCCCTTAAATGCAAGGAGAATGGAAAGTGAAACTTTGCTGGAGATCTTGCTTGTTCCCCACTGCCACATCTGTGGCTCTGAACTGCCTCCCTGGTTGTTGGCATACTGGGTGCAACGGGAAGCAAAAATGCTGCTGGTAACAGTGCTGGGAGTCAGAGGGCCCATGAAACTCTCCCTCTGGCTGATGCAAACCTCCTCCTGCCAGCAGAGCGAGTGAATCCACAATAACCCTGGATTGCTGCAATGGCAGCTTGGCAGGTGGCTGCGGAGCAACGAGGAGCTCTCAAGCTGTGGTAAAACACTGCATGGCAATGATGTAACAGCCACATCCCACCCGAGCCCGTGTGCCGAACAAAAAGGACCAGCTTCTCCACGGGTGTAAATCTGGGGAGCAGCACCGACCGGGGTGGCTGAGGCCTCAGCCCTGGGGCTGCTCACCCAAGTCTCGCCATCAATCTCTGCAGTGCCATTTGGAGATGAACCTGTATTTTTACCTTCTGCTGCTTGTCTTAATTGATTTCTATTTTTTCAAAAATACTGTTTGTTAATTCACGTTGTGTCTTTGGCCGAGCAATTATATGCATGGCCATATTGTGTGACTGCAGCAGTCTGGTGCGGCGCAAGGAGTGCCACATCATGTGAGACGTTTCATCTCCACCAGTAACCTCGGCACCGTGGCAAATGAATACACAGATACAGCACAGCCAGGAGAGATGAATCGCATTGACCGCTGCCCCTGCTCACCACACAAATGTCATTCTTTTGGAATTTTTTTTCCCCCCTTTCTTGTTTTCCCGACACATTTTGGTCCCCTCTTCGCTTCTCCCCTTTTCCCTTAAGTAGAGATGACACAGATCAATACCTTTGATGGAAAGTAATAATCAGGCCTATTAAGTGACAAAGGTTTACTCTGTAACAGCTGTGCTGGCGGGAGAGGAGAGCTTGTCTGACTAATGAATCATGAAACAATCAGGCAGTAGCCATTTGTGTTTAGATCTGTAAATATGGTGTGGTTCAAGTGCCAGACCATCTCCAGCACTCCAGCTGGGGGCACAGATGGTCCACATTCAGCACAGTACAAGTGTAAAGAAAAGCCTCCCTCCTTCCCCCTCTCCTGCCTGTCCCACAGTGCCCCTCCCAAAGGAGAGAGCAGCCAGCTTGGGGATCCACTTGGGCTGTGGGCAGGAATTCTGAAGTTGCCCTTCCACACTTACTAGCTCCTAGCAAAATGTCTGCTCCCTTGCTTGTCCAAGACACAGAAAAAAAACAGGAAACCCCTCAAAACCTATGTGCTGTATAAGGACTCTTGTATTTTGGACTAAAACATTGGAGTTTATTCCTTCCTTTCTATCCCTTGGATTTCTTCCTTATGCTCTGCTGATGCCTTTCCTTCCGCAAGGCGTCTTGATGTCCACTTGTTAGTCCTGAAAGGCAAGTGAGTGACACAGCAGGAATTCACAACTAAAACACAGGAGCAGAGCCTGGCGAGACAGGGAAGGAAATAAAGTTGTCAGGGATTTCAGGCTTTTTCCACTCACTTTACTGGAGCTGGGAGTGCTATTCCCAGTACTGGGGGTTGAGGCAGCCCTGTCCTCAGCCTATGAGAGACTGGCTGTCCAAGGCACAGGAGTGCCAAAGGCAGGAAGTGCTGGGTGTGCAGATAACCCATTGCCTGGGGGTTGGTGCTTTTGGGGCAGTGAGGCTGTGCTGCTGAGACATATTTTGTTTGCAATTTATATATATATATTTCTGTCTTTACTCTGCTAGAATTATAGGGTGTACTTGAAAGCATTTAATAAATGCTTTCTTGTCTTTTAGTCTCCTGATAGGGAGGTGGTTTTGGGACGCCATTGTCTGGATTGGTCCATGGGAGGAAATGATGGATTATTAGCACTGTGATCTGCTTTCCAGACCCCTCCAAAGAAAGCAGTACTGCCAGAAGCAAGGGAAGGACTTGCCATTCTTATTTTGGTATTTCTGTCTCTTAGGCATATCCAGTTAGCTACCATCTCTGCTCCTTGTTGTTGATTTATTTTAGAGATTGTTATTTCCTCAGTAGCCTCCCACCTTCAAGAAATGTTCTTTCCAGTGGTTCTGGCCTGAGGCTCCAGCTCAGTCCTGTGGGGTTTTGTTCTGTGCTGGTCCCTGCTCACACAGTAATGCACTGCAAATGAGAGTCAGGGAGCTCATTTCACCGCTTGGTAATTTATGCTCGTGTCACTCGTGCTGTATAAAAAACTCTACAGGACACCAGCCAGTCAAGAGACACATCCCTAGTTTATGGGAAGCACAGGTAGGTTTCTGTGCCTCCACTCCCTGCTTCTGACTCCTGCAAGGGCCCAGAAACATAAACCCTGCTCAGGACAAGTGATGTAAAATATTGTGGGATCCCCCCCACCACCTGCCTTTTGGGTTGTGACTTGCACTCTGTGAGTTGAGTTATGCTAAAGTACTATATAGAGACATGTTAGAATTTCAGAGGTGTCAGTGAGAGAGAGTGAGGGCTGGCTTTTCTTGTGCTGGTTTTAACTCTGATTCTTTCTCTCTCCCTCTCTCTGTGAAAAGGGCTTTGGGACTGAGGTTACAGACCAGCACAGCTCAGTGCAGTGCATTGACCAAAAGTTCCTGAATCTAGAAGCAAATACCTAGTTTCTATGTCTCAATGTATTTGGAGAGATGTGTAAAGCACTGGAGAAACTACTTGAATTCAGATGTCTTTCAAAAGAAATCTATTTAAATTGTAGAATGAGGCCAAGGTGAGCAAAGAGCACAGAAGAGGCAGGTGAAGACTGCCTGACTGCCATAGCTCAGCCCTTCAGTGGCTGTGGGCTGCCTGCAGTGCAGGAGAGGATGAGCTTCCAGTGTCCTGAGGGCTCAGTGCATGGCATTCACCTTGCTGGGCTTTTCACTGGAGTTCTGAAGCTCTCAGCCTGGGTAACTCAGGATGACGCAGTGTGAAACAGGGAGAAAGGACAGAGTGGAGGGAGGAGACTTTTTCATTCTCCTTTCATTTGTTAAGCCATTATTTGTGCGGACAAAGGAGTAAGTTTGCCAAAACCCTAAGAAATACGGAGTTTTCGGACTTCAGCAATAGTACCATTCTTGCCAAAAATCACATTATGTCCCACCTCATTTGAGCTGTGGCATGGTTATGTCATGCAAAAAGGTGGATGAAGGAGAAAAGTTCCCAGACTCTTCCAGTTCAATCAGAGCAATCGGTAAACCTCACAAGAGTAATTATTCTCTGATTTAAGGCCTGCTTCTATGTTTGCAGTGTTAATTGCTTGCAGTGACCAAAATGCCTTTGAGGACTTTGAAAAATTTAAACTCATGTAATAATGTCTTCACCCCTCTCTTGTACAATAACTTCCTTTCCTTTTTTTTTTTTTACTTCTGGGAGTAGAATAGTTTTTTTTTTCTCAGAAGCTAGGCTGAATTTTGCTTTTTGAAGGCGTCCTCTTAGAAAAAGCAACTGGGGCTGTGCACAGCTGGCTCTTGAATATGGAGTTTCTACTGAAACTTCCCTGCTATTATCTTGACAATGTTATTATTATCAAAGCCTGTCAGTATTAGGTATGACAGTGAGTGCTCACGGCAGGGAGGAGCACAGCCTGGTCTGCAGAGGAAGGGGGCCACTCACAGTTGTGCACCCTGTTGGAAAAGCCATAATAATTTAATCTTCTCATACTGGGATCTGCATTTCCTCTGGCCTGTGTAGAGCTGCTGAGTGCCTGGTTTGCTTTGGCCAAATCACAAGCGCCATTCCTTGAGCATTTGCAAGGATTCAAATAGAAGATCATGCTGGTAATGACTTCAGGGCAGGATTGGGGGTTATGTTTTTAATTTTTTTGTCCTGGAAATAAATTATTTAACTACTAAAATGAGACCTACTAAAATGAGACAGGCTTCTGGCTTTTGATTGTAATTTAGTTCAAGGTTGTGTTGCATACGTTGGTAGATAAACCACTCTCCCTTGCCAACCTGCTTAGCAGAAACCAGGGAAGGCAGATCAGCTCAGTGTTGACTCGGTGGATATGAATATCACATACTGTAGTCATTAACTACCAGCTGCATTATCTGGGTATGGATTTTACTTTTAGCACTGTGTTTGTTCTCCAAGCCATCAGCATATAGCAGGATATGGTTGTTACATGTCTCACTGTAAAGACAAATAACTTGGCAAATTGGTCCATGAGGTGTTCCAATTTCTTTGCACAAATCTGCTTGGTCGTAGGGAAGTCAGGACTGCCATCTTCCTGGGAGAGTGTCCCTTCCAAACCAGTTGTTACATAACCCCCTCTGAGTCCAGCTGGGATGTGCAGAGGAGGAGCTGTACAAGGTGAGCTGGTCAGAGTTGGCTGCTGAGCATGAATTCTCTGGAGCATGTGAGTTGCTCCCAGCCAACAGAAAGCACTTTACTGTGTCTAGGCAGAACACAGAGCCCTAGGCCTAAGCTGCTGTCTTCACCAAGGCACAGATTTACCTGCTTGAAGTATGAAAAGGCTCAGTAGCAAATTTTGGTTTACCAGCTAAACTAAAGCTATACATGAAAAATCACAGGCAGTGGCTGCTCATCCAAAAGCTGTTCTGAGGCATTCTGTCTTCCTCTCTTTGTGCTCATGTGTCTGTATCCAGAGTGAGAATATCATGCAAGAGCGGTGTACACCTGGAAGTGTTAGAGGCAGCTTTGGCCAAGCTCACCAACAAACAGTGTTAATTTTAAACGCAGTCTGGAGATTCCCATGACCACAGGGGTCCTGCCCCTTGTTTAGCAGCCTGGTGGTCTGAGGCATCGGGGTCAGAGTGCATCTCTGGGGCTGTGTGTCTATTGTCTGTCCTTCCAGCTTGGGCTGGAGAGAAGGACAATGGAGTCTGAGCAGTCCCTGCTGCCGAGCCCTTGCCACTGGCTGTGCCTGGTCATGAATTATCACAGGGAGCTGTGACATTGGGTGGCCACCCAGGAGCAAGGAAGAGGGGCCTCTCCCTTGGAACCTGGGGACTGGGAACAAGGTTTGGGTTGATCCAGCTGGGGTGGCAGGGTTAAGACCCTTGATATTCCTTTGGAATATCAAGTTGGAAGTTGTGGTATTTTTGGCAAGAGGAAAGCCAGGGATGGGAAGTCCTGCATTTCCCTGGGGCTGACCAGGGTCCTGGCAGCAGGGACACCAGCCCCGTGTATACAAGGTTGGCAGTCATTTTTATCAGGAAGGTAGGAGATTTTCTGCTGCCTCAGGTACATATCACACGGACAGTGGGGAGCACAGACTGGCAGGACAAAGGGAGATGGAGAGCATGGGGAGAAGCAGTCAGAGAGATTTGTCTCTTTGATATGCCTGTTGTCGTGGAGACCGGGAAAATATTTAGCTGTTGTTCTTGTCATTGCTGCAGTCATCCATTCCTGTTTTCCTCTGGAAGTTAGTGAAGCTACAGCTGGGTAGAGCTGGAGAAGAGAACAGAACAGCATGGGCTGTTGCAGCCAAATAAGGGGCTGCTTGAGGAAATTGAAAAGCCATATACTGCTTAAAGAAAGAGATGATATGCTCTTTTCTACCACTGATCTCAAGCCCTTGCTACAGTATAAAAACAGGGCTGCAGGCAGAAGGCAGTTTTTAGCTACAGATGTGTAAGGTAGCTCCAGTGCAGTCTCTGTGGCTGTGTATCCCCATATTGCCCTGTTCCACCCCCAGCAGAGTGGTGTCTTGGGGTTTGTAGCTGTGTGTAAGCTGTTCAGAATTCAGTGCAGGCTCCTTCTGAGGACAGGTTTCTCTTGCCAGCCCTCACAAGGGGTACCTCTACCTTGTGAACCCGTTGTTTCTGACTGCTGTTGCTCGGCAGGACAGCAGGCGAAGGGGGCCACTGCTCACTACATGGAACAGCAGGTTAAACGCACAGGGAACTTCCTCCAGAGGCTGGCAGACTTGGCATTGACCATGTGCCTTGCCCAGATACATAAGAGGTAGCTGCATTCCTGTTGCTGCCTTTGCAAATCCCAGTTCTGGGAAGGCTCAGCAGGGTCTTCATACTCTCTGGTATTTCCTGTGGCTTTATGCTGAGCCACTGCTTTCTGAGCAGCTGCCTAACATGCTGCTGGCATGGTGGGGGTTAACGGGGACATCACCTCCTGATCCCACTAATTGTGCTCATTTGCTGTGCTGTGGCTTCCAGCACCATTTCAGACACTGGAGGATGTGAAAAAGATGGAGCGAAACCAATGCAAAGTGGGCTTGAAGTGGCTGCTCTCCTAAATGTCAGCTGCCCAACTAAATATAACCCCGAGAGTAGAATTTATGCTTTGCACTCCTTCGCTTTTTATTGTGGGGAGAAAAAAGCCTGGAGCTCAACGGGCTGTAACTTTAATAGGTCATTCCAGCCAGTGCTTACCTTTACAAAATCCTGCTAACGCTGGGAAGACAATACAGTGATCAAAAGCAGTGATGAGATTTTTTAGCAGCATTAACCGTCATGACCTAGCAAAATGAAAGAAAATGGTTTAACAGAACTGTCAGATCCAATATAGCTAATAAAGGCATGGATAAATGTTTATTACATACCGGAGACAGATCATTTCTGTACAGAAATTGAGGATGACCTTTACTGATAACTCTTATCTGCCTGATATCCTGAATAAGAAGAAGAGAGGGGAGAGAGAGCTGTGCTATTGCTGATGTTTATGAAAGGCGGAGAAAAATTACCATTTGCAGATGATGGTTTTTAGACAAGGCCTCCCAGTAAAATAAAGATATGGAACTGTTCATTCTGTGCAAGGGACTCCAGGCTCTGACCTGGCTGCATCAAATTTAATGGGTGTGTCCAACTGGGGCACTTTATGGAGACTTGATTTTCATACATTTTATGTATGTGCATACACACATTCTTGTATGTTTGTGTATGAGTCCGTGTTTAGGCTGCCCTGAGCCGCCTTCCCTCCGGCTGGGTTTCTGTGCTGAGCACCAGTAGCTGAAAGCAGATTTCCAAGGGAGGCCAGTTCCCAAAAACTCCTGCTCAAACTCAGCAGCCAGACCTCTGGAAGAAATTAGAAATAGACACCATTTATTTTGAACTGTAGATGGCATGTAAGCTTCTTGAGGCAATCTGCCTTCTCTGTTCCCATTCCATACAAAGCAGCACGTGAGGATTTGAAACACAGGTAATTGCCAGTGCTGAACCTGTCAAGTGAGGCTGCAGCAGGTAACTCCCAGTTTCCTGACAGCCAGGTACACATGGGAGTAAAGGAGCAGACAGGTCAGCAGGCTGCCTGAAGCACCAGGAGTGGGCTAACAGAGTTCTGCTGTCAGGCAATCAAAGAACAAGTTAAATGCAGACTTTTTCCCCTTCAGCCTAGAGTTCAAGCCCCAAACCCCTTGTTTTCCTGGTGTTCTCAGTGTGATGTAGGATTGATATGCTGAAAACACAGTTGTAGCCATGAGGGTGAGCCTCTTCCAGAAGGGAAACATCACCAGCTACCTGTCAAACAACTGCCTGGAATGAGATGTGAGTGAAATCGGAATCAGGCCTACTACATGCAGTTAATCATAAATAATGCTGTCTCGGTAATGGCTGCAATTAGTTATGAACTTCAATCATTGCTACCGTTTCCATGTTGGCCAATTATGCTGCAGGAATTACCAAGTAACCCATAGCACATTAGCTCTCTGTACTGCCATTGTGGGGAGGGCTCAGGTCACCGGCTCCTCGCAGGATGAATTAGCACAGCTCTCCCTGCACAATGGTGCTAGGCTGATTTACAGGGCTGGAGGCTGCCCCTTTGTCTGCTGGGGGTGTATCAGCAGCGCGCTGGAATTACAGCTTTGCAGGGGAGACCTACCCAGCCTTACAGGAACAATTGGAAGTGCCTTCTCCCTGGCTGTGCATGTGACTTACTAGATACTGCCAGTAATTCTTAGTTCTGGGGGTGGTTCAGCAATAAGCTGGAATCAGACTTTAAATGGTGCAATTTGAAGCTGGGAAGAGAAACACAAATAATGGGCTCACCTGACTCTAAAGTGTAAAAGATTAGCAATTTCTTAAACTAGTGCTGATGAGAGGTTTAAAAGTTCCATAGGCACCTGCCCTACAGCTGATGGAATGCCTTTTGTTTTGGTTTGCAGAGATGTGTAGGACTGCTGTCCTCTGAGGGCAGGAGTGCTTGTATTGCTGTGGGGCATCACCTGGCTGTAAGCCTTGGCCAAACAAGGCAGGACAGCTTGTTCCTGTTCATACGGTCCATGCCTTGATGCTCTTGATGCTCTGTCACTTGATTTCTCAAGAGAACAACTGACTTGGCTCTTATGAGAACTTTTGTTCAGCAAGTTATATGGAAAATACTATCCTTGACTGCTGAAAGGCATTTCTGTGTTGGTAACCATAAATCCATGGTAGCTGAAGTGTTTGAGTGCTTGAAAGCTTCCAGACCAGGCCCACAGCCACACTGTATTGTTTTGGGCGAGAACAGCACTCTAAAGGCTTTTCTTGATGAGCTCTCCAGGTCCAAGTTCTGTTACTCTCATAGATGCAAAGCCTGAAGATCTCATACCTGGGGTGCTCTGGGGTTTCAGTAGGAATTACTTTAAAGCAGAAAATCTTGGGGAAATTAGTTGCAGTTTTAAAACAGAATATTTTGTCAAAATCAAATTTATTTCAACAAGGAACAATCACTCTAATGGCTGAGAAGAATGCAAAGCTTCAATGAGGTATGAATAGCTGTAAGATGGTACAATTACCACCTCAGAAACAATATATTTGTAAAGTTAATTCCTCTTGAACATGAACAATCTCCTTACACTTGACCCCTCTCTATTGCCTCTTCCATGCTTGAACTCTCCTTGAACTTTGTAGATCCATCTTGAGAGTATGATATGGCCATCTCTTTTGCATCTGGTTATTTTAGCTCCAATTTGCAGCCCTAAAATGGCAATTATGGTGATATATTGCTCAAGTCACCCGACATGGATGAGTATCGGGATCAGTGCGTTTATGCACAGGAGTAGTGAATGGAGACTACAGCTATGATTTTAAATTACTTGATTAATTCTGAAACAACACTTCAGAGTCCATTACATCCAGCAGGTGTTGGGGTTCAGGCTGCACTCCCGCTGCATATTCAGGCTGCCTTCCCTCAAACAGCACAAGCATGTCATCTTTATTGCCCCCTCTTTTTTTGTGTGTCCAGCATTCCTTTCCTCCCCCTTGCTCCTCCTTTCAAATCTTCCCTGACTTTTACAGCAGGACAGAAGGGGCAGGTTTGGGCTAGAAGTGTCCCTGCTGAGGCTGCTGGCCTCTGTCAGTCTGTCCCTTATCCCGTGGGCAGTACTGCCAGGAAGGAGAAAACAAGAGCAAAGCACAGAAATCATCTCAGCTTCAGGGCTGACTGGATCCGGATAAAGCGGGGAGCACCGGACTGAAAACTCTTGCCATACATCACTCTGTAAGGACAGCCTTT
Source organism: Fringilla coelebs (assembly GCF_963513975.1). Classification (NCBI taxonomy): domain Eukaryota; kingdom Metazoa; phylum Chordata; class Aves; order Passeriformes; family Fringillidae; genus Fringilla; species Fringilla coelebs. The sequence goes on from NC_140032.1 coordinate 72,804,399, forward strand.
TGTAAGGATCACTTGTCAGGGGGCTTTATTATGTGCTTGTTGCCTTTATTGGAGTCTTTGTGGCCTGATCCTGATGTGCTCTGTGTCTTGTTTCAGCCAGAATAATTGCTGCAGTTTGGGGAGTTCAGCCCAGCAGAGCTGCAGGCTCCGACAGAGCAACAAGACCCTATTCAGGGAGAGCACTGGAACGACTGCTCTGTGGCCAGGGTGCTCCTTCCCATGAATAAGGGGACAAAAGTCTGGGGCTAATGAGAAGCGCGACGTTGGAGTGTTTGTTTTGAAGACAGTGCCTCATTCTGCAGGCTGCACTCTGGAGGCAAGGGAAATTCTGTCTGGGGTCAGGAGTCTCCCAAAGGAAGGGGCTTCTGTTTGCCCTGAATGTGTAGCTCTTCCCAGCAGAGGTGACAGCGCATGAACCTGCTCTGGAGTCCATGGAAATCACTGGGAGCCTGTCTGCATCATGGAATGTGCCCTAATAGGACAAGCACAACGCTTGGCTGAGCTGTGTGGGAGGATCTACTCCGAGACATTCATGGGGGATGCAAGGGGTGCAGGGCTTGCCCCAAGGCTCTGCTGGAAAGCATTCCCAGCTCAGACCCACTGAGGGAGTGGAGGGATGGTCTCTACAGAGCTCCGTAGAAAGCTCCTCAGGGATCAGATGAGAATAGTCCTGGACATCCTGGGGGGCAGATAAAAAGTAGTTCTGCAGTTCTTTACCCTAATTAGGGTTCAAACCTCTGAACCCCAGAGCCTGTCAGGGTAATATCTGACATGGCCTAGAAATGCAAAGGATTGGGTTGGGGGAGTTGTGGGGTTTGGGTTCCATTGCTTTGGGAAAATACCTAGTTTTTTCTATCTTTTTGTCCCCCTGGTGCTTCATCAGACTTCACTTTCATTTTTAGGGTAGATAGAAAATAGTGTGCCAGCCAGCAGCAGAGGTGACTGTCTGTCCAGAGCCTGCTCTGCGCAGGGAAAACCATTCCTTGGGAAGCTGTTCCTGACCCGGGGTTGGTTCTGTGCAGTCGCCCCGCTCCGCACAGCCACCTCTCCTCCCACCCATGCCAGCGAGGAGGCTCCTGCACGGGGGCTCAGGCAACTGCCAGCATTCGCTGCAACACCCAAGCCAGGGGTTATTTATATTCCAAATCCCATTTTTCAGCACTGTCAATTTTTCCCTTATGGGCAAGCGCAAAGACAGTTAAAGGGACTTTTGGTGACATCCCCCCTGTTTAATGAAGCTTGGAGTTATGGGCAAGTGACTCGAAGTGCCGTTATTATCTGCATGAGCGGGCGAGGCCGAGGGTCCAGCGGTGTGCACAGAGCTCCCACAAATGTGCACATTGATCATGGCTAATCAGAGCGCCCGGGTCAGGGGGGCTGCAGGGATGGAGAGTGCTGGAAAAGCTGACAAATGAAGCAGCAGAGCTTTGGGTTAATGCGATATTCAAACAGAATGAGCTATTCAGTTTCTTAGGAGCTTGTCACTTTTCTTTTCCTCTGACATTTTGCTGGACACTCCAATAGGGAGACAGGGGGACAGTGAGAGTGCATGAGAGAGGAGTGTCCTAACTGGAAGGGGCAAGAAGAAGTCCTTCAAGTGGTTCTAAAGAGCAGAAGGGAAAGGCATGAGGGAGTTCTATTCTCCTGTGTCCTCCTCACTTTGCCAGTGCTTTGGACTCTAATTTTAGAGTAGAACACTTTTTAGTTGGTTTTTCCAAAAGGTGATTTTACTTTGGAACCTTTGTAATTTCTGCAGCCATCTGTTACTGTTCAGGCTGGAGTGTAGCTAAAGAAGAGATGTTTGGGGTGCTTCTCAGGCCTGAGCTGTGCTCTCCCCAGGGCTAAGCTCAGCACTGTGAGAGGTGAGGAGCTGTGTGCGATGCTGATATGGTTGATTGGTTGGTTATTTTTTCAGAACCACTGCACTGAAGGCTGCAGACAAAACGTGTGTGTCAGACACAGCATTGTTGCCTTACTTGGGTTTCTCATGACTTTCTGGTTTCTTAATAATAAATGTCTCACCTGAGGGCTTCTAAGTATCTGTTAAAAATTTCCTGCATTAGCTTTGCATGCTGGAAGCCCAGCTAGCAAGGCACAACAATTGTACTTTAAGTGGCATAAATGGTATCTGCCACATCCTGTGTGGAACTGTACAGAACAGACCATAGGTTTTGGGGTTTACTACTGTCACCCCTGCAGGGCAACAGGGGGGCTGGAGGTCCCTGCTGTCAGCTCAAGGCTCTCACCAGAGGAGGGGTCAGGTTATAGTACAGTTGAGGCTGGTGTAGTCTAAAGTAGCACCTCATACTTCAAGGAACTCTTAGCAAGAGCCTGCCTGGAATTAACAGCTGGAGAGATTTATTTGGTGCTCCCTTGGTTAGAGGGACAGAATGCTCTTAAGAGTGAGAGAGGTTTGAAGAATGCAGGGTCAGAGCTCCTGGAAGACCTTTGCCGATTCAGTAATCCTGTGGGCACGCAGTGCTGAGCTCAGCTCCTGGGAGGGGACTGGCCCGCTAGAGCAGGAGATCCTGGGAAGTGCCATAAAGCTTCCCAGGGAAAGTGCAGCACTTGACACTTGGGTCATCCCGTCTCTGTGCAGCTGTTGGTCAGGAAATCATCCTTGAAAAATTAATTAGATTTTGCTTTTTAGCGGAGTTTCATGTCTCTCAGACAACTTTGATTTCTCATGTTTTACTTTGGTTCTCCCTTCTGTTTCCTAAGCATTATCTTCTTCTTGGAAAATCTGGAAGTTAATTTTTTCCTATGTCTCAGTTACTTAAGCATTTACAGGGGGCTCTGAAATGGTTTTGCTGTTCCAGATGCAAATAACTTGTGAGTGCCCCAGCAGGACATTGCAGGGCTTGACCAGGAGAGTGTGTGAGGTTGTCAAGAAGAAAACCGTGTCACACCTGCATTGCAGGGAACAAGGAACTTTTCAGACTGCTCCCTGGAACAGTGTCACAATGAAGTTGGAAGGAAAAAGGCAGAGTGAGAGGAAGAGAGGAAACACATGGCTGTTTGCCTGGTACTTTTGGAGTGCACGACAGCTCCAGTTCAGCAATGGTGAGAGCAGCCCAGTAGTGTCACCGGGCTGGAGGCTGCAGCCTCTAAAGCTTGGGACAGCACAGCTCACATGGAGCTGACAGGAATGTGTGAGAGCAACAATGCATAACATAGCAAAGCCCTGGATTTCTTTTTCCCCACATACTGTAAAAAGCACAACAGATGGAAGGAACACCTTGGGGAAACAGTCACGGAGCTGGGGCTCAGGACATGGGAATTCAGCCGCTGAGGTGATACAAGACCAGGGATAAGCAGATGATCTCCCTCTCCTTTGTTTTGCAGATCATTTCAAGATGTTTTTCTTTCTCCCCGTTTGTTTTTACTCTCAGTTCTTCAGGGCTGGCACAGTTTCGTATTATCTCCCTTTTAGAGAGGGGCTTTCTTCCAGCACGAACCTGTCCTGAAGTACAAAAGAACAATACTGACTATTTGTTCATGCCAACAGCAGAATTATTTAATCTTCCCCGCTCTAACCAGTCCTGCAGTCTGCTGCTGCCTGCCGTGTGAGGTACCTGGCAACATTCTTCTACAACAAGCTCTCTCTCCTCATCAAGCTTCTGTCTCAGAGATGCATGTGAAGCATTTCAGTTTTTTCACCCTTTAATCAGATGCCTGACCTGCTCTGAACAGTTCTCAGCTTATGACCTCTTCCCAATAAACAAGTTTCAAACAAGCTGCCACATCAGATTTTGTGCAGGAACAATTGTGAGACAGCAAGGAAAGCTGCTCATGCCAAATAGCGCTCTTTGGGCCAGACCTTGCTCTCCTTCCCTGCAGGAATTAATTTACATTTTTGGAAAGGCACGACCATCTCACTGAAAAGAAATTATATAATTTCCCCAGCACCGAGAGATCTCCTGTTCTGTGGACAATGGAGTGTATTTAATTATGCAAAATATTTCTAGTGAGTTGTCCTGGAATGAACAGGGCACTTGTCCTGAATGTGCAGGGCACTCGGTTCTGCTGGAGTTAGGTGTGATTTCAAATGTGAAGGAAACACCACAGCCACCTGGACCACAGGTCCTTTGGTCAAGAAGAGTGTCAGAAACTTCCTGACACTCTGCCAGCGCTGTAATGCTGGAGTCTCAGAATGAGGCAGTGTGCAAGTCTTGCTGGGGAGCTCAGTAGCTCAGAGCTGGGTCTTGGTGTTGAAAGGTCTTGGTGTTGAAATTATTTTGGTGCAGGTTTATTTTTCGTCTCCTTTGTTCCTTTAATCATAATAATCAGTGGAACTGAGAGAGTGAAGAAAATGGTGATTTTCTTTTTGTGAACTCAGTTATTCTGACCAAAACTGTTACCATCTTTGGGACACTTGCTGGCAGCTTCAGCAAAGGATGCTGAAGTGAATGATTGGATGAGTGAATGATTGGCTGACACTCACTGTTTGGGCAATGGTTGAAAATACAGGTACACAGACAGGATCCTGTGCCCAGTGCTCCCTCCTCAGCCTCCTATCTCTGTTTCTAATAGCTCCTTTCACTGCTGCTGAATGCACATTGCCCCATTTTCCCTGGCAAACGGGGAAGGCATCCTGAGGCTTTGCAGTGCTGTTCTTTGCAAGGGTGGTGTGTCCGAACAAGGCACCTGGGTGCCAGCTTGGGGCAAGATGTAAATATTGTCCACCAGAATCCCAGTTCCCAGGTGTTTGAACACAGGGCGCTTGCCTGGAATGTTCTCCGCTTGCTGAGCTGGCCACTGTGCGAGTACCCGCGTTGCCTTGGCCTGGGAAGGGCAGGAACACTGGAAGGATATGGGATTATCTCCAGGTGTGTCACGGCTGGGTGTTGGCACCACCGTGCAGGTGAGCTCTGTGCACACTGCAGGGACCTGTGACAAACCATGACAAGGCTTTATCCCTCAGCTCCATAACCCAGTCTCCAGGACACCACTGTTTGCTGATCAATGTGGTTTTTCAAACTTCCTTTCCTATGGCTCCATTCCCTCATGTTTTTGAGAGATGCCAAAACTGGTTTAGCCCTGAGGTGCCATGACAAATGTTGTCAAGCAAGTGATGTAATTGTTCTTGTGCAGCCCTGGCCACGATGGCATGTGCACCTTGTCCACTGGTGACAGTCAATGCCAATAAACTTTGCTTTCCTTCTAGCCCCTTTAGATTGGAAAACCTTCCAAGATGATTGTTAATAGCTGACCTTGGACTGTTCCTCTGGTTCCTTCCTTGAGAAAGTCAGAAGAGTGAAAATGTGATTTTTCAGTGAGTACATTTGGTCCTGGTTTGTCCTGAGTGGAGGCGGCTGTGGAAGTTGGAGTGCATCCTGTGACTTCTGGGCAGTACCTTGTAGGACAGCCAGCAAACAGGAGTTCTGTATTGTGTGAAGGTGGGAGAGGACCAGCCTGGGCAAATTCTCCCTGCAGCAGCATTCCTATTTTGGCAAGTTTCTCTGGAGGAGGGAGTCTGCAATGATAATGCTCAGCTCACTCAGGCTCTCCAGATAGTCCATGGTCACGATAAAATTCTAAACACAACTTGATTTTTTAAATTATCCATGAGTACTTGGTGGGTGAGTCTTGAACATCTTCGGCTGTGCTTGCTGTTGGTAAGAGCAGAAGAGGAGAAAACAATCCTTTCAGACTTTGCAGGGTTTAAGAAAACTTGGTCTGTAGTATACCTTGACTGGACTTGTGAGCTTAAAAGGGGGAAAATGCTTCCAACCATCTTCCCCCTGATTCATAAATATTTTTCCCATCACTTCAGTGTTATAATCTCTGGTTATTTCTCTCAAGAGAAATAATATTCAGCAGTGAAAGCCAGGGCTAAGCCCTTTGCTGAGAGGTCAGGGACTATAAGAGCAGCATCCTTTGAAACAGGATCTGAGGCAGGAGACCACGATACAGCCGTGTTTGCTTGTTTGCTCAGTTTTTTTTTTTTTTTTTTTTTGTGTGTGAAATGGCTTGGCACCAGTTTATGCTTCATGTGAAATAGCTACTGTTGTCTTATTTACAGAAATTTTAAAAGCTTGATCAGAAATATGATCTCTCTAGTTTGTATGCATACTTTCCAGTAACTCAATTAAACCCCAGCTGCTGTGCAGGAGAGAGTGAGGGTGAGTCAGATCCTTTTTCTGAGGACTGTTTTTTATAGATTGCTCTTGTGCCCTCTTTGAGTGGTGAGAATTTAATTACATGGAAGGAAAAAAAAAAATCTAATACTTTGCCTGGGAATGGAAAAATCTAAGAATTCTTATGGTTTCCCAAAAATGTTTAGGACCCAATGCTGCTCTCAGCTGATGGAACAGCAGTTTTGGTGTGCAGTTCAGTGGGGCACCAGGCTCTACCCCTCTTCCTCCCCTTTTCTCAGATAACGATGGAAGTCAGCTGGAGACTTGATTCTCAGCTGGGCAAAGGAAGTCAACTCCTCCACGCCTTTTGATTGTACAGCTTGTGACTGTTCAAATCCCTGGACTTCAAGACTCTAATGAATTTTCCAAAGCTATTTTGAATAACTATTTAATTCTAGCCTTAAAGAACAAAATTATTGGTCAAATGAAATATTAGTTCATGTGAGATTGACATGTTCATTTGATTTTTTTTTATTTTGATTTTTAAAATATTTGGACAGGATTAGGCAGTGGGCATTGGAATGTCAGGAATGCACAGTTGAAACTATATCATATGGCATTAGTGCTCAAATCTCAATCCTAATTCTGATGATTTTAATAAAGGGAATTCACGCTGTCACTTCTGTCCTTTTAGGAAAATCCTGGATAATTTTTAAGGTGAAAAAATAATCGGATACAATTTAAGGTTGCTTCATTGCAATGAACCCAAAGCAAACTTGATCTGTGTAACTAGGATAAAATGCCAGCTATGTAAATTCAGCCTCTGTGGTCAGCCTGCAGGACGGGATAAGGCTCAGAGAAATGCCTCGCCAGAGGGGCTTGCTGTGCTTTGAGACTAGGGGGTTCTTGGACAGCCTTGGATTGATATTCCCATGCTGCTCTTTTCCCCCAGATAATCTGCAGGGAGTCACTTGGGCTTTTTAAAGAGAAAGCGCTTGGGAGAATCAAAAAGCCAAGATGACAAACAGTGTGTTAGACGTAATGGACGTAAATTAGAAAGCTGAAACCAGAGGTGAACATTCACATTAGGGGTTCAGAGGTGAAGTATCTGGTGGAGCTGATGACATTGCTCACATGAACCTCCTGTCCGTCCCTTCCCTTGCCTCCCTTGGTCTCAGCATGCCTGCTGCTGTCTGCATTTCCATCAGCCCTGGCACCCTGCTGCTGCAGAGCGCCAGCCTGGCTCGGGTGCCCTGCAGTCAGTCCCACAGCTTGGCACGGCCAGGCCCGCCCTGACCCCCGTCATCTGCTCCTCTCACAGGTTTTGGATCTGCGCTGGCTCCTCGGAGTGTTCTGCTCCAGAGCCCCAGTGCCGATCCAGAGCTCCAGGCACGCAAGGTGCGATGTGGCTCAGTGCTTTAGGAGTTACAGTGGCAGCAGTGCTGCGTTGGTGGTTGGACTTGGTGGGCTTAAAGGTCCCTTCCAACCTTGGTGCTTCTGGGGTTCTATGACTGTATCTCTTGCTCAGTCCGTTTCCTGAACCCTTTTGGGAGGGTTTTCCTGGCTGAGGGCAGTGCAGAACCTTGCAGGGCAAGTGGCTCCGGCAGCGTGGATAGCCCAAGGCAGCAGTGCCGTGCCCTGGCGGGGGGAGCGTGTCCAACCTAGCCTGTCACCAGCAGCTTGTCCTCAAGCACTGGCCAGAGCCTGGCTCAGCTCCTGGAGTTTAAGCCTGTCCTGGATCCCGAATATTTGGTTTACAGCACTGTCAGGTTCACTTTACAAATGCTTTGTGAACTTTTTAAAATAAAGTAGTGTGTGGAGGTACATTTCAATCACTTGAAATGCTGTTTGTGAGAACAAAAATGCCCCTTTCCCATGGCTGTGCTTTCTTTTATTAGTGAAATTTTAAGACTGGCAAGTATTGAGAAATTCCTCAATTTTGAAATTCATCATCTGAAGCCAGAAGACTATTGAATAAATATGTAGTAGTTTCTTGCCTTCTACTTGATGCATAATGTCTTGCTATTTAATTCCATTTGTGAATCGAGGCCTTAGAGCTTCAAGGCAGTCTTAGGCTTCCCTCGTGTCAGTTTCTGTACTGCCTTCAGTTGGTTTATTGATCTGAATCACTACGTGGTGCGCCAGTTCGTTTGTAGTCTCACATATTAAGGTGAGGAGAACGCTGGGCATTCTATCCCGGCATTTCCTGGCCCGGCACTCGGCGCCCTTCGCGCCGGGAGTGACCAGCAGGGGGCGCTGTCCTTGGCTCATCAGTTGGGGCCCTCGGGCACGCCTCACGTGGCTCTCGCGCCCCCCTCACGGGGCCCTCGGGCACTCCTCACGTGGGCCTCGCGCGCCCCCCCCCCCCCCCCCACGGGGCCCTCGCGCCCCCATCACGTGGCCCTCGCGCACGCCTCACGTGGCCCTCGCGCCGCCTCCGAGCCGCGGCGCGTGCGGCTCCCCTCACGACGCGGCGGGAACGCGCTCCCCTCAGGCGCGAGCGGCTCCTCTCACGGCACGGCGGGAAAGTGCTCCCCTCAGGAGGTGAGCGGCGCCCCTCAGGAGGCGCTGGTCCCGCACGTCCCTTCATCCCTGCGACTCCGGCTAAATTCTTTCGGTAAGAAGACTTTACTTTCTCGGGCGGGGATTGTTCCCCGGCATTTTGGGCTGCCGAGTGGCGCCTGGCCAGGGCTGCGGGTGCCCTCGGGATGGAAGTGTGGGTCTCAGTTCTTTAAAGCCCAAGTGATGGTCCTGCTGCTTCCAGTCTCACAGGCTGGGTTTGAGGAAAACGGGTTTTGGCTGTTTTGGGAAACAGGTGGGTTTGTGTCCAAAGGGCAGCAGCCGGGCTGCAGGCTGTGTCCCAGGCTGGAGGCCTGTTTCACTGTCTAGCTGGGAAAAAAAGGGGATTTCTGTCCTGTGGAGTGATTTTCAACGCAGGTGTATTTTGCCCTGTATTGTGCTTAGAGGTTTAAGACTCAGTGGGGTAGTGTGGGTTTTTTTTGTGTTTGTCTCTTGCGCTTTGTGTTCATGAACATTTCCTCTAATGTGCTCTTCAGATATTTCTGTGTTTTTAACTAGGTTTTTCTTTTATTATTTGTTCTGTTTATCAATATTATGTGTGTAAGAGTGCTGGGGAGGGGTTTTCTACTGTGTGTTCTGTTCCACTGTTACTATTAAGACAATGGTGACTAATTTGGGGCAAGTGTGTGTAGTAATATATTAATGCTACATTGAGTCCACCAGGTTTGCAAGTATCTACACGAGTTGTGTTGTGTTATCTGAAGAAAGTAGTAGTTAGTGCGTTTTTTGTTGGTGGATATACAAATTGTTGAGGCTCTTGGGTTCTTTCCGTTTTGGGGGGGGTTTGTGTTTTGTTTTTTTTTTTTAACCTTTTGTTTTTGATTGTGTTTTTGGAGGGTGCTTGAGATTTTTGTTTGTTTGGTTGATTTTTTATTATGTGCCTTTGTGGTTATTCATCTGGCAGATGGATTAATGCATTTAGTGGAGGTCGGGTGGCAGAGTGTGTGTGGAGTGCAAGCAGTGATCTGCGTTTAGCATTTCTTTCCTGTTTGTGTGGTGGTGCACAACAGAAAAAATAAATTGAAGCCCTGGGAGCTTTTGGGTGATCCTGAGTAGAAGGAGTCGTTGCAGGTTGTAAACTTTGTAACAAGCTCTTGTGCTAAAGATTGGGAAACAGTTGCACCTGTTCCTCAAAGGCAGGCCTTCAGCTGCGAGGGTTCCTTTACTGTCCCCGTATCTCCACATAAGGAATGTTTGGGATCGGGTAAGAGTTCTTACCGGAATATTTGGTTTACAGCACTGTCAGGTTCACTTTACAAATAGTTTGTGACCTTTTTCTAATAAGCAGTGTGTGGAGGTACATTTCAATCACTTGAAATGCTGTTTGTGAGAATAAAAATGCCCCTTTTCTATGGGCTCCCCTCAGGAGGGCGAGGCGGGAAAGTGCTCCCCTCAGGGCGAGGCGGGAAAGTGCTCCCCTCAGGAGGGGGCGAGCGGCTCCCCTCAGGGCGAGGCGGGAAAGTGCTCCCCTCAGGAGGGGGCGAGCGGCTCCCCTCAGGGCACGGCGGGAAAGTGCTCCCCTCAGGTGGGAGCGAGCGGCTCCCATCAGGGCACGGCGGGAGGCGCTGGTCCCTCACATCCCTTCATCCCTGCGACTCCGGCTAAATTCTTTCGGTAAAAAGACTTTACTTTCTCGGGCGGGGATTGTTCCCCGGCATTTTGGGCTGCCGAGTGGCGCCTGGCCAGGGCTGCGGGTGCCCTCGGGATGGAAGTGTGGGTCTCAGTTCTTTAAAGCCCAAGTGATGGTCCTGCTGCTTCCAGTCTCACAGGCTGGGTTTGAGGAAAACGGGTTTTGGCTGTTTTGGGAAACAGGTGGGTTTGTGTCCAAAGGGCAGCAGCCGGGCTGCAGGCTGTGTCCCAGGCTGGAGGCCTGTTTCACTGTCTAGCTGGGAAAAAAAGGGGATTTCTGTCCTGTGGAGTGATTTTCAACGCAGGTGTATTTTGCCCTGTATTGTGCTTAGAGGTTCAAGTCTCCGATTGTGGAGTAGTATGGGGTTTTTTTTGTATTTGTCTCTTGCGCTTTCGGTGATGTTTGTGTTCGGGAACATTTCCTCTAATGTGCTCTTCAGATATTTCTGCGTTTTTAACTAGGTTTTTCTTTTATTATTTGTTCTGTTTATCAATATTATGTGTGTAAGAGTGCTGGGGAGGGGTTTTCTACTGTGTGTTCTGTTCCACTGTTACTATTAAGACAATGGTGACTAATTTGGGGCAAGTGTGTGTAGTAATATATTAATGCTACATTGAGTCCACCGGGTTTGCAAGTATCTACACGAGTTGTGCTGTGCTATCTGAAGAAAAGTATCACTTCACGCATTTTTTGTTGGTGGATACACAAATTGTTGAGGCTCTTCGGTTTTTTTCTGTTTAGGCTTATTTGTTTTTTAACTTTTGGTTTTGGTTGTATTTTTGGAGGGCCTTAAGATTTTTGTTTGGTTGGTTGGTTTTTTATTATGTGCCTTTGTGGTCACTCATCTGGCAGATGGTTTAATGCATTAAGTGGAGGTCGGGTGGCAGAGTGTGTGTGGAGCGCAAGCCGTGATCTGTGTTCAGCGTTACCCTCAGCTGTGCCCCAGTCGCTGCCTTTGGCGTCTATGCTGGAGGTGGGCACAGCAGTGCTGCAGGGGCTGCGAGCTCCCCCAGCTGCCCTGAGCCCGTGCTATGGCATTACGTGAAGGGATGCACCTGTGAGAGCCATCGATCCCAGGCCATTTAGAGATGTCCCTGCTTGTTATAGTATGTGTAATGTACTCTAACCAGCTCTTAACTGCTAATGCCATGTATCTTCCCTGTGCCACAACTTCGTTTCAACATGTGAGCTTTAAACATGTGAGGGTTTACTAAACAATAAAAAAAACCAAACAAACAAAAACAACAAAACCGTGCAACAGAAAAACATCCTACCTCCAAAAACCCCCAACAAACAACAGAACCTAACTTTACTCTGAAAGTACAACGTCTGGTTCTAGGTGTTTGTAGTGTCCAAGAGTGATGCTTTGGGCTTTCTCAGGTCTTTAAAAAGAATTGGTTTTTGGCTGACACTTAAGGGAGCAAATGTTGGGGGTTTGTTGGTTTCGTTTTGACTTGTTAGTTTCTGGATTCTTTCTTGCTTGTGTGGTGGGGCACAAGAGGAAAAATAAATTTAAGCCCTGGGAGTGCAGGGCTTTTGGGTGATCTTGAGTAGAAGGAGTCTTTACAGGCTGTAAACTTTGTAACAAGCTCTTGTGCTAAAGATTGGGAAACAGTTGCACCTGTTCCTCAAAGGCAGGCCTTCAGCTGCGAGGGTTCCTTTACTGTCCCCATATCTCCACATAAGGAATGTTTGGGGTCCGGTAAGAGTCATGTTATTGGGAAGGGGTTGCAGCACTGGTTCTTTACTGGCGGGGAAGCAGAGGCCCGGGGAGACAGACAGCAGCATGTTTTGATACTGAGCTTTGGAGCAAGGAAATAATTATGACTTTATCAGTTAAGTGTCAGTCATTCTGTCTCTTGCTGTTTTGACATGTTCCATTCTAGTGACTGGTGGTAAAAGAGATGAGAGTGTTAGGGGGGTTTGAAGGGAAAATTTTAATGGAGGGAAGCAAGGGGAGAAAAAAACCTGTCGAAGACAATTTCTGGCAGGCGGTTGGGTTCCTGGTGCAGACAGATTGGCTGATGTTGATTGTTGACAGCTTCTGCAGCTTGCTAATTACAACTGTAAAAAATTCAGGTGAATGACAGGAACTTGAAATGTTAATTCTGCTTTTATTATTTTGCAGCTGCAACTGTTAGTTGGCTCTTGCTGTAATTGATGGACACTGCCAGTTGCTTAGACAGATGGGAATTAATACCGGTGTTCCCATTAGAACTCACCATCGCAGTCACACTGGCTTTGAACTGGGTTGATGTGTGCAAGAGAGTGTGTGTGGAAGGAGGAAGCGTGGCTCCTGCCTGCAGAACTTGCCTTCCAGGGTGTTGAAGCCATCCATCCAACACAGAACAGATGAGCTGCTTGCCAGGTTAGTACGTGCAAGAACAGGCCCTCTGTTTGCTCTGAACTTCTGGAAAAGGTTACATGTTGATAAATGCTGCCATAATAACATGGGTGTCTTAAGACTTGTGTTAAGTTGTTCTGATTGTTCCTCATCAGAAATGCAGCTGTCATCTTGGCTGGTGTCTCCTGCTGGTGGTCACCTGCTCACCATGTGAATTGGGAACTATAATGCTGGTTGAAAGCAAAATGCTAGAGGTAGGGTAAGTCAAGCAGTTAAAAATGTCAAGTAGTAGAGCAAAGGAGCAATGGGTCAGGGTTTTTCCAAAGCCGAGGTGTAATCTTCTAGGTGGAAGAAACGATTAAGAGAGTTGTAGTTGTTTGACTGATCTGCCCCTGAGCCTGCTTTCCATATGGGTAATTTCCTGGTCTCTGAGTATGGATTTGCTTCAGCCTTGCAGGGTTGGGTTGCTGAGGGAAGAAGTGGCTCAGTTTGTCTCTCTGAGGACCTATTCCTTTCCAGAGGTTCAGTCTGTGGGAGTGAAGCAAGTCAGCATGTGCAAAGAGCTCTTCGTATGGGGAGGGAGCTGCAGAAGTGTCGGTCCAGGTTGCTGAAACCTTGACTGGTTTTTGACCAGCGAGATGAGTCCTTCAATTCCAAGTCCTCAGATGCTTGGCTTTGTTTTTTTTTTTAGCAGTTTGCAGAACACATGGCTTTGAGGTGGTGTGGAAAATGCTTCTTTCCTGGATGCTGAGAGTTTGCGGTGAGTGGGACTCTCATCCCTGGAGGCGTTTGTGAGCTCTATTACAGGTAGGCTGACAGAACACACAGCACTCAGCTGGAGCTGCCAGTGTCCCTACATGCTGGTTTGTTGGTTCCATGCAGGGCAGGTCATGCACACACGGTGCCCTCTCCTCCTCCCACATCTCCTGCCATCAAATCCATGCCTGATGCTCAGACCCAGTAGGTCTGGCTGCTCACTCAGCCGAGGGGCTGAGGTGTGAGCAGTGCATGGGAGCCCCTCCCTGAATCCAGCCGCAGAGCTGTGGTGTGCGTGGCCGTGCGCTCGCACGCAGCACAGGAGATGTTTGACGCTCAAGGTAGGAGCGTGTTACCCACTGCTATGCCAATTACTGGATATTAATGGCAGGATAGCATGCATATGCCTAAACTGGGAAGCAGAAGGTTAATAGACGAACAGCACCAGAAGATCCCATTTATCAGTTTCTATTTATCTCTCCTTGGGAGGTGGCAGGTTTACAGTAAATACCTTCTGTCCTCCTAATTTCCTAATGATGGGGATAATGATGGAGAATGGTGAAGTCATTAACTGGGACAGCCTCTGTGCATCACTCTGTCAACCACATCTCTCCAAGACCTGCAATGAAAAGTGATAGGCCCCAGCTGTTCACCAGATTCTGTTCCCTTCCCCCTTCCCCATGCTCAACCCCAGTTGCAGGCTTAGCAATTAAAAAACAAGGGGAAAAAAATGAGACCCAAGACCTGAAAGACACAAGCCAGTCCTTTTTTATGCTATGCTAGGCATTGATAGCCTACTGCCCTGTACTTGGGTGTGAGTTGGCCCCCATTCCAATGCTCCCAGTGAAATGCAGTGCTGTCCCCAAACTGGGTGGTGTCATTTGGGCCAGGTGTGCAGTTCTGGAGGGAGGAATATGGGCTGGTGTGAGTGGAAGCCGGAAGAAGATTGTGCTTCTGGAGCACGGGCACTGGGTTTCCTTGGTCCTGCTTCCCATTTTTGCCTTCTCTGGAAGAACCTGTTCAATGCCTGTAAAAACGGCACCAGTTCTCTGTGTCTGATTCTTGTGTCCTGGGGTACTGATGGATTTTGGGGCTTACCAATGTCACGTAGAACTGTGGGCAGCACAGGGGATGGGCTCTGTTTCTAGATCCCACTGCTTGAAGTTCACAGGACAGAGAAGTGTTCCTGGAAGATGAACCGAAGTTCAAATGAAGATGCATGTAAGTAAATTATTGCTTTGAAAAGATTGTCCTTTTTTTCCCATTATGACGTTTCTATGTAAGTGACTGTTGAAGTTTTTTATATTTGTTTCACTTTTGGACAGTGGCTGGGGGTTGATAACTGTTTTCAGGGAGTTAAGAGTGATTTGCCATTTATAGCAGCCATGTGTTCATCCGATGAGGGCCTGTGATTATGGCCAGCCCTATTTTGAGCAGGCTGTGGCCTGGAGCACCACATGGCAGAGCCACCCAGTCATCCTGCGGGTGGTGCCTTTTGGTCGTGACTGCCACATGCTGTGCCTGAGAGTCTGACCTTCTGCCTGGGTGCGCTCTGCAAAGAGAGGTCTGCCTCAAGTGAGGTTTTCCTGTGCATTCACAGTGTGCTGGGCTCATAAAAGAACTCCGGAGCTGTGGGAGCTTTGTGTTAGAAGGGTTCATTAACTTTCAAATGTTTCAATTGAGAAATTTCAGAGCTCAGCATAGACCAGGGTGGCTGGCTTAGCCAAGAGTGTCCCCTGACAGTCAGGTACAGATGTGATTGCTAGTCAGAGCACCGTAAGAAACCTAATAGTCTCCCAGCAAATGTCATACTTGAGCTGGAAAGGATTAAAGCAGATAGCCCGGAGAGGCTGTAAATAATTTTTATTGGGCTTTAAGAACTAGGGAGACAAGAGGAGCCTTTACCTTGTAGCTTGCTAGGAATTGTGCCTGCAGGCTTGCAGAGTGTATGCAGTGGTGAAAGAAAGGGTTCTGGGACTGGTCTTAATCTGAGCAGGTGCTTTAACTGTGTTCTGAAGTGCATTGTGCTGGGGTAGATCATGGTGGTACAAAGGGGTGTTTTTCTGACTGCTGTCTCTGGTGTCTGAGCCCTGAGACATGAGAAATGCAAGGCAATGGAAGACTTTGCTGTTTGGGAGATGTGATGTTAGCTAGTTAGCACATGACACAAATGGAATGTAAATGTTTCCTGTACACTTCCTTCTTTATTTGCAAATGCTAGATGCTTCTCTTTGCTGTTCAAACCTACTGAGTTTGTTTTTTGTTTTGTTTTTTAAAACTCATGCTAATCTTTTAGCTTTGTGCTGGGGAGTCTTCTCCCAAGGGAGGGGAGTTGAGTTAAACACCTCTGGTATCACTTGGTTAATAACTTTGTGCCTCCGGTCACAAATTTTGAGACTGGGGAAAGAAGAGTTTGATTTCATGTGTGATCATGCAGGTCCGTCTGTTTAACCTTGTTAGCTTGGTGCAGCTTAGGGGCTGATGTTTGACCGTAAGTCTGTCCTCCAGCTTTGTTTTAGACATGTGAGAGGTGCCGGTTCACTGGATTCCTGCCACTCCTAGGACAAGCTGCAGGGGCTCTTTGATGGTTTTTCAATGTTGTGACCCTTGCTGGGTTGTTTCTGGCCAGCTGGCCTTGCCTGGGTTCTCCTCAAGAAAGGCTAGCCCAGTGCTCTCAGTGAGGCCAAGCCTTGTGGATTGCAACCCTCTTGTGTTGCAACAGTTCCCGTAGGAGCTCCTAGCCAAAAGTTAGAATCTTGTGGGTTGTTAAAGTCTTAACTTGCTCTGGTCTGTCATTTGCAAGCTGAGTGGTCCAGGGGTGAAGTCCGTGCTTGTGTTGCTGTGGCCAGCCTGTGTGCTTTTGACAGCTCAAGCTTGATACAAACCAGGCTGCATAGAACATGTGATATTACATAGCTGTTGGCTTCTAAATAAGAAAAATCGTATTAGTACTTCGATAAGCCATCTCTATGGTAATTTCAGGAATGCATGAGGTGGCTGTTCTTCCTGGGAAGAAAGAGCTGACAGATCTTATACATAAACTAACTGTAGGGAAGACTTAAGAGCCTAGTAAGGAGGAGAGTTTTACTTCTTTGAGTAATGTTTGATGGGGAAAATAAAGGCATGACCAATCACCTACCACTGTGGAAATTTATTTGGGTAGGACAATATCTACAGCACCAAATCTTGAGGAGGATGGCTGCTGTTAGAGATATTGCTGGTCAAGTGAAAGAAATGTCACTGGAGCATTGTAATAGCTATCTGAAATAATTTTCTCAATTATGTGTAACATACAGCAGTCGATGACTTAAAAAATTATCCTATCTGACAGGACAAAGGCAGCAAAAATGTTAAATTTAAGATGATTTTTAAAGGTGCAGGATGTACATGCTAAACCTCTGGCTATTGAGGGTTGAAAGGAAACAGGAGTGGCTGTTGGCAATGAGCATTTAGCTCTTTACTACTTGCCTGACTACATCTGGTTCTGGCTGCTGCACACAGCTACAGCTTCCAGAGGGAAGCGTAGCAGTGCCTCTGCAGGACGTTATGTCTGTAGGACATTATGGATAAACCTAAGGTTTTGCATGGATTTCAGTGGACTCTCGCTTCCAGATGAATGGTGTAAAAGGAAGCTGTCAGTGGTGTTTTGCTTGAGTAACTAAATTGTTCCTGCTTCTGCTGGACGAGGTACTAAAGTTTGGATTCAGTAGGAGGCACATGCTCCAAATGGCAGTGCTTATTGGGGCTTTTCTGTACTGCTCAAATATGGGAGAACTCATGGACAGCTGTGGAGAAATGTGAAATAAAGGCAGGGAGCTGTTAAATAAGATGATGATAGCTGTTTTAAGGAGAAGGCAGCTGAGTATCCAGTGTATCCCACTGACTGCCTCAGCTCAAAAGCACTGTCCAGTGCTGCATTTGCTACGGCACTGGGATGTTTAAAGGGAATTCCAAGAGCTGTAGAGGGTCTCAGCTATCTACCACTTCTCTCTTCCTGAAGAGCTGTTGTGATTTGTCTTGATATGAAGGAGCCTTCTACTCGCTGTTCTCAGAACCTGCACGGTATGAATCTGCCCTTGCTGCCCTCGATACTGACTCCTTCAAGTCCTATGGTAAAGAGTTAAAAACCTTTGGTCAAGACTTAGGCTTTCACTGGGTTGTATTTCATTTGTAATTTTAACCTTTGATAGGATATTTTCCTTATTCTGTGTGCGTCTTTCCCCTTCCCATCTTTGCTCCTGCTAGCAGAGGAAACCTATGCAGTTCTGTCCTGCTCCCATTTTTCAGATAAACCATCCATGATACAGGGAGCTCGAAGCTCAATGGACTGTGCATGCAGCGTTGTTGGGGTAAGCGCTGTAAGAAATAGGCAGCACTGTGGTGCAGAGCTCTGCTTGTCTGTTCCCGGTGCTCTCAGTCATGGAGTATGTGCTCACATACTCCATCAGCTGCTGTTGGCTTGCCTGCCTACACAGGCTAAATGTAAGGCCCCCAGTGAACATTTCTGTCACTTTTGCTGTTCTGGCCACTTTGCTTAATCAAAGAGCTGGAAGGAAAGCTCTCATTAGAGAGGCTTCCTCGGTTGTACAGAAGCCTCTGCTTGGCTAATTGAGGCTTTAGAGAGCTCGTGGTTCTGGTTGGGGTTGGTCTGCTTGATGTGATCTGGGCCTGAGGCAGAATAAAGCGAGCAGACTTAAATGATGTCTGAGCTAACATGATGGCTGGAGATGAACAGGGTTGTGTTCTGTAAGGCTGTTGCTGAGAGACTACAGAGTTTCTTGCTGAAGCAGTAAACTGCTGGAATGTGCAGTGGCTGGAGAGGTAGTTGGGAATACATAGGTGAGAGTCTGCACAGGGTGAATTGATCACTTTCTGCTTCCGTGTTCGGTGGTTGGAGCTCAGGCCCCTCATATCACATATTGGAGGAAATAAGGGTGCAAGGCAAGCTGGGCTGCAGAGCCTGCAGTCTGAATGGAGGAAGGAGGTAAATTACATGGAAAAAGGTGTAAAGGATAGGGGGACAGAGCTAAGGCCTCTAGCTAATGTATCTTTAGTGCTCAAGGCTCTTACGCTTCTGGAACAGTGTAGCCTAGTCCATTTTGTATGGACTAGACTAAAATACAGACTCTGTATTTTATTAAATTTTTTTGTGTAGTACTTGAATTCAAGATCCTAAAAGTTGCCACCTGAGAATGAGTGAACAAGGGGAATTATTCCAAAGGACTTGTTTTAAATTAGATCAGTAGAACTTAGGGCCTTAATAGTTGGTGTCCTAGAGAAGAAGTGTGATGGATGAGATGAAAAAGAGCACTTGCTCTTTCAGGGTATGGGAAGTCTTCCTCTCTGGTCAGTGACTTGAGTGAATCACACCTGAGCAGGGTTCCTCTGTTGTGGGCCAAAGGCAGTGGTCTTAATGGCCATGCAAAATGTGGAGTTGCCAGGCTTGCTTTGGAGGGCCCTGGCTTGTAGGTGGGTATGCCCTGGATGTTCTGGGTGGTGAAGAAGTGGAAGAACAGGAGGCTCAAGGTCACGTGTTCAGCTGCGGGTGCTGAAAGCCAATCTCCATCCCAAGCAGAGTGTCTGAGCAGAGGTTTCAAGCTCTGTGTTTTCTGCAGCTTTTGGACAATTGTGTTGCAAAGGATTTAGCAGTCATTGAAAGAGTTGGAGGGAGCAGTTGCTGCTGTTTGGGAAGCGTTGATCCTGGTGCCTGGGCAGGAAGGCTCCCTGCTGTCTGAGCAGTGTCTCTGGTCATGTGGCAGGGTCCTCCTTCCCTGTGGGAAAGGAAATGGACCAGCTACCAGGTGCCTAGAATTAGAAATTAAGCTGCCCAGAGAGAGGATGCAACCAGTGCAGGTCAGTTACTGAGCAGGGTAAAGATGGAATCCATTTCCAAGTGGAGATGGAGAGAAGGACAAAGGGGAAGGGTCAGTGGGGGGTGTCCTTTGGATCTTTACCTAATTCCCATGCAGTATTCCTCATTGGGCAGGCCTTGTTAAATGTGTCTCAGTAGGTCTGGCCTGTTGGGCGGGAATCAGCACAGAGACCAAGGGACAGATGGGGAAAGAAGACAGGATATACAGGAATGTACATGATGTCATCACATCAAGGGATGTGTTAACTGTGAGTTTCTTTGTTACCAGTGGGATGGTGTATTAGTGCCTGACCTTGCAGTGAGAATTTGGCCATTCCCTCCTCTCCATTCCTTTTCCTGTTTGCTTTTTATCTTGCAAAGCAATAAAGATGCTGAAATATGGAGACTTCCTATGGGAGTGGAACTCTTCAGATTCAGCATTGCTCTGTGGAGAGAGAGATGCAGGAAGCTGTGAGGGTAGGACGAGGAGGTTTGTCAGGGAACCTTGGGCGAGGAGCTGAGATGACTGTGAGACAGCACAGTTGGGAACAGCGCTGGGTAGTTGCCTTGCTTGTGTTGTGTCACAATCTTCCCACGCCACGGCAGGTTCCAAATGTGTGACAGAACTGTGCCTAAGACTGAAGGATTCTCTGTCATACATCTGCTGTCTGTCTCCCACATATGGAGGGGACAGGGACCTTTGTTTTGGTGGTAGAGGATCCTCAGGCAAGCTGTCTGTACTGATCTGAACATATGATTTGGTGTGCCAGAGATGAAGGTGTGGCTGAGCAGTGAGGCAGCCAGGAGGGCTCCGGGAGCCGAGTGCAGGTTTGCTGACTGGTCTGACTTGGCTGAGTGACGACTTGTCAGGCGGGGGTGAAGTCTGAATGAGTGCAGAATAGAAACTTAGGGATGATTGTTAAACGCAGGAAAGCCATTCTGAGCTCAGGTAGTCCCAGAGGAGCAGATTGTTAGAGGACTGGGTGTGTGTCCTGAAGGGAGTGTCCCCATGGTCCTGCTTCATTCTGTCTCCCCTTGATAAGCTGTGTGCTGCTGGTTTCTGTCAGAGTGTGCTGGGCTGGATAGTTCTTTGGTTTGGGCTACAGCAGATGTTCTTCTGAAAGAAGCTACTGCAGAAATGGTGTAAAACAAAGGGAGCTTAGAATTCTTGAAAGTATTTCCCAGACTTTTAAGGATCTTGGACCCATGGCAGTGGTAAATCAGGGTAGTTTCTGCAAGGCAGAGCAGGCTAGTGGAGTTAGTGTATCACTCTGGCAGTATGCAGAAGCTCATAAATGTATTGGAGCTAGCTATGAATGAAACGTGTCATGTTTTGATTCCCTAAATGACTCTGAAAAGGTTGATTCAAGACTTTGCTCTTACATTGTAGTTATGGCTTTGTCCCCAGCTTGGCAGTGGTCTTTCATTGCTCACCTTTCTGATGAGAGCTGTCTTTTCCCTAGATTAAGTGATCTGTAGCCCCATGAACCCCAGAGGAGTGGGTGTGGCCAGGTCTGTCCATGAAGTCCTGCTCTGTCATGCACATCACTTGCTCTTGGTGGGTTATGTGGGTGTACTGGCTGCAGCCTTGTGTATTCCGTGTTACCCAAATACTTGTTTAGAGCCTGGCAATCTCCAAGGAGCAGGCTGCACTAATGATGACTGTGGGAAGGTGAGGAAGCTGGGGGCAGTTTTGGGTTGGTCTGGATGCAGCTGCCATTGTTGTTATCGTTTCGCTCATGTCTAGGTGAGGCTTTTCTACATAGGGTAGGACATGGTCTGTCCTTTGTGAAACCTTGAGTGCACCCTGCCCCCGTGGTGCTTTCAAACCAGAAAAAGGGTATGTGACAGTTTTGTATCATGCAGCCAACAGGAAGGAAAATAGTGTCTTAAATGACAGCCATTAAATCCACTAAGGAGACAATTCATCATGGCTGTGGAGTCATCTTTCTTGTCATCTGGGACTTTGAAAAGGTGCTCATGGTAATGCTTGCTTAAAATATGTTTCATGCTCCTAAGGACATTTGGGATTTTTTTTTCCCAGCTGGAGACCTCTGTGTTACAAAGGTACACTGGAATTTAACATATTAAGAGCAGTCAGCTAATCCTAAGACTTGCCTCTGGCATTTGAGTGTATGCTTATGTAAGTATATATACTGAAAGTGAGGGTGTGTAGTAAATTATGGACAGCTCAGGAACCAACTGACCAAGGTTGTGTAGAAGCGATGCAGTTGGGAAAAAAAACTAATGAAATAGCAAAAAAAACGGTTGCCTGAATAATCATCTCCTGGGCTGAGATTATTTTTCTATGGATATTTACTGAACTGCAATAAATATAGTGGATTTGGAAGGAGGTGAATTCTACATCCAAGATAGACAAGAGAAGGTTTAGTACAAGACAGGTTTAATAAAGAGAGTTCAGAAACTCCTTGAAACCCAAAATATGAGATTCAGCATAGGAGTTAAAATTCTAATCCGTATCAACATGTGGAGTTCCTTTTCTGTAGCAGAGTATTCAACCCTTATATACCTAGGAGTTATTTAGAACGGGAAGAAAAGGTGAGGGTCAGAACTTTTTGAGCTCTATCTGAATATGCCCAAGCGAAAGCACAGGCCTCTGTATATCTCACAGGGAGATGCATTGTGACCTGAAGGATCTGACCTGGCCCATCCTTAGATTTCCCACCTGCTCTGTGGTCAGGTAAAGCAGCAGTGCTGGACCATAGTCCATGTATTGGTCAGGAGTTTTGAGCTCCCCATGAATGCCTTTGGAGCTCAGTGCAGCTGAGTTTGCATCATCGTAAATTAAGCTCCTGCTGAGGTCAGAGGGCAGGAGCTAATCTGTAAATGAACATTCCTCAAACTCTAGTTATGCATTGGACCTTTGAGATCAGCTCTAACAAGCGTAATGCTAACTGGATTAGTTTGTTGTATGCCACTGGGAAATTAAATGTGTCTTCCAAGTTCTTGTCACTTAAGATTTGCTGTGACATTTACTGTGTTTGACAAAATGCGGGAAAAAGAGGTTCCAATTAACCAGGACATCAAATGGTGTGGATGGTGCGGTTTCTTTTGGAGGCACGATACTCAAAAGGTCAGTCTCTCAGTCAGCTGACCTCAGTTGTTTGTAGCGTTGGCTGTGGCTAATGAGTACTCAGCTCAGTCCATAGTGGGAGCTTTATGGAGGGCACATCCAGATAATGGGTGGGTGTGGGCAAATTGGCTCTTTCTGATAGCTGTGTGCTAGAGGTGGAGGGATGTGCAAACTCTCTCTTAACATAGAGAAGAAGGGACTGAATGCTAAGTTTAAGAGCCAGGAATGTCACCATGAAGTCAGTATCCTCACACCTGAGTGGGAATTGTTGCTGTCTTAGTGCTTCTGCTTGGGCTTGTGAACGGCACAGAGCCATGTGTGACAGGATGGTGGTTTCAAGGTGGAGCAGAACAATGATTCCTTGGGTATAGTACATAGAAATATATATTGCTGTGTCCACACAGAGCAGTCAGTGCTGACAACAGCCTGGAGGGAAGGTGGATAAGTCTCCTGATAGGCTGTTGTTTTTCAGCTGCTTTAAATGTTGGTATCAATCAGTTGCAGGTAACTCATTACTTGTACTAGAGTTTGTGGCAGCTGCTGGCCCTTTATGTGGGCTGTTTCCAGTGCTGGCACTGGGCTATATTATGTCTGCCTGAAAAAAATTTGCAGTTTGAAAATTAGACTTTTGGGCAGAGCTTCTGTAGATGATGTTGGATTTATACCGAAGTGACCCCCAGGAAACCATTAACGTTAAGCTGGCCAGGCACCTTCCCTTTCTGCTCAAAGCTTTTGGTGTTTAGGTTAAAAATGTGTCGTTTTTCTCTGTCCCAGCAAAACCATGTTTTACCTAAGTTTTGAAATGCACTGCAGCAGGGTTTTATTCTTCTGCTGTTAAGTGAAGCCTGATAGAGCAGTGCTGGTTGGCAAGTGGCAGCTCTTGGAGGTGGTCAGCCTCAATGCAGCCCATAGATTTGTACGCCACTGGGGCTTGCCAAATGCTTGGGAATGCCCATTTGAAAGAAATGAAAAATAATTCAATATGCTTCTGAGATCTCTGTGAACTTTACTTATTTAAGAGCTAAGGATGAACACATTCTTTGCTAGATATTCCTGCTTATTAATACTGTGTTTGTTTTCCTTCATTGAACTAGATTCCATATGTGTACTGTTTCGCAGGAGTGTCCAGCAAGTACCTGGGATATACTGTGCTGTGAGCGAGGCATCTCTAGGCAACCTCTAGGCTTTACCTTGTCTGCTTTCCACTGGGCTCTGTTTAATTCAGTGGGAGTGGAAATCCAACTTCCACTGGAGATGGGAGAGGGGAGGAAACAGTGAGAGTGAGAGGGCCGGGAGAAAGCTTGGACTATTGTAAGTTGGTGGCAGTAGGGTCACGGGCCAGAGCAAGAATAAGATAGTTGCCTTGAATTTCTGGAGGAAATAAGAACTTGGAGTGGTGGTTTGTGATACTGTCAGGCTTTTGGCTGAAGCAGACTTCCTGAGGCACAGTGCAAAAGAAATAATTTCTCAAATTAAATAGAACTCCCTGCATAACTGAAGTCATAGCAACAAAATGACCTCACTGCAACTTTACTCCCCCCTCCTTGTAGTTGTTTCTTTAATTTCGTACAATATGTTATTCTTGTTGTTTGGAATCGTGGGGAGGAGGGAGAGAGGGAAAACCAACCTGTGTAAAAATTAGCTTTGAGTTATTCCATCTGTGGACTCTTAATTTTGTCATGAAAACAGAGAAGCCTGGCAGGAAGCGAGCTTGTGACTGGCTCCATGTATCCTCTTGTCTGGAGCTGGGTAAGAAGTGTGGCATTTAGAATGAAAGCAAAAGCTTCATTTCTGGAACTCTGAGTGTTTGCCCAATTCTTTGACCATCTGTTTTTGTTGACAACCACCTCTTTGTGTTGTGCCAAAGTTATTTTGGCTTTTATAATTTGTAGATGCATGTGCGTGTGTGTATATGGTGGAGTGGTTGTGTGTCTGTGTGTGGATCGTTAGGGTGCTGCTGACTCGGTCAGACTGGGGGAAGTGGGATGTGTAGAAGTAGGTATTCTGTGAGGATTGAATTACCAGGAGAAATACAGTGAGTAATCCTGGCTTCTCTTAGAGACACTTGAGTCTTATCTGTGTTACCCTGTCAAAAGCTGCCAGCTTCTAGTGGCTGTCCTTAAGTAACTTTGCTTGCATCACAGCCATTCTGAGTACGCAAGTACTTGCCTTAGAAATGACTGCTGGGCTGAACAGTCCTGATGGAGAGCCCAGCAGCTGACTGAAGGTAGAGAGCAGCTGGGTTCCTGTCCTCTGTGGTGCTGGCGTGGAGGTGCTTAACCACCTTAGCCTCTCTTGAGCTGTGCTGCTCTTCCATTCTTACTGTCAGTTAGGGGGTAGTTACTCATTCCCTGTATCCTTCACATGATAATTTTATCCCCAACCAGTACGGATTGGAGATGTGCTGGAGCAGCTGATGTTGAGAACTCTACTGTAGAACGGCAAAAGAACTTGGAAATTCAGCCACAAAACCTAGCATGAGACACCTTTTTGAGCATATATGTGTGTTTCTAAACCTGTGTTTTCTCTACCTTGTAATAAAACGTCTTTATTTTCTTCTGAAAGCTGTGTAAGGAAGCTGACCGCTTTCTGTGCTGTTTTCCACAGTGAGTTTTTCCTGCAGTGTCTTCTGAACTCTTGTTGGCATGAGGGTAGGCCAGAGGAACATCTATAGTCCATGACAGCAGCAAAATGAGGCTAACAAATATCCTTCTGAGGATGCAGCGTGACAGCTTCATCCATCCCGCTGCATTTGCATCGGGAGTGCGGAATGGCTGCGTGTCATGGGCCACTGCCACTGCACACAGTCATTTATTTAATAACTCGTGCGCAGGCATTAAAGGGGAGCCTGCAAGACATCATTGTGGTGGAGACAAATAAGAAATTAAGAGATGGAAGCATTTAGAAAAGTCTGGTTTGTGCTGTTCCATTATCGTAACTTTCTGTTCAGCAGCGCTTCAGGTAGAAAGCGAATGGGGTTTTGATGGACAGTAGCAAGGCACGCACTGTGGCATGGCACAGTGGCTTCCCTGTGGTTTTTTTCTATGCTCTTGAGTTTGAGGGTGGCCCTTTCCAAATGTAAGCTTTCCCCCTTGCAATATAAAGTGTTAGAGTTAATTAAGCAGCTTGCACGAGATGTTTCTGGCATGTGAACCAGGTAGATTAAAACTGTTTCAAATCTGGATGATGGCTTATTTTTCTCCAGAGCATCATTAATTCACAAGAAATTGAGTCTCTTTGTTAGTCAAGATTTTTCTAGGAATACCAAATGCTGCAATTCCATCCTGGGGAGAACTCATTTAAAGTGGAGTGCCTTGAAATCCAGCTTTTAAAATACTTACCTAGAGAGAAAAATGGAGAAACTGAAACTCGTGGAATTGGTAGTCACTTCTGAAAATCTGTTTCTAAGCATAAAATGGAAATCCTTATGTCATTTTAGATGCCTTTTCAGGGATTGCCTTCCAGTCCTGTGTTTCTGTGTGCAAATGAGGTGTCTGAGGTCTTAGAGATGTGTTGACTTGTGCAGATGCCTCAGGTGAGTGCTGGTTTGGTTGACTATGAACATGTTGCCTCAGAAATCAAATGGGAGTTGTAGTAAGTAGACCAGGACTAAATTTGTGTGGGGAAAGTATGTCATGCTGAAAAAAGGGAACAGCAAAGGTTCTGTGCATGGGTAAATAGATGGTGTTGTTTCTGTGAAAAATACAAAGCAGGTTTTTAAATGGCAGAGTCCAGATGCAGAACTAAACCCTGTGCAGGTGCTTAAAATGGATGTTTTTTGCTGCAGTGGGAAGGAAGAGTCCTTAATTTTTCTCATTGGTGGGAGCCCTATTTTAACTGTGCAAAAATGATTTCATGTTGTCTGCTCTAAGAGTAAGTCATCAGATTAACTCGAGAGGAACACCAGAGGTTGTCAGTCCCCCTTAGCATCAGCCGTGTCTTCCTCACAGCCAGGCTAGTTCTAACCCTTCAGTTCTCGTTTGCAGAACTCGCTGTGTGCAAGAAATGTCTCTTGGGTAGCTTTGCTTAATAGCAGTTAAGAATAAAGGGCCTTGGAAGCGTAGTGTTCAAAGCATTTTTGTTCTCAGAAGGCTGGAGAAAAAGATGTTTGAAAAATAAAAAATGCCAAGGGCAGAACCTGCCTGGAAGAGTAGAAAAAAGACTCCTCAGGCAAGGAGGGATGGCTTTTCTGTTGCGCTGTCACTGATCTAGCACCCTGTATTTCCTATGTTGTTGTTAGTAATATTGCTGCCGCTGCAGTTAGAGGATGGCTGCAGAGGTTATGGCTGCCTGCCTGGTAGGGGAGTGAGTGTCTCAGTCTTGTCTAGAAACTGGGGTAACTCAGCAGCTGTTTGTGCGTGCAGCTGGAGATAAAGCAGAACTCTTGGGCCAGGTGTGGGGAAAGATCACCTGTCTGTGCGTGTCAGACACCCGAGGTGGCTTCTACTGTTGGCGCGTTGCTGAGCGGTGGCATGTTGAGAGCTGAGCTGCAGTGTTCTGTGTGTCTGCAGTCACTTGCTTAGGCTGCTTAGAAACACTGATGTGAAGAAAAACATTGAAGCAGGATTGGCCACTTGTGCCTTCTCCATACCTGGAACACATGGGTTATAGAGAGCCTGTCCTGCAGCTCTGGGAACCCATACTTAGCCATTACTCAAGCTATCCGTAGGTATAAATGAATGCCACTTCATGGATTTCAGTGCCGGTATCATCTGTGAAAGTAAGCAGAGGTGCCAGTGTCAGAGAGGGCATGTAACAAAACCAGGATGTTCCTGTGGGTTTGCTTGTAGTTTGTGGTGTTGCCTTCTGCTGATATTTAGAGAAGACTGATATTTAGGCAGAACTCCTGTGTTTTCTAGGTGGCTAAGTAGTGAAAAAAAAGAAATAATGGAGATACAATAAAGGCACCGTATACTCGATGGACAAGAAAAAGCCTGTACTTATAACAAAGCCATGTGTAAATTCTGAGTTCTGCTCACTAGACTAATAGTTCATTTATGTCAAAATGGCAGATGGTTTCCAGAGTCAATTTCAAAGCAGAGAGCAGTGCAGAGGGAAAGGATGGAGGGTCTGTCTGTCCATCAGTCTGGGGTGATGGGTGGTGATCCAGTTTAGTGCTGGTACACAGGACCTGCTTCTCTGACTGCTGATTTGTAGTTTTGTGGTACCCTGTTTTCCAGGCTGTTATTTTGGGCAAGATGTTTAGTTTTCAGCATTATCATGAGACCACTGGTAACAGCTGAGCACAGCTGACACCTTAGCACTGCCGTCTCTGCTTTGAACTAATAAATACCTAGTTTGGAAAGCACATGGATTCAGTGGGGTACGAGTTGCTTTCGTAAGATGTAGTGGACTTTTTTTTTATGGCTGTTGCGATGTGTTTGATGTTACAGCTCCAGCTTACCTAGCAGCTGCAGTCTGCAATGTGGAATATTCCAGATCATAATGGGTTGGTTTGTTTCTCAGTTCCAGTTCAGACTCCTTCCCATGGCTGGAGTGGGTGGAAAACCAGCTCTTTTTCCCTTGCTGATACTGGCACCTACCCCGACTTTCCAAAGTTGGTGGCAGAAGCTAATGCAAAATACTGAAATTTTAGTAGTTCTTTGGAGGTATGTGGTACCATCTCTTGTCAGAAGGAGTTTCAAGTGCAGAAAACTCTGCTTTGAAGAAGGGTAGGCTGAAAGGCCCTCCCAAGTCTCATTTCAGCTCTAATTCTTGGGATTTATTAGTCTTATTTGAAGCATTCTTTGTCACTAAGGAAGTATTGGAGACTGTTGCTAATTCTGGCTGGAAAGCTTGTTTTGGTCCGCAGAAATCTTGTCTGGCATTTGCTAGATGCTTGATGATGTATGGGAGTGGCTGACTGTTTATCAAGGAAGACTTCAGGACTTAAAATCCAAACCCCAGTTTCTTCCAGAAGGAATAGAATCATCCCAGTGTGTGATGACCTTGATAATTTTGATGAGAATTCTACATTACAACTGTCTGATCTTGTTAGTGTGGGTTTGTATTTTTTTTTTCCCCTGTATGTTTTAAACCTGATTTAGATGAGATTGAGTAGATAAATTGTGGCAGGTCTAACCTACTGCTCAGTTCTGGAAGCTGTAGAGCACTTAAGTGAGGTGGTGTCTTAGAGGTGTGAGTAGCTTATTGAGTCAAGTGGGACTGTTGATGGCCATACAGTGTGTCCAGCTGAGAAAAAGACAGCGGTCTGGGAGCTTTGGGTGGGATGAGGCACTGTGGGTTAGACAAGGAGGATGGAGGCAGGAGGTCATCTATGAAAAACAGCAGCAGCAAAAGACAAAAGCCTATGTATTGTCTTTGATTGCATAGGGCATCGATGGAGTAATCTCTGTTTACTGTATTGATTCTGTGTAAGTGCGGGGTGTGTGACAAGAGAAAGCAGAGGAGCGGATGAACTGCTTCGGGAAGCATTTTGGGTTTCTGTGCAGGTGAACAGCCTGACTGGGCAGAAAGTATGATTTGGTGCAGTTCTGCTTAAAAAGGCTGCCCGTTTATGCCACTGGGGCATGACATAGTGGTTAAAATGCAGCTTACTTGTAGTTCCAAAGGGGTTAAAACAGTTTGAGGTGGAACACTAGATTGGCAGGGTTTGATTAAATTAAAAAAAAAAAAACAAACCAGAGGGGAATATTTGAGCATGTGGATAAGTGGAAATGCTCTGCTGTTTCCTTTTTTTCATGCTTCTTAATGTGTAGAGTAGTATAGAAAAAATGCTAGATTTCTGTGATGTGCTCATGCTCCACATCCCTTAAATCCATCTGTGGCTGCGGAGCTGTTGCCACACACAGGCTCTGTGTGCTGTGTATTTTGCAAACAGCTACACCTACTTGAAGGCAGCACGAGGCATTTGGGCTGGGATTGCCAGGCTGCTGGATGTGCTCGGAGCCCACAGGCGGTGAAATGCATCATTCCAACTTGAGTCACTGCTTTGGCTGAGTGCAGGCATCAGAATATTCTCCCGCGGTGGGGGCAGGGGCCACGCGCTCTCTGTCTGACTGGAGGATTTAATGGGGAAGGGTTAATGAAGTCGCAAGGCAGCGACAGTAAAACTGCAGTGCAGGGCGCTCTCTGGGCATGGGGGTGTGCACAGGGATGGATGGAGGCAGGTGTAAACTCTGCTAGGAGAAATCAGAGCTCTCCATCTATGCCATGTCCTATTGGAATATTTGTCTGGCTCATTCTGTCTTCCCCACCGTGGATGTGTTGTAAGAGTAACTGTGTTCCCCATCCTCCCTCCCTCCTCTTCCTTCCCCCCCCCTCCCCAACAAGCTGGAGGGCCAGAAGGTGGGGTGGTACCTCAGGATAATGGTAGCAGAAGGCGAAGGAGGCAGACAGCTGGCAAGTTCTGCCCCAATATGCTTCTCTGAAAGAGGCAAGGAAAATGCAGAAGATGTGATGCCTGAATGGCTCACTTTGCAGCAAAAGAGAAGATTAAAAGTAAAATTAGTTAACATCTTGCTCATTTCAAACCACCACACGCCATCTTTTTGCTTCCCCCCCCTCCCCTCCAGCCATTTCTCTGTGGCTTTATATTCTGAGGGAAGGAGGGAAAAGTCCCAAGCAATCCTGGGACTTTGCAGAAATCTATGTAGTGAGCAGCACTGTAAAAAGACTGAGCTCTCATTGTAGCCCTTGTGTTATGTCCCTGTCATTTGTACGAGCCTGGGCAGCTGGAGCAGACAGGCCTCTGCCAGGAGCTTCTGTTCACTGTACTGACAGAACAGTACGGGAGTGTGCAAAGGCAGAGGGTAGGCTTGGAGGCTGGGGGTCCTGCAGTGGTTTAGTCTGGAAGGGGAGTTCCAGAAGTGGGGTGTGGGTGCTTCTTGGGGACTCTGGGACCCTAGAGATGTTGAGTGAGAGAGATGTTGCTACTGTCTGCAGCTGCTAAATGGAAGGGGGGGAGAAGGCAGAGCCAAATGCTCCTGGAGGTGCCCTGTAAGAGGGACAAATGGAGCAATCCCAGCTAGATGGAAAGGGGAAATTAATTCCATGGGAGGGTGGTGAAGCATTTGAACAGGGGGCTGGAACTTAAATGAACAATACCTTATGCTAAAAGCTTTTTGTTTCATCAGGTACTGCTGCTTTGGACCATCTGACCAGCACACCCCTTGCTGGCAGGGAGCTGCAGATGTGTGGTGGGCTGGATATGCCCGTACTGGTGGGAACACCACTCTGTTTCAGAACAGGATTTCCTTGTGCCTGTTGTGTAGGGGATTGGTCCCAGTGATCTGAGGGTCTGATGTCTTTGTTGTGTGGGCAACTGTGTTTTGAAGAGGTTTTTGGTCCAGCCAAGCAAAACTCCGTGGAATGTCATGGTGGTTGGTTTTATGTAATGCTGTCCAAGCAGAACCTGGGCCCTCAGTGAAGCAGATGGCAGCTTATTGAGCAGCCATGAGCAGAGGCTGGGCATTCACTAGACCCCTCTAGCCAGCTGCACTGTGGGCTTTATCCTGACGTTTGACTTTGCCTAGTACTCAAGTGAAGCTTGTACCTGTGACATAAGACCTGAACAGTGGAGATTTGTCTCTCAGTGGTTACTGGTCACCAGCAGAGTCTGCAAAGCAATGGAGAGGAATTGAGAAAATGATCGTGTTTAATCCTTCCATCTCCACTAGGATTACTAACTAACCAGCCTTAAATGTTGGTTTGTCTTCTGTAGAAACTTAGTAAAAGGTCAGCTAAATGATCATGCAATTATTGTAGAAACATAATTTTTAGTACTGTTGATGTATTTGAGGACAATTCCTTTGGGTAGATGTTGCTGTTGGTCAATGGAACAGAAACAGATAAATGCCATTGCAGACCGCTTTTGAAAATTCCTTTGTTAGAAACACCCCACATCCCATGTATTGCTGTTTTCAGTACAAACTAGCTATGCCAGCAGTTAGAACTGGGGAAAAGCACCTTCCAAAAGCTGTTTGGTTGGTTACTGTTCATGGCAGAATTTCTCACATTGACTCCTGAGCTATGTGCTCTGGATTGCTGTTGCAGATTAGATTCTGTTCCAGCTGGAATGTAACTCTTATGCTGCTTGCTCATTCTCGCACTGGACAGGAGTCCTGTGGGAAAGACAAGAAAGGATGTTAATTTTTTTGCTGGTTTGCTGGGAGCCTAGGTCTCTGAGGTGCTTGTCATTCTAGCAATGCCTTTTTAGGCGAGGGTTGATGCTCCTTCATGTCAGCCTGATTTCTGCTATAGCCCAGGGGTGCTGCTTAGTCAGCACTTCTCATGCTCATGGCTCCACGTGCTTTGGGGCGCTCACCAGAGTTGATACCTAGGAGTTCTTGTTCTTAAACACGCACCTGCAGCAGTAGTTTAGCTGCTTTTCTTTTTCTTAATCTCTTATTTATAAAACAGACTCAAATGTTTGGTGGTACTAGGGAATACCTCAGATGCTTCTAGCGAGGCTTCCTGTCTATCTTATCTGAGCAGACAGGACCTAAATTCCCTGGGCTGTGTCCTGGTGGCATTTTCACTGTCAGTATTCAAGTATTCCATCCCTGGTTTTTAGACCTTCTGGCCGTTTTGGTGAGGACTTAGGTGATGTGTCTCAGGTTGCTGTAAGCACTGGGTTTTTACTGTGGTGTTTACATGGCTGTTGACATGAGGATGATGGAAAGAAAAGGCTTGTCACTTGCAGACAACCCCAATGTGGTACAAGTGGCCTTGGAGTACCAAGTTCCTCAGCTGCATATATATTTTTTATATATCATGTGTTTGCCTCTATACATCTAATGGGGTGGAAAAGAAAGTACGGTAAAGATGGCAAATTATTTAGTACTGCATGGAGTTAATTGCTGCTAATCAGTGCTTACATCTGTCTGATTTTATGGGAGACAACAAGCCTTCGTTGGATGTGCTCATTAGCCGTCCTCTAAATCACAGGGATGCTCTGGCATCTCCTGTATTGTGTGCCCGTTAGCTGAGTTTTGTTTCCATGTAGCGGTGAGAAAGGAATGATATGCACTGGGATGGGGATGGATTTGACCCTCCACTTAAGGTCACTTGTAACCATTTGCAAGTGAAAGTTGTTTCCCAGTTGGCCACTTAAGCCTTGATGAGGGAGTTCCCTGTCTGTGTTGAGTTCTGTGAGGGCAAATGAGGTGTCAGGAGCTGCTTTCCCAGCGGATGTGAAAATGCTGCTCAGGGTGGCATGGTTGTATTGATGCACAGTGTCAAAGTGCAGTCACTCGTACTGGAGGAATCTCTGAGCGTCACTCCATATTTAAAAATAAGAGCTTTGAAAACTCAATGCTTATTTTGTCAAAATAAGCAAGTTGTGTCAAAGAATCTGGGTTCTTTGCATGTCTTTATCAAGACCTCAGTAGTGCTGGTAAGAGGTTTTGGCTGCTCTGTTCTAGAACCAAGTTAAATAATGAGCTGGAGAACCTGCCTTTTGCAGCTGCAGAGGTGCCCAGGCGTTGTGGAGCCCTGCCAGGCCCCATAGGTGCTGCAGCGTGATGGATATGTATGGGGTGATGAATGGCGTGTGCCTGGGCACCCATTAGAGTTCAGGCACTGCAGGAAGATTAATTGGGTCGGGTTGTGCCAGCATCTTGCAGGGCTCAACATACTGGACATTTATCTATCCATCTTCGACATCAGTCACAGCACTGTGTGCTTAAGTCAAGAAACCTACGGGTGAGTTAGAGCTGTGTGCAGATAGAGGGGGGCTGTGGCTGTCTGCTGCAGCTCCTGCTGCCTGGGCATTGTGAGCTCAACGCAGGTGGAAAAGGGGTCCACAGGAGCATTCCTCTTGGACACAAACTCGGATGCTACATTCCTGGTAATTGTTAGTCTCTTCCCTTAAATCTCTCTACTCCCAGCTCTCTCACCAGGTGGCAGCCTCCAGCATGCCACACTGGGAGCCTGTGAATCTGAGCCTGGATTATAAATCAGGACAAGGAGGAGGGAAAAAATTCCGAAACTTAAGCCAGTGTCTGCTTCTGGAGTTTTTAAATGTTCGCATTTTTTGAAGTTTTTCAGAAGCTGCCACCAGGAGAACAACCAATTTGTTGGGCTTTGTATTTTTTTTTATTTTTTTTAAATTCTTTGAAATGCCATTGGGAACAGTGTTACCATCCTGTGGTTGTAGAAGCCAATGCATACAGCATGAATGTACATCACCTGCATCTCTCGCGTCTCCACTGAGTGGAGGCACAGCTTTGCTCATTTCTTCAGCAAGAAGTCTGTGAGTGGAGAATTGATGAGTTGGGATAGTGTGGTTGAGGTATGCTGGAGGCAGCGAAAAATGGGAGAACAAAAGGAAGCAGTGCCCAACAGCAATATATTGGATATAAAAAGTCACAACAAGAGAGAAAAGAGGATGAGGGTAGGGTGCATGGAGCACACTGCCTGGATAAAGCAGGTGAGGAAGCTAATCCACCAACCACTGAGGCTTCCCAGGGGAATGGAGAGCTTAAGGAGGTAACAGTTCATTGTATTCTACATGCCTCATTGGCTTAGCTTATCTTTATAATTCATTAGCTGCCAAAAAATGTGCATGGACAGTTGTGTTTGCTTTTGTATTAGCTCTGATTACTTGGCAGATCTGGATTGCTTAGAGACTCAGCAACAGAAGTAAAGCAAAAGGCAGGAATCCTAAATCCAGATCTCACCTCCTTTGTTGGATGTATGGGAAGCCAACAGGTTAGTAGGGCTCTAGGAAATTGTACTATGAAGTAAAAGTCGGTGTAGGTGTGAAGAAAATACCTAGTTTGGTTCCAAGTGAGGCAGCCTGAGAGAGAAGCGATGGATGTGTAGGAGATGGTAGTAAGTAACCATTTTGGAAGAGTTGGAGCTTCTAGCCTGACTGTGAAGGTGTAGGGCTTGCAGGCTCAGATGACAGCATTATCTAGAGAGTCCACCCCGGTGTTCTGGATCCAGTGCATGTATTCACTTGTTTGCATTCGCAGGTAGAAGGTTTGCCTTCCTAGCTTGTCTTAGGAGGATCACATGGCCATACATAGGGAAAAACTTTTTTAGAGTGAAAGTTTTGAGCTGCTGAATCCTTTGGAAAATAAACTAGTAGTTGCCTTTTTAAGAAATGACTGTTGGGAAGGGTCCGTGTGCCTAATGGAGTTCGTGTGTTGGTCCATAATCCAGAGTAGGGCACAGCAAGATGGAAAGTTAGGGCATCAAAGGCTTACAAATAATGCTGTGGCTTCTGTATCTGGATTTTTTGCTGCCAAGCTCGCTCTCCCAGCCAAAAGCATTCAATATTAACAACTCTCCTGAGCTGCTGGGTTTAGCAAAGCTCTGGAGTTTCTTTTTTTTCCCTTTTTTTTTTTTTCCTGTCCGCCTGTCAGGCAGTCTGGACTCTTGGAGTGAATTCCTGTGCCTGTGTGTACAGAGCTGCTAAGAGATGACTGCCTGCACTGCTGTGATGTCCCTGTCCCCTGCTCCTATTACATGCATTTGCAGTTTAGTAATTGCATGTGGATGGCAGAGTTGGTGCCAAGCCCTGCATATCCAAAGTCGTTTGGTGAAGGAGTCCATTATGCTTGTGGCTTGCAATGATAAATTCCCTGTGATGGTGGCAGCTCACAGCAGCCTCCTCTCCTCTCTCTAATGGCATTCTGCTCCTGTTGGCAGCCTTCCCTGGGCAGGAGACACTGCCCTGAAATAGCACAAGCGATGAGAACAATGGCTGCACAACTCTGGGAGACCAAAACATGGAGCAATCAGAAATTCCTTTCCTGGGATTGCTGTGTTTAAGGAAACTTGCAGAGGAGATGGCAGCCAGGCATTTGGATGTTCACAAGGCAAAAAGTCACAATGGACTAACCCAAGAGACCCATTGCTGAGCCTGAAGGGCTGAATACAGTTCTCAAAAGTAGCTCAAAGGGTCCTGTGTGTCCTACTGCAGTAACTTCACAGAAGAACCCGTTGGAACTCGTTTTTAAGGCGTAAAGGATGGAGCAGGGGCCGGCTTGCGATCTGGGAGGGGGACAGAGGTGACACATCAGAAATAGAAGCAGCTTCCATATTATGTACTCTGGCCAAGTCTTTTTGGTTTTGTTGTGTTGACCTTGGGAATAGCACACCGGCCCTTTGATGGATTTGTGCCCCATTGATCCTAATCTAATTAAAGCAGCACTTGCTGCTCAGCATGGGCCAAAGTGCAGTGGGGTCAAGTGTATGTCAGTAATTTAAGGATTTAGTTATTAGGCTGTAAAATGATTATCAAGAAAGCTGTCTCTAGTGGAAATAGTTCAGTGCAATGGGTAAAACGCGGTTGGAAGAAGATCCTGATACACCAGTGATGTTGCCAGAGACGTTTCATATATTCTGCAAGGGATTTATACATGAGAAAGAGTTCCTGGGAGTGACTAGAGAAGGGAGGGGTTTATGCATGGACCAAAACAGTTGGTGGAGGACTTAGGTTCCTTCCTCTCCTTTCTCAAGAAGTCAGCCTGGTTATCCTAGATTCAAGGGTAGAAATCCACTTGCATTTGGGCAAGCGGGTTTTTGTTTGCTGAGGTATGGTCTTAGAGCTCTGTGAGGCAAATGATAATGCAGCTTTAATAATCAGGAAATGGTTAATACTGCTGAAATCATTAGATACCAGTCACTTGTAGGGTGTTAGGCTGTCTGTTTCCTAATTGTTAATGTTAATTGGCTGCTTATCTACTTGTATGGGGTAAGTAGTGGGGAGCCCCTGCCACAGACCCAGGCCTCCAGCTGTGAAAGGCTGAAAAAGGACAGTCCCTCCTGCCTAGAAGGGCTGGTGTGAGGAAAATGAGTTCATGGCCTGTGCCAGCCTTGAAAAAGGTAGCTTGAGTCAGTGAAGGGAGCAGTGAGTTCCTGTACTGACCATTTTGTGCAGGCCCCTTACCAGGGCCCTGGTTGAAGTACGAGAGAGCTGCAAAATTAAAGCCACTGCCAGCTACTTGGGGTGATTTTAAAGGCTGTTCTGTGCACAGATGTGTGCAAAGCAGGCACACTTTTTTGCTACCCACTTTATTGCAAGCGTGGATATTTCTTTTACCCGAGTTATTAGCAAGTCCCTCACTCCTGTCATTTGCCCTTGACTGCGGTATAACTGTAAAACGTTTACTGCAAGGCCATGAAGATTCCATATGTCCGTGTGATCTGTCAGGCCACCAAGACGCCAGGGCTTGTGGGGTAGCATAAGGATATCTGAAGGTGACACATGCTGTCATTTGATGAACAGAGATGCAGAAGGGGATTCTGGCAGCCACTACCTTGGCCTTGACAACTTGTGATGGTGACCAGGTGGGGTGTGTTATCTTAATAGTCTGGAGCTCTTGTGAATTATTTGCTGATAGATGTAAACAGCTGTTATTCTTGGTAATGGAAAGCAATTAGAAACATCTGTACTCTTGGCGATGAGTAATGCCTCCCATCTTCACTGCTCCCAAGTGCCAATTGGAAATAACTACATCATCAGGATGGGCTGGCAACCGTCACTGCATTATGGCCTGGTTTGTACTGAGCTGTGAAGAGCAAGAGGTGAAGCACAGTGGAATGAGCTTGTATTTGAGCTTGCTTGGGTTTGTTTCCCCCTTCAGGATGAGCACAGGGAAGCCAGGTGCTCCATAGCTCCTTATCAGCCTGCCTGTAACTCAGTGTTCAGGAGCTTTGCGCTGGTGTGGCATCTGGAGCTGGAAGTCCATGATGGCACTTTGTGTCCAGGTACCATCGTAGACGGAGCTGCAGCTATCCCTGACACCTCGATCAGGCGCGTAGGTCCATCTCAGGGCTTGCCGACAGCTGGAATAAGGTCCTGGTTTGGAGACTCTTGAGAAAAGGAAGGATCAGATGAAGCCCACGAGCTCAGGATCTAGCAGCTCTGGTAAGGCTTCTCAGATACGCTCAGAACACCCTGGCAACAAACATTAACCTAGTGACAGTGAAGTGTATTGTGCATAGAGGCTGGTTTTGGCCCTCGGTACCCTCTGAGGTGTGTTGTTGTAAATGACATGGGCTGGAGTCTTCCAGTTGTCTTTAATCTACCTTGTAAAGTACAGAAAACTCATTGTGGCTTCTTGTGCCTTCTGAATGACAGAATGACACCCCTGATGTCATCAATTGGGACAAAATGAGTTGTATTTAACAAAACAAAAAATTGTGATAATTTAATATAAAATCCTTAGCTTTCAGTTTTTTTAGTGTGTGACTTTTATTCACAGTTTTCCAGTAGCTCTGGGAAAGACAAGCTAAAAAGACCCTGGAGTATTCATATACAGAGTATCTGCTTTAATCCTTTGAGAACAAGACCATCTTTTGGTAGGAAGGGTTGTTAGCAATACTTCTGAATTATTTGTGAGGAAAAGGGACTGATGGAGCTTTATGGATTGGTAGTGTTTGGTCTGTGAAGGATTTTTTTTTTTTTGTACTTTTAGTTGACTATTTGTTTTTCTCTGTTATTTAAAAATAAAATTTAAAAGGGTACATGAGACAGCACTTTGCTATTTGTTAACTGTACAGGTGTCTTTTACTTCCTGACAGTTCCACTTGGTTTTTTTCCAGAGTCTATGTTAACTTGTTTTCTGTCTTCGTTTTCTTTGTGCTGGAGTGCATCATTTTATGGCTTTCACATGGTTTTAAAACAAAGAAATGCTGTTTTCTGACTGTGGCTTCTCTGTAGCATTCTGGTTAATAAATTGCAGGCTGCTGTCAGAATGGGATGGATCTGTTTAGTTCCTGAATTGTAGTTTATACGTGGAGAAGAAGTACTAGATGCCGAAAAGTCTCTGAAATGGCCAGTAGAGGTGTACAGCAGGTTTCTTGCTGTATTAGTTCATTCTTACAGGCTATGTGGGTTAATTCCCCCACCGAATGAAGAAAAGCAGGGAAGTAATGAACACATGAGACAGAAAATATGAACTGTGATTCTGTGCAGAGGCATTTCATGCTTTATTGGCTTCCTGAGAAGGCTGAGGTGCCAGAGCAATAATTAATATATTGAAAGAAGACAAAATAGATAAATTATGCAAGGGCGGGGCATTTGTTGGCTTTGCAAGAGGGAGAATTGTACTGAAGCATGTGGTACTTGGAACACACAGAAGCAGTAGCTGGGCTTTTATGCTCCCTTGGTGTGGGGTGGATGGCTGCAGGGATGCAGGTGTGGATGATGCTGGAACAGGCTCTTACCCTGATACTGATAGCTAGGGCCTGATAGAGCAGCTGCTTTCCTGTGGCTGCTGCTGCAGGGGGTATTTCAGAAGGACTCTCAAGTGTAGGAAAGGCCACGCTTGGAAATAAGTACTGAAGAGGTTTATACAGGCACAGTCTAAATTCTGGTTAGACCATGAGTGCTTGTTGTCCTCCCACCCTCCTGGGTTCCAGTAAAATCAGAAGAAGTAACCTGTGTGTGCTGCATCTCCATGCACAGCAGGGTGAAATTCCCTTGTGATGCTTTGCAGTGCTAAGCTGCCCACGTGGGGATGTTTCAGATCATGGTGAATCAAGTAAAAGGTGATTTCTCGGTGTCAGATTATCTGCAAGGAAGAGGGAAACCTTCAGGTTTCCTCGTCCTTTGGTGCTTTGAAGCTGGTTGGGTGCAGAGTTCATATCCATGCCCTGTTCCAAAGTGTTCCTTGAGGTTTCAGTGGAAGCTACCAAAACATCTTCCTTTTGTGTGACCTACTGAAAAGGGGAGAGTGGAGAAGGTGGAGCTGACACTTTGGGTAGGGATCTTGAAACAGCACCTGTGAGCGTCCTTTGATTAGTCTCTGGAGTGCCGCTGGCCGTGGTATCCTCGCACGATGGGATGTGTGCTAATGGAGAGAGTAGGTGGGTGCTGGGTATGGCAGAGAGAACTTCAATGCCACCCCTGCCTGTCAGCTGGGTTGGAAAAGTTGGCAAGCTGATGGGCCATTTTGGGGGAAGAGCACAAGTTGTATGGATTGATACAGCTGTCCCAAGGACTGGGGTTTGATCAGTATGACCGTGGTTGTATGCCAAGGACAGCTGCTGGATGAAGGATTAGGATGGGCTTTGATTGCTAGGGTTTACTTTACAGATGTCATGAAAAGGCCTTCTTCAAACCTGTTCATTCCTCCAGTGCTTCTTTTCCAGATGGGAATTATAGAGTAAGATTCAGTGAAATCTGCTTCTCTGTTATTTAACAGAAAAGAATTACAGTAACCTTTTCTAATCCTTTCATTTCAGGTTTGATTTACCTGCTATACTTTGATCAGAAATTTGTGTAATTTTACAGGATTAGGTATTTTCATGTCCAGTTGTGGAACGACTGTAGTGTTTAAAAATTTTTATGATTATTGTATTTTGAAAGCTGGGATTAACCTGTGATTCTTGATTAAAAAGATATTGTACAGGATGGGGGTGGGTACTGATATTGTTGCTTAGCTTGTGTCCCTTCTTGTTTGGAAGAGAGCAAAACTGTAGGTGTTTTCCAGGAAGTTTGCTAGCAGAGTGGAGAAATTTGGAATTAGGGGAGGTAGACGTGTGTTTGCTTGTTTGAACGCTTGAGAGTTTCCTTATGAACAAACAGAATGCTTGGTAGCAAATAGGCCTTTGCTTACTGTGTCTGATATTGGAGGATGGCAGTGCTGAATCTGTGTCTGCTCTCATGGTTTGTAGCTCTGCTGAGAGTGGCATCAGCCTCCTCCAGGTCAGGGACATCAATATCCAACGGAAAGCCCCTCAGCTGAAGCTGATTGATGTTCAGCAAGTCTCAACAAAAATCTAGGTTGGTGCAAGCTGATTTTTTCTGCCTTGGTGCAAAATGGTGAGGAAGGCAGTTCTTAAAGCAGCCCTTAGACACAGGTGAAAGAAAGGTACCATGAGGGACAGCATTAGCTGCCACTGAATGTGGGGTACAAGGATGCCTGCCTCCCACAGCCAGGTGGCTGAAGGGATGGTTTGGAATCATGTGGATAGCAGGAATACTTCCATATGTGTGATTAATATACAAATATGTTTAAAAAACCTAAACATGTATATTGTACATAGCATTGTCTTCAGCGTAGTAGAGAAGTGTTGGGACTGCTGTGTATATATTTGACATATAAATAAAGAATAAATCCATATAATGTGCTCTATTTCAATTAAAATCCACCTAAAAGTCTTTTTTGGTTCTGCTGCTGTTCCCCCCTTGAGTAGGCGGAAAGAAAGTAGTATGGATCTACTTTGCTTAAGAGTGTTATAGGAATTTGGGTGACATGATAGCGTGGTGGGTTTCCATGGCTGTGTGAGGGCTGGATTTGTTCTTGGTCACCGTTTTTAGAGAACAACCAGCATTTATGAGGGAGGAAGTTTTCGCAGGTTTGTAGATCAACAAAGGACAGTCCTGCTTTCAAGATCAAGGCACTGCCTAGTGCAGTGGGAAGGAAAGCTGCTGTGGCTCTTAGGCAGCTTGTTGAGAAAAGGGCTCCAGTGGGTAGGTTTCCCTTGAGCAGCTACATGCTTTTTCTCCCCTTTAAGCTGTTGTCCGAGTAGTGCTGCTAACCACAGAGAGCACGGTCCTGTTGTGGATGCAGGAGTCAAGGGGCTAACAAGGAATTACTTTTCTCCATGCTGGGCATGGAAGATGTGGTCTCATGAAATCCTTCAGGAGAAAAACAGGGACTGAGGGCAAGCTAAAGTCGTGTGCTACCAACTGATACAGTCCTGGCTGAGCTGGAGCATAGCGTGCAAAATGAGAGCCGAAGTTCCAAATGGCAATTATCAGGCAGCTTGGTTAACTCTGTTTACCCTAGGAAATCACTCTCAAGATTATATGGTCTCAGGAAAGATTAGCAAAGCTGAGGAATCTTCAGGTTGATAAATAGGAAGATTAGATGGAAGCAGTGGGAAAGCTACTTAGTACTGAAGTCTTTGCCCTGAGAGCCAAAAGAAAAGCTTTTAACTAAGCGCATTTGGAAGGACCAAGCCTGAAATTGCAAGAAAAGATGGCATAAGGAGGCAAGATGACAGCTGGATCCCAAAGGAGCTTTTAGTTGCTTCTCCTTGCCATTGATGGCAATTTAACAGGACCTAGTGTGCACCGTAACCCCAACTGCTGCTGTAACTGAGACTATGCACAGGCTAAGCCCCTGTGGTACAAGGCTTTAGGGGTTAGGGCAGGGGAAGGACCAAACCTGGGCTGCACTGGAAGCTGTGGGTACTGAATCATACAACCCAGATCCCTGATACACCAAGACAAATGTTTCTGTTCTCTAGTCACAATGGCAGCCTGCTTGCATGGGTGTTCTGGGCAGTGAGTCTTGGTAAAGCCTGTGAAAAGCATCATTTTGGCTCACATGAGTTTTCTAGTTTGATTGTCACAAACAGTACAGTTGAGTAGTGCACAGATAAGAACAAGAAATAGTTTGTGGTAAGTGAGAGCTAGTTTGGTGTTTTAACATTTTCCAGGAACTTAGTGTATTAAATGGTTTTCTTGGGGCCATGGACTTTTCCATCCTCCATTGACAATGAGTTGTGGTGAGGCATCCATCGATCTGCAGTTTGAGCTGGGAAGGCAAATGGAAGGAAGGCCTGTTGTTCCTCTGTGAATACTGTCTCTTTCTGGAGAGTTATGTGAGATCAAGACCAACTTCCCAGCTGGAGTTGAGCTGGAAGAGCTGAGGTGATCTGAAGATGTTCTGCTGCCAGGACTCCATGTACCATATGTCCCCAGGGCACACTCCCAGCTCTGTGCCGGCACTCACATTGCTGTCTTGCTGAGGGATCTACTTGGGTTGCTGCGGCTCTGGGATGTCACCAAGGATGGAGCTCAGGGCTGGGTCATAGCTGATAAGTGGTGTGATGGTCGTCAGGAGAAGTGCAAGCAGAGGAGCCACGAAGTATTTTTGCGTTCCTCTATCTTTTCTCAGTATGAAGATAAAAATGGTTGGAAATGACAGGAACACTGGGAGCCTGTAAAATACTGCAAAAACTGATGGAAAATGGATCTTTTCTCACAAGTAAGGAGTTTTCACTTCTGTCCACCGAGAGACCAGTGGTCGTGATGAAAGGAGTTCTGTTTCTCCCCTGGATTTCCGCTGCTTGCTTTGTAGTTTATAGATGCTTTTTTAACTTGTTCATTTAACATCACTGGTGATCCATGTGTACCTGGATATAGCAGTGTGATAAAATTAATGTCTTGAAAGTGTCATATGTTCTGTATACTTGTGCTGTCAGGAAGTAA
Source organism: Fringilla coelebs (assembly GCF_963513975.1). Classification (NCBI taxonomy): domain Eukaryota; kingdom Metazoa; phylum Chordata; class Aves; order Passeriformes; family Fringillidae; genus Fringilla; species Fringilla coelebs. The sequence goes on from NC_140032.1 coordinate 72,846,877, forward strand.
TGCAGCAGAAACATGAGAACATTACCCTGAATGATGTGGCAATCCTCTGACTTCTTGCTGGTGATAAGCAGCCCAAATATTGCAGGGAAAAAATTTATAAGGAAAAAAAAAAAAATTCCAGAATGGGCATTTGCAAAGTGACCAAGGCAGAGTGGTAAAACCAATTGTGACCATGTTGGATATGTGATGATAGGTGACTATTTTTAAAGATAAAGTCTTGCTTTTGGCACCTGCCTGAGATGCAAATATGTGGTATTGTCCTGGTTTTATTATAAGAACAAAGTTGGATACAATGAGTTTGAAGGACAAACAGCAAAAATACAAAAAAGGATTTTCATCTTGAATTTGTGTGGCTGCCTTTCAACTTGGCTGACTGTAATCATCTCCATCATTTTCTGAAATGATTGTGTCATTAAAGGAAAAAGCCCACATCTGAGCCCCTTAATAGGTCACCTCTGCTCACGTTTGGATCTGGAGCCAGGTTTCAGTATGACTTCCAGCACACTTCTGTGTTCTTTGTCTGTACCATTACAGAGACAGGTTCCTTGTCCTGCTGTCTCAAAAATCAAGGCTGACTTCTCAGTTCTGCTGTAGTCTCTGCCTACAGCACAGACAGGATTTGGCACAGGAGCATTGACATTACTGGTCCCAGTGCTCATTACTTACTGCTATAATTGTTCTGTCTTTCATCTATTCTGTGCTCCTCCAAGTCCTCTATAGGTTGGACTAATCCAAATGAGTTGGTATTATCTGCATAGGTCGTCACCTCATTTCTTAGCTTCTTCTCTAAATCATGACTAATGACTGTACGTAACTCTGGTCTCAGTGTCTTGGGGCACCTCCTTGTTAATCTTGAGCCGTTATATTAATTGACCGTTTGATCCTCATCTCTGCCCTGGCCCTCCCTTCATCCCTCTGACTAACTTGCAGCCAGCATTGTCTGTCTGTGTACAACTGCCTGTTTTTTTCGGAAGGCTTGATGAGATGCTTGGGGGTTCTCTGGGAGCCCAGAATGAGATGTCATCACACGTGTTTTGATTTCCTGCTTTGATACAGTTGCATTATCTGGCATGATTTTCCACACTTTTTCCAGGCTCACTGGTGATTCATTGCACCACTTGCGGCAGCTGCCGCTGCTCCTTTGGGTGTCCTGTTGACTCTTGAGAGACAAGGATTGAGGTGAGGAAAGAACTTGGAGAGATGTATGTGGTAGGAGAGGAGGAGGAACAGGGGAAGGCAACAAGCTCTTTGGCCTACTTGCTCACACAGTGCTTCTGCCAGCATGTTGCCGTGTCATTTCAGAAACAAAAGTGGAAGTGGGAATTGATTTAAGGCATTCCTGACTGGAATAAAATTAAGACACTTACTCTGTAAGCTTATGTACAAGTCACTCAGACTCTCCTCTGTTACTCACTCACCATTTTGCTATCAAGCAGGTTGTAAAACCTGGCTTTGCCCATTCTGTTTTAGAGTTGCTGCATATTCGGGAGTGGAAGGAGAAGTTTGGTGTTTTGTTTTTCTCGGTCTCAGCACCAGTAGGCCATGTGTTAAAGATGAAGATTGCAGGATATCTGCATAAGGAAATATAAATCTTTTTGGCATTTCAGGTTTCCCCTCCAGATGCTCAGGTGCTGGGGAGTTCTGGGAGCTCCTTTGGTTATTGCTGCCTTTATGAAAGCAGCTGTTCCATCAGTGCTATAGGTTTGGTACTTAGCAGGAAGGTAGAGGAGTACGGGCAACAGCTACTGCAATCCAGTGTTTGTGTAAACTGCCTGTTAGTGATGGAATAGATCCCTTCTTGGGCAGTCATACACTACTGAAGGGCCGTGTGGCTCGGCATTAACTAGAAAAGTGGGTGCTCTCTGTATGTGCAAACCCTGTGCAGCAGAGCAGCTGAGGAGATCAGTGCTCTGTTTTTGGACCCCCGACTGGTCCGTCATAGTCCCATCTCACTTCTGTTTTCTCTCTTGTTCCTGAAGAAAGAGGTGGTGGAGGCAGGAAAAATAACTGAACTCTGCAGAAGAAAAAGCAGTTGCCAAACAATTTCTAGTGGATTGAGACAGAGACTAAATGCTGGGGTGGGGAGCCAGATGATCCATTTCACTGGTGTTGTAGTTGTGTTAAGTGAGCACTTGGAGAAGCTGTAGGTGGGAGCCCCCATATCTCAGGGGCCAGGAATTCAACCTGGATGTTAACAGGCAAGACGTTTATAGGTGTATTGTGGGTGCACCTTGCTGGATGAAAGGTTACCTTGAGTCTCTCCTGCTCTTGGGTCATTGTTGAGATTTTTTTGGTGGGGAGATGATAGATAGATGTGAAGATGGAAGACAGATGGATAGACAGAAAGACAGGATCAGATAGTAGATGAGTTACAGTTGTAGCCTAATGCATGTGCTGTCTTAATGCTGCAATATTAGCACAGCAGCAGAGTCCCCATACATCTGCCCCCCTTCCTCCAACTGTACCGATTTATATGAAAATTAAGATTACAAATTAAAACCAGGCTATCCTGGAGTTTTCCAGTTCATCAGCCATCCAATAAAAATGATGTCGAGCTTGTGTGCATAATTCCCAGAAGATTACTTTGTCCTTACAGCTAAGCTCTGTCCCTGATATAAAAGATCTCTATCCAGTTTTATTGAAATAAAGAACTAACATCATAATCCCAATATTGAGGTATAATCTTCATTATCTCCTGACCCTCTTGAGATTTTTTTTTTCTCCCACCCCCATTCTATCTCGATTCAGATTTATTTCATTTATAATCCCTATGTGTTTACCTTTATTCAGATAGGATTATAAACCAAATAAATAAAAACCCTCCCCCCAACATGCCCTAACATACAGCAAATACCCTTCAGCTGAGCTCTCATTCTGTGATGTGTTGGGCTGAGCTGTGGCATGCTGGGCTCAGTTCCTGCAGACTCTGTACCTGGGGCTCCCCACCGCAGCACCACCCACGCACCCCTGGGCCTGGCTCCTTTGGGCAGGGGCTGGCACTGGAACCCTGTGCTGGCAGGCATGGCGGGGACGTGGTCAATGTCCATGGAGATGCGCTGGCCTGTGGTGGAATGCTGCCCCTGCTGAGTGCGCTTCCTCCTTACAGTACTTCCAAGCACTTGGTGCTGCTTGAGTTTGTTTCTATGCTGAATGCACGGCTGAGGCCAGGAGTTAGAATGAGATGACAGGCATTTGGTGACTTGGGCAAAACCTCTGTTCAGATGATACAAAGAATGGCTTCTCTTTTCACAGGCACTTTCTGGCTGTAGGCTGTGCCCTGGGCTGGTGCCTGCATTAGTGCTTAGGAAATGAGGGCCACAGTGTTGCTCAGATGGGGACTTTTTTGGGTGCAGAACAGTGTTTTTGTGCTGTAGGAATGGCCAAGTGGTAAAGGTGAGATCTATCTATACCTGCCTCCTTTAAGTCACACTCAGTGGGTCTGGTGATGGGTCATTACCATGTCATGGTCAAGTGTCTTTGGTTATGTCAGAGGGCTAACACAAAGCCTACCTCTGCAAAAAGGGAAGGAAGGCTTTTGGAGGCTGTGTTCCATAGTGGTGAGGTAGTATTAAGGAAACCTCTTTGCTTATTCAAATCACTGGAGTGTTTACCTACATGGAGAAGAGAGGACCCTCTAAAACATGAAGTGGGAAAAGTGCTGGTTTTTTGCAGTGTGTGCGTTGTACAGCATTGCAGTAGGTTGGACATCCCAGAGGTGTCTCAGTGGCATTTGTTTATCAATGTAAGGAACCAGTCTCCTGGATAAGAGCTGAGGAGATCAACAGTATCAGTGGGGTCTAGTATGGGAAAAGGAGGTGCAGTTCCTGGATAGGCAGGTAGCTTTTCTGGTGGTCCCAGTGCCTCCCTGAGTTTATCAGTCTGTATGAAATGAGGTTGGAAATACTAGGTTTCAGTGAGAAGAACCTGGAGATTCCAAGGGGAACATGGGCATACATGGTGTCAGAGGGGGTAATTTTAGTTTGCTACAGAGGTAGATCATGTTGCATTGCTAAAGTAACTGTGAGTCTTGTCCTGGAGTAAAATAAGTATGTACTTAAGAAGAAATCACCCAGGTAAGCTGAGGTTATTCCTTCTGTGTCTCCATCTGCTAAGCTGATAACACAGAGACATATTGATGAGGGCTCAAGGAAAACATGAAATATTTCATCAGTAAGATTACACCACACAGAGACAGATGTTGGGAAGCTGTAACATTTAAAAATAAAGAGATAAACACATGCTTGTAGGAGGGATGGAAAGATTATTGTGGGTTGTTGTTTTGGGGTTTTGGGTTTGTTTTGTTTTGGTTTTTTTTCTGCATGGGCTGAGTGGGAGGAGGGGAGGGAGAACAAGGTGCTGAGAGAGGGAGAGGCTGTATCAGAACATAAAGGAGTTAGTACCTGAGGGCAGACTGAGGGGGTGAATGCTGCTTGGAATAAGCAGCTTTTGTGGGGTAAGGGAGGAAAGTGAGTTTAGCCAGATTTATAACCTGTCTCTTCTTATATGGACCAGCCACGCTGCTACACATGGCATATTGTGTTTTCATTCATTGTAAAGCTTTGCTTCTGAACTAGCCAGATACAGGAGACGGGTAGCGCCTGACTTAGGGGTGTCAGTGAACAGGAGGCCCACTGTCTGCTACGAGTAGTGTGTGTCGGATTGTGTAATAGCTACATGTAGATGTCAGTCAGGTGAGCCTTTGGCCTTGCCTGTTGCTGCCATGGTGTGTGACAGGCACTGCCAGCATTCTCCTTCAGAAGAGTTCCATGAACCCTGGCATTGTGCTGCTCTGCAGCAGCTCTCCCAAGCCTTGCTGTCCTGCTGACCCTCACATGGCCCGTAGCTGCTATGAGTCATGCCTTGAGCAAGCTGTGTGTTATATCCATGAGCGGTGTTTAACAGCTGGAAACATTTCCTCTGGGCTGGGGCCATCCAGCTGCAACTGTAGAGGTGTTTCTACAGTCCTCAGTAGGTTGGACGTGGGGGCTCTGTGTGTAATAAAATTGAAGTTTTCAACAGAAATGCTTCAAAGGAATTTTGGATATCAGTAAGCTTGGGTGGTATGTAGTGCCTGGTGAGGAAGAAAAGTGTCTTCATCCTTCTCTGAGGGTGTGAGAGCCTGTCAGTGGCTCCTGTCTGTAACAAAACTGGCAGCACCTTGGAGGTCTGGTGCCAAAGGAGGGCCCTACTGGCACAGGTTTGTGGCTCTGTAGGTCACAGTGGTGGATCAGGCACTTGCACTGATCCACAGCTCCTATGGAATTCTGCAGGGATACGCGTTTGTTTAGGGCCCCTCTGGGCAGTGACCAGCTTCAGCTTCCTTGCGTCACCCCAGTGCTCTTGGGCTGGGGAGCCGTTGACCCCAGGCCCTCATTGACAGGGTTTCCTGTGGCTGTGTGGCAGTTGCCCAGAGTTCCTGGGGTCAGGAAACAGCACTTAGCTCCTCAGCCCATTCCAAGAGACAATCAATCGACACAGGGGCCCATCAGCTAAGGGATGTGCCTTCCTCTTGTCAGAGAGGGTTCTGTGAGGAGTAGATGAGGAGTCTGTAATGGGGAAGTTATTCTGTTGGAGGTATACTGCTGCTGCTTTCAGGGGTTGTCCTGATGATCCCTGGGCTTGCTGAGTGCTGGGAGAGTGCATCTTTGGCAGAGTACAGAGTTTGACTGCCTCGCCACCAGGGAAGGTTCCTTCATAGCTTTCTCACTTTGATCCTGTGATGGATGACAGTGCCAGGGACATCCTTAATGCTGTAAAACCTCTGAGGTTCCCTAAAGGTGATATACATCATGTGTAAACGTTGCCATCTGCAGAATGCTGCTTTATGAAGAACTTCCAACTCTGCCTTAAGTGGGAGGCTGGAGTGACAAAGTGATGGTGTCACTTTGCAACTGGCCCTTGAAAGATGGTCCATTCCCTTCGGGAACCATCTGTGTAGCCCTGTGTGCCTGATGGAATGTTTATTGTGTTTGGCTGAAATAAAGAAAACTATCTTTCCGTTCCTTGTGCTGTGATTTTCAGGGAGTTTATAAGCTTTCTGAAAGATTTTTCCCTTTTGTCCCAAGGACATTTAAGTTTGGAGCTGGAGCACAGGCTGAAGGTATAGCTTTGGTGGAAGTTTTGTGAAACCCAAGTGTCATAAAGAGCAGTTGATACAGATTTCCTTCCTCCTCAGCACGGGAACCAGCCTTCTGTTTGCCTGTGATTAATCAATTTACATGGCAGGTGGGGATAGCAAATTACCTACTTAGCTACGAGCAGGAGTGGGTTTAAAGGGATGGAAACGTCTGAAAAAATGTTTGAAAAAAGAAGTTGTGAAGTTGTGTGAGGTCAGTGGCCAGCTGTTGATAGGAGGGGTGTCTGAGCAGCAGCTGGCCATAGATTATCAGCTTAATGATGATTGTGTGATTGCCCTGTCACTCTGGCTTGGCCAATTCTTCATTCCCCCTTGTGTCAGCATTCTTCCCTGAGGCTCTTGGAGAGGCTGCAGATGTAGGTGAAGATGTTCTGAGCTGGGCTTGGTATGGTAATGCTATGCACAGGTGCCTCATACTGTTTGGGTTCCAGTATTTTCCGCTCTTGGTGTGAGCATGTACCTGGAATGATCTGAGAAAGCAGCATGAGGGTACCTACCTCTGGAAGTGCTGCCCTCTTGTGTGGCGGATCTGCGGCACTGTGGCTCTCTTTACAGAGGTGTTTTATATCAATTAACTTAAAAGCTATTGCTTCTTTTAGTGTAAATGATGTTTAAAAGGTTTAGAAAAGTGCTGAAATTCAGCCCTACTGCCTTCCATCAAGTTTCCTTCGGTTGTTTTGTTTTGGTGGTGGTGGTGATTTTTGGTGTGGGGCGTTGCAATTCTGTTTTGTTTGTTTGTATTTGGTTTTGGGAGGTGTTGCTTTTCTTTTTTTATCAATGTATAGTTTTCTTCTTTTGCTATTTCACATAAAGGCTGGGAAACACTGTGCAAGGCACAGAAAAGATTATGGCAAAAGGGACAGATGAGGAAAGAGGGCAGCAATGCCCATCTCAAGAGACAAGGCTGGAAAGAGCAGCTTGATTAGCTGTGTGTGGTGGCATCTGTTGGGAGTACGTCAGGGCGATGAGCTGTTGGAGCTGAGAGATATAATGGGGACACGGTGAAATACGCATAAACCGCTCACAGTTAGAAAAATTCCTTGGGACACGGGAGATGGGCTCTGCTGTTCAGAGATAGCCAGGCTTCGGCAGGGGGCAGATCATTGGTCTTAGAACATTGCACTGACCCACCTGCCCTGTGCAGCTGTCCTGGGCTGCATGGGGGCTCTGACGCTGCTCACTCAGGGAAACTGTGTGTGTCTCTAAGATGGTTCCTCAGCTGGGAATACCAAACAGCTGAATCTGCATGTGACATGGCAAACTGGACTTGTGTCCATTCTTGTCTTTCCTTCTTGCCTGGGGTTTTTCTCTCTCCAAGCAAATCTGGGTGATTATCTTCAGAGCCCAGAACCAATGGCTCTGATGCCTGTGTGTCCCTGTCACAGCTGATGCCCTGTTCTGCCTAAGTGCTTCTAACAGCTCTTCCAGTGTGGGTGAGAAGGCACCTTGATCTGCTGAGTCCCAGTTTTTCCAACTGCAGTGTGGGCAAATGGATTTCCTAATTTCTTATTTTATGTGAATAGACAGGAGAACAGCTGCATGATGCTGGTAATAGTAACGGGAATTGAAATTATAGGGATCTGTATATGTCTGCAAGTCTTTGGCTTCTTGACTAAAATAGCTTCAAGCAATTTCCAAGAAATTAATTTTTCTTGCTCTAACATCACTAGAAAAATCTAACCATAGGACTTGGGATACTTAGAACTGTCTATAGTAAATAGTAATGAACTGACTGGTCGCTTAAAACCCTAGCATTTCACTAAACGTGGCTGTGGGGGTTGTTCTTGCAGATCAGCCAGTAAGGGACATGGGTTTGGCTTCTTGATGCCCCAGAGCTGACATCAGTTTAATTGGCAGGAAATAGCCAAGGCAGTCAAGGATCAGAATTTGAGATGCAGGCACCAGGCTAAATGTCCATAGTGCATGAACTCTTTATATAAAATGTAGCTACATGTAAGCATAAGTGAAGTGTTCCATTTGGAAAGTTGGCTCACAAACAGCACTGTGCCACCTGCAAACTGGGAAAAAGTGGTGCCTACTTGGAATATTGGCCTTTTGAACCTGTTTGATGGCCGGCATCTCCCTTGGGTGTGTGTGCTGTCTGAGCTGCACCCTCAGCAGCACAGTGGGAATGGCGATGTACAACATCCAGTAATGGAAACAGAGGTGATGTGGTGGTCACCACTCTCTTGCCTCCCACGGCACCTGTGGCAGAACTGCCACTTCTAATGAAAGTCAGAAGGGGGCTACTCTGCACTCCCTGGACATGTCTGTTGGACTTGTTGACTGTAACGAGAGGGGTGAGCATGTGCTCAACAAGTTTCTGCAGGCAAAAGGCCTTGGGCTGTTCAGATGGGCCCCGGTCGGGAGAGATATCTGGGAGAGGAATATTGCAGGGCAGCGGTGAGGCATCCAGAGAATTTGTCTGAGCAGTTCCCTGCAAGATGCATTTGTCTACAAAGTCTGTCAAGGCTTCTAATTAAGGTTCCTCGGAGAAAAGAAATCGGCTGCCTTCCCTGTTGACAAGAACACAAGTTGAGGAAAGATTTGGCAGTGAGCAGGGCAGCAGTGCTCACCCTCAGGGCCACGGACACAGGTGGAGCTGCAGGACCGGGACAGAAGCCTGAAGGGATTCCATCTTGAACCTGTCTTAACAGGTGGGAGGCTGAGGTGCCCATAGCCCCATTCTTTGAAGGTGTGTGAATGGAAACATCCGGAAGAGGGCTGGCTTGGAGCACTTGATTATGATCAGTGCCTTAGTAATGTTCACACTTTGTCATTGCTCACTTTTATGGGGGGGCTGGCTTCAAATGCAGTATATTATGCGATGGTTTTGTCATGTATCAGTGATGATATTAACAGTCTAATGCTAAACAGGTTCTGAGGAAATGAGGAGGAAAAAAAAATGACTTACTATATTTACCCTGAAACAAGATTCAATCTGCCACTGTATTTAATGCTATATTTTTCATTATCTCACAAGCATATGTTGGAACTGCTACAGATGATGAAGTTAGCTGCTGGGCAGAGCTATCATCAATGCTTTCCATCTTTATTTTAATAAGAGGAACGAGCAAATTGTTTGTGACCTTTGTCAAGGGCTTCCTGGAAGACAAGAAACCTAGCTGCAACAGAATCGCTAGCCTGGAGCTCTGCTGAATATTCAACACTTGAGCCCTGCCTGAAACGTGCTGTAACAAAGCCATTGTGTCTGATGGAGCCATGTCTGCCACAAAGGAACTGGGAGCTAACAGCAAAAGTTAAACCTTTCCTTTCTTCTCCTCACACTCCTGGAACAATGTGGCAATATGCTGTTTTGTTCAACCCACTTGCAGGGCAGGAAGCTGAAAATGCTATCTCGCTGACAGCTGGCTCATCACGCATATGCTGCTGTGGAGAGGAAAAAAAAAAAAGTAGGCTTTTGGGTGTTTTAGGATGTAAAAAGCTGACATATGTGCTGTTGGTATGTGTAATATGAGGGGCATGTCCCCTATGGCTGGCAGCACTGAGGAGCAGGGAGATAATGTTTTGAGATACCTCGCACAAAGAGAACCTTGGAAGCACATCACAGTAGGGAGCAAACAAGAAGGCTGAGGCAGGGATGGTTGCAGAATGCATTTCTAGCATGGAAGGGATTCCTGCAGAATCCCCTCACCCATGCCAAAGTACCAGAGCACCAAATGTCATCACCACCCCTCCACAAGAAAATGGCATCCTGAGGCATTGCTCCAGTCTTGGGCACGGGTGGCCAGACCTGGGACTGGAATCGCTTTTTCACCAGCAATGGCTTTGACATTTTTACTTGTGCAGCTCTTAACAGTTTGTGGAGATGGAGATTGTACCTGATGCTGTCTGTTGGTGTGGGTGTAGGCTTTGCAGGTGACCTCAGATAAAACACTTCCTTGTGGGTGCTTATTTAAGCTTCCAGGCAGCATTTCATATGTAGGGAGACAGAAAAGTGCAGTAGAAGTGATAATACACCCCTGTCTGTTATCTCCAGTTGTGGTAACTGTCTCAGTGTTCACGCTCCCATGCCATGGTGCAAGAAGGTGATCTGGGAATCAGGTTTGTAGAGGGATGATTTTATTTTGTCACCAGCTATTTATAGTTCTTTGAAATCTTGGTACCTTGCTCTGATGCATTGACACTAGCATTTTGCTGACTATGGTATCCTCAAAACTTAGAGGGAAATTCCTTGTGGGTATCTGAGGAAGTTCAGTCATCAATGCAAATTTCATCAAGCTTTTGTGGAGCCCACAACACTACTGCTTGCAAACATCATTCCAGAATTGGTATTTGGTTATCCTTGTGTGGGCGTAATGGCTGTACATCAGATGAGAAACCCGCCCTTAACTCGTCTTGCAAAAAGAACAAGCAATGATCTGGAACGGCAAAGATCTAAAGTCACCTTTTGGTACCTTTGGCACCTTCTTCTAAAGACTTCAGACAATTCGTTGCACCTTTGACTTGGTGGTGCCATTTATTAGGATTCTTTTCCCATCAGAGCCTTCTGAAAACTGGGTGTGCAGTGATTTCTGGCATTAATGCTTCTGTGCAAAACCATCTGGTGGAAGCTTGGAGTGCTGAACAAAAGGTGTAAACCTGGATTAGCGTGGATATGGTTCTCTATTGCCTTTGGCTCATTCACATCTCACTGGATGTTTTCCAGGTTCCCTTGGAAGAGCCAAGATTGCCATCGTACATTGCAATGCCATATGTTTAGATTCATATGACATATTACCTAAAAGTCATAAATTATTATACTGTGTCTCTTTACAGGGCTTTGATTAGAAATGTTTATGTAAATGCACCTTCCCAAGAAAAATGGCACATGATGTTAAACAACAGTATGCATGGCAGCTCTAATGAGGTACTTTGACTCAGCTAGGATGTTGCCTTGAAAACCATCTGATCGGAGTATAATGAGGAATTAATGTCCTTTTTTAAATGCACTGATCTTAGATGCAGTTTCTGCTGGCACTAACATTGCTGGGGAAGAATATGATTGGGAAACAGACGTGCAGAACACACTCTTCTGTGAACTGGGAATACCTGGCCCTAGAGTCCAGTTTGTGGTCCTGGCATTGTGTCTGTGTCTCTTGACCAAAATCCAATATGTACCCGCATGTGTGGAGATGTCCTGTTCTCGCGTATGACTGAGACAGGTTTTGCTTGGGCTTTCAAGTTGCTGCCATGAAAGTGAAAAGGTTACCTCAAACTCTCCTTTTTCTGGTGTAAGTCAGCTCATCTCAAGTTCTGCCAATGATGGAAGGTGTAATATTGCCGCTTAAGTTAGCTGTAGATTGGCTTAACTGCTGCTTTAAACGCAGGTACAGAAATACAGCCAGCCAAGAGAAACAGACCTAGAAAGCTGACCTAAGTGAGCTGTGTATCTCTGTATTTGGGAAAATGAACAACAAAAACCAACAACAATGAAACAAAAACCCAAAAAGCACAAACAAAACAAAACAAAATACCCCCCAACATAAAAAATTTAATTGGGTGGCTCTCTTAAATATCCAGGCAGAGGACATGGAACAATTTGGATGAGGCACCGGAGTAAAACAGGAAGGATTTAATGCTGAGAAGAATGTGCTTTTTTTGTCCCACAAGAATAGATTTTTCAAACAAGATGAAGAGATCCAATCATTCTAATTAGCACTGATTCACTTTCTCTCCCAGAGGGATTATATCTGAGCTCTGTGGTGGGTACAACTGCAATTTGCTCTCTCCTGTCAGTGGCTGAGATGTTGGAGCAGGCCAATACAGCATGAAATGGGACAGACCCGAATGGAGGTGGTGAATCAATTAGGAATCGGAGCATTTAAGAAGCAGGAAAAAAACAGAGGAAACAACTGGCTTGTTTGGAAGCACGTGTGAACTTGTGCAGGGCTTGCACAAGTTGTCAGGGTGGCTTGGACTTGTCTTTCCTGTGAGGTGTGTGGGACGCAGCCCCTCGGTGGTACCTGCAGGCTACAGCAGCTATTCTGACCTCTCCACAGTGTGTGATGGGTGTGAGATGTGCAGCGCTGCTACATGAGCACTGGTGTGTTTTCAGACGCAGGTGTTGTACGTGGATGTGTCTGCATGCTCTTGTCATCCCCCCTATCAGCACCACAGGCGGGTTCCAAGGCTCAGTGTTGCCACGGGATCAGCTCTCCCATGATTATGTGAGGGATCAGCGTGATCGGCTGTCACTGATTTCACTGACATCTGTCCCCACAGCGAGACAAGCTGCAACATGAATTATTGAAGACATACACATGCAGATCTGTGTCGTGATTACGCCAAACAATGCGCTTTGCCACCCTCTGGAGAGCACGGAGAGCCGTGTGGACAGCTGCTTTAACCCTTTCTGACAATCTGTTACCAGCTTCCCAGCACAGGAACTTCTCAGAGGTCTGGGGCACTTGGGCAGCCTCAGTCCTCACTCCCCATGCTGAGCTGCTTCTGCAGATTTACTGTCTGGAGAAGTTTCTCTCCCTCCAAGGCTTTGCAAAACAAAGTGTTTGAATCTTGATGGGAAAGCTTGGGTCTTGCAACAGGCAGAGAATGCCAGACCTGATCCAAAAAATGACCTGGTTAGTTTAATCCTCAGTGAAGGAGGGCTTAAAACCTCATCATTAAGCATGACTGAGACTTGAAGGCCTCTGGTGCTCCAAGTGCTTTGGACACTGCATGGCAATCTGAGGAAGCGGGTTAGGAAGCAGTCTTAGGAAACAATAATGGACTTGCTGGCTTGAAGCACAGCGTGGATTTCAAACCTCTGCTACATCACAGCCATTTATGTGTGCTTGGTTTAACTGTGTGTGTGATTAATCACCTGGTTAATCAATCAGGTCCTTTCGTCATTAGATATTTGAGTCTCAAACTTCCTATCCTGTCAAAAATGCTTTGAGTCAAGCTGGCTTTTGTACCCCATAGTTGAATGAGCAACTTCTGAATCTGAGTGACTTTACGGTCAGGATGAAGCCTTTTTCCATTTTAGTGCAACTTCAGCACAGGTTTAAGTGAAGCAGACACGTAAAGGCCAACTCAGCTGACCTTGGAGGGTCGGGGGCGGGGAGTGCGCGGGCTGCTATGGGATCCGAGTGTCTCTGCTCCATTGACCTTCTCAGTGAGTTTCATGATTCGAGGGCTATTTGCAGCTGGCATTCCAACAGTTTTCATCACCATATCTGATGAACCTTTTCTCTGCTGGTTTTAGCTTACAGAAATGAACCATATTGATGGGTTTTGCTGCCTGCTCAGTGTGGGTTATTCTGCATTGGTTTGTAATGACTGGACTTGTTTGGATGAGTTTTTTTAATCTCACTGTTTTCTGCTTCTGGACAATAGATATTGATTCAGCCAAGACTTAATATGTCTCAAACACTGTCAGAAGGGAGGATGAGCTCTCCTAAAAGGCTTAGCAGGAGTCAGATATGGCCTTCACCTTGTTGGACAAGTAATTATAATGCAGACCCTCGGTCAGGGCCGTGCATCCACAGCCATGAATGTTTGGAGCTTTAGGGGAATGGATTATTTGCTCTAAATATACTCCAAGTAATTGTATAGCTCATATCCAGCAGGTCAGGATTACGCATTTCATTACAGATTTCAGAGATTGGAAGCCTTTGTACAATTACCCTAAGTCCAGCTAAGAGGTAAAATCATTCCTTTGAGATGGACTAGGAGAGGGATACTGATCTGACTTTCCCTAGGCTTCAATTTCATTAGGAAAATAAGAATCCTTTTTTGTTTCATCTGGGTTTGATATACCCTCAGACATACGGCATATCAGGTGTGATGTATGCTTGGAGTCTTTTCTTCTTCATGTCTTAAAGCTGTACAGGCCAATATCCTTGGGGCCTCTCCTTGCTTATTTCTAAACAACTTTGTGACTGCTGGCTAAAGGGGTCCCTTGCGAAAAGCCTTGTGAGGCTGGGGAAATACTGCAGGCAGGTTGCAACAGGATCTCTGTACGTGACACCAAATTGTCAGAGGATGGCCTAGGAGGTGAGGGTTCATACAAGAAAGAGTTAAACACTCATGCTAACCCAGAACCAACTGGTTTTACCTACACACAGGTCAGTCAGTGTTTATGTCTGTGCAGCAGGTTATTGATTTTCTGCTTGGCAAAAAGAAAATAACGCTCACTATAGAGCTAATTACACTTAGTGCTAAGACAGAAGACCCAGAATGGTAGTAGAGAGGAATATATCACGAGCTCTGCAGGTTGGCTACAGGCTCGAAAGGTGTGAGCAGGAGGCAACTCTGGGTGCTCTGGGTGGGCTGTGGCTGGGTGTGGCTCTGGGTGTGACTCGAGTGCCGTACTGAGGTGCTGGAAGATGAGCGTGGGTGCCGGTGCTGTGTGGAATCAGGGTTCACCTAGGTGGGTATTGAGATGGGGAGGTATGCACAGCCCTTTCTATGCTGCCATGGGCCCGAGCCAAATGGCATACAGGTTTTGACTATCAGAGAGATTGCTGCAGCACTATGTCTTCTTATCCACATCTGTGGCCCTCATCTTCCCTTCCTGTGGCAGAGCACAGGATGGTGACAATGAATTCCATAAGGTGAGTGAGCAGGATTGTATGTTTCCCATCAAAAGAGCAGCATCTGTTGTTTTTAGCACTTCTTGGAATCATGAGTGTCTTAAATCAAACTAACAGTACATTAAGGTTCTTTGAGGTATTAATACTCCATATTTCTAGGGGTTGTTTGTTTGTTTCTTTGTGTTTTGGTGGTTTTTGTTTTCTTTTTCTTAGTTTTTTAATAAAAGGAACTTGCCTGTAGTGTTTCAGCTTTCTCTATGGCTGGCGTTACTTTCCAAAGCAGCAACTTAGTGCTGTTGTTTTCTCACTGCCTTGCCGGTGTCACGCGGGTGTTTGTTTAAAAGGAGAGCTGCACTGTAACAAAAATTTGTGTGTGTGAGTGGACATACGGAGAACCTGTGGGTCAAATTCACTGTTCCTGGCTGCTGTAGTCATTTCAGCCTAAAACATGTTATTAGCCTTTGGCTTTGGGAAGCCATATGGCCAACAAATCTGGCCAGAAGCAGACTGAATCCAATTCACAGAAAGCTGGTAAACCTGGATTTGTTGCTGAGAGTGTCCAAATGTTGTCTTTAGTCAGCCAAGAAAATACTTGCAGCCAAACTATTATGATAAAGTAAGACTGATTGTTGTGTTTTCACCTGACAAACACAGGTGATGGATGCAAGGAGTGACAGCATCTCTGTCAGACAGTGCAAGTTCATAGCCGCTCCTTCCACAGAGCAGCTCGGGCTCCGCTATCGTATCAGTGTTATGCTGGTGAGGCTCTGGCTGCCATCCTCTTCCTTCTGGTACCTGCCTGAGAGAAGGAAAACAGGCTCAGATTTGATGCTCAGTGCTCTGCCCAAGCAAAGGAGGAACAGAGGGGGCTTGGGCATCACCTCTGTTAATATTTATGGCAGCATTGCCCAGTGGACTTCGAGTTCTGAGACATGGGTGGAACTGGATTGCAGTTGTTTTTCAGTTTTGTAAAGACGGAGATGTAACCATTATTATGTGTAAATCCAACATGTTTAGCTCCACAAGAGAGGGGGTGATTTTTATTATCTTTCTCTGGTAAGAGGTACTCGCTTAAGAAGCTTTCAAAATATTACCCAGTCACTGAAGGTTCTTTAAGAAAAATATGACTGCTCGTGTAAACAATTAATGGTTGTTAAGCGTGGCAGTGTATATTATGACAAACAACACATGCTACATTATGCCAGCTGGTGTAATGATGTGATAATGTCTGACTCATTAACTCTGGCACACAGTTTACGATGCCCTTCTATGACAGGATTAATTGATTCACACATACATTAAAACAAAAATAACTAAACTGAAATTCAGCTGGAAGCCTGGCTTCTCATTTGTCATCAGCCCTGTTGGTGGCTGCAGCCAGTCTGGGCCCAGTGCAGAGCCAGCTGAGGTTTGTCCCCTGACCTCTGTTTTGGCCAATGCCATGAGTATCTTGTGAGAAGGGAGGAAGTGATGAGAGCAGATACCAGACTGAAGGGCCCCTGCAATGACTTTCAGGTATTCTGGGGCTGTTTGGGTCAAGTAATTAAGTTGAAAGGTGGAAATACCCCCAAACTGCAAAGCCCTTTTTGCCTGAGTAAAGCCGCAAATGCATGGCCTGTTGTTTGCTGTCTGTATGGAGCTGAGAGCTAGTTAATATATTTGTGTCAGAGCACTGAGATAAGCTATTGCTGGGGAATCTTCCCTCAAACCAGAACTTAGGCATAAGGAAAAAGTGCTGAGGGATGGCTGAAAGTTGTCCAGGCAGTAGGAAAACTGAATTGGAAACAATTCAATAAAAAAGAAACAAACCAAATTAATTTAAAATAGAAATGAAAAAGCTTGTAGTGATGTGACATCTGGCTTACCTGCCTTGTGCTCTGGTGCCAGTGAGGAGCCCGAAGTGTCTCTGCTGTTCCCACTGAAGGCATATTGTCACTAGGCTTAGAGAAAAAATGTAATCTACATCTTCCCATTTCACAGGGAAGGAAAGAACAAGTTAATTGTTCATACTAAGAAATCTTTACAGTTGTCTTGCTGAGGGACAATTTGTAGCTGAACGAAAGTCCTGGGGCCTACCTGCGTGCTCAGAGCTATCGGCAAAAGGGTGACAGAAAGGAGGGCGTGCAGGGGGGCAAGCGCAGAACTGTCTGGAAGCTTGAAAAAAGCTACAGGTGGAATTGAAAGTTTATTTCAACCTGTGGCTTCTTCTGGCTTTCCAAAAGGCAAAGAAGCTGCTAAAGTAACACAATCTGAGAAGAGACTGCTACTCAAATGCCAAATAGTGAAAAAGTTCTAAGGAAGAAGTGGCCTTGTCCAATTAGTAGACTTGACAGCACTTAAGAAATAGAGGCGGCTGAATCTGAATGTTCAGTATGTTCATGTTTTAAATAGGTTCTCTTTGTGGTACGACTGCCATAAGCGGATCATTCCTGCAGCATGGAGCGGAATGTGAGGAAGCTCTCTTGGGGCAGAGAGATCTTTTCTAGGGGGAGCAGCCCTGTGCAAGTACCTGGAGTAGGTGCTTGAACTTCGCTTCTGGAAGCTGGGATGTGAATGAGACCTGGGATGTGAGTCAGACCTGGCTGCTCCAGCTGCTGTGTTTCACTCTTGATAAACATGCGCAGCAGTCACTGAAACTCTCAGAAAGCTCAAAAATAGGTCCCTGGCTCCAGAGGAGTTTACTGCCTCACAGGCTTGCTGGATAG
This sequence comes from Fringilla coelebs, assembly GCF_963513975.1. Lineage (NCBI taxonomy): Eukaryota > Metazoa > Chordata > Aves > Passeriformes > Fringillidae > Fringilla > Fringilla coelebs. Next base: position 72,864,255 of record NC_140032.1, read on the forward strand.
TAGAATTATACTGTGGCAAAGAATAATCTAGAAGTGAGTCTGACAATCTCTGTTACAGGCATTTCTGTGCAAAAAATGTTCCTGAGTGAAACAGTATCATGAAAAGCCTTTTGGTCCTCTCTCTGGGAAACAGACAATGTTTTGTACATCGTCCACCTTCCCTGCCTCCAGTTTCCTCTGAAAATAGAATCTTTTGTTTGTGGCAAGTTTATTTCCTATGCCTTTTCCAGCTGGAATCCTGGTGTGACAGTATTTGTGGTGCTGGATTGCCAGCCTTAGCCTGATAGGGCAGCTGGTGATCCTTAAAAATGTTTTCAGCCAGGGTTCTGACCCTATGGAGGTGGTTGGGAACATGGAGCACTGAGATTCCATCTGAAATGAAGCGCTGCTGGAGTGTGTTGGAACGGAGCTAGCTCAAGCTTTTTCCAGGGTATGTGCACTGAAACTTTGTGCATGGAGGACCTGTCACAGCATCCTTTCTGTTTTGGTTTGCGATTATGGTGTCCTGCCTGCAACTGGGCAGTGTCCCAGTAGGAAGGATAATCATACTTGATTTATGATGGTGAAGATAAATGGACTAGTAATTATAGGCAGTATTTTGGCTGTTTGAATTATGTTGGGCACATTATGAGTAGTTTCACTTCTCCTAACTTTCCCTGCCAGTGGCTGCTGATACATGAGGGGGTTTCCAGGTGTTCCTGCCACATGCTCTGGCCTGAGCTCCAGGCATGTCCACAAGGAGGCGAAATCCATGCTCAAAACATGATTGTTTCCTATGGCTTTGAGTTTTGCTCCACTCTCTCTGCAGTCATTTCCTCTTTGAAAGTCTCTCCTGTGAAAGCGTGCCTCAGGTGTACCTCTCCATCTCACTGTGGGGAGAGCCCTGACTGGCCTCAGGGTGGGCTCAGGTTGGGTTTGCTGAAGTTTCCAGCCTAGGCTTACTGAGCTCAGAGCTGGGGCTGTGTGCTCAGGCAGCATCACAGTCACCTGGTGGGATACGGGGACCACGACAGATGTTTCTTATCCTTGAGCTCAGCTCATTCTTCTGGAGATTTCACGTTTCCTGCATTGAACTTCTCAGTCAGACTTTTTTAAAATCAGGGTAATTGTCCAACTTGAAAACACAGTTCAGATCAAGTCCTTACAGTGCTTAAGTGCATTGTGAAAATAGTTTCTGCCCTAAAGAGCCTGCAGTAAGCAGCTGAGGAGAAAAAGACTATTTTATCTCAAATAATTCCTGAGAGTCTGGCATAGACAGGGATTCAAGGTAGTGTCTGTAATTGATACACCTTGAACTGGTATTTTTAAAAAGAAATTAGGTGTTTGGCAGAAAGCATGCTGCATTAGTCTATGTGAACCTTGGCTGTAAGGATTTGCGTTTGGCTTATCATGAGGTGTACCAATCTCAGTGGGCTGATAAATCAGGGGCTGTGCTTCTGTTTGGGATTCAGATGGCATAATTGATTGCCTGAGGTTTTCAGAAGAAAGAAGAAATTATGATGAGAAAACTAAATTATAAATATTGCCTAAGTGGGGGATGGATGCCTGCACACACGCTGTACAGCTTGTATAGCATGCCTGTACAGCATTGCTGGTAACAGAAGTGTGCATCCTGCCTCATGCAATCTCCTGATGGCCAAGGATGTTTTAATTGCCACCGTAAGTCAAGTCTCTCCCTGTGCTTGGAGCTTGTGTCCATTGGGCCCTGCGGTGTGCACACAGCTCTGAAGGGGATCCTAGCTACTGCCAAGAGAACAGTATTTCTGGGGCTTGTCATAATGGTGCAGAGGCTGAATTTCAGCTGAAGGCAGCATCTGATGATGAGGAAAGATAACAATCAGCTCCAGAGGGATAATAAATGGCATAATTAGCTGCACTCAGACTTTGCTTCCTCCTGATATGAAGTTTATACTTAAGGTAGAGTTACTTTCAGAGACCCTGGCAGCCATTGGCTGGGAACTTGTCAGAGGTTTCTCTGTTGTTTGTGTTCTGGATAAGTGTGTATGACTAATAAGAAATAGCTTGTGGAGCTGCTGGGACAGTAAGGACTCTAATGCATGCTAAACACAGGGGCCAAGCACTGCAGGCAATTCCTCCTGCAGGTCGCCTCTAAATCACCTGGTACAGTTTTTGCTGCAAACTGAAGTAGATATTTAAATATTCCTCAGGTTCAGTTTATTCATTTTGTTTTGATTAAAACAATTGGAACAAATGGTGTGGCTCTAATTTCAGCAGGATCTTCAAGTGGGTGACTGACTGAGTTGAGAGTGTGTTTACTCCAGCCTCACCAGAGAGATTACTCATGGGAATCTTATTGGGCTACATGATTAAAATGGAAAAAACAACAAAACAAAAAGCAGCAGCAACAAATTTTCAATATCTAACACGTAAAGTGGCTGCATAATGTTGCTTTTAGATGGATGATAGTTTAATTTAATGTTTAGTCTGATGCATGGGCTTACTCAGACAAACAATTGCTTACTCCCAGGGGATTATGGGCATTAATATCAGTGATAACACAAGCATCACAGCCATGCTCAAACAGAGAGCTGGAGGATTCAAAGCAGCCTGGTCCTTACAGGAGCTGATTTGTTTGGTTGATTTCAGTGTAACTTTTTGAGAGGCTGGAACTGCTGCAGGGTTACCTGTGCCTGCAAGTGAGAGGCTATTGTAGCAGTTCCTCACGGGATGTGCGCGAGATGCCTTGTCATTGAACTGCTTTGAGGAGCTGCAGCTCTGGCTGTGCTCACATCCCCAGTCTGTACTTCACTGGGTGCTTCTGTCCTTCGCACCCTGCCCCTGGTGAACCTGCTTGCTCCAGCCACCAGCTCTCACTGGTTAAACGTGAGAAGAGCAGCCCAGAAAAGTGTCCTAGGCAAAGCAAGGTCCTGCCCTTGGTCCTGCCTTGGGTGTGTGTAGGCAACACACTGGTCACCACATGATGGCTTGGTGTCTCGCAATGAGCAAGTAGTTCGGCTTAGTAGCAGTGCAGAGAAATTATTAATTAACTAATTTGGTAATAGAATATACAGAGGCGATGTAGCGGCCTAAAGGAGGATCAGAGGGCTGTAATTTGCTGCTCTTGCTTGAATTCTATTATGGAAATGAGCTTCAAAAACTGCAGGAAAGTAGAGTTTAAAAATATGGCTGTAATGAGCTTGGGTTGTTTTTCAGTTGCCTTTTTTTTTTTTTTTTGATTTGCTAATGATTATTGTATGTCCATCCTTAAAGTCATTTGCGATGTGTCCCATGCTGAGAATTATGACCAGCAGCAAGAAATGAGAAATTAATTTGTTTTAAATGATACTGCACATTATCAGGAGAGAGGCTGCATTTTCAGCCACCAAAATTATTCCTAATGACAAGCTTAATCCTTCCATCAGACCCAGCTGCACAGAGTGCTGCACGTCAGCTGCTGGGTGCCAGGGTAAAGCACAGGGTGGATAGTCTGGCTCAGTTGTTTGAACCAGTAAGTAAACATAGCCCAAAGATGCTCTGGGTGATGGAGCACTCCTGCTGAGAACCCAGTGAAGAAGGAAGTGCAGAGATGAAGCTGTGTGATTAGCAAAACTACATGTCCCTGATGGGAGTTCCTCTGGCTGTAAAGGTCTGGAGCTTACACAGATCAGGCAGTGAGGAACATGTGCCCCGCGAGTGATGGTTCCCAGCCCTCCTGCAGGGCCTTTCATTAGGAGCTGGAGCCAGGAAGGAGTTCCAGATCTAACTTCCTGGCCACTAGGTGGTTAGATGAATGAACAGGTCATGACATACAGACTTCCTCACAGAAGTGCTTGTGCTTCCCTTATATAATGGAAGCCCGCTTTGCCGTGAGTTTTTAGGCTGCGTTTTTGGCACAGTGTAATGTTTCTCTCTCTATCTTATTCCACTGAAAAATTTTCCCCCAGTTTTTGCCCAGCTTGGACTTTGAGCAATACACAAGTGAAGATAAGAATTGTTAAGCTGGAATTGTTTCAGCTGTTGTGCTGATGGCACAAGTTGCAGACTGCTGCTTGTGTAGTGAGATTTATAAGTAGTGAGGTACAGGTTGATGGAACAGCGGGTCTGGTACAAAGTACAGTTTGCCTAGGTTTGAAGGTCAGTGGCTCAGAGAAAGAAGCTGTTTTCTGGTCTTGAGACGTACCAAGTCAAAGATGCCAGGCTATGGATAGAGCAGCTACAGCTGCAATCTACAGTCACCATGGTGCATGTGTTGATGAGAGCAGTCATCTATTGGCAGGCTCCAGTGCAGCCTTCCGTGCCTGGTGTTTTAGTATCACTCTCATATGTTTTTGTCAATAATGCTTGTTTGAACTGCTCCAGACCTGTAACGACTTCTTGGTGCGTCTCTGAAGGTTTTGTTTCTGATGCACTTAGAGAATTTCCCTCCATTTTTGCTTCTGGTTAACGTGGGAACGCATTGAAGGAAGTAGTGATGTTTGTCATGCCAGTCGTCTCTCCAGCTGTGTGTCTGGGCTTCCCCAAGGTGCTGGTGTTTGTCCTTGCATGAGATGTTGGGTGCCTTGGAGTGGCATTTTCAGAAAGAATTGTTTTACGCCTTGGCAGCTGTTGGTATGGTTGTTCCCAACTGGCCAGGCTCCAGAACTTTGCTGTGCCTAAGGCAGTCAAAGCACGATGGCTGTGGGAGAAGCGGGCCATTGAAAGAGGTGTCTGAACACGGTCTGGCTGAGTGTCCTGTGTGGGACGGAGCCTCCCTGTGCGTGTCACACTGCTGCATGTGCCGAGCGCTGGAGAGGCGCTGCTGGGGCTCATCAGCCAGGGCTGTTTATTTGGCGTAGCCCGCAGCTGGCTATGGAGTCTGGGCTCGTGACTGACAAACCAATGAGTTCACCCTTCATCTTATGAAAGTGGTACCGAGACTCTCCGCATCCCGTATTTTAATTTTTTTGTCCTTCTTTGTCATTTTCCCAATGAAAATTACCGCGGCACTGATCTCAATGTTAATGTATTCCTGCTTACATTTGACTTCTGAATATGTTATGGCTAATTATCATTACACAGGACGAGAGATCAGAGCCCTGACTGAGGTGCTCAGTGTGGGAACAAAAGGAGGCCAATGCTGCGCCTTGGCTCGAGGCCCAAAAATGGTGACGGAGCATCTTGAAACTGGTAGAGTCTGGGGAGGGGGGCTTATTGGCTTTTTTTTCCCTCTTAGTTTCATTTTATTATTTTTTATGAACTGGGGGAGGGGCCAGGATGGGGCTAAAATTTCCCCTTGAACATGATGTCAATATGTTGGCATGTCTCCTTTTATTAAGATGCCATCCAACTGATAACAAGTCCTGCTGTGTTTTACCAACATAAAAAATTAGACTGGAGACCAGGGAGCGGCAGGTGGCTTTTGGCACCAAGAAATAATCACACTTGATGTGGAAAGTAAAGTAAAAGGAGCCATCTGTTCACTGCAGGAGGACGTGAAAAATCACATTAACATATTGTCACTAACATCATGAAATACACAGTTAATAATAAATTTAGTTATCATGGCAAGCTGCATTGGGTGCTTCCTTAGAACAGGTATTGTGTGGAAGATGTGCTTGCGCACACACCCTTGTTGAGCGCTCTCCTGGCTGCTGTGGCAGCCTGAGCTCTCTGGTTTGTTGCTACTGGGTTGAGCAGACACGCCTGTCTCTGCCAGAAGCAGGGACAGTGTGTCAGAGCTCCTCTCCTGTCTCTGCCTTTTCATCTGCTCTGCCTGGACCTATCCTTGTCTTCTGATTGCCCAGCAAGCACACAAGATGGTTGAAAAGGAGGAACTAGAAATCTGATGGAGGGAAGGGAATGAAAAGCCTAGAGTCATGAGTCAGGCCTATATGCAGTGAGTCCCGAAGTCCACTCCCATTTCCGCTTCAGTCCTTGGGAAGCTGGTTTTGGATGACTGGATTTGTTGGGTGTTTGGGGATGGCGCCCTGTGTTAGCTGACAGTGCTGGGTGCAGCCTGTTCCCTCGCTGTCACCGCTTGCATTTCCCAGGGGTCCCAGGACTGTAAGCCCTGGTGGATTGATCCTCAGAGCCCTCTGTGAAGTGGGACTGAAGGGTGTGCTCATCTATAAAAGATGAGGTTGGAAGCCTGCAAAAGCAAGCAACACCCACACACTGGGAGGCTGGGGCAGAAACAAGCATTGGATATAATTAATGTCTATCAACTTGGCCGTATGGAAAAGAGATCTTGTCAAATGAACTTGATATCTTTTTTGATGAGATTATGAATCTGGCTGATAGACTTCTCTTGGTACCAAATGAGATTTTGATTAAGAAACTGAAATGATACAAAGTTATCACACATCACCAGATTAAAAACTTGCTAACTGCTGACTCTTGAAATACAGCTATATCCAGGTTCTCAGTGTTGAGCCTGTGAGATTGTACTGATACCCTGCAGGTGTAGCTTTACTCCTGCACTGTTACATGTCACATTTTTCTGTTACTGGCATTGAAGAAAATGCACTGTGGCTCTCAGCGAGGGCGCAGAGGTGTCTGGGATGTTGTGTAGCAGTAGGGGCATTGCTAAAGGTGCTATTGCAGCACTAGAACAGTACTAAGGAGTTGACAGTGAGAGGACTGAAGTGCTTCCTGCCCCTGGGGGCTTGTGACTGGTGTTTTCAAGGCTGTGTTTAGTCTTGGGGCTGCCTGTTCTGGCAGTCCAGCGGAACATGAGAGAATGTGAAGAAGACTGTGGAAAAGACGGAGGAATTGGATTGGCTCTCTTCCGGGAAAGTGGCACGGTCGCTCTGTTCAATTGAAGGTGTGGATAAAGGTGAGGAGGTTGGAATAGTTGCCAGGGGCTCTGGCACTTGACATGAAGTCACATCCTCCCAGATGGCTTTCTTCTATTGGCCCTTGTTTACGCTCTTTGGGCCTGAAGCTGCAATGGTGTCCTTGGTTCTCAGGCTGTAAAAGGATTGTTTTGTCTAACTCAAGTATGAAGAGAACTTGCTATCACTTTATATGAAGTTCAGAGTCACATACCAATGCAGTATGGAATCTGAAAAATATAAAAGCTAAAACTTAAGGCATCAGGATAATAAAAAGCTCTTTGGTAAAAAGACATAAAACCTGCAATAAAAAGACGGTGTGGTAAGAGACCATGTCTGGAAGCTGGAACAATTTTCTGCTTGCAGGTGCAAGTTTTGGTAAAAGGGGGGCTCGGTTTTTCATGGCTTGAGATCTTGGTAGAAAAAGTGACCAATTTATGTTTACAGTGAGGAAGCAAAACCTGAGAAGTAGACTTGAATATCCTTGTTTTACTTAGTAATCCATGTTTTGGCCCTTCTTGAGACACCTTTCTGCCTGCCTTGAAGCCCCTAAACAGAAACCTTTGCTTGTTGTGAAAGTGAGTTGCCTGGAGTAGAGTGAAATTATGGACTTGGCAGAATGTTTGGCTGCTGACAGTTCATTTTACAAGTAAAATGTCACTTGAGGGGAAAAAGCCATATCTATTGACAGCCTTTGTGTGTTCTGACAGGCCTTTCTAGTTTAGCTCCTTCGTTTTGTACCTGACGGACCTCTCCGGCTGTGGACGCTGAGGCAGATGGGCTCCACAGGCAGCCTGAGGGCACAGGAGGAGGGAGGGACCAGAACTCCAGAGTGCCCGGAGCTTTTTGCCTTTTATCACAGCGCTGAGGGGACCCACAGAGGCTGACAGCACTGCAGGGGCTCCGGGAGGAGCTATCGGTTCCCAGGGACAGAGGGCACAGTCCCCTGTCAGGCCATACGGACATTTTAGTGCAGGCACGGGCGCTGGCAGAAGGTTGTGCCTGTGCAGCCACGAGCACCCATGCTTCATGATGCATTCCAGGCTTCTCTACTCTGGCTCGCTTGTTGCCTTTCTCTGCTTGTCTTTTCCTTTCTCATGTGCAGATGCGCCTCTCCCTGCACAGGGGTCCCACCTGTTTGCAGCAGGCAGGGAGTCAGCGCCTCCCAGCTGATGGCATCTTGCAAAAATAAAATAGGGACTCTGGGGACTCTAATGACCATTAGCTGCAGGGGTCAGGTTATTTGGTGCTTTAAGTGCTTCCAGAAGCCAGTGCTGTTTGCAGAAAAGGGTTTGCTGGACTTTACGGTTTGGCAAGTTTTTGTACATGTAATGTCCATGCACAGCTTGCAGTCTGCCACTGCCAGAGGTGTCCTGCCAGCTTCCTGGGATATTCCCCTTGGTGGAGTGCAGTGTTTTAAAGGAAAGAATGTTTCCCTTCCTTTTCCAAAACATTGCCAGCACCCAAGCCAAGCCCTTTCAGGATGCCTCCTGCTACGGAATGGAAATGGAATTGCAAGGAAGCGTCGCCATACGTATCATGGTGTGTTCATAAACGCTTAGAATCTGAGAGTAAGAGCAGTGTGCTGTATTGTGTTCTCATTTACATAACTAATTGGAGCACAGTCCTTATTATTTTGATGATGAGTCTGCATAATAGAAATCTCCTTAAACCCCACTAGGAGACAGGGGAGATAAATACCTTTGAGGTTCAGTCCTGTGCTTCCTTCAGTACTGCAGCATGCTTGAAGTGGTGCTAAAGATTTCAGAACATCTGGCAGGAGCAGGTGGCGGTTTACCTTTCAATATGTTATTTAAATGACAATTTAGTTAAGCCCGCAAATAATAATAGTCATAAAAATCGTCTCACATATATTTGTCTTAAAGGAGCTTTCTGAGCTGAGCTATCAAGCCCCTTTATGTTCCAGGCGAGGCCTGTGCCCCCTCTTTCTCTGTGGTGCTGGGCAGGTTTTCTATGCAATGTTTGTGCTGAATCTTTTTTCTTTACTTTCATGTCTAAAATGAACCATCGTATTGAATTAAGGTGTGAGGTCTAAAATGAACCATCATATGAAGGTGTGAGTGCAGAGACAGCTGGAGGTGTTAGCCAGGAGCAGTTGTCATGTCGGAATATTCTGTTAGCTCTTGCATCCCATCCCCAGAGAGAATCTTTGGTGACTCAGACAGTGACTTAGGATGAATTAGTGTCTTCCTGTGTCCAAGGTGTCAGTCACTAGCATGCATGATCCTTTGGAAGTGGTGATGTTTACTGTTGGCCTCTGATAATTGCTCTCAGAGCAAGAGCAGCACCTCCCTGTGTTTCTGTGCTCTGTGTTGGATCCTGACTGTTCCACAGACCTTGCTTAGTTTCACCACATCAGCACTGTGACTGCTTAGCAAGGGCAGCACTGAGTGGTAATGAGAGTCTGATGAGTACAGAGAGGCCCCCGCTTCCTTAGTTTATTAATTGGCTAATGATATTGGAGGTCTAATTTACAGACGGAAAGCTGACTGTAGCTGTAAATGTGCTGGTAGAGCACTGATGCCACAGGAGATACAAGACGAGACAGGGAAGGGGATGAATAAGATGCATTTTCTGTTGGAAAAGTCAGCGGCATGGATGTAAACATGTTTGACCCAGTAAGGTGATGGCTGCAGTTTTCATTGGTCAAGAAATGTGTTCCCTCTGTACTAGTGCGTAAGTGTATATTGGTGAGATATTAATGGCAATAATGCTTTCTCTTGGCTCAGGTTACTGGCTTTGAAAACAGACTGGTTTGCAGAAGAGAGACACCATTAGAAAAAAAATATATGAGGATACCACCACTCTTTTCTCCTTGGTGACAGCTGTGAGTGTAGGTGAGCTGGGAAAGAGTACTTCCATGGTCACAGTAGTGGGATTGAACTCCATGGAGAGATAAAAGGAAACAGGTTTTGTCAAGTATTTCCTTTCTGGCACTGCTTCATTACCTCCTCTCTGTAATTAATTGTGCCACATAGAAGGAGGTTGATTGCTCCCCATCTCTGTGAACATGCAGGCTTTTCAGTGGGAATAGAGTCAGAGCTACTTTGTTGCCTCGTTGCAGTCCAGTTAAAATGCAGCTTGAACCTAATGTTCAGTTGATTATTAGTTGTCTGGAAGGCCTTTTTCCTTCTGTGCCTTTAACCAAAATTTCCCATTACAACCTCATCCAGAAGGACGCAGGGCTGAGAGGTGCACGTAGCGCTGGGAGCTGTGCTGTGGGCAGGGCTGCGGACCTGTGCACCGAGAGCAGGTGTGGTTGCAAGCGCCCCCAAGTCCACCTTCTGCAGTGACAGGAGACTGGCAGTGTCCCAGCTGGGGGTTCTCACCTTGGACCTTCATCTGAAGGCCTTTGAGGTTGGAGTTGAGTGTGCCATGAGGTGGTTGCAAACAACTCCTTTTTTACTTGTTTACAGCTTTGTGTAGTGTTGGAAACAAGTTAGGAAGTGCAGGCTTACAGGGCCTCTCAAAGAACACAGTTGTGTCTCCAGGGGTGCAGTGGGAACAGGACTGGAAATTTTTGGGCTTGCTTGCTTTCTGCTGTTTATGAATCTCTTTGGCATTTAATCATTGAGAGGAGAATTAGTAGAAAGGACTTCAGAGGAAGGTGTCATTAAGTGGAACTCCGTGTGGTGAAACGTCTGGTTTAACCTGGCTGGTGCAGCACGGTGCGGAGTCTCTTGTGAAGGTGTTGCTTGGGGCCAAAGGTGCCCCAAACTGGGGTTTGTTTTGAGAGGGAATGGCTCGCTCTCCCATGCTGCGCAGTAGGGAACCTTCTGCCTTGCAGCTCCCGAGTGATTTATTGGAGGTGTTTAGCCAAGGACTTAAATGGGTTAGTAGACTAGCACCTTCAGGGAAGTTGCTCTTTATAATTTAACTTTGAGAGAGCAGGTTATTGTGCTCTCAAACAGTCGTGTCAAAGACCCAGCAAAAATTAATGGCTCAGAACTAATGGCAAGCTTTCCAGGATGCTGCTCTGATTTATTGAGTGGTGCTAAGCTCCAGCATCCTTGTGTGGAGAGCACTTGCCTTCCTGTAAGGGGGCTAATATTACCTCAAGCTGTTGCCAGTTGACTTGGTGGATTGCTGAGGTGCTGCTCCGGCTCTAGGTAGCTGGCGGTGATTACTCTGAAGCATTCAGGGAGCAGAAACCCTGGGGAAAGGCTGATGAGCTGCCCCTGGGAGGGTGATGTTCCAGCCGTGTAAACAAACTCCTGCCGTCTCCTGGCCATAATGAGGACCAGGCCCCAGCGACAGAGCCCACTTTGCTCTGTGCTGCTGCATTGGAGCTGAGCAATTTGCAGGGGAAAGTGATTGGAGGCAGGCCCTGGGATGCACGTAATCCACTAATCACCGCTCGGAGATTCCTGGTGCTCGGGAACAGCAGGAGGGAATTGGCTTTTATGAGCTGAAGGAGATGCTGGCATATGTTGTTGAGGAGAGGGGGAGGAGGGACTGCTTAAATATTTATAGATTAAGGGTACATTGGGATCCCTTCTGTCTTCTTGTGTGCCTGGTTCCCCTACTTTCTCCTGGGGGATAGCAAGACACAGTCTCCTCAGCCTTGCCTGTGGTTTAACTGGGAAGCATCCAGTCTTGAGCCTACTTCCAGCCCTTGTGCTTGCACTATTGGACTGGATGCCTTGTGGAGCCTTGTCGCCATCCGTCTCGCTGGGCTGGCTCAGTCTTCCTCAGAAAATAACACAGCTGAAAAAACTCAGGGCATGGCCTGGATTCTTTTGGAAAGTGAGGGTGGAAGAGAAAAAAAATAGATTAGTGGCAGGCAGAGAACAGCTTCCATCAGAAAACTCACTGTGACGCCGTCCTGCATCTCTATTCCAGTCATCCCAGGCAGAACCTGCCGAGTGGAGCTCTGCGGTTCCTTCCCACCCCTGATTTCAATATAAAGGTTTGTCTTCCTGGAAACCAAAACAAGGTGGCATGTGCATTGGAAGGCTCCTCCTTCAGTGATGACTTCTCATGTGTGAGTTCCTCTTTCCTAGAGGAGGGTGTGTCTCATGTTGTGCGCAGCCACAGAGGAGCAGGTGACCTAAGCTGTCATGGGCATAGTGCTTTGCTCAGTCCTACCTATGGAACCTATGAGGGAGACAGGAAAGGCCAAGGAAGAAGGAGCCCTTGGCAACCTCCTCCTGTTCAGTTGGAGCCGCCCAGCATGAGCACAGCAGTAAAGGAACAGTGCTCCACGCAGGAGCCTGAGGGCGGAGGAAATGCAGTGAGATGGATGTTGGGGAGCAAAGTGCATGGAGGAGCCCTTCCCGTGTGGACAATGACTGTGGTACTGAACCCAAGGAGCTGTGTGTTCCCTTGCTCCAGCCTGGTGAAGGTTGTAGGATTTTGGTTTGGGTTTTCCTGCTTTTGCTGTGCAGTAGTAAATTAGTTTCTCAGCAAGTCGTGCATATTTTTCCCAAGTGCTGCTCTTTTCATCAGTGCTCCTGGAGGATATTTGAGGGGATAGAAATACCACCGCAGCCATTTCAGAGGTGCTGGCTATGATTAGAATCACTGAGAGCCACCTCACGTGTCACTAGTGCAGGCAGAGCTGAGCCCTGTGTGGTCATACCCCAAGTGCAGAGGCCTGTCTGCTGCACTCCTTGTTTGCTACAGGTAAAATATGGACAGAGAAGCTTGGAGGAATTCTGCCAGTTACCTGTTTTCTAAAGACCCCACAAAGCTGTGAATAAGCTGTAGTTGGTGTTTGCAGAGGAAGTTAAGTTGGTTTGATGTTTGTGCACATCCTCAAATCTTTTCACTTGCATCATTGAACTGGTTCCATGTGCTGTTTGGCTCTTTTGCAGGAGTCGGTGCCTGAATATATTCTATCCTATCCAGGTTAACAGCTCTTTTAAGACCTGATAATACCTGTACTTATATAAATCACATATTAAATGGCCTAATATTGGATATTAAATTGCATAAATCAGTTCTAATTAGTTAAAACTGTTGCTGTAATGAAGATCTGCCCCTCAAATCCAGTGTTGTGCACCAGTCCTTGACAATGCCTGTGCAGCGGGCCTGAATGCTTCCAGGCAGCTCAGCTGATGTGCTGAAGGGACTGCTGGAAACAGCAACACAAATGGGGCGTTGGAAGTGTTCCAGAATAGTCCCGGATAGCGTGAGTATGACAGTGTGCAGCTCCGTGATGGAACTTAGGTGGTTCTTCTGGTGGTTGTGGCTTTGGTGATGCATCTGGAGGCATAGAGGCAGTGGGCCACAGGACTGCTACCTTTGGCTTTGCGAGTGTAGAAGAGCTGCTGCTGGGGTGACTGAGGACCTGCTAGAGCAGGTTAAGGAGTGTTTCTGTCCAGCTGCAACATAAACTCCTCATAAGTGAATTTGAAGCCTGGTGCAGCTTTAATGTTGTGTTCAAGGAAATTGTTTACAGCCCAGTCTCCAAGCTTGAGTTCAAGTTACTGCTCCATCTGTGATGTCTGTTCTGGCAAATTCTGGCCTGAGTTGCTTCTGGCTGGCAGTCTGGAGCTGTTACCTGGAACCTGGAGATAGGTGAACCGTTCGGTCATCCAGCCTCCCAGGTCACTGGCATTTCACTGGGACTGTGCTGCTGTGGCTTTGCCAGTGGAAATACTGGAACCTTGTTTGGAACTAGTAGCCACTGCACTTCTTGTATTTAGCCAATGGTGTCACTGCTGCTCCACAAGATTGGTATTTTCCTGTGGATTTGAGGAACATGCAGTCAGTGGTGCTCAGCGTTCCAGGGGCTGGTGGCTGCTGTGCTCCCCAAGAAGGAGTCTGGGCAGGTGAAGGGAGCCCTGAAGAACTGGGAGGAGAGTGGGCACTTTGTTTTCGCTTCAAGCTTTCAAGATGGCTGTGAGAGTAGATGTCGTGGGTTTACTGAGAATGGCAACTTTGACATCCCTGGGGTTGTTGGAGCTCCCAGCCACCGCCACAGTGAAAGCAGAAATGAACCCAGAGAAGCCTTCAGACCTTGTTGATGAACTTTGGAGAGCCTCAGGCTTGTCCTGTCCTGCTTTGCCAGTGCTGGTTCCCTGCCTAAGTGGAAGCTGTTGTTGTTCCGACGGCTTTTGATACCCGGGATGCTGTGTTGCTGCTGACAAAGAGCTGACAGTGTGTCGGCAGCGTGTGTGCTGGCTTTGACGGAACCGCCAACGCATGCAGCTTATATTTTTTATAAATGCCAGCTATAGGTCCAACAATAGGATGGCACCCTGCAGTGAGGTTGGAGCTGAGGGGAAAACACCAATCCACTCCTGTTGTAGGGGAGAAAGGAAAAATCCTGTAAACTAATTAGCTCATTTGGCTCAGATGTCATCTCCCATCAAACCACTTAGTGCTGCTCTCAGTGGCAGATTGGGTGTCGTCTGCATTAAATGCCATTCAGCCGGACCCGAAAGTGTCTGGGGCACCTGTCATCTGCTCAGTGGGGTTGCTGGGGACACGATTGATGATGGCGGAGAAACTTCCTCAGATTTGGTTCAGCCACCAGAGTTGAGTTTGTTCTGTCAAAGGGCATTTCAGCGCGGTCAACCAGATGTCAATGAACTTGAGAGTTTTGTCTTGCCTGCTTACTGAAAATTCCCACGGAACAGCCTTTGTCCGAGAGGCAAAACTCAAGGAAGAGCATGATGGTATGTTTTGAACTGTGCCGGTGGACCTTGGACTCTTCCTTACACATTCCCAGGAGCCAAGAACAGCTATGTCAGTGTGGGGCAAGGAGGCTGCATGATGCAGGACAGGAATTAAGTCCCTAAAACTGTGGTTTCTGTGCTGCAATGATCATTAAAACGGACTGATAAACAAGGAGGATGGGCTTTGAACAATGTATAAATAAAATCCTTACCAGTGACTCCTAGAGCACTCGGGGCATTTGTGTGATTCAAGTGTGTTGACATTTGACTTGGAATGACATGGTATAAAACCATGTGGTTCAGTTTTTGCTTTTTCCTCACCTTTATACTGAGGAACCATTTCTCCTTCCAGGATACTGTTCACAGTGAAAAGAGTTAAGAGAATAGGCAAAAATAAATGATCAAGTGAGAGGCATTCCTTGGCTTCTGGTCTGAGATGATTTATTTTCATTCTGGTAGTTCTTAGGGATTGCAGGTAGGCTGGCATGTGTGCTTAGAAGAGCATGTGAGCCCTGGGGTCACTCCACCCAGAGTCAGTATGTGTTTTATTATGATCGAGGAACAATTTGGAATGAATAGCATAGAGATTCATTTCTCAGAGGGTTGCTGAGGAGACCAGCTGCAGACTGATGCGCTGCTTGCCTAACCACTGTTGCATGTTTGTACCAGTGCTTTTGAGATAGCTGCAGATGGAGGAGCACTGGAATGATGCCATCCCACTAAAGGCAGGAGAATCCCTGCAGAAATTGGTCAAAATCTGGGAAGCTCTTCTTGTCCCCTACTTGAGGAGCCTTAAGCTTTCCCTAAGGTTTCTTAGAGGACTTAGAAAAGGACTATGTGATTTCCCTCTCTAAAGGCCAAAGTGTGTGTAGAACAGCCTCACAACAAAGCGTGAATGTGCAGTTGGTGCTGGGTGCGACAGCAAGCGTGGGGTGTCGTGCAAGGGAACAGAGGGCCCAAGTTCTTCAGTGGTGTAAATTTGGCATGGTTCCAGTGATGCCAGAGGTGTTAATGCTGTCTTGCACTAGCTGAAAATCTGGTCCAGGTGATCTTCATAAGAGAAGTATCATGAGCCCGGTGTTTTTCAATGCATTGGACTTCGTCATGGTTTCACACCTGTGAAAATTGGCACGGGATCACTGTGGAGGTTCATAGGGATGGATACACACCCGCAAGTGCAGAGCACTGGAGAGAGAAGCCCGGTGGTATCTGGGCTACCATTTTTCCCAGAGGTAACTGCATTTTGGTGTGTCCAGGCCAAAGCACAAGTTCATGGCTTTGTATATTCCCTATCTGTCTTTGGGTAATTACAGTAACAGCATCTTGTGTGCCAAAGATAATCTGTACTGGAAGCAGTGTCTGCGGGACTGGTTAAGGATAAATATGACAAGAATGTCGTTGCTTGAGTGACAAACTCAGTGAGCTTTGTTTGACAGTGTCATGTCAGATCCCACGCTAGGATAAAATATGTGTAACTTGTGTCTTCATAAACATATGGTACGTGTAGTGGGGAAGGTGATTTTCTGACACGTCTACCTGTGGTGTGCTTTAGTAATGTGTGGTGGAAGTACTGGAAACGTACTTGCTTGTGGTCTCTGCAGACTCTGCAAAAGATAAGTACCACTTCTCTAACCCTCCTAATTCAGATTTTGAATTCAGAAAGAGGAGCAAGACTATTTTGTGCTTATCCAGTTCTTTCCTCTACCTGTGGCTGACCTGATCCTCCCTGATGAAATTGCTGTGTTGTTCCTGCTGAGATTACTGACACTGGCTGAGCACTGGTCAGCAGAGGGTGGGAGTGCATTATAGTGGGGGGGAACTTGGATTTAACTTGATCATTACAGCTGCAGGGTGTTGGGCTGCACGTTGGGAAGATGTCCCTTCTTGGCACTCAGGTGCAGCTTTGGTGGTGGATGGCACTAGGAGAGGTGACTGGAGAACAGCTGGCAGCAGTTTCTGGGCTCACCGGGAATAACTGTGCTGGTGGTCAGGGCATCAGAGAATAGCTTTTCGAACAGGGTGCAGTTGGCAACCTCTGGCATCCATAGGACTGGACAGGCAGGATCTGCTGCCAAACACCAAGATCTGACCTCTGGCAGTTAGTGGGCAGTGTTTTCTTATTTGAAAAAGAGAGAAGGAGGTTTGCATCTCAATATTTGAGTGGTCGAGCGTAATACAGTGAGAAAGGTGTCAGGATGCATTTCATCTAATACAACAGGATGCTGTAGGCAACACTTTGAAATTTGTTGAAAAGCAGGTGACAGCCACCCATGTAAAGAGTCTCACTTCCCTGAAGTGTGTTATGCTGGGCTGTTGCTAATAATTTCACAGGCTCTGCCTGTGAGTGGGGAGTGAATGAGTGATGCAATGTTGGTACCCAGAGCCACCTCGGCCTTGGAGGTTCCTGGGCTAGTTAAACATGTTCCATGTAATCCACTTAATTCCATGCATAAGCCTGTTAGAAGAACTGCCAGCAAAAGCAGACCAAGGATGTGCTCAGAGGTGTGGGTGGAGAAAAACCGGTGTGGTCAATTACCATGGTGTGTTCCTGTTCTTCGAAGTTCAGAGGCAGCTTTAATTCCAATCTGATTAGAACAGTTGCTGCTGGTTCTTAGCATAAATCAGGTCAGGTGTGGCAGGAAGCATCCAGTTGGAATGATCAGCCGTAGGACAGCAGAATATCCGAGATGTAGTGTAGGACTGGCAGCCTCCCTCCTCAGGCCCAGTTGGGGTTCCGTGGGGGAAGTCATATTGCAACTCTCCACACTGGGCACAATTTCTACATTGTTTGGTTATCTATCTCCCTGTCAGTGACAGGGTTGTGAAGTACAGGTGGAAGTAGCAGAATTGCTCAGGTGCAGATCATGTTCAGCACTGCACATAGGTCAGGCATGTGCAAACACATTGCTCCCTGCTGCCTGGGTCTTAGCAGAATGATAGCACATCTGTTCCCAAAAACTGTGTGGAATGAGGGGATGTTTTGTGGTGTGTCAGCCTCTCCGTACAAGCCAAGTGCAGTGACTGCTCTTCGACAGGCTTCAGAAGGGGCTGGTTTAGGACTTGAAAAGGCCAAACAAAGCTCAACAACTCATTCACATTCAATTCTCATCACCGTTGAGTTGCAGTTCTGAGTTCCATTATGCAAACTCCAGAAGCTGTAACAAGTCACTGAGAAGGAAGTTTTGTGTTTTCAGCATCAGTTTCTTGTCTGGTTGTTGGTATAACCCTTGTGCTTTGTCCTGTCGTTCCGTTCAGTTTGTGCGAGTGCAAGGACTTAATTTACTGTGTTTGCGAAGCCCCTCTGCTAGAAGTGAGGCACTCTGTGCTGGCTCATATAATGAACCTCCACAGCTGAAGAATATTATTCCTGCAGAGAGAGAATTGGCTTTGTAGCCTGGAAAATGTCAGAGGTGTCTGAAGCCCCACTATAAACTGTTCAGGTAGCAGAAAGTAGCCAGAGATGCCTGTCAGGTTTGTGGACTGCCTCAGTATTGCTGCATGTTGTGCAAGTTTGTCTGTTCTAAATGGAGAACAAGTTGCTGGGGTGGTTGCTGAGATGGCTGAACCATGTGCCATGCCTCCAGCTATTCTCCTTCCGCTCTCCGAATGCTCAGTGGCAAGGTTCCCCACCATCTTGCTCTTGACTTTTGGGTACAAGTGGGCAGTATCAGAAAAGCTGATGCCTCACTGGAGCGCACATGGAAACCTGGATCAATGGGTGCTTTGGAAATTCTGTCCCTTGGTACTGTTTGTAATCAAGGTAATGAAATGAACCCAAATCTCTACATTTGGGATCAGGCCAGGGTGCGTCCATCCCTCACGGTGTGTGTGCCAAGCACCATGATTCGCATGCTCCAGGCCTGGAATGCGGCTGTCACTCTCCAGTGTGAAGAACAGAAAATTTAATTTGTTGGGTGGAAAGAGTTAAATGAACTTTAACTGAAAAGCTCTATCTCTCCCTCTCAGGGTAGAAAATAGCCAAGGGCAACAGCGGATGACTAATGTGTAGAATATTGCAATTAGTATAGCAAGGTACTTACAGGGATCAAATTAAAAAATTCATTAACGTACGCACTTAATTAAGAAACACTTTTCGGTTTACATGATAAATTATGACACCTATTAAATCTTCTAGTACAAGCTGTAATGGTTTCTTTGCTCCTGGGCAGAGAACTATTGCCTTTGAGGTCCCCTGAGCTCCCCCAAGGACCACGGCAATGGTTCCTTGGGTGTCACAAACAACACTAGTCCCTGGAAGGTGCAGGCCCCGCTTTGCTGGAACTCTCTGCAAGTCAAAGAACCAGCCAGGGGATGAGAGGTGCAGAATGCATGATCAGATAAACAAGAGATGACCTTGAGAGTAAAGAAAGGACCAAGAGTGCAAAATGCTGCTGAGGAGGGTCCCAGACAGGCAGCAGGATCCAGTGGGGAGCTGGTCCCTGGACATGTCCCTGTGTGACTGGGCTCGAATCTGCCCATCCTGGCTGGTGGTATCAGGAGTATGGGAGGGTTTCCCAAGGCAGGAGCCTCAGCTGCACCTGCTGCTTCCCGCTTTGGGCATTCTTTGTAGTTTTGGGGCACAGCAACACTATGGGGTGGGAACTGGACTGTTGTGCTGCATTGGGAACGCGGTGGATCAAAGGGACATTCAGGGAGCTTTTTTACGTTCTGAAATAGAGCAAACTTGCAATTCCCAAGGCACCTGTTAGTGTAATTTGAGGGGGGAATCCAACTCATGGAAATCTGTGTTTTGGCTTTATTTTTATGCAGCTTTGAAGTAAATCCAGAGGACCGGTTTAAGGCAAACTGAGAGCACTCTGATCTTTAGGAGAAGGGCGTTTTCTACTTCTTTTTCGTAAACCTTCTGGGCTTTTACTTTTGATTATTCTGTGCTTTTCTCATCCAAGATTTCTCTCTAGCATTGGCCAGAGGAGAGTGCGGTGCTAGCAATGTGGACTGACCTCAGGGACACTGGAGGCTTATACCCAGGGATGTGAGGAACTACTCCAGAGTTGTCAAGTGATGGTTTGTCCTAGCAGAGGTGTCTTTCATACTTTTCTTAGTTATTCCAAAACCTGCCAGGTAGATGTAGTTGCCTCCTGAAGTTGTTATTCTGTTTATTTGGTTTTAGTTTCACTTGGCCTGTAATCTGCTCTTGGTTTTGGCTCTGTACAGTAATAGGCGAGGAGCACTTGTGCAGCCAGGTTGAGCATGAAACTGTGGCCCAGATATGGAATTCCACACGTGCTCTGATCCTTTGGAAAATCATTTTGGATTCCTGAGCAAAACCTGCAAGAATTTGAGATGCCTTCAGTCTTCTGCTCTGAGCACCTCACACTGCTTAGGTGCATCTCAAGAATGCATGGTGTCTAGCATCTCTCTAGCATTTCAGGCACTTCAAGTGCCCATGTTACAGTTTCTGACTCACGTGCTTTCATAATCTGTGTGTTTCATTTTCAGGTTCTAAAATTAAACTCTTGAGTATCAGACTCTGCTTATTGTCCAGAATGTTCCGGTCAGCCTGAACCTGTGATGTGCTGCCAGGGCCTTTCTGGGAGTGAAAACCATCTTTCTCGCAGACTGATGTGGATTTTTTCATAAATGAGTTTGAGTTTTGAATAAGGTTGATGAAATGCCCTCAGTTTATTAACCAGAGCAATTCTAAGTAGTCGAAAGATTTACTGTTCATTAGCAAAGGCTTGAGTAAACCTGAAATGAGAACAGGGCAGGAGAAGCAGGAATGATGGCTTAATTGTTACAGGCACATAAATAGAGTTCAAAATGGAGGTGTTTCTCAAGCCCCCTAAGTGCCTTGGATTTGTGGTGGAGCTGGCAAGGGTGGATCCAGTTGGGCCGTGCCTCATGTGTGCAGCTGTTCGAGTGGAGACATTAGACTTCGATGCTCTATGTGTCGGTTGTTTTCTTGCTGGTAGAGTTTTGCTTGTTTTCCTTTGCTCTTGGCGAGCTCTGGGCTGGTAGTTTTCCACTTGGATCTTCTCTCGGGTGTTCCGAGAGATGAACCCAGACCTGAAATACCTCTGGGGAGCCATGGGACTGTTCCAGGTCAGTGGCAGGGGGACAGGGCTCTGCTGTCCTCAGGAGCACCTCTGCACTCTCTGTGCACCCCTCCTGCCTGGGCAGGATCAGGATTCTGTTGAGCACTTGCGCAGAGGTCTGCCCTTTCCCTTAATTATAGAGAGTGCAGTAATCTCTAGCATTCACAGTATTTTATCAACTGTGACAGGTCTGCATAAATAAATAAAAATCTTACTTTATGCAGTGAAATATCTTGTTGCTTTTTAATAAATCAATAACTGGAGGTGACAATGAGAAAAGCATCTTGAAAACAATTTCTGAGGCGATGTGGAAGGCACGAGGTGATGTGAAACAGTGATTTTCTTTGCAGATTGTTTGGTTTGAAAGGAGTTCCCTGCTGAGTTCTCCAGAACAGCCTAGAACGGCTGCTAATCACTTGGTTTGTCAGCATTTACAGCCTTAGATCTTCCTTGAAGTGCACGAGGTGCCTTACATGTTCAAGAACTAGCAGTAAAAATCAGTACCAAATAAATATTCCGGTCCCATTTCAGCTGACTGCATGTTTCTGTTTATGACAGAGGGGAAAGGTTGTTCTGATCTGGGAAGAAGCAGCTCAGATTTCTTATTGCAGTTTTGCACTCCTCCGGGGTTTTTTGCACGCAGTGCCAGCACTCATGTGCACGCTACCTGTGATCCCGTGTGAGAGCTGTGGTGCACAGTACAGGTGTGAGTTCTTTAGTGGTTACCAAGTGAAGCTCTGCCCAGAAGCCAGGGCTCTCTGAATGCACCTGGAGCTGTCAGGCTCAGAGGGCACACCCCAGATGGTGAAAGGAAGACCCAGACAGCCTCACACTGTGGTTTGTTCTGACATTTCTCTCTTGTTGTCCCTCAGAGAAGGTGAAGAGGGAATGCTGCTGCATGGACCTGTGCACCTGATCTAGCTGAGCTCAGCCTCACCCCGTGTGTGTGGCAGTACGTGTGCTCGGCCCTGTGCCTGGGGGGATACCTCTGAGGGGCTGCTGTCCAGTCCTGTGCAGAGGGAACTTGCTTTCAGGTGTGCTCTCCTCGGGGTGAGGGCTCCTGCGGAGCTCTGTCAGAAGGGTTCTAGGGTACTCTGGGATGCTGAGCCCAAGGGGGGCTTTTCCAAGAGCTCATTGCTCTGTTTGGAATGGCAGTTTTTCCTGTTAGGAATCTTCCTGGAACACAGGGACATGTGAAAAGTCTACATGCGTTGGCCTGCAGGGACCATTCAGCAGAGAATGAAGGCAATTTCTTCAATAGTCAGTGTGCACAGTCACACAGACTGACCATGTGGCGCCTCAGTTGCTGTTCTGCAAGTATGCAATGCCTTGGTTATATTGGTGTGACATTTTTCTGTCCTTTGCTGCAGGGTTTGGTGTGGGTCTGAGCTCCTGCCAAAGGGAGTGCTGAGGACTTGGGAGCTCCTGCAGCAATGTGGGGCTTAGGTCCGGGAGCTGTCCCGCGTCACGGTAATCTGCACGTGACTGTGTCCCCTGCTCACCGAAACAGGCTTTGGAAATGTGCCCAGGGCCCCGGTGCAGAGGGGCATTTGAGGCTGCTGTGCTCTTCCACTCCCTCTGATGGTTGTGATGCCCTTGCTTGATGGGAATGGCTGTGAGCGTGCTGCTGGTGCTGTGCACAGTCCTGCCCTCGGCACTGTCACGTGCCACACCAGGGAGCGTTCACCACAAACGCCAGGAATCCATTCCTGCTTGTGTCTGTTGCTCTCAGCTCCTTCTAACCTTCATTGGATTTCTCCCTGTCTCTCCTCTCTGGTTTGTTTCCTTCATCTCGTATGCACTGGCATGGAATACTGATGAGGAAATATTTGGTCTAAAGCCAGCTAGTCAATTTTGGTTAATTAATTGGAATGGTGATTGGCAAAACCCCAGCCCAAATTTTTGTAGGTAATTTATAGCCTAGGTAATCGTTTACTCGCGGATAATTATCTCTACCTGTAGGTAGCAGAAGGTAATGGTTATGGAGATCCAGATGCATCCCTAACAAACGCAGGCTGAGGAAATTGCAAACACTTAGTCTGAGTTATCTATTTAATTACTAGAGCTGTGCACTAACCCCATCCTTCTTGTATTCCTGCACCTCGGGCCAGGTGAGCAGAAGTAAGGGGGAAATGATTTACACTTCCTGGGAAAGTCAGTGTTCCTGTCTGGGCTTGCCTATTAGCTAGCACAGATGCGCTGGCTCCTGGGATGTCCTTATTTTCTTCATATGAAGCGGCAATGAATCCCTGCAGCTCTGCAGGGTGTGTGAGGCACCGGATGATGGGAGAGAGCAAAGTGCTTTGGGTTGTAACCTCTCACGGGCTGCAGATCATGTGTGGGTGTGGGGCAGCCTTTGGCCAGGTGCTTAACTCTTGGGAAGGGATGAGCTCATCAAGCAGGGGCATGGAGCGCCTGCTCTAGAGCTCTCTAGTGCCAGAGTGCCAGCCCATGCAGATGTTTCTGCAGTGCTTGTGGGCCAGGAACACTGTCCCTTGGTGTGTAGCACTCTTGGACCTGGCTTCCAGTGTCACATTCTGCTCTATGAGTGACTTCCTCCTACCACGGACGTAGGAGGTTTATTTTGGAGGGCCATGCCAAGTTGGTGTCACTCTCTACAGGACAGGGGATATCTTTTGTTTGCAGTGACAGTGCTGTGCCCTCTCTTATAGGCAAGAGAGAGGAGTGTGTCATCTCTTGCTTTGGCACTGCTGGAAAATTTCTCTTGGTGTCTTCAAGTGTTTGTAATCCCCCCTGCTACAAACATACCGGAGTTTGGAACAAAGGAGCAGCATATCCTAGTGCATGCTCAGTACTTAAAAGTGACAGCTACATGAGAGGAAGACCAACCAGCTACTGGAATTCCAGACAGCTGTTCCCTTCCTCTGTGAATGGGCTGGACCTGTTTCTTTGTTTGCCTGAAGCTGCTTATTGTGCCTGTGGACTCTGCTCAAGTTCCTGTTCCTTGCTGCAGTGTGAAGCAGAGCCCCAGTACCATCCTGCTGCAGCAGTGGGCTGAAGGGTTGTTTTTTCCCTTGTAAAATCCTTCGAGTACATGGTGTCATTCCCAGAAGGGAGCAGGCTGGATGGCGACATGCCTTGGAATAAGAAGCAGGTCTTCATGCTGTCAGTCTAATTTTGCATTAGTGACAGTATGATTTTCAGCTCTGCCCCTTAAGAAGAGAGCAGAGGCTTCTCCAAAAGGAGGAGAGAAAACCCTTCCATTTTGCCTAGCAACAGAGCAATATCTCAGTTTTGAAAACCAGATTCTACGAGTCCTGTTGGGTTTTTAGCATGCTGGCATTTCAGTTTGGCTGCCTTGCTGAGGGAGTCAGAAGAGAGGCCAGGGGCTGTGCTCAGGTTGGGATGAGGGCTGATACTGCCCCCCAAGCTGTGTCACACCTGCCAGGTCTCCTTTGGTGCTCAGGGAACATTCCCCACTGGCCCCTCCAGGCCTGGTACAAGGGGGGGCTGTGTCAACAGTGACCCAGCAGTGCTGCTGGGCACCCAAAGCCCTTGGGACCACACTCAGAGAGTACCACCGTGTCTGCGCAAACAGATTGACATCCAGGGTTTGGTATAGCCAATGGGATTTCTGTGGATTTTATAGCAGGCACCAAGTTGGGTCTATAGGAAAGCTGCTGGTTTGAGGGGATTGCATATGGCCCAGGAGAGTAAGGAGAATGGGAAACATATGCTTGGCACCCACAGGTACTGCAGAACCAAGTGAGTGTGAATTGCTAAAGCGTAGTTTACATAATCTGGTCAATAATATGCACAGATGGAGCCTTACTGTATCGCATGAATCAGGAGATGCTGAGCGCCGTAAGGGATGGCACAGCAGCAAACTGGAACTTTGAGGGTAAATTGAGAAATTATTTTCTATTCACTGGAGCAGAGGGTAAGAAACCCAATAGAAGAATTAGGAGGTGTTTGCTATGGACAGCAGCGCTGGCCGCTGATGTGCATAAAATGGGTCGTGTTGGGAAATGCTGGTATAAAACCAGTTGGGGTGGGCACTGTGCCCAGTCTGCAGAATTTCCTCACACTGCCTCCGGACTTGAGTGGTTGGGGGGCTTCAGTTGACAGAAATGGTGTTGGCAGATAGATTTGGATGGATGGGAATTCTTCTGTCCTTTTGGTGAACTTGGAGTTAGAGCAGAGCTCTTTCCTTGGTATTGCTGATCCCAAATGTTCTTTGCTCAGCTTGAAGGTGCTTCTTCTCAGGGTTGGCCTGTGATGTCACAGGAAGGCAAAAATGGAAGGCAAAAAATGTGTGTTAAGGCTTGGACTAGAGCCGTGATAAAAACACATTTCCCCCGGTTGTTCTGAACACCTGTGCTTTTGCCAGTAGAACAGTCAGATGCGCAATGGATAAGTGAAAGGTGCTTTTGGGGCAGAGAGCCTTTAACTTGAAGCAGTGGTTTGCTGCCTGCTCTGTTAGTGATTCACAGTGGTGTGGGTGGCAAGGATCAGCTCCAGCCTAGTGGGTGGAAAGGACCGTTGGGTACCAGCGCAGGAACCACTGGTATGTTTGTGGCGTGTGGAGGGTCAGGAGTCCATCAGAAATTGAAATAGGAGACTTTGTGTGTGCAATTCCTTGCTAACATCTCAACAGAGATGGAAGTTGGCACATATAGAGTCTTTGCTTGGATCTTTTGTTTTTATATGCTTTGCCAAAATTTAGTTTGGCTATTTTCATTTTATCTAAGTGTGAAAAATGTTATCTGTTTAAGTTGCTTCTTTGCACTTGTATGAATAAAAAATGGCTTTAATTAAATTAGGGAAGAGCTTTGACAAGTGATTTGTCTATAATACGTACTTATGGTTTGTGGCATTTCAAAGAATAAATAACCAAGATGTTGAGGCTTAAACATTGGCTGCTGCACATGTTCTGTCATTCCTTCATGGAGAGAGAAGTGGTTTGAGTGTGGATTTAGGTCCCCATCCTGCAGATCTTGCATGCTAGGTCTCCCCTTTCCTTCAGAGATAGGGAAGGTGCCTGTCAATGACATGGGGAGGGAATTGAACTGGAAGCAGCCCAAAGGCAAGGCTGGGCAAGGCTCACATTGCGGCTCTGTGGCCCTGCAGGAGAATCAACAACAGTAGGAAACTCGGTGAACTCACATGCAAATGAAGCCAAATAACCTTCAGAAGGTTGTAGGGAATTGCAACTCTGGAGAGACTTTGCCACAGTCCCAGTGGCGCATCAGGTGCAGGGAGACAGGAACATAGGTGATTGGAGGGTGGGGGAAGGAGAGGAGGGGGATGGAGAAAAAGAGCTGATGGGTTCACAATGCCCAGCTCAACAAAGGAGAGCTGCTGAAAAAACTGCCTTCCAGGATTATTGCTTGTTATGGGATTTTTGCTTTGCCTTCTTTAGCAATTCCTTTACTTGGAAAAGACAGCAAAGCCAGGAGAATGGAAGGACCGGGTCGCCTCACCCTGTTGTTTTAGTGGCTGCATTGACATCGTGGGCATTGGCAAGTCCCAGCTCTGGGCGCAGAGGAGCCGAGGCAAGGTGACCTGTCCAGCAGAGCACGGCTGCGGGGCCGGCCGAGAGCCTCTGACCCGGGCTGTGCATGGAGCAGCTCTGGCAGCCCCGGGTCCGGGACTCTGTGGTCACTGTCAGCTGCAGCTCTGCTGGGGCACAGCCCAGCCTTTTATTTATTTGTAGCTTTTCTCCCTGACTCTTTGACACCCACCACCTCCCTGCCAGCCTGGTGTGGCTGATCAAGCTGTTCAAACAACTGGAAGACATCAGAAGTTAAACACTCATTATTTTAATTTGATGCTAATCATGTGTTAATGAGACTAATCCTTGCAATGATTCAGGTAATTTGCTTAATGGCTGCCCAGAGTACAGATTACAGCAATCAGTCACATCTGATAAGATGTCTGTTGTGGAGGATCCTGTCAGGCTGTCAGGTGAATGAGGTGGGAAAAGACTAAGGAGCAAGATCTGATCCCGTGTAAGTCAGGAACCTTCCTGCTGGGAAGGGCATAGGAAGGGGCAAGTCCCCCTGCACAGCCAGGTTTGTGGCAGCCAGGGAAAAGCACCTCAAATCTCTGTGTTACAGGGCTGTTCCATCGGGGATCCGGTCCTCTCCTGCCTGGAGAAGGACTCACACAGCCATCTGCATTGGACACTGTGTTTTTGAGGTCATTTGGGTCATGTCAGGGCCTTTGGGGGTAAGAGACGCCCAACTGATCCCAATGGGTAGTCCTCTACCATAATTACTAGTCTGTGTCTCAGATATTGTATTTGTGGCAGATCCCTTCAGCATGGCTTCTGTTGGCAGTGATGCTGAGGTAGCTCTGGAAAGCTGCTCATAGCCACCTGTTTTCTAGCGGGTCTTGGATGGACGAAGTGAGGTTCAACAGAAATAGTTACCTCAGGTGTAAAATCAGTTGTAATTTAGAGAGAACCCAGCCTGCATTTAAATGAGAGAGTGCAGGTACCCAGTAGTGCCGTTGGTGGGATGATGCTTGGGTGCTTGTCAGCATAGCCCCTGTCCCTGCAGGCGCATTAATTCTAAACCTCCACTTGCCAGGCCTCAGCACCTGCCCCTTCAGAGCAGCACTGGCTCAACCTCTCAAGAAAAACCCACTGGAGACAGTCTCTCATGTGGGAGATGTGAGCCCAACAGCTACCTCTGAACTAGGGGTTGGGGTTTGCTGTGTAAGCCCTGGCAGCAGGATATTGTGTGATTCCTAAAATAAAGACTGTGATAGATTTTAAAAACCTAGGTTGAAAATAGCCATTAAACATGTTCCTGTCTGCAGACTCAGGAATGGGAAGATGTCTTTGGCTGGTCTTCCTGATGGGTGGCAGAAATTACTGTTTGTTCAGTGGTATTTGGATTCCACCATTTGTGGCAAAATATGCTGGGATTTAATCAATTTGCATCTCTGCTCAAGGCCCAAATTGTTACAGGCTTTAGGGGGATGACATTGTCCTAAAGCACTCATTTAATGATTTAGAGCAAACAGATGGTTTTATTTTTTCCCATTAGAACCTTTCAGCTTTTCTAGTTACATAGAGATATAATTATTATCTCTCCCTTTGATTAAAATGCACAGTATTAATGCCTTACTCTGTCGGGTTCCAATTGCATTAGTTCTCTGTGGGTTTATTAAGTGCTGTTGAGTTGACATCATGTCCAACACACTGTGCTGCGCGAGTCTCTGGAAGTCAGCTGACAGGGAATACCAGGCACTCGGCATCCTGGCAGGGCTGCCAGTGTGCGAGCGCACGTTTGGGGCGTTCGAGCAGGAGGCTGGGCTGGGCTGGCCGCTGGCAGGGAGCTGCGTCCTGTGCAGGGGGTGTTGGTCACCAGCAGTAGCTGGTAATGGTGCCTGCTGTGACACAGGCTCATGTGGCCTGGCTTGGAAGGTGTGCGAGCTTCCGTCCTTTTGGAGCAGGGCACACAATAGCGAAATGCTGAGCACGCAGAATTTGGGATGGGAATTAGGCAGGAATTTGTTACGGTCTTGAATTTTTTTTTTTTTTAAACTGATGGCTGAACAGAAATGTTAATTCTGTGTCATAGTGGGTGGGGCTGAGGCATGAAAATCTTTTTAGCAGCTCAGAGGTTTTGGCTTAGGAATACCGTGCAGGAACATCAGCACTGGGACACATGCAAAAAAAGCCCATATGGTTTATTTACAGTGTGTGATGAGTGAGTGGCAGTCTAGTTTGTATGTTTTATGTCTTGTGCTGGGTAGTTTTATATGTTGGTCACTCAGTGATCACTTGACCTGTCATTTTTCAGTTATTTGTGAGCACTTTAGGTTTATCAATTACTTTCCCAGGCTATAAGTTACCTTTTTTGAGAGCATAATTTGTTTATAATATATATTTTTAACGGCATGATTTGTTTCATGTTTGTAATTAATTTTGAGCTTTGAGACTAAAATTGCATGAGAAATCGTTATGGAGAGAACTATTACCTCAAATATTGCTGCTAAGGACTTGTAATACACTGGGACTCTGTCTCTTTTACTGACTTGATTTTAATCATCTTGGTACTGGGATTTAGGATGTTGCTGTGGTGTCAGTGCTTTCCCTTCCTGAAAAGTGGTTGAAAGTTCCGCTGTGTTCCTCTGGCACAGCAGGAAGGATTTAGGGAATCCTAATTCCAACTTAATTTGGAATAGCAAAGGACCTGCCCTGTCTGACAATGTTTTCTTACACATTGTTCCTGGAGCATTGAGCAAAGCCCTTAGAACAACACAATCAATGCAGGAAGTGGGCGTTTCTTCCATTAATATCAGGTTTTCTCTCTTGTTATCTTCTTCTCAAAGACAGAAAACTTTCCCTGAGATGACTGAAAGTTTCTGTTTCCTGGAAAGACAATGATTCCTCTTTTTTTTTTTTTTTCTGGTTTTGTGGTTGTACTATCCGACAAGCCCAAGGAAATACTGAAAAAATTACAGTTTCAAACATTTGCTGGACATGCCCAGAAATATGGCATTTCTCAATGACACTCTGTGAGGCTTAAAGCCTTTTTTAAAAGGGGGTTGTCTGTTGTGGGGATGACTTGAGGGAGGCTCATAAATGGGGGTCTTTGTGAAGGGCTTCATGAAGAGGGTGAAAGACGGCAAAATTGAGTTTCAAGTTAAGTACTTCAAAATGTGACAGTTGTTTTCTGCTTGAGAACATAAAAAACCTTTTCCAGGTAGAACTGGGATGGAAAGCTTTGCTTCAGAGGGTAGTTCTGCACAGTAAAAATGGCATTTTCAAACAAAAACAGACATTGTTACAAAAGGCGTATCTGGAGGCAGTGTCTGTGCTGTGAAATTAGTGTCTGTAAGACCAAGTTGAAGGCAGGCAGCTTGATGAAAATCATTGATAGATACGTATTTTGGGTTTAACATTCTCAGCAGTGCTGTAGGTGGAGGTGTGGCCTAAAGAGCCAGAGGATCTGCTGTCTTCTTTCTGTGCATTTGTGCATGTTTGCTGCTACTGGATGATGGTAACATGAATTGCAAAACTTCTCTATAAGAAGACTTGAGATTTTCATTAAAATTTCATTACTTACCTTTAGCTTGACAGTACCTTAATTTGCTGGGATCATATCCCAAGGCTGGTGGGAGTACATGGAAATGGGAGTTAGAGATTATGTTATGGTTTGTCCTCTACTTCTGAGGTAGATTTTCCACTGACTTGTGTTTGGAAAAGCACACATTTGGAATGTTTGTGTAATGTAAACTATTATCCCTCTAATTCCCTGTCCATCTGTAGGACAAACGTTTAGGCTGTGTGCAAACTATACCAAGTGTATATCATCCATAATGTATGCCTGTATATGAGAATGTGCCACCAATGTCAATTTTTATTTTATTAAATATAAGCTGCTCTCCCATCTGCGCATTGGCGACCCCATATATTGTTTGCCAAAAAAAAAAAAAAAGGCACCATTTCCAAGCATTCAATAATTTCACATGGAACGATATGGAATGCCTCAGTTTCTTCTCTCCCTTACGTTGATAGAACTCCTTGAGTTTTGATTCTTCATTGCCACTTGTTCCTCACTGTGTGAGAGCAGTGCCGTGATGGCCGAGCAGCCGCGTGGGCTCCGCCCGGTTCACCGGCCAGAGCCACCCTCTGGCCCAGTCTGTGGTGCCGTGCTGCCGCCGGCTGCAGAGGTGCAGCTGTGCTGCAAGCAGCTGGGGTTCTGTCCTCCCTCCCAAGCCTTCTCCCACCACCATCGGGCGCTCCAGCCATGACAAGGCCTTCAAATGAGCAAGGAGACAAATGTTTGCTCTTTATGCTCTGGCAGATGAGCTGCTGGGACCTTTAGTTGGCACCTCTCTGTGGTTCCAAAGGAGGCAACCTTGTCATGGCTGCCTTCTTCCCTTTTTTCCCTCTGCAGGGATCTCGCACTGTATGTGTGTGTAAGAGCCTGAGTGTCTGTGTGGCTCGTGATACCCCGCAACAGAGATTGACAGGAACCAGAAGCCAGGTTCATCAAAGGCACAGATTTCTGATCCAGAATTGCAGTGACTGATCTGTGCCAACACAGACCTAGACCGGCCAGATAGACTGAACAGGAGGAAAACGCAATGCCAAAAGGAAGAAGCTGAAACCTAATTAATCAGAAACAAATAAGTCATCCTAATGGCAGCACAGAAGTGGTACCAATTTAATTGGAGAGTACCCTATGTTCCGTGAGGATGACACTGTGCAGCAATTCCACTGCCAGTTACTGCCGTCACAAGTGCTGAGTAGGGAGAACCGAGTGAGTTAGTGCCTCGCATGGGCTGGATTCTGCTCATTTCAGTTTAAGCCCCCAGGGACTGGAAGTTCAAATCCTACTTATGGATTTTGGCCTCTTTTTCTCTGGGTGTGACGTCCAGATCATGGGGCCTTCTCAAATTCATTAGTCCTCTGCATGGTTTAGAATAAAGGGAGAGGATTTCAGAGAAATTAGATCGATGTTATGGTGTGATTTAGGAGGTGTGTTCACCAGGCGAACAGGATGGGGCTGGCTGCTGTCTGAGGCACACCTCAGAAATTTGGGGTATGGCAGGAACTGAAAACAGGTACTTTTTCACCAGAGAAGGGGAGGAGGTGTGTGAAGCATGAGAACAAGTCACCAAAGGTCCCGGTGAAAAGGAGATGAGGGGGCTGTCTGTCCACTGTCTCTGTGGATCCGGCAGCATCCATCACACCACACTGTGCTCAGCAGCTGCAGTGAACAGGGAGGCTGGGGCTTGGAGGATCCCTGTCTTCGGTGTCCAGCAGAGTAGTCCCCCTCAGGGCTTGGAGAATGCTAACCAAGAGGAACCCCACGCAGAAGTGGCACGGCTGCTGTTTCAGGCCAGTGGAGTTGGATTGGTTTGGCGTGAGGAGCTGAGCCAGGCTGGGACAGCATAGCAGGACTCCTTTGCTGTTCCTCTGGATTTTCCATAAGCTCTTCATTACTGTCTTGGAGAAAGGCACTTGAAAAGGGACAGAGCCCTTCTGAAAGAATCAGTGCAGATGTCATGGCTAGGAGGGCAGTAGCCAAGCCCATGGCTACCAGGTATCTGTTTCCTGAAATTGCATGAGCATTTCCATGTTCATATTATCCCAAGGGACTGTGACTGTGTGTCATATCATTGGAGACAGGTAGGGTGTCCTGCTTGGGAGCAGCAGGTATTGAGAGATAGCACTGTCTGGGAGAGCTTGGACTTGAAATGCTTATGGTAGGAAACCTAGGGGAGGGCAGGCACTGGTGCTGGATAAAGGTAAAGAAAGGAGACTGGTATCCTGCTGCTGTGTCGGGAGTACTGGCTTTCTCTGGAGGAAGTTTGGCACTCAGTTTTCAACAGCTATTAGACCCCACAGATTTAGAAAACCCAACCCTTAACAGAAAATGTTGGATGAGAGAGAAAAATCACTTCTGTTTCCTTGGTTACAGAAGAACATGAATAAATTATATGGGGGGAAAAAAACGTCAGTACATTTTAAGTGGTCATTTGTGACAACTGGTCCTCTGAGCGTTTGCGCTTGGGAGGAAGAAGCAAGAGCTCTTCCTCTCTGAAATGGCCCCTGTGCATGGTGTGCAAAGCTGGACAGCTCACCTCTGTGGGCAGCCAGGCTGGCTGGGCCAGTGCTGGGGCAGGGAAGGTGAGGGACCCCTGCCACTGGCAGGGAACTCGGGAAGGGGGAGAGGCTCTGGGACCCCATGCCACACCTCCGCTCTAGTCAAGTGAACTCTGCATATCCAGCTCAGATTTCAGTGAGTTGAGGTCTGCAACCTGATTCATAGATCACCTAATTTCCTGCTAGCTGGGTTTGCAGAGCCTGCGTGTGACTTGGGTATTTCCATATGGAACTGTTTTACCAAGACGAGGTGTGAATTTAAAGTGCCCTCTTGGAACATTATCTTCTAGAGTACGTTATTTTCACAGAAAAATACTTTCTTTGCAATTTAGTTGATGTCACTTTAGAAACTGTTTGAAGGATGCCAGCGAGCTATTCTTAGTGTAGAATAAGGGATCCTTCTGGATAGCTGTGGCTGTTTAATGATCTGTGTTTATTATGGACATGCGCTGGTAACCTTCATTCAATTCAGGAGGATTATGCATGTCTGGGTACCAAACTTGCTTTGGAAATGAGTTAGCTTTGAATTTTCCTAAGCCCCAGTCCTGTCTCCCTTCTAAAGAAGCTGTTCTACAAAGCTGGGTCTGATTTCCTGTTGAATTACCTTCAGAGGCTTGTGGGCAGAAGCTCTTGGTGATGCTACTTTGCTTGTACAGAATGCTTCTCATTCCAGAGGAGAGTTTACCTGTGTATACAGCTTCTCCTCTGGAGGCTGGGCTAAAGGTCATCCATTTCAGGGTGGTGCTCTCAGGCCTGGTATGTGTAGAGGATTGCTTTAACCTTGTTATGACTGCATTCCTTGAACAGTCCCAGAGTGTTTGGAGGATTCTCTACATGGGATACCATAGAGCTCCTGCAGTAAGGGTGTCCAAGGGCCCCCAGGCAGCAGGAGCAAAGGCTGTGAGAGGGTTCACTTTTCAGTGCGTCCTGAATGGTGATTGAGGGGTCACTGGTCTGAGAATGGAATTCCTTCCAGAAACAGGAGGCAGTTCTTCAATGTGGCACTGCAGGAAACACAAGCACACTGTCCTACTGTGGTGGCCTCAGGGTCCTCTCCAAGTAAGGAATGGCTGGGGAGAGTGGGGTGCACTGTAGTAGCCAAAGCCTATTCTGTAGGGATCCTCTGCCACGGGGAAGCTTCTTGGAGCCCTTGGGAAGGCAGCAGAACTCGCTCCAGGCTCTAGGCTGGGAATGGCAGATTCCAGAGTCAGGGCCAGCTGTTCCCGACCCCCAGTATCTGTGTGGGTCCGGCAGCGTCCCCTCACTCGCACTGCGCTGTGCTCAGCAGCTGTAGCAAACGGGGTGCCTGGGGCTGGGGCTGGGAGGATCCCGGCCTTCAGTTCTGCCATTTACAATTCTGAGATAGGAAAAGTTAACACACTTTGGAAGAGTTTTTTTCTTTTTTTCTGGCACTTACAAGTTCAGCACGCTTTTGTGCATTCCAAGCAGTCCTGCCCAGATCGACCACCTGTTCCCTAATTCTGGGTATAGGCAGGCTATAGTTCTTTTCCATATGGGCAGTGTAATTCCATTAAGTAGCAATCCAGCACTCTTTTTTTAACATTAAACCTCGAGAGTTAATCATCCATCTGTGTGTAATCATTGATTCCATTAAGCCTTATGGCCTTGTCAGATTATCAAACATTTTAAACAGCACTTTTTTCTTTTTTCCTTACTCGACAGCAAAAGCATTTGTTGGGGGCACGATTCAAGTGAAGTTTTTAAGCCATACCCAAATCTTAGAGACATTTACATTTCCCAAATCCTCTCCCTGTTCCCAGACACAGAACTGGCCTGCATGAGGTCATTTGTGTCACACACTGGATCATTCAGGTGTTCTTGACAGGCAGTGCCAAGATGTTTACTTGATGTTGACAACTCCCCCACCCCCGAAAAACTGACAAAGCAACACAAAACCCAACAAAAACACCCAGACAACCCCCACACATGCTTTTTTCCCTGATTATTCAACACTCAGGGCATACTCACATCGCCTTGAATTTGGGGATATTACAGTACTTGTGCTGCAGTCAGAACAGCCCCTCAGACTGATGGATGCATCTGACCCTTATTTTTGTAGGAACAGGGCAACCTGTTGTGCGACGGCACGTAGAGTTTTTAGTATGCAAACAGAACCAAAAGCTGTTTCTCCCACGCAGGATTTGAAAAATAGGGACATGATATTCCTGGAATTAACCGTGTTCTGAAGACATTTCCTAAATGTGACAGTATAACTTTGTATAAGCATGTAATTACAGCCCGGTTATTGTCCAGAAATTCCTGAAATCAGAGCTCAGTGGTGGGTCTGTTGGATGAAGAGGAAGGAGATGCTTCAGAGCTGCTTACAAAATATTGAGCCAAGAGGGTGCTGGGTCACTATGGCAGGTAACAGGTTGAGGGGTTAATGGCAGGAGGCACACTTTGTTCCTTCAGGCTTTTCCTTCCTTTCATACTCATTTCTTTAATTGCATTTAGGTGAGCATTCCTGGCTCACCTCTGAGCCAGAAATGCAGTTGCCCCAGACACTGGTGGCTCTGTCTGGAAAAGCAGAGGGTTTCTGTGTCGCTGGAGACACGTCTTGCAGCTGAAAAGCCTTCTCAAATCTTTGATAAAAGCTGCTGAAACAGAGTGAAAGCTCATGGTACAAGGCATGCTGGTAATTTTGGGGTTTGGGCCTGGATTACATTTGCCCTGTGCTTGGGTCAGATAATTTATCCTATGAAAAGTACGTATTCCAACTGGGTTTTTGATGACACTGTTTACTCAAAACTTTTTAAATGAAAAATCTGTGAAGACACTAAGGTGGCTTGGGAGGTGAAGAAAAGAAGTTGCCAGAGAAGTGAGGAGGTTTTGATTTGGAAATATTCTATGAGTTTCAGAATCTGTGAAGTGCTGGCAAAGAATCCAAATACTATGTCTGATTCCAACCAAACCACTGTGATTACTACTGAACCTGATTTAAAACCCGACAAAAATAGCAAGGCGGGGGGGCGCGGGGGGGGGGGTTTGTCTCTTGGTTCCTTGTTAATTGCATTTGTTTCTTTTTTTCAGAAAAATATTAGAGTGATAATTAGGCCACACATCATGTGTGGTTGGATAAATACTAGTTACGTGTTGAGAAAGGGGGCAGAAAGTTGTATCTAATGAAAGGAGCTGGTGCCAAATAGTATAGAGATTTGCGTTTGTCTTGGATAAATGCCGTGTGTTCACCTCGGCTGAAGGAGGAGGTCGTGGGAGCGCAACACGCCCACGCAGCACTGACAGAGGCCGGGGACCATTCTGCTGGCCAGCAGGTCACCAGCTGGGCTCTGGGTAGCACAGTGGCTCTTCTGCAAGCCCTCTCTTTGGGCATGTTTGAGTTGAGGTGTCAGTTCCCTTGCTTCGTACAAAACTGTGGCCTGCTGGTCTCAGCCGTGGGTTGCAGTCGGGCACAAGGCCTCTGGGGTGGGATGAGGGCTGGCTACCTAGGAACAAACAGGAATATATATACGGGATAAAAGCCTGGTGTTTCTGCTGTGAGCGCCTGGTTTTGGCAGGGGTTTTGTGTGCTCTGGAGGTTGTGTCCAGTCTGGCACCCAGGGCCACCGATGGCAACACCGCAGCTGGCATGAGGGAAATGACTGAGCTGTGTTAGCAGGTGTCTGGAAACTCAGCGTATTGTGAATTCTGCATGGAATTTTGTGTACTTGTGCATCGCTGAATTGGAGCAACATGAGGCAGTGCCTGATGGGATGGAATGGGAGGCATTGGGCTGTGCCAGACAGTCCCACGGAGTTCAACATGGTGACTTCTGGCCTAGCGGGAAGCTTGATACTTGGGCCTAATGGATAACTTAGGCAGCAGTTGATGCGTTCTAAGTCCGAAGCTGTAAAAATGAGGAAGTGCTGGATGTTGCAGTTAAGAAAATTGATAATTACATCAGTGAGCTGTCTGGCTAAGGGACTTAGTAGAAGTGTCTTTAGCCCTCAATTTCAAAATTGCTGATTCCCCCCCACTCGCCCGCCCAGTTTCAAAAGTACAAGAGGGGAAGCAAGTTGAATTGCTGTCTCCTAGCATTTCCTTTGAGCAGATAGAAGGTACTTGAAAAGAATTTGTGGTGGGTTTTCCCTTGCTTTAAATCATGCCATAAATGTTAGGTCTTCTGGTGATCAAATAATTACCACACACAGTACATGTGTGGTAGGAAAAGCTGTCCAGTTTGTTTATACCCCAAATCTGCGCTGGGCCCTTTTCTGTGCGTTGTAGAACTGGGGTTTCCTTGTGCCAGCTCGAGGGAGGGCAGAGCCAACCAGTCCTGTTTGGAGCAATTAGAAAAGTTGCCTTTCTCCAATCAAAGAGAGGTATTAGCAAAATGAATGGGAGTAATTAAATCTAATTTAGTCATGTAAATGAGTTTAATTAAAAGAAATCTACCCTTTAATAACTTGAGGGGGAAAGGCGCTCCGCACGGAGTTTGGAGTTTGGTTAAGCTAACGAGACACAATAGCTGAGCTGATGAGCCCGTGCTGTTGTCACCTGCCCTGTGCCCAGAGGGCTCAGGGGGCCAAGGCCTTGGGGTGGGCCCCCTAGGAGTGAGGGCTCTTCCTTTGGCCTTGGAGTCCCACCTACTGACATTTGTCATCCTTGAGCAATTTGCAGAGAAAATCCTCCAATGATTTTGAGTAAGGATTGGCACATGGCTTGAGGTATGGCTTTTTGGGAAAAGAATCCTTGAGCTGCTTAGCTGCTCCCCTGTGTTGTGTCCTACCAGACCTTTTTGTATGAAGCTGTATTAATTCCTTAAATATCGAGTCATCAGCAATAAGCTTTCACTGCTTATCAGCGAATCCAAAGTTGAGAAGCAGTGTGGGGAATGGTGCCAGGGGAGCTCCCAGTTTTCCAGGAGTGGCTGTGTGAGCCACGTGGCTCCTTCCTGGCAGCCTCATCCCATTTTTACATCGCTTGGAGGGTGCTGCTGCCAAGGGGTATCATTTGAGCCCCTTCCTTAGTTGGGCGAGGCCATGGGGTGTTCTGGAGCAGGATGGGGGCACAGAGGTGAGGATGGGCATGGGGGGAAGAGTTCTGCTCCCCGCAAGATGTCATCTTCCTCCTTGGAGAGCAGCTGTCCATCCCCTGAATGTATCACTTGGAGCTTTGACCTTTATTCCTTGTGGTGAATTGGAAGTAATTGCCATATCACTGTGCAGTTCAGCACTGCTGGCAGGGCTGTGGAGGAGTTGTTTGTTCCTCTCAGTATAACAAGGGGACTGACAAAGAGGATTGAGGCCTTGTGCTTTCCACCTGGGAAATGCCAAGGTGTGTTGGAGCATCAGGGAGGGCTGGGGCTGATAAATGCTGGATAATTGCCGGATGCTACATGCCGTGGAGGCTGCTCAGAAGGCGGGTGGCCCCTCTTCTCACATCTGGGAATCCTGAGCATTACAGTGTCCATGTCCAGTGGCAGCCCAGGGCCTCCCAGCTTGGGAACTGGGCCTCTCGTTTGGCCAGGATATAGTGGCCTGCCACATCCACTTCCTCTGGAAACAAATAATTCTGGTGAATCATTCCTTCAGAGTCATTGGTGCTGTCTGTGTGTGTCGTCGGGAGCTGTGATTCAAAGGCTGGAGGCAAGTTAGAAAAATGAACTCAAACAGCAGCTGAAGGGAGCTGAGCAGAGGTGGGGAAGAGAGGCAGGGGCTGGTTTCAGCTCCCTGCCCAAATCTGGTTCCAGATGCTAAGATTCATTGAGATTGTTAAAATGGTCTGGTTTTATGTTCTTGCCCTATCCGAAGCCTGATGTGCACTGCACGGAGCTGTCTGTGCCAGGGAATGCTGCTCGCTGGGTTGAGTGTTCCTCAGGGATGTGGGCAGGTGTGCTGGAAGGGCTGCATCAAACAGGCTGCTTGGAAAAACCCATCAGAGCAGTGGCTCTCATTGGCATAGCTGGCAAGTTATTCCATTCCAGAGGCTTGTAGATTTGTGTGTTTATTTTTCTAACTTGGTTTACACCAGTTGGGACATGTTTGGCCTTTAATTTCTGTTACCTCTTGCCTGTTGAGTAATGCTGGCTAAATGGTGTTCTTGTGGCTTTATGCAGCACAGTTGTCTTGTGCTTAGTGTCACCTCTTCGCCCTGGTAACGTGCACGGTGTGGAAGGATTTTATATGTAGATCAGTTGTGTAGCTAAAAATTATTTCAGTAAGCCCAACTGTATGTGTCAGACCCAACTACAGCCATTAAGTGATTTTTAAATTTGGTTTTCCTTTGAATGTAGCTTTTTGACAACAATTAGCACCTGCACCATCCTATTGTATGTTTTCTCTTTCATGGTCTTTCTGTAAGTAGTCTCTCATAAAACACGTCATTTCTTCTTCAATAACGGTGTGCATTCTGCAGCTGGAATTTCAAGTGCTGGTTCAGATCAGCATGTACATTCTGATGGTATGAAGCAGCTTCTAAAGAGTTAGCATGTGGTTTTAAAAAACAGTGCTTGGGTTTAGCTCCACTCCTGATACTGTCTGCCAGATTTCCTTTCCCCAACAGGCAAATCCTTGTCCAGGTGGACACTTCCACCACCTAAATCCCCTCCCAGCCAGCTGCAGAGACTCTCTTTAAAGGAAAGAATATTAATAAGTCTGATTTGGGTTGAGCACGATGGAGAGTGGTTGCTATTGGAGGTGCTCACCAAAAAAAAAATTACCGAATTTGGATTCCTCCCTTCTTCCCCTTCTCTTTGATACCTCCTCTCTGGTATCAAAGCAGTTTTTTAGAAATGGCTGTTTGAAGACTAAATTAAATTCAGACAGCTTTTTTAATGATGCCCTGCACTGGTTATTTGCTTTGACTTGGTTGAAATTAAGACTTGTTTTCTCTGCAAATTATTTGCTTCTTTAGGGTTTTGTCCAAGCTGGTTCATCCGCACAGCAAGAGCAGTTTGAGCTGTCACGGCTCCACTGGATTTACTCAGGTTTGCCAGCCTGAAACAAATCTGCCAAGCAATCAAAGTAAAATTAAAATAAAAACTTGGGAAGCAAGGTACTGGAATCAGTTGCTAGGAAGAGTTGTCTGAGAGCTAAGCTGTGGGACTCAGCAAGCTTTTGTAGGCATTGTGCTGCATGGTGTATTGATCTCATCCTGTTCTGCTGGCTGGATTGGTGCTGGAAGTGCAGGGGCAGTGCTCTGCAGCACCCAAGGAGCTGTGGGAACGGGGCTTTGCCAAAAGAACCTGGAAACTGCGTGGAAATGTGCATGGACATTCCTCACGCTTGTGTCCATCCTGAGCTCTCTTGCTCCTTGCCAGGAGGCCAGACCCTCAGCAGCCAGGGAACAGGGCATGCACAGGCTCTGCAGGTGGTGTCTGCTGCCGAGCTCAGTGCTGCCATTGATGTTGTTTCTCTGAGGTATCCTCCATCCCAGGCAGTAGTGCCTGCAGCTGCCCTAGGCAGAGCTGCCCCAGCCTTGCTGGACGCTGTAGGGCGTGGGAGCTGCCCAGGAGCCAGGCGTGGGGATGCTCCAGGAGCAGCCATCACTGTGGTTATGGAGATGGATGGGCACTGGCTTTGGCTCTGCCGGTTCGGAGAGATGCCTCCTTCCTCCCAGCTGCTGAGTGCTTCTTTCAGGCACCACGTATGTGTAATGGCAGAGCTGGACAGTGATGGCAGCGGCCACGGAAGGCTATAGAATGAGACTGAAGCAGGAAATACTATTTCGGTAATTGCAGGGGGAAAGAAGTCAAATTGCTGTTATTTACACCCGCTGAAACAGGGATTAAATCCCATAATGAACTGCACTACTCTGGATTGACACCAGAGAGCAAAATTTATCCTGCTAACTGGGTGTCCCTCAGATTCCATCAGACTGTGCTGGCTCACTGATGATAGAGGGCTCTGAGCTTTGCTGCTGTTCCTCAGCCTGTGCCTTGCCTGCCTGACCCTGAGGCTGCTGGAGCCCTGCAGGGTCCCTGCTCGG
This sequence comes from Fringilla coelebs, assembly GCF_963513975.1. Classification (NCBI taxonomy): domain Eukaryota; kingdom Metazoa; phylum Chordata; class Aves; order Passeriformes; family Fringillidae; genus Fringilla; species Fringilla coelebs. Next base: position 72,904,270 of record NC_140032.1, read on the forward strand.
GGCCTGGGCAGCGCACAGCGGGCTGGTGGAAGGTGGCACAGGCAGGCAGGGACCCTCCTGTGTGCTCGCAGGACGTGTGGGCCCATCCGTCACATCTTTGGGGCCGCCGGGGTTTGTAAGTAAGCCCTGCTCCCCCTCCTGCCGCTCCCCAAGACGTCGGTGGAGCAGTGTGCTGGAGCGGAGGATGGGTAATTGAGCACGGCTGTATCCCAGTGTGTTCGGGGTGCAAAACATCCCTGTGTACGAACAGCGTTTGTGTGTTAATGTGCTTTTCCTTCATGCAGGCCTGGTTCCATTAGGAAGGGAGGCATTGTGTAATATAATAGACATGATTAACTTTAATTGCACTTCTTTGTTGGGAAAATAGACATGTAATTAAAAACCTGACATGCGTTGTACTTTTTTTCTCTGACAATTTACTTGCTGGCATGTCTTCAAGCGGATATTCCGCAAGGCCCTCGCTACTTACTCATGCACGTCTCCACAAGTCTTTCCGAAACCCCAGTGTCTGATGCCCAGACTGAACTGGCTAGTTAGCATATCCTATCTAGCTGGTCATTCCCTTCTTTCCCAAGAGAAAAAGAGCTGTGAGTCTTAAAATGCTGCTCATTTTGTGCGATACTTTGGGGTATTGATTTACGGGAAAATGAGATGCTCTTGACCTTCTCACTGCTGAGGAACATTCCCAGTTCTTGCTCAGTCTTGAGTCCACAGAGGGTGAGGCATGACTCAGGCCAGGCTTCAGTTGTAGCAGTTAAATCATAATTCTGGTTTGTCTGGAGTCCAGACCCCTTTTCCAGAGTCATTTCTGTGTATGCTGCAAAAATATTTTGGGGGTTCTTAGTACCGTTCTTATTTCCCAGGGAAAAAAGGGGAAGTTCAGATAGCCCCAGCCAGGCAGCGTTACCCACGACTGATTTTAGTCCTCTGGCAGAGTCCTTTCCCTTTGGCAACTCCTGTCTCTTTTTCCTGCTCAGGTCCCCAAGACAGGGCTGAGTTACTGAACTGAACTGTTGTACCTTGGCTCTGTGCCATGGAGCGATATGGGTCCCTGTGCCTGGCAGCACAAGGACATGGGTGAAAACCTGAAATGGTCTCTCCTACCAAACACCTGTGGGTGGGTACAGAGCACTACTCAGCCTTACAGAAGCAGGTGAACAGACACCTAGTGCCCGAGTTGTACAGCATGGTGAAACACTTGGGCTGTGCTCCAGGGTTGTAACTATCTGCCAGGGACACTGCTCACACAGGGCAAACTCCAGCAGCGATCCCCCAGGAGAGCTTGGGAAATGTGTGGGCCTCTGTGTTCCTTTAGCTGGGCTGCGCTGTGGTCTTGACAAAATTGCTGCTGTCCTGGAAGACACTGTTGCTGTGCTGATGATTTGTGCTCAGCTGTTCCCAGCCTCTGGGATGATGGGGTTTTATGGACCCCTCATTCCGTTTGTTCTGTTTATCTCTGCCGCACTTTATTTTGTCCATCTTTCCATGGTCTGTGTTGTTTTCTGGTTCTTTTATTGTCATTATTCAAAACATGAATAGAAGTGAATATCCTCTAAGTTATGAATGTAATCAATTTTGAGTCTTTAATTGTAATTTTTTTTCCATAAAATTCTTTTAATTTAGTCTAATATAATGGCACATCAAGCAGTAATGGGTACATTAAATTGAATCATGATGTTCATATACACATTTTATGACACAATCAAATATCCCAATGCATTAATTCATGTCAATCAGTTAATAAAATCAAATAGGAAACATTTCTCTAGTGCTGTTAACTGTGCTTCTCCCTTTTGAAGGGTGACAAGATGGTGAGGGGGCCTCTATATCTTGCCTAGTTCATGTTTTCTTGGTTGTGTTGGAGTCAATATATTACTGACTTGATGAGTACAAATCGTGTCAGTTCCCGTGGCCCCCCACCGAACTCCAGTAATGGGGAGCACAAGGCCCCACCTTTACCTTGTCCTACCCCAGTTCTGTTGGTACAGTCCTGCCCCCAGAGACTCCCCTAAATAAGAAAGGAATATCAGTTGTGAACTCGGGGGATAACTTCTCTTTAAAGATGTCTTCCCTTCTGGTATTGACATTCAAGGACAAAGAGCTGCAGCGCGTTTACTGCACACACTTGTGAGGAAGGAGAAAAGGAAATTTCCTTCCTTAGCAATTGGCTTTGGAGTCAGCAGTTTTTTGGGCTTCTCATTTCCAGGGTGGGTGCCAGCTGGACTGCAGAGGGTGCTGAACCTGCAGTAGGACTCTTTCCCTCCTTCACTTGTAAGCACAAGTTTGCTTTCTAGTAGCCCTGTTCCTTTGCCTTGCTAGTAGCCTTCTGACAGGTGTTTTACCTTTGGTGTACAGTGCTGGATGGAAAATGGACCTTTTGTGCAGCAGCTACTCAGCGTACATTAAAGCTGGACTGTAACAAAAGCAGTGAGATACAAGCCTTGTGGGCTCTCCACATCAGAGGCTGGGGCAGTAGAGTGTAGGTGGTACAGCTCTTCCAGCTTGTGCAAAGAAAGGACTCATGTCGATAAGCAGCTGAGTAGCTGAATGAATTGTGTCTGGATAACCCAGCAAGTGTTCCTGAACTGACATTGCCATGTGGATAGGGTTTGCTGGAGCTATTTTCTCTAGAATGCTTAAAAAGTTTATTTCTTTGCGTTTTACTTTGCTTTGTTTTATGCCTATGTGCAGGCCTCCTAAATGTCATGTCTGATCTCAGAGTGAGAGCCATGATATGGCGACCAAAAGGGGGGATTTCTGGCTCTAGGGAAAGGGTCTGGCTGTGATTTTTTGATTTTATCAAAAATCATAGGGGACGTGTCTTGCTTGCTGCTTATTTCGGCCTGACTTGTCACTGAAGTCTGGCTCAGGGTGTGCTGAGCTTGGCTTCCTGCTCTTCAGTACCTCTGATGTTGTTAGTAAGGAGTAGCCACTGTGGAAATGCGAATGAGAGTGGAATTCAGAGATGAAAATAAGCAAAGCCTGAGACTTATCAAGGACAGGAAATGTTGAAGGCAGCTGTGATAGTCCAAGGTGTGAAATATCTGTAAGCACACAGCGTTTGAACACCCATTTTTCTGCTGAGTAGGTTGAAATCCTTCAAGCCCTTGTGTTTTGATATCATCTGATATTATGGTTGGTTTGAGAACAATGAAGAATGACAGCATCATGCATCTGGATCCATGTGAGTGTGTGTGAGCTGGGAAGGGAAGGGCTGGACTGCGCTGGTAGGCTGGCAAAAGCAAGGGGGTTCTTTGCTGATGGCACCATGTGCCCAGCAGTCCCCAGTGAGTATTTGCCTCTTTCCCCCTTCCCTCCCCATAACACTATATGAGAGAAGGATTTTTAGGAATGTTCATCAGCAACCTAGGTAGAAGCAGTAGATAAGGTTTAAGCTCAAACACTGACCCATGACGGTCACCCTGCTCTGTGCTGTGCCTGGTGGGGTGAAGGTGCTTTCAGAGCAGGATAAAATTCCTTCTAAATAAATAGCTTTGACATTTCCTTCCCTGTATATTGCCTGTGAGGAATAGTACCAGTGGCATCTTGGTATGTACAGCTCTGTTAGGCTGTTTCATGGCCCTGTGGTGTCCCTGGATTATGTCGGCTGTGGGAAGGAATCAGCACCTCGGGTTTGTCGTCTCAGAAGTGTCTGTAGGCTGATGGCTCAGCGCATTTCCAAGGTCTGCTCTGCCTGATGCAGGGGAAGATGTTTAATCAGCAGGAGCAGAGCACAGTTCATGGGCTGTTGGCATTTTATTCCATGCACCACAGTATTTGTTTGCAGGATTGTCACAAACCCAGCAAATCTGTTGGGGGTGCCCACTGTCAGAGGGCATTTCAGAACTGTCTGTTTCGGTACAGCTGGGATTGTGCTTCATGCTCCACTCTACCTCTGTGCTGGAGGGTGTGGGAGAACCTTTGAGAAGGGCTTAGATACCCTTCACTAGAGAGCCAAACTGCTTTCCTTGTCAGGAGAGAGACTTGAAGCCTGGGAGGAAGAGTGGCAGGTGGAAGGGGCTGAGGGACGGGCCTGGCCTGTGCAGTGCTGGGGCTGGGTAGAGGAGAACACAGGCAAGAGCAGGCAGTGAAAGCCCTCTGAGCTGTAGCTACAGGGAGAAATTTGGTTTAGGGAAGGAGGTTCCTTGTTTTATTTGTCCAGGTAACACTTGCGGGTGTCTAAGAGATGGTCCAAGGTGTTGGGTAGACCCTGAGACCGAGCAAAGTCAGGCTGTTCTGAAAGCAGCTGCTGCTGCTGCCTTGGTTAAAAACTCATGAGGAGGGACCAGGGCTGGTGGGAGGGAACAGAATTGGTTCGTAAAAGGACTCTGTTTCTCCATCCCTGTTGCAACACCCCTGCCTGTGCAGTGTGGAAGCAGGATGGGATCCCAGGAGAGCTGGAGGGAGGGATGCAGAAAGGGAGCAAGTGTCTGAGTGGGACAGGAGGGCTGGGAGGTCCCTACTCTCAGAAGTCTCTTTGCAGAGCACAGACAGATGCCGCTGGGTTTGTGCTGCATGCGTTTTGGAGTCCAATTCCCAGCTAAGGCTCCCCTTGGCAATGGAGTGGAGAGTTGTGGAGGCAGGAATAGCAGTCCTCCCACATCTGTGGAGCAGATAAACAGCTGCCATGGGGGCTGGGCAGAGCTTTTTGCCTCAGGCTCGGACCCGTCAGGCATTTTGTGGGAGCGTGCCAGCATCCACATTTGACAAGGCAGTGGGTTGAGGTGCTTTCCCTTCCTGGCTGTCCCTCCCCACTGCCCCTGGACTTAAAATATTTACGGAGCCGCATTGCCTTCCCTGGGCAGCATGAAAAGGCAGAGATGGGTTTGTTGGCAGTGGCGGCACCAGGAACAAGATGTGGCTCAGCAGGCCCATCCCCTCAGGTTCCAGCAGCTCCATTTGGGGCTCTGGGTCTGACCACAGCCCCACGGCAGCTGGAGTGGCTGGGAGCAGAGCACAGCATTGCGCCGCTGGCTCTGACAGCCCTTCTCCAGGTGTGCAAGGGAGCCTGGCTGTGACAGGTCTGTCTGTCTGTCTGTCTGTCTGTCTCGGGGTGTATAAGGGGAGCCCTTTTAAAGGAAAGCCTTGTCCGAGATGCAAAGTGCATATCCATTTCTGCCTCTAACCCAAATTCACAGCCTGCGGGGTGGCTGCAGCAGGAGAATGGGCCCATCTTCTCTCCGCTTCTGTGGTCTCCAGGAGCAGCATTTCCTTCCTCCTGCTTTCACCTCTGGCAGTGGGGACTGTGAGTAGGCCCAACACAGAGCTCTGGTGGCTCAGGCTTTGGGAGCCAAGGACTCGAACACTCCTCTTGGTGTCTGCTTCAGAGCATTGCAGAGGCTTTGAGCTGATGGAAAAAGATTATTGGGATTAACACGTGCTTACTACGTGCCATCTTTTCTACCTTCCAGCTTACCTCAGATCGTGAAGACCAAACTGAAAATGTTTCAGACACAATCCCTTCTTTCTTTCTTGGCGTGGCGTGGCATGGCATTATGGCTGTCATTTGTGCAGTGGTAGATAAACTTACTATCAAGGCTGTAAGATCAGTGAGGCACAACCTCCAGGGCCATGGTGCCTCTGTAGACCAGAGCTGAGGTTCCTCTTGTCTCAGCTCCAACTTCAACTTTGTGGTGTGATTAGTACATGTTCTTTGTTGTTAAAATCTGTGGGTTACCAGAAAAGAAGCCAGCCTAAGGCACTCTGGATCCAGAACTACTGTGATTGCATTGAAATGCCTTAAGGACAAAACTAGTTGTTTTCTAAGAAGCATCTCCAAAAAGACTTGAGGAAAAAATTGACACGATGTGCCCTTGAAAGGAAGACATGAGGTGAGGAGTTCCAGCCTAGATGCAGGGTCTTTCTGTGGGGTCTTTCCATTCTGTCTCTGGCTTCCCGTGAAGAGCAGGATCCCTGGGTATCAAAGTTAGGGAACGTTTCCCTTACAGTATCCGTCATGGTGTGTGTGTGTGTGTGTGTGTGGAATGCTGAGGAAGGAGGGGCATCTCCAAAGACATCACTAATGAAAATATTCGTTCTAAGTGAGAGAAAGGGTTCTAATCAGTCTGCCTCATTTTAGGTTATTAATGTAATTGAAAACACAGTCTACCTAAATCATGCAAATTATATGCAGGGTGAGGATTTTTTTCTGCTATCATAATGATAATCTAAATAAAATGTGGGTTGTAAGTGGAGTTGTGAAAGACTGGATCTGAGATTAATATGAAATGCAAAGATTAAAAAAAGATACGCGTAGTGTAGAGCTGCAACTCTGCTTTTATGACATTTGAAACCCTGATTTATGACCATTGTAACCAGGTTTTTAACTGTATGGAAAATGGAATGAGGTTAAACTTCTTCCTATTAGCATTAGAGTTACAATCACAACACATTACAATGGACTAATAAATGTGACTTTCTGAGTAATGAAATTGCCATCAAGGCCCCGTTAAGTGGAATGAGGTTGTAATTTGAGTTGAGGTGTACAGGTATGGGCAAAGGCTGCCAGAGCACCCACAGCATCCCAGACACCATGGGCAGTCCTGGCTCCAGTCTCTGCCTATGGAGTGCTTCCGTAACACCTGCGAACACCCAGATCTGCCAAGGAGTCGCAGGGAGCCAGAGCAGCCTGGACTCATTATTCCAAGTTGTCTGGGATCTTTTGGGAAGTGGATATAGATTGTGTGTGAAGAGGCCCACGACAGAGTTTAGCAACATCTCTGTGCCATAGGCAGAAAATTCGGGTTGTCACTACATTGGATTGGATTTCAGATTTTATTCCTGCAGGGAAAGGGGCTGAATTCTCAAGGCCAGAGTGGGGATCAGGTGTCCTGCAGCAATGGCAATCCCTGAAAATACCTATGGCTTAACCAGAAGTAACTCCCAGTCCATTCCTGAACAGCTCCAACACAAGGCATCGTGAAGCATCATGGTGAGCTCCCTGCATTCCTCTACTGTGTCCCGTGGTTGGAGCTGTGAGGGACACAGTAGGTGGTATCCAGGACCCCAGGGAGGGAGCGCTGCAGCTACCAACAGCACCTGTAATTCCGTCACAGCCTTGGGAAGCAAAGTGTTCAAAAATATCCATGTGAAAGAATCCGTTCTGTGGCTCTTCAGGGACACAGGTATCAATTCCCATGCATGTCCATGTATGGGAGGTGATCTGAAATGCTGGAGAGTGCAAAGGAACCTTTGTCGTGGGGAGAGCGGGGACCTGGCACCATCTGACAACTGGGTCCCGCTTGGCGAAGGTCTGTAGGCACACGGTTTGTGGCATTGGGAGCGGGGCTGTGGCCGAGCCTGATCCCTAACTGGGTACAGCTGTGAGCAGCAGGTGAACCTTGTTGAAGTAACGAGCCATGGAGTGCCCAGGGGCACCGACCGATCACCACAGGGAGCAGAGGGCACACAGGTGCTGTGCATGAGCCACAAGGGTATAAAAGGCTGGGCTAAAGAACAAGAAGGGCTGATGCCTGCAGCTTTCTGAAGTGGCATGGTGTTACTCTGTATGGGTTGAGGCTTTCTGAAATACTGTGGTGACACTGTTTATGATGGCCATCTTGACTGCGATGTTTGCTGTGACAAAGGTCTTGGTTCCTGTTCCTTTCCTCATCATGACTGGAGCTCTGGCCCACTCTCTGCTGGGTTGCCCAGGTGAGAGGGGATGAGGAAAGGCTGGTTGTGTTCTGGTATAAGTCATCCCTGGATTTTTTCCCGATTTTCCATGGCTGGATGGAGTGGAATCAGACCATTAGATTGTGGTGGCCTGTTGTGTTCAGCCAACGCTTAAGCAGGTAAAAAATTTATTAGATGTCAGTTACAATTTTCAGAGGTAATTAACATGAATTCTGATAAGTGTTCTCAGTCTTTGTCCCAGGATGTCTCACAGTGGGTGCACAGCTTGGCACCAGGTAGGGATAATTTAGCTTGGGAAAGGGCTCTGCCAAGCTGTGTCCAGCAGAACCAGGGTCCTCTGGGGGCTGTAGGGAGCCTGACTGCAGTGGGCACGGGCAGCCAAGGCACTTGGGGGTGCGAGAGGCAGAGGGTGAAGTGTTCTCACCATAAACCGTAGAATCACTGCTCTCGTGCCTGGACTGTCACCCTGGCCTTTTCCACGGGCCCTGGTCGCTAACCCTTGGTGTTCTGACAGTACTTTGCATCCAGGCAACCGCAAACCATCCCCAGCTCTGGCGCAAGCCCACTGCCATGGTAACGCAGCAAGCCCCAGCTCCTCGGGGAGATGCGGACTGTTATTGCGTGTGCTTGAGTGGGACTGAGCCCAAAGCAGAGCACTGACCAACTTCATGGCAAGCATCAGATGGAATTGAGTAGTCCAGGCCGCTGAGATTCCAGCATGTGAAATAGAGATATAATGAGAATAAGGTACTTAGCTGGATGAAAAAGGAAATGCTTTGGTAAATAAGGGGTTTAAGGCCATGAAAACTTGGCTGCCCTTGCTGGCAGCTGTGCTGGTACGGTGGAGGATGCTGTCTGGTTTTTCTCAGAGACTCACCCTATCTGCAGCTGTGGTTTAGGACGTGACCAAGGGTATTCCAAATTCATTTCTTCTGGAGCCTTTCTTTGTGTGCGTCAGATATTGCTCTTTGGACTAATGTCATGGCTTCTGTTATGGAGGAAGGCTGGTGGCTGCTTCCACATGGCTTGTCTCCCTTTAAAAACATTTTCACTACAAGGTGTTTGAAGGTTATGAATAAAATGCAGCCCAAATTGTTTTCATACATGGATCAGCCTGGATGCATTCATGTCAGTACTGCTGTTCCAGCCTGCTGGGCACTGAATCCCTCACAGTGGAGCCACAGCTTAGCTCCCAGAAAAGATTTGCCCCCAGGACTTGATTGTATTCCTGATTCTTTCCCCCAGGAGCCCTATGGGGAGGAGTGGTGTCGCAGTGCACAGCCAGGCCTGGGAAAAGGCTGTGGGAGCGTGTGGAGAATGAAGAGTAGTGTGTAGCATGCCCAGCTCCTTAGAGGTCTTTCCAGGAAAATAAATATCTAACCCTGAGTTACAGGGAGGAGCAGCACGTTGCTGTCCCTGTCTTACATGTCCCAGTGGTTTCACTGTCCCCCAATTAATAACAAAGACGCTAAATTTCCTCCCAGCTTGGCTCCCTTTATTCCCACACTGGCTCCCATTATGTTTGGAGGAGCTGAATTGAATTCTAGTGCAAGGAATTACTTCTGCCATGGAGGGTGGACTTGATTCTGCAGTTTGTCCTTGCTACATGGCCTCCTGCGCTGTGTCCCCCTCAGCTGTCATGTTGTGCTTCTAGCATTTATGGATGCATCTGAGGGTCACAGACCTGGGCGACTCTGGGTCCATCAGAGGATGTTGGGCTTGTGTCTCTCCTGAAATTTTTTCCTAGATGTTGGCATTCCTCAGGGTTGTGTAACACTCATCAGGGCTGAACTCCTGACTTATTAGAATCAAAGGAAGTTGTTTGATCCATTGCTGCTGTTCGGTGCTCATCTCTGTGTCCATTCCCTGGGTTTTTCTGAATGAATATCTTACAGGCATGTCAGAAATGAGCATTTTGTGGGTAATCATTTTGATATCTCCATCAGAGTATTGGTACCCTGTTTCCATTCCTGTGGACAACCCCCAAAGGTGGTTTGTTTTGTTTTTTCAGAAGTGCTATTAATTTACTTTGCAGTTGCCCTTCTAGGTCAGCATCAGGATGCTAAATTAGATCTGACCATACTGAGATTTTGTTTAACCCTTTTGCTCTCTGTTTTCTCCACAAAGGCAAGCCAGTGCAGTTGGTGCCCTGTGTTCACGTGGGGCTGGCTCTTTTACAGGGAACAAGGCAGGTATCTTACATAAACCAGAACCTCCTCTCCCTGCCTTTGTGTGTTACAGAGCAAATGGCCCACACACCTGACAAAATTATGCTGTTTAGTTGGAAACACAGTCACTTGCTTTCCAGAACCTGGTGGTACCGAGGGTCAAAAGGAGATGGTTGCCTGTATCTGTATTTCCCCTGGACAGATGCAGAAGTGAATGTCTGAAGCAGGATGGCACTTTGTGCCCCTTCCCCCTGTGGCCCAGACTCGCCATAATGCAGGCTGGCCAGGACAGCGTGGCACTCACTGTACACAGGCAGGAGGAGCAGGCTTTGTTTGCTCTGGGAGCTCTCCTGGGCTTCTCTTGGCATTCCCTGGGGCACCCTTGCTGCCTTCCCGACTCAGCTGCTGCCACCTCTCTCGCTGCAGGTCACCGCTGGCCGCTGAGCCTGGCTCTTTGTCACTACCACTCAGAGCCTGATGCGCTGCTCACAAGGAGCAGCCTCTCCCGACAGCCAGGCTCGCTGTGCTGCTCCCTTTGGACAGGTGATTGATTCCTCTGTAATAGTCTTAAATGGGAGCTGTATTGGGATCCAGGGCCATCTCCAGATCAGAGAGACAAGGCCTTTAGCAGTAATTGGGCCACCCTGTGTCAGGTGAACTGCCCTGCTTATGGGCCAAATGCAGATGTCACTTGGTGTCACTGTTGGTGGGGACGAGTGCAGCTGTGGGAGCGTCGCTGGTTTGTGGCACAGGTTCCAGCCCCACGCCCGGGAGAGCAGATCGTGCCAGCAGTGCTGAAATCATCGCTTGTGACACTGCTGGTCACAGATTATCAGGGCTCACAGGCAGCAACGTGGGCATTTTTTTGTCGTATGTTGGTATCCAGCTGTGCTCTGAAAGGTGTGGGGCCTCCTAGATTCCTAGCTCTGGTGGCTCTGCCGGTGGAGGAGCACGACAGGTGCTCTGGTGGCAGCCCCGGCCTGGCTCTCACGCAGCCACGCTGCAGTCTAATGTACAGCAGCTTTTTAATGGTATTTATCCTTTTAGTAAGTGTTCCAGTAAGTGGTAAGTGACAGCAAGAGGACACTGTGAGGTGGGAGCAGTGCTGACACTGGGAGAGGTGCTGGTTTTCAGGAATAGCGGCCTTGCAGAGTTTTGTCGTTGGGTCTGCACCAAGGACATGTCCCTGTAGCCCAGTGCTGCAGCCTTGTGGGATGTGCTGCTGTAGAAACCTTCCCAGATGTCTGTGTCCAAGATACCTGAGCTGGCTGTCACCCTGGCTGGCTGAATTTGGGTCTGTCTGTGTGTTCACAAGTGTAGTTACCTCTGCATGTATGCAGAGTGACATAAATTCATCACGTGGTCTCATATACCAGTCAGAGGAATAAACTTTTCTGGCTTCTCTGGTGGGTGCTGATGGTTACTGTAGGATCTTACTACAGTCAGTCCAGGCTGAAATCCTGGGACTGATGAACTTTCTTCCCTCCAATCCCAGGATAGTTCTAAAATCCTGTTTTTTTTTTTTTTTTTTTTTCTTATCTGAAAGTCTGCTGGCCCAGAAGTCAAACACCTGACTCATGGAAATAGAGGGCTCTGACTTTGGCATGTGCTTCGGTGTGATGATGTACCCCAAGCAGACCTGTGGGGTTTAAGTGGTTTGTTAGGGCATGATGATAACTATACAGAGGCTTTTAAAATTATTTCTAGTTAGGTCCCAGGAACTGTTCTCCCCTGGTTCATCCATTCAAAAAATAAATCCTCTTGGTTTCAGCTTCGTAGGAAAGTGCTCAGTGATCCTCACCTGCTCCTGCCCTACCCCTTTTCCTTGTTGTTTGCTCACTGCATCATCCCCTTATCCTGTAATATCCACACTGCTCTCTTTTCTCTGGATCCATCCACCAAGGTCTCTCAAGGTTTGCCTGCTGCACATGCTGCACACGCTCAGATGGGTGCTGGAGCCGTTTACTCCCATTATTCCTTTGCCAGTGGTGGTGATTTATTCAGCTCCTCTCATGGCTGACAGGCTGAGCCTCTGTCAGGTCAGGAGTGTGACAGAGATAGTGCAAATGGCATTAATGAGGGGAAGCTCCAGCTCATCAGCTGGAGCTCTGATGCTCTCTGGTCACTTGTTCTTGTTCCTTGGGCTGTAGGCAAGGCCAGTAAGTAAAATATACCTTGGATCCAGGTTTTGCCATGCTGTGGCTGGCATTCCAAGTGCTTCCCTCTGAGGCCTGGGAGCTCTCTCCTAGGAGCAGCACCAGGTGGGCAGCAGGCTCCCTGTGAGCACGCGTGCTGCTCTGGGCATTCCTGGCACCCTCCCCGGGCCCTGTCTGCCCTTCCCAGTGGCAGCAGGCTCTGGAGCACCCGAGTAATCCTCTTGAGCCAACAGACACCTGATCAGCGGGTCCGGGGGGTTTTTATGCAGGCTTATATCCGATGAAATCTCCCAGTTTTACTTTAATTGCTGTTGGCAACATGTGGTCTCTGATAAAAAACATATTTTCTGTCGAGATTGCATTCATCAGTTGGGCTAATTTTTCCTGGCCCTCCACCCATCAGAGCTTCTTTGGAAAGGGAAACAGCAGCTTGTGGGTTAGCGGATGCCAGGCAACTGAACAAAAAGAGAGAGAGTGAGAGGGGGAAAAGCAGCTCTGTGCCTGCTGCAGAGTGTTTGCGCAGAAAGCCCTGGAAGGGTTTCTGTTGCCCAGAGCCCTGCCGGTCCAGCGCACGCTCGGGTGGCAGGATAAGGGAGTGTGTGGTCCATGGGCCCCTTGGCCGGCGTGGACCCGCACTGGGAGCCCAGGAGGCCCGTCGGGAGCTGCTGCGCAGACAGCTTGCGCGCCTGACACGCTGCCAGCACCAGAAGCTCGCCGGGTATTTCTGTCTTGGCAGATGCACGTTCTGTTGTAAAGGTCTGTTCAGCTCGTGCCTGCCTCGTTCCCAGGTAATGCTCAGCACAGGCTTGCAGCAGGGGCTTTTCCTTGACACCGGGAAAAAAGAGGGGAACTGGTGTGTGATACAGCTCTGGGTGGATTGCTGTCAGGATGTGGTTTCCCAGATGTGCAGCTCCAGCTCTCCAGGCCAGCAGCTCCCAGGCTCGTCTGGGAATGCTGTGGGTGACTCTGTGTCAGCACGTGTTTAAAAAATAAGACAAGAGGAAGAATGTTTGGTGGGCAGGCACACTGCCACTCTCTGAGAATTGCTGTGTTGGCTTAAACTACCCCCTGGACTCTTGAGAACTCGCTCCAGAGGTAGCAGAAGTGGGGGGAAAAAAAGAAGTTAAAAAAAATGGACTCGCATTAGTTTTGAAGCAAAGCTGAAATGTTTGCAAGGTTTGCATGCTGGTCTCCATATGTCTCTTTTCAATTGCATGTGCTGGAAGAAAAAATGGCAACGTGTAAAGGGATCTGTTAAAATGGAGAGAAGGAAGCGTCATGTGCTCAGAGGCTGCGGGAAAGAGCAGGGACCACCCAGCCCTTCCCTTCGAGGAAAATGCATGTTGTTCTGAAGTCCCTAACTTGGGAGTAATGGCTTTTGGGTTCATGTGAAGCAGCATTCCTGTGCTTTCCCATGTCTGAGGAATGGAGGAGCGGAGTATTGTAGCCGTCTTCTCCCTAGCCCTGTGCACCGTCCAGACCGTTCAGTGAGGAGCTGGGAGACAAATAGCAGCCTGCTCCCTTCAGGGGATGGCTCCCACAGCCCTGCCTGTTTTTCCAATGGTTTTCATTCCTAGATGCAGACTGACTCAGCCCTGTGCTAATAAAGGCCCCTTTCTGCCCAAATGCAGGCTTCTATCGTGTGCAGGGGATGGCAGCGCTCCCGCTGACTCTGGGGAGGGCAGGCCTGGGCCATCTGTCCCTGCCGCTCCCGGAGCCACACGCACACCACATCCCGCATATCCCTCCCACAAACTGGTGCCGCTCCGTACAGCAGTGTCTGCGGTTCCTGAATGGATTTATAATCCATCCAATACGGTACATTCGGAATGTGTTACAAAAAGGACAGATTTACAGGAGACAATCTGCCTTCATGATGATTGCATATTGTGGCATTTCTAGTCCATATGGATCAGTAAGACTTGGATAGCAGGCATTTGACCTTCAAAATCATGCAAATGTGAAACCAGACTTCCATTTTTTACAGCTGGGAAAGTCACAGTGTAGCTTCTTCATCTGATTTGGGAGGCATTGATTAAAACACAGTTTGACTTCAAAAATTACTAAGATTTTCATACTGCCTTTTTGCAGAGCTGTGGCTCTAGATCTTTCTCCCTCCTTCCTCACCCCTCCTGGCTAAGCCTGACTCATTAACGCCTGTGACTCAATTGATCATTTCAGAGAGAAGTTGCTAATTTAGAGCCACGGGCTAGCTCTAAACAAGACTTTAAACCTCTTTTGCTCCCGCCATAGTTAATCTGTGATAATAACTCCTGAGAGCCTCTGAAAAGGTCTGAGTGGGGCTTTCTGTCAACAGCATTAGGGAGCTGTACATTTTCTCACTGAGAAACCTTGGCCGTGCCAGATCCAATCAGGGTGTTGGGAGCAGCATTAGCCTCCTAGTTTGCAGAAGAGCTCCCTGGGTTGCAGGGAGGTTCTGCTGTGGCTTTAGGATGGTTTCGTCTGGGCTCACAGTTCTTGTGTTGCCTTCGTGGTTTGCTGAGCTGGGCTGGGAAAGAAGGTCTCTTGGCTCTGCCCAGTTTGAGTCCCATGTACCCAGCCTGGGCAGGGCTCCTCTGTTTGCCTGCTTTCACCACCCCTGCACCCGCAAGCTTTGTCTTGCTGGTGGCGTATCCTCGCAAGAAATCCTACCCAAACTCCTTCATTGAAATCATTAGGTTTGCCCAGTTCCTCCTTTGTCAAGTGAAAAAACCCAAACCCAAGACAGCTTATTTTTCACAGTATTTTGGCTAGAGCCTGAAGACACAATTTACTTTTACCACATGGTTCCACAGAGCTGTCTTGTGCACTCCAGAAGGAATGTGTTCAGGCTGACATGAGAAGAATCTGTCCTGGCACAGGGCAAAGGGAGACCTGGAGATGCCCAAAGCATGTGTGGCTTTAGTTTGTCTGATTTTCCAGTTGCTCTGTGGGTTTGGATTGGTAATTCTGTGAGTTTCCTTTTTTGATGTATTTCTTTTTTTTCTCACTTCCTCCCTAGTCTTGATGCATCTACAGAACTTCATGCCATCTATATATGCTCTATATATGCTTCACACCCTTGTACAGGGACAGCCATGGCAGGGCTGGTGCTACAACCCAAGAGAGAGCGTGTCCAAGCCTAGGGAAAGAAGGAAGTGTTTTATGTGGTCTAGTGTAGTGTTTAAAAAAAAATAAATATATATTTCTTCAGTTTTAAAATTAACTCATGGACAGAAGTTTCTGAAGTTTCAGTAATTTAGTGGCCATATGCCACAGAACTGTTTCCTGCTGTGAAATCTGTCATGGACAAAGAATTGAAAACAGAAGGAAAACCTACACTAATATCACCAGCTCTGTGGAGAAGAAAGAATGAGTCCTAGGCTCTGGACGTTGGCAGTCCAAAGCAGTAATTAAGGGCCAGTATCTACCTTTATCAGTAAAGGAGCACTTGAAGGAAATGTCTTTCCCCAGCAGAAGCAGAGGGTCCAGATATTGCTGTCAGCTGGGTGTTCCCCGCAAACAGAGCCACTGTAGTTCAGGGTACACTCTGCAGTAAGGGCAGCAATACCTAAGGCACGTGTGCTTCCCTGGCCTAAGCAGGCCTGGGGATCTCGGCTGCTCCTTGAGCTCCCCGGACACAGTCTTGCAAAATTAAAAGGAAGAGATTCCCCCCAGACTGTGCAGGCTTTATCCCAGCACTCATTTACCTGGATTTACCTTGCTTTGTGTCCTTAACCACAGGCTTTTCCTTTGGGTCTAAATAATTCTGACAATTAGTTGGAGAAGGTTTGGGTTGATGGGTTTTCTTTTTTTTTCTTTCTGTGAAGTCTCCTTTTTAGAAGAATCGACCAGGGCTATGACTGGACAAAAATGGGAAATTAAAGGATCATTTTCCTTTGCATTTTCTTATTTCTGTCACATTTTGAGTGGCACAATCTATTTTTTTGTCATGGATTGAAGCAAACGGTTGTTTTTTTCTCTTAGTTCTGCCTCTGAGCTGGCAAGTGCCACCACACCATGCTCTCTGTTCCTGCCTCCAGGGCTCTGGTCTGGCACTGCCAGGAGGAACCGGTTTGCCTGGCACCAGAGCCTGGGAAGCCTTTGCCCAGCTCATCAGCACCAGCCCTGGGCAGAACAGGGAGCTGGCAGCTCCTGGTCCTCTGCGCTGAGGTTCAAAGGGAGGGTAAAACCAGGGGTGGGGGAGCTGGCACAGGCCCCCTGTGCCCCCACAGAGGGGCAGTTGGGCAGGGAGCGTCTGCCTTCCCATTCCCGCCGCACTGACACGTGGATTGGGCATTCAGCTGGTCACCGTGAGAGAGCAAGTAAATCAGGGCTTTTACAGGGAATAGTCTGTCCTCAGCCACTCACTCTCATGGTGTCTGTTGTTATCAGCTACCACTGACTGGTAAAGCAACAGACCTTAAAGATAATGATATTTGCTGGAACGTGTTTGTCAGGCAGCCAGCTTTCCTCTAACAGCGGCTTTTATTCTCCCTAAAGCACTACTTGTGCTTAACTCCTGCTGCTCCTGCTCTCCCAGAGCTGTTCCCGTTCCCACAGCCCCTGCGTCAGTGTCAGCACAGCAAACCTGGCAAAGCTGGGCAGGGCTGGAGGAATCCTGCGAACAGCCTTTCCAAAAGCTGAGGCCGAGTGGACACGCCAAGTGCTGTGTCTCTTAGTCATAGGAGTTGCTGATTGCAGTGTTTATTCAATCCACAGGTATCCGCTTTTACGGGAAGTGTTAGGATACCTGATGAAATTGACTCACTGAAAACAGAAACTTGGCTTTATTCTCTCTCTCTGTCCAGGAGAATCAATTCTTTGCCTTTTGTCTGCCTCTTATGTGCACACAGAAATCCATCTTTTCTGGGGCTCTCAGCAGGCTGTGGCTCACTCCCCACCATTTCACGTAAGGACACGGGTCACTCACACCATGTTGTGGCTCTCAGCAGTCTTTCTGCGTCAGTTCCCCCCATTTGGGTTGGGCTGTGGGTCAGTCACCGTTATTTTGGCCATGAGTTGGCCACTGAGGCTGGGGAGATGTGGAAAGAGGATGTGAAAATGTCACCAGTGGAACAGGGTGGAGTGTGGCATCAGCCTCAAGCTGCAAACAGTGACAGGTACTACAAACTGAGCACCTCTGAAATACGGCGCAGATGCAGGTAAAGTTTCTCATTTCTTACCACATCAGGCCGCCTGTCCCCTTTTCCAGGGCACACATATCACCCCTTTTAAGCTGTCCTGTATATATGTTGTTAGGAGAGCTACTCTGCTAGGGCAGCAGTGATCTAGCTCTTCAGTAGGAATTTGGTCTTTTGTGTCCTCTGAAAACGTGCTCTCTCTCCCAGCTCTCCTCAGGCATCCAAGCGTTCTTCTAAGTACAGTGGAAAAGGGTTTCTTTGAGATGAGTTCCCTGGGCTGTGATTCTCTGGAGGAGTGTTGCTGGCAGTGTTTTCCACACTGGTACCAGGACACGTCCAGTTGGCATCCCTCGCACTGCTGGGGAACATTGAGAGCCAGAATTGGTCTCAGGGAGAGAAATTGATTTGCTGGTGTAGATGGAGATTAACCTTTGGGTTAGTGTAGTGTCTGGACCATGCTGGGGGGAAAAAGCAGTAATTTTTTTCAGTGCTTAACTCCCTTCTGCTGGGCAAAATCTACCTTGGCAGATTCTGACTACTTCTGGCTTCACAAGTGTGTGTACATTTTGGGTGGCTGAGTTTCCATGGAAATACAGTGCACCCATCAGGTTCTGAAATGGTTCCACGTGCAGTCTGGATTTGAGAGCAATTGTTAGCCTGTCTTTTTTTTTTTTATGCCACCTTTTGATAGAATTGGCCTCTTCTTGTAAATTGTCGAAGAGCAGTTGGCTAAGTAAGCAGACTCCAGAAGTATCTGCTCTGCACACAGGTACATTTACAGGCGTTGTAGAAGTCACTGTGGGAGGAGCTGCAGGACTTCAGGGTTGGCAATGGGGATACTTCCAAGTGTTCATGTTTGTTTCTGAATAGCTTCAGAGGGGCTGTTTGGTTCCAGTGGGTCAATAATCTGCATTTTTAGAAGAACCTTAGTATATATTTATGTAATCTGCCTTTTAACAAATCCTTAAATTTGTATTTATGTGACAAATCATGACAGCACTGAAGGAGCTGTTTTTTCATTGTCTGTTTTGTCACTTCTAATAGACTTCCATGAGGGATGTTTTCCTGCTTCAGGTTGATGTTTGCACATCTGAAAGTGAAGGGACCAGCAGTGAGGCTCTCAGTACAGTCAAGACCTCTACACCAGGGCCGGGCAGGGAAGGGCTCCTCCTCCTCTCCCTGGCTGTGCAAAGCTGTCGTGCGGTCAGGAAGGTTGTCTTGAACCTGCCCTTGCTGCTGGGTTGGGTTGGAGATGTGTGGGCTGTTGTGCTGGAGCCTGGGCAGGGCCAGGGCTGTGTCTCTGTGGGTTAAAGCCCATCCTGCGAGGACTCCCCCTTCCTAGGCCTCATTCCCTGTTCTCCTGCCTATTACCTCCTAAGCATTGTAATAACTCGGGTAAACTGCCGGGACAACAACGCCGTCTGGAGATCCTGCATCTGCCTGCCTTAATCAGCTTCCTCCCTTGAACAAGAATTTAAATAATGAGTCAATTAATGTTCTCAAATGCCAATGAGATGCAGAAGAGATGGGTGGAGGTGGGAGCAGTGTGAGCTGTTCCAGCACTGGATTTTATGAGGAGTCACACACTAGAGCATCCAGCTGATTATGTGTCCCACACAGATGTGCCCGCCTGGCACTGCTCCTGCTCCCCATGCCTGCCTCACCAGAAAAGGCCCCTTTTCCACAGGGCTGTGCACCTTTCTGCACAGGGCAGACTTGTCACACACCCACAGGCAGCCAGATGGTCTTCCCACAGGGCACAGTAGCTTTGTTTTTTTAATGGGGGCCTTAAAAATGCAAAAGAAAGCCCAACCTCTGTATCCTCAATTCTGCTTCCTCCATGGTGAGGATCGTTTAATTCATCCCTGCAACCTGTACAGATTATTTTGGCAAGCACCTAATCTCTTGTTTGTTCCTTTGACTTCACCTGTGCTCTGGCAGCATTTCAACTCTTCTTACCCTACTTTGCTTATATTGAACAGTAGCAATAACTAATAACAAATAAACCAGCACCATAACTTGTGGGATTTGCTTTTATTTCACAAACTAAATGTAGGCTGGTAGGGCTGAGAAGGGATCTCATCTATAAAAATGGCTGGAAGGAAAAGAATGGTCCCTAAATTTTAGGTATTAACTTTGCAGTTCCTCCTCTGCCTCTCTTCTCCACAAAAATAATTTTGATTGCTTTTTGTCCTGCAGAGTACTTACATAATTTGTGATCCTATCTCGAGCAGAACCAGACAGGTAGTCTGGAGCACATGTTGCTTGTACTCCTCTGACTCACTGTTTTGTTATTGCTGTATTAGTGCCTGATGGGCCGAGTAATGTCCTTAATGTCCCAAATGCAGAACTGTGCTGGCTGTAAACACTGCTGGAGTGCTCTGTGGCTGGGGAAATTTGCCATCCCAAAAGAACAGAATATGGCTGTTCCCTTGCCTTTGGTGGCAGCCACCCATGCTGGATGAGTCTGACATCATCCTTGCTTGTGACAGGAGCAGGAGCTGTATGAGCACCCAGCACACAGGGGTGAGCCCCGTTTTTGGTCAGTAGTTCCTGTTGACCCCCAGAAGGACTCTGCCGGTGGGGTGCTGTTAAATCTGAAACCTCCTTTGCCCCTCTATCTGCATAGACACTGGCTAAAGGCTGTTTTAGGATGCATGGAAGTAAAGGCCAGGGGATGGAGCTGTGCATCACGACTGCTCTATCAGGTCCCAGCAAACCTCCCATTCAATTATTCCTCTGCTGGTGACTTAAAGAAGCCCAGTGCAGAGTTATTCCACCTGACAGCAGCAGCAGAGCAGCCAGGTAAATAAAGATGACAGCCAGGTTGAGAAATGAAGTTGGACCTCAGTCAGATCTAATCATGGTTAGCTCACCTAGAAACTTACCTTGTCAGCGTGTGCAGGACTCAAATACTTTCCCTCCTGGTGAGTTGTGAGCAAGGGAGTGAGGCTTTGGTGGGGGCTTGGATGGGAATTTGCTGCCATGCAGAGGTGCGATGGGGCCAGTCCCTTCAGAGGAGTCCCTCCCTGGATCTGTGGGAGAAACAGGGACACACCGGGGCCTCCAGCACTTGGCCCCAGGTTTATTGGTATCCAGTGGCTTGTGAAAGCACAGACTTTGCCAGCTTCCTCTCTAGTAAGTAACAACCTGTATGTGGAACACATTATCCCTGTCTGTCAGGAGCCCTGCCTAATTGCAATGGGAAATGTAACGTTATCCTTTAACTTCCCATTTATGAAGCAATTTGCAGTGGAAATGGGGGACTGTGTGATGGCCTTTCAGAAAGGAGCTGCAGAGCTGGAAAACACACACAATTTAATAACTGACACATCCAATTGTGAGGCAGAGGAGGAGGGCTGGTTAAATATCCCCTCATTTGCTTGCCCTGGATGTGGAATATGCTGCTGTGGAATAAGCATCAGTTGTTACTGCAGCCTTTGAACTCATAGGGCAGGTGAAGCCTGGGGTGCCCCAGCAGCTCTGCCAGGGAGCCTGTTTACAGCAGACAGAGGCAAATTGCTCTGGCTTGGATACTTGTGTTTGGTCTGAAATGTGTTCAAAGCATGTAGGGCTTGCTTCTAGATTAGATTAGAACAGAATGAACTCCTGATGGAGGCTAGAGGAGCCAAGCATGCCCACAGGTTGTCCAGGCCGCCCTAAGGCCATGAGCTGGGCTGTGTGCTCTGCAGTGGGAACATGGAGCTCATCTAGGATTTCCAGTGCCATTTCCTAAGCAGAAAATGCCAGATGGATTTCCTGCAGATAGGCAAAGCGGGGTGCTTACTCAGGTTCTGGTCAGCAGAGACAGGGGCTGGAGAGGCTGGGAGTCCCGAGAGCATCTGCGGGGCTGATGACCTGTTAACATTTGTGCCCTCACTCTTTGTCCACATTTTCCATCCTGCTCAGCATTTCTCGTTAAAGGAGTTGGACATTGTTGTGAAGCTGCCAGTGACTGAATATAGATATGTGGTGCTTTTCTCTCACCTGTCTGTTTCACCCTCACAGTGATCTCAATCATTTGTGAATGATTTGAGGCTTTCAGAAATGCACTTTGCATAGCCAGTAGCCAGAGGTGTTATTTCTACCAGGATAGATTTTCTGTCTCTTTTTCCTCTTTGTCTCCATGTGTCATTCCAAGGCAGAGTGAGTGATACACTGTGCCACAGCTCAGTGGATTAGTCACTGACCTTTTGCTGGGGGATTCTCTTTGATGTAGCCTCAGTTCACAATGGAAGCGCAGCCGTTTCTGTGCCCGCCAGTGAGTGCAGGAGCTGGCAGACTCCTAACGAGTTTCCATGTACCCTTCTGGGGATCTCTGCTCTTTACCCATGGCCTTGGGTCCGCATTTTTAGTAAGTGTTGGGGTTGCTGAGGCAGAGCAAGTGCAGGAGGTTGCTGCTGGGATTGCAGCGTTGAGAGGGGAGGGGCTGGTTTGGTTTGGAGTTAACGAGCCCTGCTGCTCTGCTTTGGTCACTGGCACTGCACTGCCAGTGGCAGCCCAGAGCCCTGGGCTGCACATGACAAGGTGATTCTCTGCAGCTACAAGTCCTGCTGGCCAGGGGATCTGAGTCTCTTGAGGAGCAAGAGAGCAACTCAGATGCAATCAGAATAACCTGCCTTATCGTGCAGCTTTTCTTTCCTTCGTTCAGAGGCTTAAGATAAACCCTTGGGTGAAGTAAACATGAAAGCCATGTTCTTGAGTGCAGGCTTAGGGGCTGTTGCTGTGCTTGGTGGCATTTCCGTTGTTTCATCACTGCAAAGGAATGTGTGGAAGAATCCACCTTTTTACCTGAAGCCAAGTGAAAAGGTTGGCACAAGATCCCTGTGGGATTTGAAGAAAAGAAAGGAGAGCTATAGTGGAGAACTTGTTGCCAGGAGGTGGGCATCCCATCACTAAACCAAACTCTTGTGCTCCAGAGCGTCTCTGTTGCAGCGCAGGACAGGCCAGTGCTGGGCTTCACTCCCACAGCCTTCGGACAGGAGGCATGGAATTCATGTGAGTTTGAATGGGAGGGCAGACATGGAGGGTGGCATGGGGCTGCTTGGGCTGCTGCCTTTGTGGAATGTCACTGGAGTCCTGGAAACCGGAAACAAACCTAGCAGCATCTGCAGGAGTCTTTAAGGAGCAGCCTTCTCTTTCCTGTTGAAGTACAGCATAAAATGGATGCCAACTTCCTGGCCTTTTCTTCAGAATGGTTTGGGAATCATGTGTTCCTGTGGCTGTCCAATACATTGCTAATTAGTCATATATATCCATAGTGACATGTGCAAAAGCTTTTTGTGATTTGAAAATACACCTCTCACTGGCTGCCTAAGTCACATAGGCATTTTGCAAATATCTCCCAAAATAATGTCTGAGCATCTCTTCCAAAGGGAAGTCGAGCAGGGGGTTTGCTCCCTTTGAGGAGGGGCTGCTGGAAGTGTGATTTATGGACTGTGCCTCCTGGAGTCCAGGGATCCAGGAACACACTTGAGAAGTGGAAGGACAGGAGCAGAGGGCAGGGCTGACCATCAGGTGCATTAATGGAGGGCAGTCTGTCATGTCACTAATGATGGCAGTGGCACTTCATTATGCTGCTGTAGTACCTGTGGCTGCTGCTGAGGGAGGAGATGCTCTTTGATGTGTCAGTGTAACCTCTGTGCCACAGTGCTCTCAGGATACCTCACTTAGCTGAGAACACAGGAATTTCCTCTGAGTATTGGCCAACAGATTTGGGTTGAGTTTTTTGCTACCGTTGTGGCTTAGACAACTGCAGGCATTAAAGGACCATTCAAATTAAATGAGGTTCAGCTAGCTGGAGAGGCCTTTGGAAAAGAGGCAAGCAAGAGGAAGCTGGGAGTCCCTGTCAGCTGGCAGCAGCAGAGCCAGGGGTCAGTTTCTCCACTGATGGAAGAGGCTGCAAGGCATCAGGAACCTGAGTCCTGTGTCTGCCTGTGGCCGTAGGCTCACAAGTCGCAGGGGCTGATGTGCTTTTGGAAAACCTGGACGGAAGATCCTCGTGCTGGAGTGAAATAGGGCAGCTGGCTTAGCTGTAAAATAGTTATGATGGCAAGTGTATCTCAGGTGAGCTGTTGGAGATCTGCAGGTACTGGAAGTGTCCTTTGTGCATGGCTTGGGGTACCATATGCCATTCAGTAAGGGCACAGTTGGTGTGCTGGTAACCCTCATCCAAGATACAGGTATGCCCACATCTCTTGCTCTTTCTGTGCCCCTTGCTGTTGACCCTATTCAGGAGTTAGTTTTTAAACAGGGCAGAACCATATACTCCTTTTCCTATTCAAAGAGGACTTGTGGTTAATCGTGCTTTGTTTTTATTAATAGTAAATCAATAGTGTTTACCTCAGCAGGTTTGACTTCCTTTTACTACCTGACATTAATTTGGTAGGAGAGCTTAGGTCAGTAACAGGTGAAGAGTGGCTGCCTTAAAGCGAATGGTTTAGAAACCCCTCTGATGCCAAAATGGTGGATATGTGAGAAGCTGCCCAAGGGCCAGAGCAGCCTGAATCATCCCTGGCTGATGGGCTCCAGCTCCGTGTTGTCTCCTGTCCTTCTCGTTGCTGGTGAGCTCCAGCTGTGTGCTCGACTCTGTCCCTGGGCTGGTGTCACGAGTTGCTGTTGGGCTGACCGAGAGCTCCACCACTGCTGTGCTCAGCTTTGGGCACCAGGAATGTGCTGATGGTCTGGCTGGGTCAAATGTTAGCGTTCAGCTGAAATCCAAGGGCACAGCCTGGCTCATGCCTTGCTTGCTGTGTTTCCTTTTCTCTGCAGAGATCTGTGTGGGCAGATTTCATGTTGTTTGTGTGCCCCGTGCCCCTGGGCTGAGACCTGTGCTCTCCGTCCCCCCTGAAATCAGCCCATGCGGACAGCAGATTTACAGGGAAGCTCTCCCAAGCTGAGCTGGGACGCTTGAGGTTTTACTGCCCCCTTTGGCTGCTTGTCTCATGCGTGATATGTGGAGGGGCATATAAAGACTGGAGATTAAAAATAGGAAAAAAGTTACCATTTCTATGCGGGAATAAATTCAGAGGCAAGTGCTCTTGGTGTGTGGGAGGAGGGCAGGGCCAGATGGGCCACAGGGGCCACAGCGCTGAGGGGAGCAGGGCTGCCCTCCCGGCCTGGGAATGCAGCATCAATGGACCATAAGTGCTCCTGCAATGGCTCTGGATCCGTGGCAGCTGTTTGTTCAATGTTTCATGCTTTTAGCCACATCTGTTCCAAATGAGTGTTAATATTGCAGTGGCATCCACTAAGGATGGGCTCTGTCAGCTCTGCTGAGCGTCAGGCTGACCCTGGTGACAAGGAAAGAGCAGTTCAGCCCACAGTGCTCCCTCTCCCTCCACTTCCCCCCCCCCCACCCCGTATCCATCTTGCCTGGCTCTGCTCCATCAGAACGCCTTTCCTCCCCACCGAGGGGGGAAAAGAAAAGGGAAAACTAAGGCAGTGATTCTCAAGGAGAAAGATTGCATTTATTCCTAGCACCCTGTCCAGCAATGTCAGATAACAGTTTATTCATCCCCTGGCCCCTGTATGACATTGAAGCATATCAACAGTGACAAAAGTATATTGAATAATTATCTTGAAATTAATACATTATCCCAAACTTAAATAAATGTCATCTGATCAATATATCTTGGAATGGAAAGGGAAGAGAATGTGAAGGGCATCGCTTCATTATTCATTAATTTTAGAGTAATGTAGGCAGATGAAATGGTTATTTCAGAGCACTGCTATTATACTCACTGGCATTTTAAATAACTCCCAAGATTTAACAGTATATATTCCCTTGTCGAAGCAGCTTACGCTCGTTAACACTGTGGGTTCCAGATTTCTCTGCTTGACTGTGCCAGAAAAGACCAGAAATACTGTTCCAGGCCCTTTTTTTTTTTTTTTTTTCTTCTTTTTTTTTTTTTTTTGTGGTTGTTGTTGGTTGGTTGGGATTTTTTTCTCCTTTTATCCTTTCTGTTTCTTCCATGGTTTAAGAGATCCAGTTCCCCCCTCACCAGTACAGCACACGCTGGGATCAGTCCAGCTGAAACATCTGGGCATGACTGTTGAATTCCTGGGAATGAGAGGTGACCCCATTTCATCCATATGTATGGCTCTGGCTCAAAATGAAGCTGCTGGTTGCAGATTTCTCTGCGAGGAGAAAATGGAAGCAATCTTGTGCCTCCTGGAATCAGGATCAATTGTTTGGATTCTGGCTGGCTTTCCCCAGGAGCAGGCAAGGTGACATCCTCCCGTGTGGCTTCACATGGATCAGACAGGTGCTCACCACAGACGTGGCCAGGGACCTGGCTTTGGCCCCTTCCCATTTCAGGGGCCATTGCAGAGCTATAGGGACCAGCAGGAGCCAGTCCTGGGCTCACATGTGTAGGATTATAACAAAACCAAGAAACCACTTTGGCAGCTGCTGTAAAACTGCTTGACAGAGTTGAGTTGATTAACTGAGAATTCTCAGCTGAGAATCCAGCTTGGTGGTGCGTAGTGCCTGTGCTGGCACATGCAGAGCATAGCCAGGACATGATTTTGGTTGGAAGTGGTGGGTATTTGGGCACAGTAGGGTTTAGATGACAGGGCCTTAGTGAAGTGAGAAGAGAGGCCACAGGCAGCTCCAAGTCTGTGCTTAACTCGGGCACATGTGTGTCTCAGCTCTGCCAAGCCCAGTCCCGTGTGGGATTCTCCTGGCCACAAAGGCCAGAATATCACGAAGACCATCTTAGATCAGTGTGACAAAAGCCCCAGCCATGCTGGTGCCTCCCTCCTCCATTGGTGCTGCCTTCACACTTGCTGTGGACACGTTCCCTGGCTGTGCACCCTTCCTCCCACCCCATGTGGACTGTAGTGCCAGGTGCACGCAGGTTGTGTGAAGCTGGGGCAGATTTGAACTGTGCCCCTCCTCTGCCTCACACCAACAAATGTCCTGTCCTGCGGTGCCCAGGGACAAGCATGGCACTTAACGACACACAACGAGGTCTGCAGTGCCAAATGAACCGGGTGGCCTCGATCAGAGATTCTGGGAATGGATTATCTGTGCCCAGCTCAGAGATACTGCAAAGTCATTAGCCAGTGTCTCAGGCTCATGGCTTGGAGTGGGGCTGGGAGAAGAATGCTCTGTCAGTAATTTACTTCATAAATTTAACCTTTCAGCGTATTTAGAATAGATCTTCACAAGTGTCCTGCATGTCACACACCCAGCTATGATTTTGAAGTTACTCAGTGACCTTTTCTGTGTTTCTCCTTCCCTCATCTGTGGCTGATTTCATGCAAATTTCCAGTCAAATTCACAACTGAATATGCTGGAAATTCCAGCTGTTGCTTGGTTTAGGGTAGTCATCTCTGTGGTTTGTGTTTTATTTCCCCCATGAGGGTCTTTGTAGGGGCATCACCTTGTTTGTCATCTAGCAGAAACAAGCCTTTTTTCTTTTTTCCCCCTATGGCTTCAGCTGATCTTTGATCTAGCCAATATAAATATTTTCTCTACCAGGAAATGCTAACTATATTTTTCTCTAGGAAAATAGTAAAACAGGGTGTAAAGTTTAGAGGTGTCATAGTGTGTGTGCACGTGCTTGTGCAGGGGTGTGTGTGAGTGTACTGGCAGAATGTTCCAGCAACCTGCATGCTGTCCTTAGAAGAACTGAGGCACGTTCCTCTGTGTGAAAGGAGAGAAAATTATTTGTTTCTGTGGGGAGCAGGGGGGAGAAAGAAAAAAAATTGCAGTGACACAGCAGAGTGGTGTCTGAGATGCTGATAAATTGGGGCCTTTTGGAAACATTGAGGCACATGTGGGGCGCCTGTGTCGCTGAGGTGTGCCAGACCCAAGAGTACGCTGAGCCAATGTGAGTGTGTTTCAGGACAGAATATCCAGGGACAAATAGAGTGAAGAGCCGAGCAGATGAGGCCCCAGAGCAGGATGCGCCCTCTGCGTGACGCACAGTGCAGCGGATGCCGTGGTGTGTGTGTGTGTGCGAGGAGCAGCCACAGAGCACCCAGAGCCCCGCTTCCCAAAGCCCTTGCTTTGCCTGGCCCTGCCTGCGAGCTGCAGTCGCTGCTGGAACATCTGTGTTTATTTTGCATGACAAACTTGTTCCTGGGCTCTGACAAAATGCGTGCTGGTCTGGGACTGGGGTTTGGGCTCCTCGGCAGGGCTGTGCCGTAGCGCGCGGCTGGCCCTGCACAGCTCTATAATACATATTACATTACTTCATCCATAGTTAATGACAAGTGTGCTATATTTTTAATCTTTATAGCTTTATTGTGTGCAAGTGGTTTTAATAATTGGTGCTGCAGGATGGTTACTTCCCAGAATTACCCTGCAAAATTGCTGTGTTTTCAGCCTTCAGTCGCGCAGGTTGTAAATTATAAACTTGGTTAGTAATAAACTTGGCTCTCCCTCGCTGCTCTGTGGAGATGCCAACCTGTAACAACAGCAAAAAGATAGATGCTGGCAAAAATTCCTCCCTGAAGCTATCCTCATCTTATGCGCATGGCCTGTGGGGTAAGGAGACCCTCTGGTAACCCCTGTTTATGCTTTGTGTGTGTGACCATGAGCAGGAAAATAACTGCAATGAGACAGGGATAGTGGTAAGGAGCAAAGGGGCTTGGAGACTCTCTGAACCTCCCCACCTCCTCCAAGCCATTCCTCAGTCTCCTACCCACGTGGAGCACAAGCACTTCTGCCAGAATTGTGATAAACAAGGCATGTGGTGTCCAAATGCCTCTGTTGGTGTCCTGAGCCTGCACAGCCCTGAAGTGGGGCTCTGGAACGGGATTGCACATGACTGATGCTGGGACTGTAGCTTTGTCTCATGTGGAGTCTCTGCTCATCCCATCTGAGAGCTGAGCTTAGGGTGCTGCCCACCAGTGCAGCACGTGTACTGTAAAACCTGGGGCAAGCAGAACATTTTTATTTAAGAAAAAGAGCGCAAAACTGGGTGACGGTGTTCTGGAGGCTTCCCGTTTCAGCTGGGTCATTCTGTTTGGCATTTCTCAGTTCTCTTTTTCTGGCCACATCCCCAGCAGGCTGATGGTAGTGACTCTCCTTCCCCTGTGTACTGAGGTGCTGAGGACTGCGTCCCTCCCTCCTGTGCTGCCTTGGCTCCCAGTTTCCAACCCAGAGAACCAGGGGCCCAGGTGCTGGGGCAGCCCCCAAGCCCCACACACAGACAGTCCCCAGCATCCCGAGGAATGCTGTCAGCACGGCAAACACACGGCGTCTCTCCGGAGGTGCAGCTCTGGGATGGCCTCAGGTAACAGCAGCTCCTTTGATCGGGCTTGTTGCCTTCAGCCTCCAGCTGCTGGCAACGTTCCGCTGCCTCTGAAACCCTGTTCACCCGTGGGCAATATCCACCTGCTGCCGTCCTCGGAGCCAGGCAGGGGATGCGAAATGTGCTCCTGGAGTGCCTGCAGGAGTTACTGGAATAGCCGATGATCAGCCTGCAGGAAGATGGGCGTCGGGGGGAGGGTGTCGAGGGCCAGGCAGCACTTTGAGCAACCACACAGCCTGCAGAACTGAGCAGTCCTCAGCTGGGAACAGGCTCGAGTCCTAACAGCCAGCTCTGGCTTAAAGCAACACCAAGACTCCCTTAAGTTACTGGGTTTCTTATTTTGGCTTGGGATGAAACTTAGTGTCATTGTCAGTGACATTTTTAAGTCTTACATGGACACAATGAAGTATTAATAGCTGTAGCAAGTCAAGACCTAAAGAGGTAATTAACAACAAATAAATTACTTTGTGCCTTTAGCTTCTTTATTTCCCTTTAGAAACACTGAAGATATGTGGCGTTCCTAATAAAAACATGTATCTTTAAGTCCCCGGGTAATAATGGGTGCAAACATTTTTCATTAGTTCTGGAGCCTTGAGATAGAAACATTTGGTTTTCACCCTTCACTCCGTGTGGGGCTGGTCAGCCTGTAATTGCTAGCAAGTGTCTGGCTTTGGAGGTGGCTGTGCATTTCCAGGGTACTTGTCCTCTGTGAATACTCAAGTGAATTGGGGAATCTTTATTGTTTGACCATAGTGCTTCAGTACGCTTGTGTCTTTAGGGCTCAGGCGCTTGTTGAATGAAAGATTTTTCATTTTGAAATGTTTGAGCATTTTCCTGTGACTTGGCTAACTCTGCACCATCCATTTGCTGGCATTGCAGTGCCTTATGGCCCAGCTGTCTCCTCTGCTTCTCTGGTGACCCAGCACAGCCACAGCGGACCTGCCAGGTGACGGCCATGAGGCACAGCAGGAGGTGAAGGCTAAGGTAGGAGATATTCCAGTCTTATTTACACATTAAACACACTGAAAGACAGTTCACCACTGAAGCACACAAACACGTGCAAACACTGTGATTCCAAGTGCGTTCAGGGACATCCACCTTTCTTCTGATGGCTGGAGCAGAACAGCAATCCTGTTTGAGCAGTGTTGGACTGAAGAAATTGAGGTAAGAGGGAAGGGATTTAAAAAGAAGTAAAGCAGCTTTTTTCTGCGCGTGTGCCTTTGTTGTCTCCTTTTGGATGCTG
Source organism: Fringilla coelebs (assembly GCF_963513975.1). Lineage (NCBI taxonomy): Eukaryota > Metazoa > Chordata > Aves > Passeriformes > Fringillidae > Fringilla > Fringilla coelebs. The sequence goes on from NC_140032.1 coordinate 72,933,862, forward strand.
TGATTTCCATTTTACTGTGTGTCTATTGCCAGTTCTGCAAAACACTGGTTCACTGTGAGCACTTGTCACAATGTGTGTGATTTCTTACTGATGGTGTCCAGCTTGTTTCAGTTAACATATTTGTGGGCAAAGATTTCATTCAGATGTGTGTTCAAGACCACCTGATTTGACAGAGGCTTTGAGCAGGGTTTAATCTGCCTTGTGGAGCACATTGAGGGGGTGCCAGGCTGGGTGGGGAGGTGCCTGTGCCCATGCTGCGCTCAGCCAAGAGCTGCTCTGCTGAAGGCTTTGAGGGAGTTCTCCTCACTAATTAGCCATTCTGTCTGAAACAAATAAGATTATCACTACTTTTTGTTGAATTTTGAAGTCCCAATTATGGCTATGTTTGATGGAGGGGAGAGCAAATTCAACAGTCCTTGTTTCCACTGTTCAAGTGTTCACTTTAACACAAGCTGTTGTGTGTTTGAAAATCAGCGTGTTAATGCTGTGTGTGCCTCACTCCCCTGAGAGCAGCTGCAGTGCTTGTTTCAACCAGTGCCCAGTGTTCCTGGAACTGGGACCTATTGGTGACATGAGGGATTTGGACCCCGCACCCTGTAGGGGTGTGACAGTCCTTGTAACAGTATGTGTCGGTGTGCGGTATCTGGGGGAGGAGACCTTGGGAAATGCCTGCTGCTGTTAGTAAGGTGCTGAATCACACAGGGGAATTGTGCAGGTAAGGCTGGAGGCAACCCAGTGTGGGGCAGGGGCACAGCCTGAGCACAGGCTGTTGGGAGCTGAATGCGCTGAGCTCAGGGCAGGGCTGGGGCACCTGCTGGGCTGCCTAAGTCAGGGGTCGTGTCTCATTTACCTTTTGCAAAGAGTGTAAAGAGACAGAACTGAACAAGGTCCCTCCTAAAGGGGGGTGTATCAGCTTAACCCCCAAATCAGCCATGAGGTGAATCTGGTCTCAAATATTGGGACACCACAAAGCATTGTCCTTAGAAAGTGCGCTTTTCCTCTGACAGAATGCAAATTAGTTAATAGTTTCCAGCAACCATAAATGTACTAAAGCATGATTTGAGCAGGAAGGAAGCCACCAGCAGTGCTGCCACCTCTTTGACAGCTCTTCTAATCACCATAGCTTTATCAAGAAGTCTTAAGTTGTATTTTTTTATTGATATTTAAGAATAAATTCTTACAACATCATCTCTATAAAAGGTTCATCACAGACCAAATACCACTCTAACCTTTTAAGCTTCTACAGTAAAATCTGTCGTCTTTATTTATCTAAGTTTGGGAGAGATACAAATGTAATCATAACCCCCAAGGCAAAATTTTATGGCAGTTTTCAGAACTCCTCTCTATAAAAACTACTCAAAGCTACCAACATAAAAGCTCCCAATAAAATTTGCTTTAGATCCTAGTCGTAAAACATGAATTTTTTTCCTGGTCCTGGAACTACAGGTGTCCAATTGGCAGCACTGGTCGCTGCCGGATCCCCTGGCAATGTCAGGCTCCACGTATCTGCTGGGTCAGGTGGGCAAGGAGGGGCTGCTACCCCCGAGCTCTGCCTTGGCTCATCCCAGCACAGCCTGTGGGTGCCTGGTGGCAAGCATGAGCACAGGAGGTGTGGCTGGAGCAATTCTGGAAGTGAGCAAAAATCTTTGGGTATGCAAAAAGCTGTACTATAAAAACAGGCCGAAAACAAACATCACAGGCAGTAACGTAGAACACGGGACTCTTTCCTCTGTTGCTTGGCTCTTTAAACTCTGGGGAATCTGCCCTTGTTTGCAAGACCGGTGGCCCTCCAGGTCTTACTTTGGTGACATAGGAATCCATGCACCAGAGGTTGCCTTAATTAAAGATTCTTTACTGCTATTTGCACATACAGTGTTAGCAACAAGTAGAAAACCTTTTATGTGCATTTAGCTGAGAAACCTAATCTGGACTCATGGGCCATGAGGTTGGGCTGAGCTGAGCTGGAGGGAACAAGGTTGGGCTCCAGGGGACCCAGGCCGACTGTGTTCTTGAAATGCAGTGCAGGAATAAATCTCTACAGGCTTTAGTGGACTCCTGGCAACTAAAGGTTCACACTTTATCAGCCTAGATTAATTTGCTTTTACTGTGCAGAGTGGATTTAATCCTGCTACCTCACTCTGGATTCTTTCTGTTCAGAGACCTGAACCTGTTCTTCTGAATGCAATTAGGAGAAAATCTAACATAGCACAAAGCTGCTGCTGGTAAAGGAGAGCAGAGACAATTCCTAGATGTGAAATAAAAAGCACAGCCACTTTCTTTGAGGTACACACCTCAAAGCATCCCAGAAATGTCATGATAAGAACAACTTGATATAAAAGTCTGCTTGGATGCAAGTATTTTTCTGAGACAAAATGCTATTAGGTTGATTCCTAAAGCTGCTGTTTTCAGGGACTGCAGGAGGTTGGAGGTGGTCCAGAAAGCCTCCACCTGGTGGCCCACATCTTGTGTTTGTAGGCCTTGGCCTCGCTTGTCATTCTAAGCCCCCGCCGTGTGCTCTGACTATTCTATAGCTGGGAAAAATTAAGTGGTTGCTCGTCTCAGCTGATGGTCCTTGTGAGGAGGGTGGGAAGCCCACAGTCCCATCTTCTGGCAAGTTTCCTTCCCATGGTGGTTCCCAAGAGCTTTTTGTCTTGACTCCTTGTGCTCTTCTGCAGAGACATCCTTGGGAGCTCTAGGACTGCCAGGAAGGGATAGTCAGGGAAATCAGGTAGATCCAATAGTTGCATAACATGTATAATAAAAGCTGTGATTAATGACAGGGCTTTTCTGTTTATTTTAAAGTAGACTTAAATTACAAATCTGTCTTCCCAGTTGTGTGTGATGTTAAGAATTGGCTCTGGGAGCATTCCCAAGCTGGCTGTTAGAGCTGTATTCTGATCTCCCTGTGTTTGCTCCATTGGAGAGGCTGCTGGATACTTCCTCTCTGCTGGGTCTGTGATTACTGGTTAGTTCTGCTTTGTGGGCGCTGTCTGACAAAGGAACTTCTCCCCAGTGCCCATCCTGAGTTATCAGTTAGCTTAGGGCTGCTGGGTCTTTGCTATGTCCCAGCTAAGAAAAGCTGTGTTGAATGTATGTTGGTGAGAAAGGCCAGAGAAAGGATGTTTTTTCTTGTCTGAAGGACTGACAGACTGATACCTTCTCTGGCTGCATGGACAAAACTACACAGCAGCCCCCAGCTCTTTCTTGCCTCCCTTCTTCCTGATGGTCCTGAGGGAGTCTGAAGCATAGAGTATCCCATGAGTCCTAAATGGCCTTCAACAGCCATGTCCTCACAAAGCTATGTCCTGGCAAAGAAGTTAAAAATCCGTACTAAGCTAATGAGACTGTTCCTTGTAGTGGCAACCAACCATAGACTCCCTCTTATGGAACCTTTTAATTATTGTTACTAATGATAGGGGTTTTGGGTCACTGCTTTTGGAAAGAAGCAAACCAGGAAACTTGTTTCTCCTAGAAACAGACATTCCAAGTTCCTGAGGCACAGGCTTAGAGGGCACAGGAGATACAGGGCTCTTTGGCTGGTGCACTTGGGGACCCAGGGCTGTGTTGACTCTGTTTTGTTGATAAACACAGCCATTCATTCCCTGTGCCTTTGTACCTTTTCCCTCTCATGAGCTCCAAAGGCATTTTATTTTACTTCAGTTTTGGCATGGGATCAGAGGGTGGCTCTCTGCTTCTGATCTAAGTAAAATAGTCATAATTTGAGGTAGGTGCTGTTCACATTATTCATCGCTCCTGGCAAAACAAATGTTGGTTTTAAAATATGGCCATTAATATTTTGAGGAAATATTGAAGCCACCTGGATTTTGAGCAGAGCCAGGCTGCTGGGTGGGGCCTTGTAGCTCTCAGGTGCAGACGAGGAGGCCCAGTGATAGCTGGTGAGACTGCACAGCAGCATTCCCAGCCTGAAAGGTGGAAGTGCAGGTGGATAGTCACCACCCTCTACATCCTGTTCAGCTGCTGCTCAAGGGAGAGTGGCAAGGTCCAAGCCCCAGGTGCTCCTGGACAGCAACAGGCCTTTAATGGTTTTGACTTCCCTTGTGGAAATAAACGTGTTTGCAGCAGAGTGTGAAGTGATTGACTCTTGTGGGCATTTATTCTCAAAAGATTAGGGAAAGGGAGGAAGAAGCTGTTGCCAATCTGTGCTTGCACTGAGTAGAGGTTTCTGTGTGAGACTTCTGCAGCTATTGATGGCCTGAGCTCCCCATATCTCTGCCTTACACAGGGCTGTCAGGCACCTTTTGTGAAGGCTTGACAGCATCATCAATACTGGCATTAGAGCTCCTTGTGCAGCTTATGAGGATGGGATGGGTGTGATGGATACGGAGCCATGTGAGAAATTGGGCGAGGTCACTGCCATTTTTTTTCCTGGCCACGTTTGCTTCCCTGAGTTCTCACACAGGGACATGAATTGATTGGTGCTGCTCTGAGTCAATTGGCAGGATGACTTGGGAACCCCCAGGGGCTCTGCCAGATGGATGGAGGTCCGAACTGAGCTCTAGGATGCGGGGCCGTCCGACTTGGCATGCAGGGAACCCATCTGAAGGCTGTCTCTGGGGATAGACACTGTATCTCTGTCCTCTGTGAGGTGGAGTTGTCTGGCAAATTGTAGTGCCCACATAGGGCACTGCAGGAATTGGACTATTCTGTTGGTTCTCTCATCTCCAGTTTCATTTTCCTTTGCTACTGCTGCCTCTGCCTGTGGGAACAGAAAAGGATCCTTCCCCAAATGTTCTCCCAGTTGACTGGGAGAACTCAGGCAGTTTTTCCAGATCCTCATACTGCTCTCAGAGCCTGGCTGGAGCCTGAGGGGAGAGGCTGTGTGGATGTGCTTGAGGGGCTGTACCAGTGCACTCGTGGGGCAGTGAGAGTGGGGTGAGCAACCATATTGCAACTCCCAGAGTCTCTGTGGCTCCCTCGCTGCTCCAGCTGGGAAATAATCTGCACCAGACTTGTTTCCTGGCACCAGCCAGCTTCCTTGGTGCCAGCTCCAATGTGTAGGCTGGCACATTCAGGAACAGGGAATGTGTGTGTGGGGCAAAAGAAGTGGAAACAGTCCTGGCTCCGTCACTTCTGCTCTGACCTACCCTGGCCCCTGATGGCCTTGCCTTCATGGGGTGGAAAAACATCCAGGACAAGACATCCTGCTTTCCTCCTGGTTTATACCATTTCCTCCTATTCGTTTTACCAATGGCGCTTACAGGCACAGAATCCACCATGTTCCAGATTAAGTGCGAATTATTCCCATTCTGCCAAGGATGGTTCATACCAGAAGCGGGAAGTCGCTTCCACTTACCTGTCTGGGAAATACCCCCCCAAAGCAGCTCCAGTTGGGAAGAGCTAGTTTTGGTTAGATTTGGCCGTGTTCCTCACAAGCCAGTGGAGGTGCAGCAGCGTGTGTGGCTGCCGGAGCCGAGGCTGCCACAGGGACCTGACATGGGAGTGAACTCCCAGGCTTGTTTTATAGTAAAGGCTGGCTTGGTGCTGCTCCACGTGTGAAAGCTCCATGGGATTTGCCTTGAACTGTGTATTTAGCAGACAGACATTAAAGTGCTGGCCCCGTCCTGCAGCAGGGTGGCGAGCCTGTGGGAAATGGCCTTTTGCAAAATATTTCCACAAGATTTTTTAATGCTCCCACTCTTTCCAAATGTGTCCTGGTTGACCTGAGGCACAGGACAGGCATCAGCCGCAAGGACGGTGTTAGAGTGGGACGTTCCCACTGCACCAGAGCCGGGCTGTCTGCCACAGAGAGGAGGTGGGATGCTGCCTTATCCTATTAACTGTGGGACCTTCTACCTGGAGATGAAAGAACAAAAGCCTGGGCAGACAGTTAATTATAGCTTCAGCTTCACAAGCAGAGTTAATGAATTTTAACGTGCCTCAATTAATAACTAATTGGGTTTTGTGCCTTGGCTGTGAGTGGAACTAGAGGGGTGTCCAGGAAAAAAATGGTCTAAAGATGAGAGATTTTAATTGAAATACTGTAGGATTCTTGTACAGGGATATGGTTCCTGGTGTTACTGTACGGTTTGAATGCAGAGGGAAATTAAAGGGGAAGTTGTTTCCAAGAGAAAACAAGTGGCAGCCTTACGGTGCCAACAAGACACGGCATTATTGTGTCACCTGTAGTGTACTGTTTGGAGAGTCTCCGGTTCCTGGCATTATTGTGTCACCTGTGGTGTGCAGTTTGGAGAGTCCTCTATTCACAGCATTATAGTACCACAGAGAAGTGGGTCCTGCTGGCACACCAGGATGTTCTACCTCAGAGTTCCAGGAGTCAGAGAATTTAGGTAGCAAGAAATGATATGTAACATAAATATTTTTATTCTCTAGGCTGGAATGTGCCTGGTAGTGCTATTGGTCTAATGAGATATTTTATGTCTGTTTCTGTGGAAAGAGGATTATTTTTTAAGCCTACAGTTAGGAGAATGTCCAGTGTTTTGCTGTGATTGGCATTAATTCAGGCTCTGGTGGGCCAGAGGAAATGACCAGGGGTAAAGGTAGCAAAGGTTAAATTGTGTTTGCAGTAGTTTAAAAGAGTGATAAATCCTGGAGAGTGCAGAAATAGAGGAACACTCTGCATCTCAAGCAGCAGAAAATTGTTGTCTTTTGAATTTGATGCTCTGAGAGTGAAGGAAGAAAGGAAAATATATCTATATGCCATTTCCTCCTTCAGTACCATTTCCAGGGAATATTTATCAGCAGCCTCAGCCACCAGGCAGGAAAACACCCAGAAGCCCAAGTGCAGATTTAGTTTGTTTTGTTTTACTCTTTCATTTTTCTGGCTGTATTCAAACCCCCTCGGAGAGAATGTGGAGTAATAAGAAAAAGAAAAGAAATTAATTTATTCAATGCAGCATTGTCAGGCACCGACTCTCCACCGATGACTATTTACGCTGGGCTGCTCATCATGCCCTTCACAACTGCTGCACAATAAATAATAAAAGATTAAAACCTTAAACCTGGAAAACTTAGGAAAAAAATATTAGAAAATTTTATTTCGGATTATAAAAATCCGTGAATGATTTACTTTAAGGGACAATTTCATTGCTGCCATGTGCAGGAACTAATGATCATGGAGGGCTCCGGATTGGTGAGGAGGCTGCTTGGGAAACATAGTCATGGGTAGGTGATAAAGTCACCTTGCTCCTGCGCTGCCTCACTGTCACCGCAGTGGCTTTCACCATTTGTTACAAGAAAATGATGGTCCATGTACATATTTATACGTGGATGGCAATAACATTGGCAATAACCCTCCCTGAGCCAGCCACCTTGTTTTAGGGAGCCCGGCTCGCTTCCCGGTGCCAGCAGCCCTTGCCCGGCATGCGGGGAGGTGAATGGAGCTTGGGTGATGGACGTTTGCAATGGTAACTATTCTTTGTCACCAAGGATGTTGCTTAAACCGGGAGCAGGTGCCAAGTGTGCCAGGTTACCCCCAGGTGCTCCCGTGGCACCCCCTTAGCGATGAGCTGGGTCTGTAAGAGCCTTCCAGTCCGCTCTGGAGAACAGCGTGTCTGCTGGTACTTGGGTGGCTGGAGTATGCCTGGCTGGGCATTGCCCTCGTGTAAAAGTGGGTTTGTGCTGGCCGTGGAGAAAGGCTGCTGGGTGCAGCACTGGTTCAGCAGCAAACCACTGTTTGAGTTTTGTTTTGTGTTTTTAAACACCCACACACGCTGCGCAATTAGCACCTTCGTGTCAGGGCTATTGTTGGGCAGGGCTGTAAATCGGAGCAGCAATTGATGGTGCCAAAGCCTAGGAAAAATATGACTAAAAGCAAAAGACAATATAGGGTACAGAAGGTAACTGGCTGTGCTTTGGGGCACAGAGGGACACAGCTGTGCTGGTGAATGGAGGCACCTGGGAGGTTTAGTAAGTCTCATTTGGAAAACTCCTCTGTGTGTCCCAGCCCTCTGCCTTGTCCATGTCTTTCTGCATTTATCCAGTCTAGCATATACTAATTTCTTTGCTCCAAATTCGGGATTTGCCATTTTTGTGCCTTGATTTCAGGCGTTTGCCATGTTTTACCCCAGTGTGTCTGTGTCCAGTGGCAAAGTTCCCTGGTTTTGGTGACTTACTAGAGTGTGCAGTTCTGGCTAGGGTGCTTTCTTGCCTTTTGTCTTGGCCTCATGCTCAGGAGGCTGCTGAAACCTTTCTGGTTCTTCGTTACCACCTTCTGTTTAAAAAAAAATAAATCAGTGTGAAATGGTAGGAAAGAGGTTATGAAGCGATGCTACTGATAAGCGAGTTCCTTCCATGAGATGAGGTGACAGCAGATGGAGGTGTTAGGAGACAGTCCTGGTAGCCCACAGGCTCTGGAGCAGCCCAGTTCCACCTTCCCTTCACCTTCTGAAGCGCATGCGGGCTGGGCAGCATTTTGGCACCTGCCTGTGGCTGCACAGAAGGGGCCTGGAGCGGAGCCTGCCAAGTGCCGGGCCCTGGAGGAGCCGCCAGCCTGAGTCCCACAGGTCACCAGCCATGCATGCACGGCGCCCGCTCCCTGAGCGCGTCCAGCTCCGTGTCTCGCAGCCCAGCTCCTGGCTGGCGTCCCTGCTCCGCGTGCCTCCTCCCGAGGGGGCTGCGGCCAGAGGACAGCGGCAAGGTCACCGCTGCCGCAGGTTTGTCAGGTTTGCAGGCTGCGTGAGGGGAGCAGGCTGGCTGGGCTCTCTGGAGCCGTGGGAGCCTGTGTGAGGGAGGTGTCACGGCGTGTGGCTCCTGAGCCCAGAGCGGCAGCGTTTGCACTCAGAGGGGTGTGAAGTGCCCCTCGGGAACCTGTGATTTTCTGCATGGCTCCCGCTGCCGCTCCTCACACCCTGGAGGTGGCCGGGCCACGGGGAGGGCGGGCAGGGGTGATGGGCACAGCCCAGCAGAGCTCAGCCGTCATACGTGGGGAGCCAGAGCAGTGCACCGTGGCCACTGTGCTTGTCACTGGAGCCTGCCGGTGCCCTTGATTCCAGGGCCAGATCAGCATGAGCACACTTCTCTTGGGAAGCACACCCAAATTCTGGGCTGAGGCACAAGGCTAAAGGCATCTCCAAACAACCATGGTCAGGCATGACTGCCCTAGGTGATGCTGCTACTTGTCTTGAAATGAGTAAAGTAGTGGGGGAGACCCCTATCTCAGCCTGCTGGCCATACACAAATTACTTACAGAAGGTTTTACATTTCAGTTGATTCTAAATTTTTAAATTTTAAATTTCACGTTTGTGGCATGGCTTGTGTTTCTGCTGGTCTTAATGAATCATTGCTGATTTAATTTATCCGTGTTGAACGTTTGTTTCTCTTTTGGAAGTTCGATGGGAGTGACGATTTAAGGCCAGCATTCCTTGTTTTCTTAAAGCAAGGTTCCACATCTGCATTCACACGGAGTAAACGTGTAAGGTCCTTCCATGTGGCCAAACTGCAAATGTCATTCAGAGCCAAACCAATATGCAGCGTATTTTTGTCCTCTTTTCTTCTGCTTCGCTTAACACCTGCCAACCATTTCAGGAGAGGCCCTTGGTCAGATCAAACAATTCTTCGTGGGCCACCAAGCACCCTTCCCTGTCAGTTGCTGTCCAAACCCTCCATCCCAGTGCTGCTCTCCCCACTGCTCCCCCCACACCACTCACCCTTGGTTACCTGCAGAGATGGCAGCTGAATGCACTGTGCCCTTGTCAGCACAGGGAGGTTTTGTGCTTCTGTCCTCCCTTTAAAGCCACTCTTCTATTACCAGCACTGGTGGCTTTGCCTCACAGTCCCTGGGGGAGTGAGCTGCTGCAGGTAGGGGTGCCTTGCACTAGATCAGATAGGAGTATCAGTGGCAGAAAGGTGTGATTCAGACAAGGCAGCACTGGTATTAACAGGAGTAGTTGTATCCCACCACTCTGGTGGAGAAACTCTCACTGGCACTTACTGTAACCATGTCTGATACTCATGTAACTCACCCTGATCCCGTGGCGATTTAAGCTGTATTTGACATGAAGTGAAATGGATTTCCATTCACCCATACGCACACTTGCAGCAGTTTAACCAGCTCCATTTCCAAAGTAGTTTTAGGGCATGGGATCTCGGGCACAGCTGCAGGAAGGAGGGGGGGTGGGGCGGGAGCTGTGGTGGCTGAGGAGCCCAGAGGTGAGAGCCCCAGAAAAGTGATGGTGCAGGTACCTGGGTGCCCTGTCCAGCATAGCTGCCAGGTGCTTATCAGAACCCAGCTTTCCTGAGAGGAATTTAGGGCTGTTCCTGCACCCTGGGGTGGGCCAGCACACTCCGTGCTCAAAGCACAGCAAATGGGAATATTCTGCCTAAAGCATTTAAGGTTTCTTCATGTTGTTACTGCTCTGATACTGAGCAGAGATTTATGAGGTACTCCAAGGTGGTGATTGAATGTATCTGTGCTTCAGGACCTAATCATGTAAGCAGGAATTAAAAAGGGGATTTTTAAGAGGAATGCCAACTCCCCAGCGTTTGCCACAGTGGTTGGGGATTCTACCAAAGCCCACAGCAGAGCTGCATTTATTTAATTTATTTTGATATCCAAGTCTACTGATGGAAGGGAATTAGTTTGATTAAGTATTTATAAAAGAGAAACTGGAGAAAAGATGTGCAAGTTCCCCACCCCCAGAAAGATACTGCATTGGCTGTAAAAAGAGTTCCCAGGGTATTCTGTATTTTACTCCCCTGTGTCATTCCTGCTCTGTGCAGAAAGAATCTCTCCTGTGTGTATGTCAGGAGGGTGGCAAGCCAAAAGTGCCATCAGTGCCTGTAGGGAGAGAGAGGGCACTGGTCAGCCCATCCCAGAATGGGGAATCCCAGTGAATGGGATTGGGTTGAAGATGGGAACCACTTTCTGTTCCTACAAGCAGGAGGTGAGGCTTTATTGCTCGTTGATGAATACCCTGAGCTAGAACAGTTTGTAACCCATGAGGAAGGCACTGCCTTTGCTCCTTCTGTTTGCTGTCTTGTGTAAAGTGAGCGGGTGACTTGGAGTGCCCACAGAAGCCCTCCAGATGTGGGATTCCCCTGTGGGTGACTCAAATGTGACTTCTGTTTCTTTCCAATTTTGGTGGGATTTTCCTTGTGGAATCAGAACTCAGGTTTAAGGTCAGAGCTCTCCCTCAAATCACGTCCATGTTGTTGTCTTTCCCAGGGCAGCTCTCCTTCCGCAGCCCCGTGGAGAGAGCCTGAACCTTTCTGTCTTGCCAGGGCTAGAAAATACATGGAGTGACTGCCAAAGCCAGACACTTGTCACTGTCCCCTCTCCCAGCACGTCCCATCCATTCCGCTGTCCCTGGAACAGAATGAGATGGGAGTGGGAGCAACAGAGCATGAACCCCTTGCTGGGATCCCCCCGCACCCATGACAGAAGCTTCGAGCCGTGGGCTGCACCACTGCCGTGTTGTCACTTCTCACAGAGCACATCCCCAGCCCTACTGTTGCATCTTAGCAAAGGGGAGCTCTTTTTAGATCTGTGAACTGGGAATTCCCTTTCTAGAGGTGCTCTTGACTTCCAGTTCAAAACACTTCAGAGCACATTTCCCATTGCTCAGCGTCTTGCCACTAGTTTTATTAGCACCAGTTTTAAGAGCAGCAGCTTTCATATAGGTATGAGTTAGATTTGGGTATTGCTAAATGCTGTAGGGAGACATCCTATTCCTTCCTGTCATTCCATGTATACTTTGAAGAGCTGTGCTAATTGTTCCCTTTGAAGAGTCAAACCCCTTAACTTCTGAAGCACCCCTTCCCTGCCAAAAACACTGTCAGATCTGTCTCCTAAGCTTTTCTGACCACAGATTGCTAAAGCAGGTACTCATATTCCACGGTAGGTCATTCAGGCATTACAAAGCTCCAAATTGTGGGCGTGGAGACCAGTTTCTGGGTGCAATTTAGAGGTGACCCTGAGTGTAGTAACTGCTGCATAGCTCCATACAGAGTGTAGCCCACTGCCTGGCTCTCTGGGTGATCCCAGAATTGGCTCCAAGCTTGTGCCTGCAGCTCAGTAAAAGCTTGGAGCCGAAGTAGAAGTCCAGCAAGCTGGAGGAGTTTCAGGTGAGGTCCCTGCTTGGCCTCGGTGAGCAATAAAGCTGTTTCAGCTTTTCTCTTGCTCCACAGGCTCTTAAGCTGGAACCAAAATCCAGGAGCAAAGGAGAAAGGTGTTTGGGTCCCATAGGAGCCCCAAAAAGCAGAGCTGCTGTGTTGTCTCAGTGCTGTGCTGGCAGCCACTGCTGGGCTCCGCAGAGAGTTTTCACAAGGTCCCTGCATGTGGCACTGACTCACTGCAGCCACAGCCCCTGGAGCATGAACAGCTGGAGCCATTTCCAGCCCAGAGTTTTCTAAATTATGAATGTTTGTGAAAGGAGAAAAAACACTGAAAGTTTTTAAGGATTTGGTTTTGGAAAAGACATGTGGGTTGGAGGTTTGTGTTACCTTGTAAGCATCTGCGTCTTTCGTGTGCTGGTATTTCAGTGCATCACCTGGCTCCGTCTTCGTGTTTGGAGGTTTCTCCCATATGCCTTCGCTCTTACCCCTTTTTTACTGAGCCTTCAGCCTTCCTGAAGGAAAAATGGTTCCTAGCCTTTGTAAGCACCCTTAAATGTCCCCCACCTCCTCCCAGCTGTTCCGTTCTCTTTTGGCTCTGCTTTAGGAATGTTTTGGAGGAGCTAGGAGATGGGATCTTGTAGGACTTACCGGCAGATAAGCTCTGTGCACAGAAGCCCTTTTCCACAGAGGTGGAAAAAGGGTAGCTTCCCTACCTGGAAGTGGGAGGAAACAAATCCCAACTTTCAGCAAGGTCCTATAAAAAATCCCAAGCAACTTCCAGCAAACCAATGACACTGGCTTTTTTCTCATGCCTGTTTCTGAGAAGGATCAAGTGCCATAAGAAGCCATAAGAAACCAGTTCTTTGAAAGGCAGGCTGTGGTTATGTACTGGGATTTTTTGTGCTGAGCACAACTCCAGCCGTGACGTCACCTCTGTGGTCTCACCATCGGTGACACACAGGAATGCCTCGCCATTGACTGCAGCCATAATCCACCATGTGCTAGCTGAAATCCCAGCCTGGCAGCAAGCTTTCCATCATGGTGGCCCAAGGATGGGAGGAACCAAACCTGCTGCGTTTGGTTTACAGAGCTGGTCATTAACAGAGCCCAGCTCTGGTGATGAGCGCAGCGCGGCGCTGGTGCGGGGCCCGACACAGAGAAAAGGTCTTTGCAGTTATAATGAGATATCCATGCATGGCAGCTCCGGGTATAAACTCAGCTGTTACTGTGTGCTTAGCTATGGGAAATGGAGCAAAGCAGGGCTGAACTCATTGCGTCCCACCTCAGCTGCAGCTCACAAATAACAGCCTTGAACACCCTCGTCAGCAAGTCCATTTCCTGTGGCTGCCAGCAGCAGTTCCCAGGCCAGGTGTCCTCTGCACAGAGAGGCGGGCCAGGGGTGACATGGCGCGGTGCGGAACAGTTGTGAAGCATTCACATAGCCTGTTTATGGGAATGCTGATGGTGACAAGGCCATAACGGGTGTCTTGCACTTTGTGTCTCTGCCAGGGGAGGGGAGCTCTGTGGGGGGAGGCTGTGGTGTGCTGGGAACTGAGGCATCATGTAACCAAAGCCTTGTATGTCGTGCAACAAAGTTTGGAGCACCCAGGAAGCCATGGCAAGGGAAAAGCGAGGCTGGCTAGTACCTGGGGAGGTTCCCCCCAGCCTCACAGTATGCCTAGTGGGAAATGGGAGGCTGAAGGCAGTGCTCAATTAAGAGAGACCAGACAAGGGAGGGTGACAGCCTTGTTGCTTTGTCCCTCCTGTTTGCATCCCTCAGACCTCCCTGACTCAGAGACTTCTTGTGTCTGTCCAGACTTTTCTGATGTTTTCTTGGGGTTTGGGGTGGATGCGAGGCACAGGAAGTTAATTTTTCAGCTGAATTTGCAGCACAGAGCCTGACATCTTCCGCACCATTTTCCTGCTCCAGTCCCTTGCAGACTGAAGAGCCCTCCCTGAAAGGCTGGATGCTTTGGCAGTGCTTCTATTAGATAGAGCTAGAGGTTTGCTGCTGATAATCCTGCCACAAATTCAGAATTAATCACAGCATAATGGAATCTGGTAGTGCTGGTTGTTAATTCTCTATTGAGTCTGCATTCCTGTGTTTGTTCTCATTTGTTCTGATCAGGGCCATTGTCTCTAATATTGCTGCATAAAGGGTAAGAAATAAATCAGCGGTGTTTAGCTTTCCTAACCATCTGCTCTGGCTCCCATCCCAAACTCAGTTTTTAAGTTGGGCACAGTTTGTGTGATTTTGCCTTGTGACAGAGAACGTCTCTTGGGAGAGGAGGAAAAAGTGACTCCTTATCTCACCCCAGGGATTGATCATTCCAGGGACGCTGCACTTGAACTCACCAGGTTTTTGTTGTCATGCTCGTGATTAGGCTGGGCTTTGGTAGAGATGACGAAAGGAGCTCCTTTCTCTCTGGTATAATGGGATTAAGGCTTTTAACAGCAGTGTGGGTCATTGGAGGTGTGAAGCACTTGGTTTGGCCGTGGAGTTTGTGTGCTTGGGTGGCATTCTGTCCCAACAAGGTCAGTCTCCAACCTGTGTACACTGTGATGCCCCCCTTGGGTTGTTACTGAACCTTCCTGTGGAGCGCAGCCAGTTGGTTTTAAGAGGTGTTGTTAATGCGGTGAAATTCAGGGCATTTGGGAGCTGCTGCATCATCACAGATGGGACATACATCTTGTAAACTATAAATTTTTAAAAATTATTTAGCATCTCTGTTGCTGTGTGGGCCATGTGGCAGTGAGCATGGGATAATTCCACAGCTTTCATTAGAGCACACATCAAACATTTAAAGTCCACGGGTGGTGTTTTCAGGAACTATTATAATAATTAGGAAAGGAGAATGGGTTTAATAAGAGTTGTAAACAGTGATCAGCAGCCAGACCCCATCCCTCCCCGCAGACCCATCTGCACGGCACATCTGGGCACATGGAACAGGGAACAGCATGTTCCATCCCACCTGCCCTGACTCTCAAGGAGGGGGGGTCTGGGGTCACTCTGGGACACAGCAGTGACAAACTTGAGGAGAAAAGTCTGTAAAATACACAGAAAAGCCTGGCCATACCCTTCCTGTAGACACCTGCGCTCAGTCTCTTGGCAGCTGTCGCTGGGTGCTCAGGGCTCACAGGCACAGAGTCCTGTGGACCCTGGGCTGTGCTGGGCGGGCACAAAGGGATGTGCCCACCTGTGAGGACCTGGGGCCAGGTCTGGCAGCCAGTGGGATGCAGCATGGCCTCACCCTTCTCAGGGACCTGGACACGGCGTGCCTGAGCCAGGCTCTTGCGGTCAGGCCCTGCTGTCCCTCTGGAGCCCAGCAGATAGAGGTCCTCAGTTTTTTGGTGCATTTCAGCTGTCAAGATGAGACACGAGAGGTAAAATCATGAACTCTTAGTTTAAAGTCATAATGGGCACTCTAATCTACCTAATCGTGCCGAGCAGTGTAATCCCTAGGGGACACTTCTTTCGATAGGGTCCATTGTGGTCTGGAGGGAAGCTCTGACAGCTGGATATCCAGTCAGGCTGTGTTGATCGTGAGCATCTTCTAAGTGATGGGAAGTCCCAAATTATACCCAGTGGAGGAATATTCTGGAAAGTGGGTTCCCATGACTGAAGTTTGATATTCCATATGTAACAGCCATAGTCAGGATTGCTTCCTGTCCCTATGGGGCAGTTTGTGGTGCTTGTGCTCAACCAGTCTGGTCCCCATTCCCTAGTGCTCTCTGCAGACCTTTGGAATTCCCTGGGGACAGGCAGCAGCTTTGTTCAAGGTGATGGAGGTCCTTGTGTAAGACGCTGTGGATAGGAAGGATGGTTCCAGTGCAGCAGCGAAGAAGCTGTTGAGTAATTAGCTGCTTGCTGCAGCTGCATTGTGTGTCCTGCCAGGTGTTAAATGGGCAGTGCTCAAGTCAGCAGATCTGTTATGTCGTTCCAGGCTCTTGAGAAAGCAGCCAAGGTGCAGGCCTGGGAGCCAAAAGCTGGCTTAGAACACTTCTGCGCTGGATAGTCCCCACCTAGGAAAGGCCCTGGTTCAGGTGGTGCTTCCAGCTGAGCTGTCCTTTCCCTCCCTGAGCGCATCCTTCCCTGGCCCGGGTACGCAGAAGCACAGCTGTGGTGACTCACCCGTCACCCAGCCACCTTCCGGACAGGCCACCAGCCAGGTCTCAGCCGGGAGCTTTGCTGGAGCCACTGGTGGCTGTCACTGCTCTGCCACACCCTGAGGCGCACTGCCAGGCAGGGGTCACTGTGGGATGGAGGGAAGGCTTTGAGCTGAGGGCTTCTCACGGGGCGTGGCAGCCAGGCTCCAGATCCAAGGAAGCAGTATGGTCTCACCTGCCCCGCGGAGAGCAAGCCCCCCCACAGGGGCAGACACCCATGGCTGGGGTCCCCTCCGTGTGCGCCCCCACAGCCAGCCCAGCTCTCCAGCCTGGCATGGGACAGCTCTTGTCCACTGACCTAAATTGAGGCTGAGCAAAGAGAGCAAGCAGCTGCCCCACTGCTGCTGCTCTGTTTTCAGCACGGCTCGAGCCTCCCTAATCCCCTCGGATTTTGTATCTACCAAAACAGCTTGGGCCCATCAGTAAATTGCAGTGGCATATGGTCCAGGTTTATGAGTAATCTGGCACACGCTGAAGGCAAGGAGGACGTCATCCTTCAGCAAATACAGAAAATATTGGGGGGGAGGTTATGACTGTATTTAATATAGTTGATGAGAAAGCTGTGAGAAATGTTTACCTTTGAAGCCAGTCCTGTTTCAACTTGAGCTGCTGGGAGAAGCTGCTGTGTAACAGAAAACAAATAGAAGGGACAGGGGAGTCTCTTTGGTCTCTGGAAGGTTTTGTCACTTAAACTGATCCCATGGGGTGTGTGGAGTTGGAGGGGAAAGCAGGCAGCCGGTGCCACCAGCTCCCCTGTATACAACCAGTGCCACAACTGGAATAGTCCTCATCACCTCCTTGCAGGCCAAGTTGCTCTAGCTGGTGCATATGTCAGAGGCATAGCTTCATTCCTGAAGAGAAGAGGGAAGTGCAGTTTTAGCAGCTCTGGGAGGAGGAGCCTGGTCATGGACACCTTGGTGGGCCTGGCCTTGTTTTAGTGGCAGTGGATGTCCCAGCATGGTTTCCAGATGTTCTCTCAGGACACAAGAAACACCTCCCAGTGTCAGTGTACTCAGTATTGGCTTCATCAGGGCAACTCACCTGAGGAATTCCAGGTCCTGGTCGAGGAACCCTCTGTGCAGTCCTGTCCTGGCAGGGAGATGAAGCTGTGGATGTTTTGAGCTGCACCAGGCAGCATGACGGCCCTTCTGCAAGGGTTTGGGACATCCCTGGGCTCAGCTGACATCCCCAGAGACATCTGTGTGAGGACTGGGACATCTCTGCGAGCAGGAGGATATGGAGATTGGAAGGGATTGTGTTGGGTACAACGCAGCAGCAGCGCTGTGAGAGCTTTTCCTTGGCCCCGATTGCCCTCGGTGGCTCAGACCAGCAATGCTGCTTTTCCCTCCAGCTGGGGTGAGAGCTAAAAGTTTGTGTTCTCTCCTCCCCACTCAGCTGCTGTGGGCTCTGGAGCCCCATTCCGTAGAGGGCTTGAACTTCCTTTTGCTCTTCCCAAAATCCATGTTTCCTCAGTGTGTTTGGAAGCCCAGCTACAGGAACCTCACTCTCTCACAGCCTCCCTACACTGTGTAATGCTTTGGCAACAATAAATGTTTTCTTTGGTTGCATAGACGTGGCTGTGACATTCAAGGGGGAGTCATCTCCAAGAGGAGGTGCATGCGTCCTGTCCTGTGGCCTGGTCGGCAGCATGGGGAGGGAGAACACAGTTGGCTCTGAATGCACTCTTCTCTTGCTGCCAACTGCCACTTGGAAACACCCCAGACTTCAAGGAAGGTTTTGCTTCTTTAATCCAAGAAAAGGCCTCAAACAGCTCACAAATAATTTAAACGTTGGGCTTTTAAAATTTTAAACAGAGCCTTTGGGACCATTTTTGTTCAAATCTGAAATATCTTGGTGGTTCAGATTTTTAGCCCTTTGCTGCAAGCTTTGAAGCAACACAGTGTGCAATTTAAAAGGAGCTTTGCTTTTTAATTGGGAGCTGATTTTTTTAAGGCTGTGAATTGTGTGTTTTCTGTCTTTGTTTTGCATAGTCCAATTCTGCATTCTGGAAACTAAAGGAAATATCTCGTGTAAAAGGGTGGGATGCAAACCATGTGATCTCAGCAGCAAGCTGGAGCAGGGCCCATTGTTCCAGTGGGCGTGGTGTCTTCTGTGGGACCATGCTGAGACATTCTGCCACGGCTGGGGCAAATTGCTGGAGCCAGGAGCAGAAGTTTCCTGCAGTCCCTGGAAATCCAAGGGCATCAGCTCACAGTTCTTAGTTTAAGTGTGTGTTGACAGGATCTTCACGTGCTCCATTGCTTTGCTGCCGGCGGTGTTTGTGTGCTCAGATGGATCAGGGACAAGTGCCCCCCGCCCCTCCAGGTTGCCCTGGTCCAGCAAAGGCCCTTGTTGCCTCTGCCCTGCTCGGTGCCAGGGCCAAGGGCATCTCAGGATCCCATGTCACTCCATGCCTGGCAACGCTGAGCTGCATGCTATGCCTGGAAAACAGGCCCCACAGTGTCCCCTCATGCTGCCACTGTCATGAGAGAGGGCACGGCTCCCAAGAGGAGCCCACTGGGATCTTCAAAAGCAGTTTGGGGAAGGGCTGAGCTTCAGGCGTGCAGCAGAGCTGTGGTCTGCAGTTGTCCCTGCAATTCTTCTCTGCTTTCATGTGGGTGGGACAAAACCAGGTGATCTTTCCAGTTGTGATGACAGGACATCTCAGGTGTTTCCTCTTCAAGATGTAGCAGTGAGTGGTGGTGACTCAGAGTCTGCATTTGTAGCTGTGCACAGGCAGTGTCCTGGTGTCTTCTGCTGCTGCAGGACACATGTGAGGCCCTGAGAGCCGAAGGAGTTAAACAGTTTCCAAATAGGCCTCTTCATGCTAATAAAGTACCTTGGAGCTGGTCCAGCAGGCAGACACCTGGGTATTATCCAAGCATCTGACACCCCTAGAGAACCAGAGCCTTGATGAGCTTTGTACACTCTCAGAAATCTTGGAGAAGAAAGGAGGCTTTCCATGGAAAATGGATTTTCAGGGCCAGCTGAAGGACATGACGTTCAAGATCATTGCTTTAAAATAATTTCAGCTGCAGTTAATGTAAAGCAAAGAAGAAAAGAAAACCCAAGACAGTGAAAGGATAATTAATTCTGAGTTGGAGCTGCAATTTGTATTGTGAAGTGACCCTTTTCCAAATGATACCTGCACTGGCTCTTTTCGGAGAGCCCTTTGCAGTGAAGTGTTGTCCAGTTTTACTTTTACACTGAACGTTTGTTCTCCCCTGGTGTTACAGAGTGACCTTGAGTTCAGCCTTGCAGAGAAGGGCCCAGTGTAGTGAGGGGGTTCTGCAGGGAGCCCTGGCACAGGCTGGGCTGAGCGGAGCCCTCTGGAGCCAGCTCCCCTTTCCGTGACGTGGCAGGATGGTGCTTGGCTGTCCCCTGGGTTTATGGCACCCTGCCATCCATCCTACTTTGTTCCTGTCTTTTCCCTAACCACCACAGCATGCACCCTTATCAAGAGAAGCCCCTTTAGGATTATGGAGTATCCCTTTGGAGGGGCACAGTGTCCCTACTCCCAGGGTCTCACCCCACAGTGCTCTAAGGGTACTTGAGTCAGTGGATCACCCTATCTGGCTCCAACCTCCTCTTGCTGGTGCATCTCCTCCATTCCTAGCACGTGTTTACTGAATTTCTCCAGAACCTGAGAGATGCTTTTTATGAGGAGCTGTTCCAGGGACTGAAGCCTGTACAGAATATGATGTTTATTGCTGCCATTCCAATGTAATTTGAAAAATATTTATTTCTGGCCTACTTGCTCTTCCTTAGCTTACAGAAAAATGAAAAAAAAGCATCGGGGCCAGAGCTCTAATGAGATTCACATTTTGGACATCAGATCGGTACAATAATGCATTTCACACTGTTGTTTCCTAATTTGCCTAATCAAATAAAAGGAGATGAAGCATCACAGAGCCCAACCTCCCCTTTCCAACAAGGCAGCACTGAACCCATCAGTTGGCGCTCAAATTAATTTTCCCCACACAGGTTGGCCAAAGCACATAATTTAATCAGCGTCTTGCAGCTCTGTCAGTAGACACCATCTATCCCAGGGGCTGGCAATCCCAGGCAGCTGTCCCGTGGAACCAGAGGGTGCATGGATAGCCTGGAGAGGTTTGGGGAAAGAGGGGAAGGCGTCTCGGTCCGCTGCAGCCCGTGCTGTCCTGGCAAGTATCGAGCAGTCAGGTTCCGTGCTGTGCTAAATCCCAGGGAAATCCTTGCTCCAGTGCCACAGGTGGAGCAGGTGGGTCTCCCTGGGCCCTCAGAAGATTTTTCCAGGGAAGTGAGGGCTGTCATTGGAGCTTGGGCAGGTGCTCGGGGCCAAGGTGGGGCCTGAGTGAATGCTAAAACCAGTGGTGTGGTCAGGGAGGCATTTCTCTGTGACTTAGTCATGTCTTGTTACATCCCAAAATGGGCAGGACTCGTGCTCCAGGTAAATCCATGTCCCTGAAGGCAGCCTAAGAAGCAGCATGCTGTTTGGAACAAGTTTTCCGAAGCGTCCTGCTGAGCAGTGCTGCAGGGAGCTGGGAGCTTTTTGGGTACTGCCCAATTCACCACCCAGAGCAAAGCAGTTCCACTTAGAGAACCTGAATGCTGAGACCTGGGACCCCTCTCCTGGCTGTGGAGCAGACCTGGGAACCCCGCGAATGCTGCAGGATTGGTGTCGTTGCAGATGCTTTTCTCCTACCGTGTGTTGGAGAATTTAGCAGAATTTGAGATTGTGCTTTTAAAGGAGAACCAATCAATGGGATGGGTTTGGGGTTTTGTTATGATTCACTGGGAGTCAGGAATGGCATTTCAGTGCTGGTGACATCAGAGCAGACCTAAAAATGGTACTAAAACCCCCCAAAGTATAAAACTATGTTTGAGTTCTGTTTCTCAGGAGATCTGTCCTGAGCTCGGCTGTGCTGTACAGTACACCCAGCTTTGCAGGTGGGGTTTTTGTCTCAGAAGATGGTTTGTTTCCAATCCCAGTGAGGATGGCTGTGGTTTGTTGCAGTGGGTCCCTGGGCTCTCCTGGTCCCAGATCCCCGAGCTCCCCAGAAAGCAGCAGCAGCCACAGGCCCAAGCTGAGCAGTCCTGTGCAATCCCATGCATTCCCGTTTGGGAAATTAAGTTCGTTTACACAATCAGGCAGAGCAAGCAAATGAAAAAAAATTAGTGTGAATTGAATAATACAATTTGGTGCAAACATGGAAATCAAATTTTGCTTTTCCATGGGCTGTGGAGCCATCCTTGTAGCATAGGAAGAACCATTGTGAGTTCACTGCCAAAACCCAAAAAAGTTATCAAGTAAAGCAGTTTCTTGCATCCAAAGTCCCTCATTATATTACAAAAAATATTGCAGCACAAAATTTATAAGTGCATCACAGGACCCAATTGCACTGTTAAACAGATGGCACCTACACAGGACCCAAAAATATATAACAATTTTAATGGAGCCAATGCAAAAGAGGTTTGTGAAGTAATATAGGACATGCCAGGTCTAATAAGGCCCTCCCTAGAAATTGTGCTGTTAATTTTGTAAGGGCACAAGAGGTACTCAGAAGCTGCTCTTTAGCAGATGAAGCACTGCCTTGACTCGCCCACTGCAGCCTCTGGAGTTTCTGCTCAGCACACTACCCCTGCTGTAGCTTTTCCTGGGAGTGCTGTGCTGGCGCCCTTGACCACATGGGGCCATTTGCCCAGTGTCCTGCTCTGGTGCAGCTCTCTGGGCCCGAGCCCTGGCTCTGGGTGAGGGCAACAGCCAAGCCCCTCGCTTTGGCACGCAGGAAGGGGACACTGCTCTGGCCACACCTGAGCTTGGTGTCTGCAGCAGGTGAACTGTCCCCTGTGCCCATCCTGCTCCTAGGGCCACGCTGCCACGCCCCTTTTGGATACCCGGCAGCGCGCAGAGGGGAGGTCAGAGATGGGTCCTGCAGCCCAGCGCCGCAGAGCTGAGCTGCCAAATTTCTCCTCAGTGGCTCCTCTGGTGAAGGAGGGGTTCCCTAAGCTGAACTCCAAAGGCAGGTGGTGCTGGTGCCTTTGCTGCTTCCCAGTGAGCTAAGGCGAACGCCTGTCCTGCCGCAGAGCAGGGTTCCTGTAGTGATGAGGTACCACTCAATGACAGAGAATGGAATGGGGATTTCTCCCTCATCGGTAGCACTGGGTTTCCTTCCCTGCAGTCTGAATTGTGACCAATAAAAAAGCCACTCTTCCACAGTGGGAAAGGGAGATTTGGTCTGAAATGACATAATATACAATTTCCAAGTTCCTCCTACACGTGCAGGAGAAGCAGCAGAAAGGAAAAACAGAACCTCCCCTACTTAGAACTTTGACCTTTGTTTTTTCCCCCTGGAGTATGTCATTATGGTTTGAACCATGAGGACATAGTAAGGTGACAACAGTGACTAGGGCAGTCTCTGTCCTGGGAGTTTGTGAGAATCCCAGAAAGAGATGCAAACCCATGAGGACCTGCATGAGGTGCCATTGCTGAGAGGAGTCAAAGATAACTTCATCTTTGCCACTAAACCCCAGCACCTCCAGGAGTGGGAATGTGCCTGTGTGGGAGCATTCCAGTGTGATGAAGCTGATTCAAGTGTGTAAAACAAACTGCAGAGTGGGAAATGCAGAGCTGTGGTGTCACCTTAGGGATGATGAGAAGAAGAGGGATGTAGCTCAGAAATTTCCTGCAGGAAAATCCCCAAAAGGAATTAGTACCAGCCACGCAGGACTGTCCCGCAGTGCCTAAGGCTTGGGATGAGCCTGCATCACAGCACTCAGAATTCCCTTCCATTTTGCCTTGGATCAGCCTGACCCAGCTCCCCAGAGTTACACACAGCAGGCTCATGCCTGATGAATGCTGTAGTTCTTGTTAAATAAAAAAACTGAAAGGGAACATGGCAAAATTAATTTTTCGTTCATAGTAACTCCAGCTAATTAATTTCTGCTATTATGAAAATGTATAAAAATAATCATAGCCTTGTTATACTGAGGATCTCCTTGTTCCTGTGAGTTTTCCCTTGCCTCACTGGTTAGATGAGCCCTTTGGGGTTGCTTGGTGGCATTGCTGGGCTCTTTGTACACAGCTCTTTAGAGTTCTCTGAGGCATCCTGAGCACTCCTGCCAAGGAAGTTTCATTTGTGTCATCTGAATCAGTGGATTTTATATCACCCTATGCCTCTTGCCCCCCAAATTATTTGTGACAGACATTTCCACACTGTGTAATAAGGAAACTCTCAGGTATTATCTGCACCAAAATGCCAAGTGTAATGTCCTGTGATATTGTGCCAGTTAGATGGGAAAATCCATGTAGGGACATGAAATGCAGTTTTGCTTGGGATCAGCCTTTCTATGAAGAACTGCTTGTTTTCAATGGGCACAGGCAGGAAGGACAAAGAATGATCAGTGGATTTCTACTTCAGTGTCTTGGTTGGTTACAAATATTCTTTAAGAGGCAGCAGATAAACATGAGGGGAAAACCCTCTTCATCTGCATGTTGTCTTGTTACGCAGTGCAGCTCAGAACATGAGCCAGCGCTCCAGCAATACCTTGGAATGTCTCGTGTGTACACAGAAAACGAAGGCAAAGTGAGAGGGAGCCAATTGTGTTTTAACCTAGCATCTGGTGAGCTCAGCGCTTCCAGCTGTGCTGCCTCAGCACCTTGAGGAGCACTGCTGGACCTCACCTGTGTCCTGGCACACCTGCCCAGCGCTCGCTCTTGGTCCTGCATTGGGCTGGGCACAGAGATTTAGTCAGGTGCTTCAGCTCGGCCAAGGGCTTGCTGGCTGGGCTCTGTGGGTCAGACATCCCCAGCCCAGGGCCAGTGCCACCCACGCTGTGGTTCTGAAAGAAACAGGGCGTCACTGCGGGCACTTAGTGGTTCTGGTTGCGTGGCTGATGCTCCACAAGGCACGAGCAGCATCCTTGTGGTGTTGGAAGGGTTCTCGCCAGCCCTGGGTGGCCAGCACCCCGGGTGCGGCTGTGGCAGCTTTCCTGGCCACGCTGTGCAAAGGAGAGTGGGCTGCCTCTGGAAGTCAGTACCATGGGTCACCATGGCGCTGGGAAATGGAGGTCTGAGCTCTGGGATTGATGCGGAGGCTATGGGGGAGTAGAAGACGGAAATAATGACTGAAACTTAGATAATAATTTTATTTATAGTCTAATGTGTAGACATGGCTGTTGCTGATGAGGCTACCAGTGACATAAATAAACTCAAGCAGAAGATGTAAGCGAGTGGATAAATGTAAAGGCATCTTTGGGCAGTGCCACGGATTTGGACATGGACCAAGAGAATTATTTCTGTCCCTTGTGGTTCCAATGAAGAGCACAAAGGAGATAATTAGCCAAGGATGCTCCGCATTGCTCTTTCCATCTTGCGCACATTCATGCCCACCAAATGTGAAATGTTCGCCTTTTCCCCTCCAACGTGATGGTTGTTGAACTTATTTTTAGTGTCATTTGATAAGCCTCCCTGCTCGCAGAGAGACATCCCACTGACCCAGCCACTGGTCATTGTCTATACCAGTTCCCATCAAAGCGGGCGCGCTTTGTCAGGTTTCGACTCGAATATCCATTCTGCCTCTGAAGTACAGTATCGAAAGTGACTGGATCATTTGAGCCTTTTTCTTCAGCTGCTCCCTCCTTCCTCCCCCACAGTGTTTCCGCTCACGCTAACATAATTTGGCATCGTCGACGTGACACGACACTGGTTTTTCTAAAAAATTATAATACATACATTGTCGATGTTTGGTGATGGCCGGCGCTCCCATAAATTTAATTTCCGAATTGATGGAAGGAGGTCTTTCCCACTCGGAATCGTACCCAACGCTCGGCACCCCCTCCGCCGCTGAGGAACGCACATACAGTAATAGGTCATTCAATGTCAAAAGGCATAAAAAAGATGAGCAAAATCTTCACAGGCTGCTGCTTGCTGTTGCCTTTAATTATATTAATTAAACTTTGAAATTCTCATGCAAAGAGGGTTGCTGGCTTGTGACGCTGAAGAGCCCTTGGAGATTTGCGGGGGGAAAAAACCCTGAGATACCAGCGTAGTGGCTACTGCTTGTTTTAATCTAAAAAAAAAAATATACAAGCCTACAACTGCTAGGTATGTTTATAGATGATGATGTTTTATGCGCTACTGAACTGTGAATGCAGGAAAGGGGAAAAAACCACCAGCCACAGTGTCAAGGTCTTGAAGCATCAGTCCCTCCAATTCGGCTTGAGATCTCTGCTTACAGGCTGTCTTCCCGCGGAATAACGCTCTAGTAATTCCTTCCTGTCCCGGGTGCATAATGAAAGAAAGGTGTCTTCAAAAACTAAAGGGCAAAGTCTTGCTCGCTACCGATACCTCGAGGCATCCTGTCTACATTTTGTCATGCGTGTGCACTTTTCAGTGTTAGAGTGACAAGATTTCCAGTCAGAAGGTTCCCGTAAGGCACGAAGGAGGGAGCTGGCAAGGGTTGGGGATCTGACATGGCTTTGAGGCACTTGGCTCTGCGCCTGCTTAGCCTGGTGGGAATTGTTATCCTGTGCCCGTGGCGAGTAGTCCCTGTGTAAATACCACGTGCCTCCGCCGCAGCTGAGGAACGTCGTGTTGCCGCTAAAAGCACATTGCGTCCTGAGAATCTGTAGTCCTTAAAAAAACAGCAAATAACAAAAAATAGAAAAGCATTCTCATCTTTGGTGTCTGTGCTGTCCCTTTGGTGTCACACAGAGCCAGGCACACATGGCAGTGCTGCTCTCCGGGGCACGGGCCGAGCACCAGTGCGGATTTGGAAGGCGGGCTCCCGGAGCAGGAATGCAGGAACCTGTGGAGCTTGGGCTGCAAGATGGTCCAAAGGGATGTGAAGAAGGGCTCGGTTCTCTCAGCTGGGTAGGACAGTGGCAATGTGGTTGTCTCTCCTCCTGGTATCTGCTTCTTCTCCTCTACTGAGAGGGAACTCGGGTGAAGTTGATACAGCGGCCCTGAGGGAAGAGAGAAGCTGTTACTGGTGGAGTAGCGCACAGACAGAGGTTGCTGGATGCTAGAAGGAGCTGTAATTGAAATTCAGATGTTTGGGAAAATAACAAACCCATGAAAAACCTTTTAAGAATTAATGGAAATTACCCAGAGTGAGGCACCACATTTGCCTTACAAATGCAGGCTCCAGGCAAGCACGAGGACACGGGCGACACATTCTGACACTCCCAGGCCTTCTGTGAGCATAATTCACAAATTCTGTCAAGCTGCAGTGAGCAAACCCAAACCCATCTGACCGTGGGGAGGGAAGAGCATGGGGAAGGCAGAGCCTGCCCTCAGATCTCCCCTGAGCCAGGTCCTCACGCAGTGAACGTGGATGGATGTGACTGTTAGTTAGCAGAGCTGCTGCTGATCTGAAACTGCATTTTATTAGCAATAACCCTAGCTCTGCACCTACACACCCTGTACGTAGGAGCTGTAAATTGCTCTAAGTCCACGGAAGGAAAAGGGGTTTCTTGTGATGCCATAGCCATAAAGGGGTCCAGGTGAATCCTGACAGCTTTCAGTGTAGCTGAAATGAAACCATTCCAGCAGTGATATCTTCAACCTTTTTTATCCACTTGGAGCGTATTTAAATGCCTAAACTCTCACAGGGTCATGGGGTGTTGGATAGGGTGTGCTGCCTCAAAGCAGCTCTCTGGCACAGCAGCAATTCCTTCCCTTTGGTCACAGGCATCTGTCAAGGATGGTGCCACATGTACAGTGCTGGCTTTGGAGCAGGCAGCACTGCTTGTGCTCTGAATCCTTATTTCTGCTTTAAGAGATGTGCTGCTGGAGGGAAATTACTGCTTGCTTTCTGCTCAAACCTGGGAGATTTTGGAATTGCCAAAATAAATTTGGGCTGGGTTTCATATTCCTGTCATTCATTTAGTTTGATCTCCAGTTTTTCTGGGTATCAAGGAGGGTGATGGCACACGGTTATCTGGCATGACTCAAGCGGGTCTTGGCTGGCACAAGAGGGGCCGTGTTCTCATCAAGGGGTTTCCTGATGTTTCAGTTCCGTTTCTGTCAGCTGTTTAAGAAATATAAAATGGATGAATATAAAATGGGTGGGGACAGGAGCTGTAGGAACTTCTGGCTGGCACCATCTGTATTATAATTGTGGAAGAGATGCAGAGAGATAAATCATGGAATCCTTTAGGCTGGAAAAACTCTTCAGATCACCTAGTCCAACCATTCCTTCATCACTGGCACGGCTACAACCGTATCCCCAAGTGCCATATCCACATGGCTTTTCTGCCAGGATGAGTGGTTCTAGGCAGAGCAGGGAGAGAGGAGAACCTTAAACAAGCACTGCCCTTTCTGGTTCCCCTCTTCCGCATCTCTGCCCCACCCTTCTTTATTCCATGACTCATGGAGAAGGAAGGAGAGAATAAAGTTGTGTGGTCAGGCAGACTGTTACCTGTGTCACTGGCAGGGAAAACACCGTGAGCTGAGGAATCTCAGAGCCCTAAGAAACACCAGCTCTCCAAACACTGTCAGCATCAGACATGTAACATGTAATAACAAATAGACTGTCACTTTAAGTGGAAAGTTCATCCATTTGCATTCTAGATGGGCAGACTGAGGTAGGCAGAAGATGAAAGGCTGATGTTCACTTGTTAGGGGTTTATCATTTCAGATCAGTATGAGCTGCCAGGTTTTCATTACTAGAAACTCAGTGATGTGACCAACATCACTGTCTCCTGCAAACTGGTGTGGAGAAAAAGCTCTGGACTCATGTCAGTCCTTCCTCAAAAGGCATCCAAAACCTCCCATGCAGCAATATGTGTGTCATCATTGAGACCAGCTTTTAGCAACAGAATATTAAATTCTTCTTCTGATTAATCTGACCTTTACAGAGAGAACTATTTACTTAAGTAGAAGCACTATTTACTAAACATTAGTCTCACCAGTCTGGTTTTGGACTTCGCAATTAAAACATGCGTGTTCTATGTAACCAATTTCACCAGCGCATTCTCATCCTGGTGGCATTGCCAGGATACCCCAGTGTGGGGAGTTACTGTTACACTCGTGTCCCTGTGCTCAATTAAATCATCAATCCAACCAATTTGAGTTCTGACGTACCATGCCTTGTAAATCACTGGCTCATAAACCTTAACAATACCAACATGTAGTCCGTATGAAATTGCACTAAATTAGTGGTTTAGCACGAGAGTAATTAAAAAATGAGTTATGCATGTATTCTGTGATCTTTGCAGGGAATATAAGATGTCTCCATGCACCAGATCCAATAGGAAAAACCTCACCCTTCATGCTCACAGATGCACCAGAGGTACTGCAGGGGAACAATGTGGCAGGTCTCTTAACAGCAAGAAGAAAACAGGAAAGAGATCTATAGCAAGGGGGTTTACCTAAGAAGGAATTCTTTTACATAACATCAAAGCCATTTCTTTAGTTGTTGAATTTCTTACTGAATCTAAGGTACGGGTCAGGGTGGAAATTCTCACAGGGCAGGGGATCTCAGGGAGTGGGTGCTCACACCAAAGCCCAGGTTAGCACCTCACCTGGCAATGCCCAAAACAAGGCACCAGGCGCAGCTCTCCCCCTCATGTTCCTCTCCAAGTCCATAAGGCTCTGTGGGCAGTGCTGGGGGCAAGGGGGGAGGAGAAATCACTTCAGGACAGTGTCCACCCTGGGCCTGGAGCTTGGCCATTGACTGCAGCAATGCAGGTGTGATGAGCACTTCGGGGTGTCTGTGTGTGTGAGAGCAGACACGTGGTGCTGTCCCGCGATCCCAGCAGAATTCTGGGCTCCAGCAGGGGGAGGAGAACACGGCATGGGCTCCTCTGGAGCCCTTCCAATGTTCGTCAGGAATTAACAAAGGGCCGGTGAAGCAGGCTGGGTGTGGGATGGGGTGTGACTGCACTGAGCCTCCAGGCTGAGCTGCTCCGCCTGGTCTCAGGTGCTTGTCCTTGCGTGTTTCCTTTAGCATGCTGAGTAGTTGTACCTGTGGGGAACATTTCCATGGGTGGCATTGCTGGTGTGTTCAGCATCTGGCTCAGGACTAAGAACAATTGCTTTTCCCACAGGAGCACTTGGCAGTGCTGTCTTGCCCAGACAGTCGTTGCTCCGTGTGATACCCAATGTCCTAAAAGCTTGGTTTCTCCTGGCCTTGGAGGACTGAGATCCCCACTGCCCATTGCCGAGACTCGTGTGCTCCTACCTCAGCTGCAGCGTCCCATGAGGAGCACACGCCCTTTTGGGATTTGGCATTGATCCTGCACTCTGTGATCAGTGCCTGCAGAGCCACGAGGAAGGACAGGGCTTCAGAATAATGTCCCTCCCAAGACAAGTATTGATCGCTGCTGTGTCGTTTCTCTTGCCCCATCCTCACAGCACTACCAGAGCATCTTCCATCCCCCATGGGCACATGGCTGTGAGCGCAACCTGGCCCCAGGAAGCGGTCTGCTCCCAGCAGCTCCCCAGGACAGCCTGCCCAGGCTGCTGCTGCAGTGTGGGTCAGCAGGCAAGAACCTGCTCTATCTGATTCTCTGTCTTCTCACATACACCCTGTGGCCCAGCCTGCACTTTGCCTCCCTCTAAGGATTGGAGTTGAGGGCATTGGATTTTTCCCTGTAGCCCTTGCACAAACAGGACTGTGTACACCTCTTCCGCTTTGGTAATGCAAGGAAACAGGCCATTTCCTGCTTTCCACACCTCTTCAGATTCATTACCTCCCCATCTGCTGCTCACTGGGATAAAGCATGGGCGCTGGACTTGCACACTCATGTGCAATAGTGACAATAAAAGGGAATTCTATGGGAGTATTCAAAATGGGCACTGAGGTGCCAGTGCCTGGCAGCACCTCCACAGAGTCCTGCTTCCTTGCTGAATTGATCCTGGCACTTCCCCTGGGCAGTGGGAGCAGAACCATAGTGCCTGTGCAGGGCCAAACCCCGCTGTCTGACAGGACCCTCAGTAACCTTCCTGTTCCAGAGGTGGCAGAAGCAGCATTATCCACAGCTTGTGTCACCTGGCCCTTGTGGGCACTAAAATCCCTCTGGCATTAAATCTGACCGCTCCTTCCTGGCTCCGCTGCCTGGGATGTATTTCAGTTACAACACTCAATCACCCCCTAAATACCCACTGACAAGTGTACAGCTGAAGGGACGTTTATTTATTTTTTTTTTAAGACCACTCTTTACTGTGGAGAAGGGCTGCTAACCCACCCCATTCTCTGCAGTTCTGAGCAGCCCTCAGGGACTGGATGCTGGCATCGTCTCCCTCCCCTTTGCTCTTTGTCCCCCACAACGTGGGGACACCTGGGAAGCTCAGGTTTTGGGCATTTCAAACTGGTTTACCATCCTGCTGACACCAAGCCAAGGGCTGTGCTTCCAGGCTCTGAGCACTCAGACCTCCTCTGTGTCCAGGTGTGCTGCCACCAGCATGTTTGATGTCAGGCAAACTCATTGCCAGTTCTTCCTGTCACCTGTGGCAGAGCCCACACGCCGCCATTGTGCAGGTGGCACCTGCAGAGGTCCCAGTGAGCAGCCCTGAGCCATGGTGCGGGAGCAAGACTTTACCCCCGAGAGCTGCCTCACAGCACGACCTGCTGCTGGACAAACCGTCTGTCACACAATTCATCAGCAGTCACTCCTTACAGGAGTGCTCCTGAACCACTGATACTGCTGCAGGCACCAGGATCTGTTCCTGGGGCTCCTTGAGGCAGCTATTTCCTAGAATTCCTGAACTGCTGGCTGAAACACTTGTGACAGAGCTGAGGTGAGATCCGAAAACACCACAGGGTGGGCTCAAAGGCCTCTAAAAGTAACACAACAACATGAAAAGAAACAAACTTCAACTGAATGGTGCTATTTGGGCCCTAGCAAGAATTTGGTTTTTCACTTCAACAAATTTTTGCCAGCAGCCTCAGTGGAAAGGGACATTAATTTGTGGATTTTCCTCAGATTTATGTAATGTAGCCTCCTTAGCTTGTGTGCATGAACCTCATGATCTTTCCCCGCAATCCCACTGTCCTGGATGTCAGCTTCCGAAGGTCACAGGGTCTGGGGTCCAGGAACTGGTTTCCCAAGGGAACCCAAAAAAAGGCTGCACAGCTACAGATACCTCACAACCACCTTCCACCCCCTGGACCTGCTTTAGCTGCGGGAAAAAAGGGTAGGAAGACAGGATGGAGTTTTTTTAAAAAGTAGTTCCTATGTTTCACACCTGATAAATGCTGTATTTTGGAGCACAGGCCAACAAACCTAACCTGCCAGGGAGAGGTTCCAAAGAGGTGGTTTAATGATGCTAGGTTGGAAGATTTTATTTTTCAGTGCATGTGATTTAGATGTGTGTTTGGGGTACACACTGAGGAGGGCAGGCCATGTTTATATGTGAAATGCTGCTGTTGGCACGTGGGGCGGCTCGTACCCACTTGGTACTCACTGCATGGATGTAACTGCACACAGCTGCTGCTGCCCTGGGAGCCAAGGGTGTCTTTAGTGTGCTGGCAGCTTGGAGGAAATGCCATTAGAGCAGCTTTGTACCCATGAGCAGCACTTACTTGGGAGCTGGGCATACGGACAGCACAGTTGCTCCATCTTGGCAGTGCATGTCACCAGGGGTGTATCCCGGTGGGACCTGGGTGCAGGAACTCTGCAGCTCCCTGTGTCTGTGGCACCCAGCGAGAGCCATCTGTGCACCGGAGCCCTGTCGTGGGCAAGGCGGAATGGAGATGGCACAGGGCTGTGGGCAGCCAGGGAGCGGGCAGGAGCGGGCGCTAGGCTGGCGTCAGCACTGGCCGTCCTGCCCTGATGGGTTTGGGTAGCAAGAAAAGGGAGGGATTTCTTTCCTTTGCCAAGTTTTCCATGCCTGCTGTATTCAGCAGTTGTCCAAATAAACTCCTGCCTTGACCGAGAGTGGTTGTGACAAGCTGCCTCTCCTGCGAGCCGGCCTTCCAGGGCTGGGAGGAGGGAGTGCTGAGCTGCTGAGCGGGCCCGTGGGCCTTGGGGGAGGATAAAACTGGCTGCGTTTGTAGCATCTGCTTCAAAAGGAGGTTGTGGCAAATATTTTATTCAGCAGAGCTGGAGGTCTCCTGTCTCTAGAGGGCAGGAGTTTGTTGTTTTCCTCATGCAAGGCAAGCGTTGCTTATGCAAAAGGAAAGGATGTGGAAATAGCCTGCAGAGTCCCTGTTTTTCCAGCACGGATCCTTTGGAGCAAGGGTCCTAGCTCACGCTTCCTGACCCTTGGCAGTGAGCCTCTCTTACTCCCAGCACTGCTTCCTCCCTGGAAGTACCCCCCTGACCTGGCAGGGTCTGGCCCTTTCCTGAAGGGCACGTTCTCAGTTCCGCTGCAGGCACCTGCCAATGGAGGGCTCTTCTCCTTCATCTCTCCTTAGTCCTTGGAAGGCAGAGCGAGGCCGGGTCACTGCCCAAGGGAAGGTGCTCCGTGTCCTGGCGCCGGCCCAGCGCACACCTTGCCCAGCACCGACACTCAGCCGCTCGCACACGTGCTGCCAAAACCAGGACACAGCTCCTGCCATGTCCACAGTGACGCGCGGCACTGTCCCTGGGACAGCTCCCTCTCCTCCTGTGGGACACTGCGGGCTCAGACTGTGATTCATGCTTCCAGGTGAAGCTCCCAGAGCCACACGTGCAGCACTGCAGCGTGTGGGGAAGGACAGGGGAGAGGTTTTCTCTGAGACATGTCTCAGCTCTTTGAGCTCCTCCCAAATTTTCTGGGACAAATCCCTGCTGTGAATGGAGACCCCATTAAGTTATAGGGTGTCTCTAGACAAACTGACACCAGGCCTGATCTCGAATGCCAGTTTTCTCATGTCAGCATCCTGAACAACTTCCTGAGTTCAGTACATCTTTTTTAGGAAAAAAAGAAACAGCATCTGCTACTATAGAGGCATCATGCTTCAAGTCTCATAGGATCAAGCATTGGCCTGGTGAAACCATAAATTAGCAAATCCTAGTGCTTTGGGGCCTTTTTTTATCTATGAGGACAAAGAATATCAGAAGTATGGAGTTCCTAGGGATGGCACCTCTATAGCACAAGTTAAAGATTCTCATTATTCTTCCTTCCTCCCCTCTGTGCAGCCCCTGTGAGAAGAAAGCAATTTATCCTTCTTTGAAATCAGGTGTAGGAACAAAACAGACAAACCAAAACTGTCAGAAGACCCGTTCTCCTTAAACTCCTCTTCTGCTCTATCATGACCTCAGCTCAGGCCTCTCCTAAAATCCCTTTCCTTTAGGAATATTTCACCGTGTCCTTTTCCTGATCAGCTCTCTAATCTGGGCCTTTCTGAAGAGACTCTCCTCTTCAGATGGCCCCGAGATTTAAGACCCAGGCACTCTATGGCTTTAGGTGTGTAAGTCATCCAGGCACATGTTGTGAGCCCATAACAGAGCAATGGCACAGCATTCAGATCCTGGCCCACGGATTATACAGCATCTGACTGGCATGTGGCAGTTGCTTGAAGGAGAGAAGGCAGCCCGTGGTATTTAGGACACTATGGAAATCATTTTAAGCTAGTTATCAAACAAATACTATAACCAAAAAATCCATTTCAGAAATTCTGTGGGAAGATGTCAATCTGTTTGAAGCAGTAGGCAGGGTTTAAGTGGAGGCTCCTAGGAGGAAGACCAGCAAGGCTGCGGCAGGAGGGTGCAGCTCCCCGAGGTTGTGCCCACTTGGCTGGGGCTGGCTCTGGCTCTGCAGATGGGAAGGGAGAGCCCAGCAGGACCCTCTTTTTGCACACACACAGTGCACGTGGCAGCCCTCTAGATGCCACTGTCACCCAGCGGTCCCAGCCCTACAGCTGGTGACAATTGAGTGCTGCTGACACCAAGCACTGGGCCAGGAAGGACGCGGGTGCCAGGCTGTTCTCCACCCCTCAGCTTGCCTGATAACACAAGAGTAAACTCTTCTTCCTGCAGACAAACCCCCAGCACATTTTTAGGCTTTGGCTGGAATGCCAAAGGGATTAGTAATTCACACTTTTCAGGTATTTGGGCATCCCACTCCCCAGCAGCATGCTCTGGTTTTGTACTGCTGAGGCATTTGCTACAACTCCCCTGTAAGTAAGCAGTTCTGTTAATTTTTAGGCTCTGCTTCTCCTGTGCACCTTGCTGAAAATGAGGAATAGTTCCTTTAAAGGCAGCTGCGTAAGGCTCATGGCACTGGGATGTGAAGGTTCCTTGGACTGCGCAGTGACAGGGTGCATGCAGTCTGTCCGGGGCTCCCTCCTGGCCCCCCAGGATGGCCTGTCACATACAGTGCTGGGACCCCCCAGCATGGGTGCACTGGGATGTCCTCTCTTCCTGCCTTGGCAATGGGGCCTGGGAGTGGAGGCTGATTTCCCTGAGATGCTTTTTCCTCATTAGAAGTCACTGCTACAGATGTGCCTATGGAGATGCCCCTGTTCTCTAGCAGTCAGGAGAGGTGTTCTGTGGAACACCATCAGGCTCAGTGTACTCCTTTCCCTGTGCATTCTTCCTAAATGACTACTACCAGTGTCTACGGGAAAAAGGGATTTGATGGGGTGTTTGTGTGCTCCGAGTGCTGAGGAGGGACAGGGTATTTATGGAATTTACTCCATTGCTGCCAGACCCCATTCAGATCCCCTGACTCCCAACCCCTCAGTGCTGTGTTTCAAACACGGGAATCAGAGCAGACTGCTGAGTTTTTCAATTCCCGCCTTTGCCTTTTTGCCTTTTTTCCTTCGCTCAGTTTAATTTGTGTAATGAGTGAGGGCTTTGGAGGGGCTTTGTTACACATAAACCCAAAGACGGTGGCATTAAGTGCATTTGCTAAATTAATAAAGAAATCTGCGCGTTTGCTGTAGGGTCCTGTTGTTGATTTGGGAACACTGAGCTCTTGCAAATCTCAGCTTTCACCTTGCCAATCCCCGTATCCCTCTAAGTGCACTGCAGCTCCTTGGAACCTGTGGGGGGTTGGTGCTGGCATCCCTTCACTAGATCACATTTATGCATTAGTGCCATCTGTGCCTGCTGCACCTTCTGTGAGCCAGCCCGGCCAAGTGACTGGCAGTTATCTGGGACTACACACAAAAGGAGAGGGAAGAGAAAGGGGGAAGGAGGAAGAGTCAGTAGAGATGGCACCTGAAGCTTCCTGTGTGCTCGTGGGTCTGGGGAGCACAGACCTGCCCTAGGGTCCCTCCCTGCCGCTGCTGAGTCCTCTCTCTCAGTAACAGAGAATACCTGTCTTGTGGCATTCAAGCCAGTTCTCCCTGTCCTTGTGTTCTGGAGGAGAGACGAAGTGCCGGGACATGGGAAAAGAAGCTGCTGCAGTCTGGGGACAGTTTGGGGACAATGCTGGGCTTTGCACTGCGCGGTGTTTCCCTCGGGGCAGGGCTGTGCCCGAGTTCTGTGAGCAGGGGAGGAGCAGGAGGGAATGCAGGGGTGGCTGTGCTGGTTTATGCATTTGTCTTCTGTTTGGGGTCTGTGCTAGTAAAAAAACCTCGTGTGTGAAATGGCCTCTGAGGAGTTCTCCCCGTCAGTAACAGGAAAGGGGAGCATTTGCTGCTGTTCCTGTGCAGGGAGCTGAACTGCTCCCAGCACCCAGGTCCATATGGATGGAGTCTGGACACTTAGAAATCATGAACTCCCAGCTGAAAGTCTGGATTGATCTGTCCTACACAGGCAGGTATGAAGTACAATAGCAGACAGAAATACAGATGCAAGAGTTCTTACACTGAACATAACTGTGTGCTAAGAACTTAGCAGTGAATTATCTGGCTTAGAAATTATTTAAATCATTGCAGTGTCAGTCTGTCAGTCTGTCCAAAAAAATAAGGTGCCTTACCCAGCCTGACTTTCATCAGGGAAGGAGCACATGACCTCCTGGCAGGGGTGGTGAGCAGCCTCCTGAGCTGAGCACCCTTCCTAACAAGGCTGGGGAGTCATACCTTCCTCTCAAACCAGGACTCACCTCTGTGTGTGCCTGGACACTCCTCAGAGTGAGGGACCTCTCCTTCTCACAACTGAGTTTATAAATATTTACATATAATAAGTACATCTTCCTGATTTTTTTTTTTTTTCTGAATGACCACTTTCACACTGTGGAGTCTTTTCCACTTAGAATACGATACTTGAAATTCAAGATTTGCTTTTTCATTCTTTCCATATGTTCTGTGTTAAACATATGCTATACTTTATATTTAAAAACTAGCAGCAGCAGACTGAAAAAAATTGCCCACACCACACCACAAAAATATGTTTGCTTCGTTATCCAAAGCTTCTGGGTTTCTGTAGTTTTTTACCAGGCAGGGGGAAGCACCCTCGAGGCCACTCAGAATGGGAGATAACTCAGAGGAGCTGTGGAGAGAGGGAACATCTGGTTCTCACTAAAGCGTGGATAAGGCTGGCCAGAGCTTAGAGCTGGACACAGCCAGGCTGAGATGGTGATGGAGTTGTCAGCTTTGGGATTAAGGAAGGAAGCTCCTCCAGGTAATTGAGGAATTGGCCTTGAGTGCTTGGATAGTACTTAAACCGGCCTCTCCTGAGGGGCTGCACTGATGCAAAAGGAAAAGGAGCAGCGTGTGCCGGGTGTTTAGGTCCCTGCCCAGTGCCCTTCCCCTCCTGCCTGGGCTGACCCAGATTAGCTCCTGGCATGGGAGTGCAGATGGCTTGGCTTGGGGGGGCACACACCTGGGCACAGCACTGGGCCAGGCCAGGATGGGCATCCATCCAGCAGTGCTGAAACACCATGGAATGCACTCCCCACTCTTTGAGATCTGCCCGGCCTGGAAGGCTCGCTGGGGCTGGGGGATGGCACTGCCGGGGACAGCGTGCTCAGGGGCATTCCCAGAGCCTGGGGCAAGGCTGGGAGCTGATCCCAGAGGCCAGCCTGAGCCCTGGCTGCACTGGCCGTGAAGAAGGGCACAGTCAGATCTCCCCAAAGGAGCTGTGTACCCTTCAGAGGATGTGTGGGCACAGCACAACCCCCCCTCAGTGTCACTGGGAGCCTTGCTCCGAGCTGCCTCCTGCCTGAGGAGACTTGGAAATGCCACCAGGAGGAGGACACTAGAGTTCTAAAGGATTTGACCAAAATTCGAATTATCCCACCTAGAGAGATTCAAGCTGCCTGAGGGATCAGATTGGTTTGATTGGACAAAGGAGAGGAACAGCCCCCACAGAAATCCCTGTGTGAGAGCTGGGAAATGGCTGGGAACAGTTAACTGGAGGTAAAGTGTAGGAATGCCGTGATAAATGGTGAATTTGGGAAAGGTGGTGGGGTTTGTCACAGCTATTACAGAGCCGAATGAAGCATGGTTGCCATGGCAACGCCGTGTTTATTGTGCACAGAACTGAGCCGTGGGCTGCCCAGCACCCTGCTCCCCCCTGGTCTGGGGCTTTTCCTGGACTCTTGGACTCACAGTCTGGGAGACAGGAGGCAATGCCCCAGCATCCTCCCGCTAGGTATGGATATTTTGAGCTTTATGAAATCACTGATAATTTAGACCTTGTCTCTGGAATTACCTGGTAAATTACCACAGCAGCATTCAGGACTAAAAAGCAATGAGGTGTGCACAATTACCTTCCGAAGCTGCAGCCACACATGGACTGAAGCCTGAATTTAATTGCAACACGGGTAGATCGGTGCCTTTTCTACATCCTTTCACTGATGAGCATGTCAACTCTTCGGAGTTGAGAGCACAACAGAACCAAAGCCTGCACTGGCAAATCAGAAACTTCTATATAAAAATTCTCTGGCAAAAATGAAGTGCAGGTTCAACTGTTGTAATTCGTTGCATATTTCAAATTATATTTTCAAACAGGTGTAGTTAAATCAGTAAAAATAGCTTTGTGAACTGTCCTCAAATGGTTTACATGCATTTAACTGCAGTTAATGAAAGGCTGATTGAAGCTAAATGATTTCTAAAATTTTTTAATGACCCACGCATGTTGTAAGGGGCCTTGTACCAGCTGTAATCAAATTCAGTCCAGCTGGTCTGTCCTTGGCCCTTGCAAGGCCTTACTGACATAAACGGCCCTTTTAAGCCCACTTTGCTTGTGTAAAACCCCCTGGCTCTAATTGTACCTTCACGTGAACCAGAGGAGGTTTCAGAGTCTGTGAATTACATCTGCCAAACAAGTACACAAATTCAAGCCCTCTTTTTCCTGGACTGATCCCGGGGCTCACTTCACACAGTGCACAAAATCCAGCAGTGTCCTGTAACACTCCATTAGAATGTGTGAAATGTAAAGATAATGGGAAATACAGTTAGGAAATTACACTTGTAAAATCTAGCCAAACAATCAGGATAAAAAATTCAAACTTGAACAAACCAAAATCTAACAAACCAAAAATGCCAGCAAGAACAGCTGGAATGTGGTCAGTCTCTGCACTGATTCCAGAGCAAAGGCTGTTCTAAAGTAAAGGCCCCGCTACCACAGCATTATAAATTAATGCCAGAGATGCCAAAAGGCCCCTTAAGTAGAAAATGTCAACATGCAAATGTTGAGCAGGAGATTCACAGGAGCACTGGGAGCCTCCAGGTCCCGCTGGGACAGTTCCCGCCCCATGAAGCCCTGGGAAAGCCTGAGCCCCCGGCCCTGCCACGGCAGCTTTGCCGGTGAAGTGCATTCCCTGCAGACCGGGGAAACTCATGGAATGGCCACTTCCCTGCCATAGGCCCTGTGGGGCAGTCTGTGGAAAACAAATCTTCCACCCTGTGAGGAGCACACAAACTCAGCCAGGGCCTCCACACAAAGAACCAGCTCATGCCTGTGCAAAGCTGCAGCCTTTGGAGTGGCTGGCTGGGAAGAAGGGAACGGGAAACATAGAAAGAGGAGCACACAAAAATCCTTTGCTGCTAAAAGCGAGGGACTTACGCTTCATTGATGGCAGCGTTTGGTAAGTTGGGAAAGCTTAGTAGGAACCTCTAATGTGCTCAGGGCATAGCCTGTGTGATCTGTGTACGGTTTGCTGTAGGTGGAACACGAGCAGGACAGACCAGACAAGTGATGCCTCTCCGTGAAGTGTTCCAAGGCCTGTGCATGTGGCACTTGGGGACGTGGGTCAGTGGGGGCCTAGGCAGGGCTGGGAAAGTGGCCAGACTTGATGATCTGAGAGGGTTTTCAATGTGACTGCACCAAAAACTCAGTGCTGTAATGGGTCATTTCCTGGTGTCTTAGTGAAGTGAGAACTGTATAAGTTAGGTGGGAAATGACACCAGGAAACACTCAGGGAAAGCATTTCTGTGGAAGACTGAGGTTTCTTGTACCACAGCATTGGCTGTGCTGTGTAACCTGTCCAGCCCTGTTGGTACCTCTTTGGGAGGACATTCTCACCACGCCCTCATTAATACAACTAAGAACAGAAAAAAGTGTTGCTGTTCTTTATCTTTTTCTTTTTCTCCTTCCCCCAGACAAACTGATTTGGCTGTCCCTAATTAAAATGAAGAAAAAAGTGGCATAAGCTTAATTAAGATTTTAATTCAGATAGAGCCTATAGGAATAAATCACTGCAGACTTGGTAGTGACAATCAGAAAATACAGTTCCTCCTCTGCCACAGAGATGGTATAAATGATGGGAAATCCTGAGATAGGTATGCAAGAGCTTACAAGTGCAGGTGTGTCTCTAACCCAGGTAATAACCCTGTGTTTGCACCCACGCTGGATCAAAAAGCAGTGAAACTGGCTTTCCCAAATATAGGTACAATTCCCAACTCTGGTGCTGGATTTTTTGGTGGGATTTTGGGACATGGACCCGTTCTTTGTAAGCGTAGGTTAGAAACTGCAAAAAATGTGAAACACTGTGTTTTTCCTAAGCAAAATGATGCTTTCCTTAGGATTAAGTAGTGGTGGTGAGCACAAGAACAAAACACAAACACCTCTCAGCTGATGGCCTGACTGTGGCAGGTGGGGTGAAAATGGATAGAAATGAGGCCCAGGTAGCCTCTCCTCCTGAATCCGTACAGAAATCCTTTTACTGTGCTCACAGAATAAACCTAATGAAGATCCCTGGCACAGAGAGCTCCTTTGGGCAGCGCTTCACACTGTACGAATTACAGGCACTTTAAAACTGAAAACTGCAGTAATTTTAGCAGTTCGATAATTTTTTTAATATAGGACTGTATCTTCGCTCCTTGGCTAGTAGATTCTCTCCAGCAAGTCTTATTCTCAGACTTTTAGTATAAGTTTGCAATTCCAAATCAGGAATCCCTTCAAATTCCTTCCAAGAAATTACCAGCACGTTATGAAGGAGAAGGGACTGCTGGTTTCACAGGACGTAAGAATACACAAAATGCATCACAGAATATTGAACAGGCACAGGACAAATGCACTTCATTTTTCTTGACTGGGAACGGGGCTCCTCCCTTGGCTGCTAAGTGTTCAAGTCCAGGTTGAAAACTTTAGGCACAGGTAAACAGAACTGAAGCCAAGGGTGGCACCTCACCTGTGCAGGCAACAGCACAGGTTGTATCCCCAAAAAAGCTGTTCCCCCAATGCCTGGCCTCAGGTCCCAGGTCACTCCCTGCTACTCTCAGGTGGGCTGAACAGTCTGGCCGCCCCCTGGGATCATGGCACTGACAACACTCCCAGATCAGGCAATTTCATATAGAAAATGCTGTCCCTGAACAGTGACAGCGTTATTTGAAACCGAATGTTCCTTTGGAATCAGCCTCGCTGCAGTTTCAGTCACACACTCATACTCTGTCATGTGAATCACAGATCCCCGTTGGCTGGGTATTCCCCTCTTTGCTTTGATGAAGGGAAGAAAAAGAAACTACAGCAAGAAGAGGCAGAGGTAACACCCCCGTGCTGTGGCCTGTCCCCTCTGTCACTGTCACCCCCGTGTGGGAAGGAGGAGTGACGCCAGCGCGGGCTGTGCCTGGGCAGGCTCCTGTGCGAGCGCCGTAAACACCTCGGCCACTCACAGGACCCCTTCCAGAGGTGACACCCAGCGCCTCCCGGGGCAGGGACGGGCCCCGGCTGGCTCCCAAGGCCACAGGGCTGTTGTAGCACAGAGTGCAGTTGCATTTTCACCGTAATTAGGTGCCTAATTGTGCGCCTGGGCCGGCCTGCTGTATTTGCGCATGGACTTAATGATGATTTATCAAGGAGCTCTCTGGCCACACCTCGCTCTCCAGCCTGGCAGAGGCAGCCACAGGGTGAGAGGTGACCCCAAGTTCTGGCTTCTCCCCAGCTTTTATTTTAAACTGAACGCCTGTTTCTCTTGGGGTTTTTAAACCACTGGAGCAACGGGAGAATTCCAGCTCCCAGTGTCACTGGGAGACAAGCGCACTGCTGCACTCCCAGCTGGGAAAAAGAGAAATTCCAGGGAAGAGGCCAGGGCCAGGTTAATAAATGACATTTCCATGTGAGGCATCCAAACAGTGCTGATGTTGAACTTCTCCAGTGGTGTGCTGTCAGGCAATAAGAACCTGTACCAGCCAAGGTCAAAAGGGATCTTCTTTCAAGAGGGATAAATTCTCAGTCCTCTCTCAGGATCATCCAGCTGCCTTTTAACTCAGAACTGCCTGAACTCCAGCACTGGAGTTATCAGGGCCAGCTCAGCTGCACAGCCACGCAGTTGGATGCTTAATAGACACAGCACTGTGAAAATGTCTATTATTTCTCTTCCCAGTGAAACACTTTTTAACTACAGCATCCAATCACTCTTTATGGCATATGATGTCAAAAACACTTACTGCACAAGCAGAGATCTGTGTTTCTTTTGCCACAGACAATAAATCTTTAGTGTCTTCTCTTGCCACGCATCACTCCACTTGCTCTCAGGAGGCACCATACGTCTCTCTTCCCCTCTGCCTCTTCTAGCAAGGTCACTTTCCAGTGATGAAACAACTTTTCCAGAAGGTATAGTGTTCAATAATTAATACCTACTGATAATAGCTTCCCAAAGCAGTGCTTTAAAGCTCTAATGCTCATCGCAGACTTGCAGTGGGAAGAACTCCTAAAATAGATCTGAGTAGCACATCTGAAAATATCAGCCTCAGGAAGGTGGGGTGCGTGTGACCGAACTTACACCATGGAAACAGACAGACCTGTAGCCCTGGTGTCAAAGGAAGCCCAGCCCTGCCTCGTGCACCAGGCAGCATGGCTGTACTGCAGGCGTGAGCAGGTCACGTCACCCCCATGCGCGTGCTCTGGTGTCACCTACCGAACAGGCACATCTCCTGCTGCTCCCGCAGGTTCTGTGGGAACAGGGTCCCAGTGGGAGGATGCTCGGGAAGGTGCCCAGCTCTGTGGGTGCTCAGGCCATGTCAGACAGGTCGGGGGCAGACCCTCATCCCAGAGTGGCAGCGCGCCCAGAGCACCATTTCCCGCCGCTGTTGTGGAGTCCCTGTCTCCCAGCCACCTCATTAGCACCAAACTGGCCTTCCCAGGCCATCTCCAGTGACAGCAGCCTTTGGCAAAAGCATCGCAAACGCTGTCCCCGAGCATGCACTGAACAAACCAGTAGTTTCAGTGTTTCTCCTGGCTGACAGGGGGTGCCACGTGGCTCAGCCTGAATGCAACAGCTGGAACAGTTATTCCTAAAACTGCTCTTCAGAGCCATCTCAAGAACAAAGCCTTTGTGCCACAACTTCTTACCTAAGCAGGGCAGTCCTTGATAAATGCAGGGGGGCTTTGTGTAGCTCATTCTAAACTGGCATAAGATCTGACTTGGTTTGGCTTGTGTCTGTGTCCGAGGTGAAATCTCTGTGCCCTAAGCTCCGCAACAAGTAAGAGTGTATTGGTGGGAGAAAACCAGTTTTATGTTGCTCCTCTTTGGCCCCAAATGCCCTTGTCACAGTTTTTACAGTTTAACCCTCCCATTTTCATCCCCTAGAAATGCACTGTGAACCCCTTTAACTGCATCCGTGACCCTCTGCTCTCAGCTGATACTCAAGGCTCACCAGGGGCATCTCTCCTTCCCCCTTCTGGCCACGGGCTTGTTTCATTACTGGGGGCTCACACCACCTCTGCACGTGTGCCTCAGTTCCCCTTGTCCCTCGGGAGAGCCCTGCTGCTCTGCCCAGAGGACACCCTGCATTTAGGGATGTATGGCCATGGCCCAGTCCCTGTTGTGGGGGGGACACAGCACACTGCGTTACTCCTGACTTCTTCAAGCCAAAACCTAGTATTACTCTCCTTTCTCTATGCAGAGCATTTATTGGTTTATAAATCAGGACAGACTGACATCAAACATGCCCTCAGAGTGCCTCGGAGCATTCACAGACTGCCAGCTGGGCATGTGGCTGACTTGGGAGGAAAGGGCCTTAATTACAACCAGCATAAGAGGAATTTAAGGAAAGAGGACGAGTTCCTCCAGAGAATTCTCACAGTTCTAATGCACAGATTCCTAAGTACAATGGAAAAATTTTATCCATTATATTCTCCTAATCCTTCAAACACCTTTCCTTTCTATAGTAAATGTTGTTATCAGAGGGAAAAACTTTACTGAGCCGCTGTTATCATGGAGCCAATTGGCCCCAGTGACCTATAACCACCTGCTGGGGCACGGCCGTGTCACCAGAAGGGACTGGTGGCTGCTCCACTGTGGGAGCAGGTGGGCTGGGATGGGCATTCCCAGCGTTCCCATCATTGCCCTGGCCACTTCACTGGGAAGCCTTTGTCTAGAGATGTTGTTTTAGTAAAGGCATGGCAGCAAATGGCCTGTGACTGGTTGTGGCTGGGCTGTGGGAGAGACTCCAGGTTCGAGACAGGCACCCACAGCTCCCCAAGGGGGCAAATAGAGACAGGAACAGGGCAGCAAAGCAGTCCTGAGAGGCAGGGAAGCAGCCCTTGGGAGAGGGGGTGCTCTCAGACATCCTCTCTGTCTCTCCTGGGCAAGCAGGGGGGCACTACTCAGAGTTTCTGGGGGATTCCCAAATTCAGGGGTGCTCAGCTGGGCTGGGAATATCCTTCCCAGAATGGAGTGATATCCTCAGAGCCCCTGGGTGCTGCTCTGAATGTTTAACTCTAAATAACCAATTTACTCTTGGATCGTATTACGCTTATTCTGCCCATCATTTTACAGCCTTTCCAGATTTTAGTAGGTTCTGTGTTTTACTATAATGTAAAATAAAGAATCATCCATCTACCTGGGTACAGAAAGACGCAAACATGCTACAAGCTCCTGTGTGCTTTGTACCCTCACTTCCTCTCTGGTCAGATAGGCAGAGTTTGCATCCAGAAAGAGAACTTCTATTTCACTCTAGTAAAGAATTTCTGTTGTTCCACTGGAAAAAGGTGATAATGAACTCAAAGAAAATCTATTCCTTTTTCATTCGATCAAACTGTTCTACACTGCTGCATGTGGCCTGCTGGACTAAGAAATGAAGACAGAGCAAAGCTGTGGGAGAAAACTGCAGACAGAAATGTGTCTGGAGAACAACCATCACCTAGGAAGGAGCAGTACTGAGCCCCAGAGGACCCACAAAGCTACAGCAGGGAAGTGCTCTCTTAGGGAGGCTGCCACCCCATCCCCACGACTGTGTTCACAGCCAGATGTGTCACCCATCCTGAGGCTGCAGGCCAGGGACACTGCTCCCCTTCCTTCGTCGCCTGTCCAGCACAGCTTGGAGCCTGGCAGGAGCTGAGCCCACCTGAACTGCAGTGGTTGATCTCATGTAGCATTTGCCCACCTTTCCCTAGAAGTTACAGAATTCTTTTTGGAGTGACTGGGAGGGGACAGACCTGTGTGCACCCACAAACCCTCTGTGACAGGGAGCAGCATCGGTAACCACTGCTGCACATTGCATTGCCTTCCTTGGAGCCTGTGCTGAAATTGCAGGAGGCTGTGG
Source organism: Fringilla coelebs (assembly GCF_963513975.1). NCBI lineage: Eukaryota > Metazoa > Chordata > Aves > Passeriformes > Fringillidae > Fringilla > Fringilla coelebs. Next base: position 72,978,792 of record NC_140032.1, read on the forward strand.
CACAGCCAGCCCACAGTCAGTGTCAGGAAATGTTCTGGCTGGGGAACACCTGCCCAGTTTAAAATGCAGGCAACTCAAGTGTTATGGGGGCTTTGTTAATGCTTTATGGATCTGTAGTTCAGAATGCACTTAAACATGCAAAAACTGATTTCAGAACAAAAGTAATCTTGAATTATGGGAATGCAATAATAAGATTGGAGGCAATAAATGTAATTGTGGATCACTTTTCCTCTCCCTCTCCCCACTGTCTGCCTCTCCCATGCAGCAGTAACATCCAGCAGCATGTGTGCTGTATTTCTTCCCAACTTTTGAAGAGCTGTAGGGGAAAACAGCTCCCTCCCCCTGCCTTCTTTTGGATGATGTTGTGCATAAAAGGACTAACATATGCAACTGTTTACAGGCTTTAGAGCCCCAGGTCGGGCAGGGCCTGGGTGGGCACATCTGAGCATCCTCTGAACTCCAGTAGCTGCAGTTTAGCACAGGTCTGTAACAACTCGCCCAGGGTTACTAAACGAGCTCAGGCTGCCACAGCTATGGCTGGTGATAGCACAGCTGCCAGGTGAGACATAAACTCACTTTGCAGAAACAGCTTTTCCAAGGTGTTTTCACATGCCTTTGTTGTTGGTTAGAGGAGCAGAGCCCAGTGAAGTGACAGGGAAACCAGCCTAGTTCTGTTCACCTCATACTGTCACTGCCTCCCGTCACAAAGCCTCTCTGGCTCTGGTCACTTATTTCCAGCATCACCTGACACCTATTATATCAAGTATTTGTGCTGGTCTCCTCCAAAATGGCAGTGGAAGCACTACAGCCTGGACTTTCAAACGTTCCCTGTTGCTGTGGAAGAACACTGGGATCTCTCACTTAAATCTGCCAAACCAAGAATGCCATTGGTACACTAATCTAGATAAATGGCACATAAAATTGATCTGGATTAATACACGTATCAATATAAACAGAAGTATGGGAGTTCATCAGTGGGAATGCAACCTTTGTGCGAGGTGTTTTTTCATTTCCATCCGAGGTGTTTTTTCATTTCCATCCCCTTTTGCTGAAGAGTGTGTGAATGCGAACGCTTCCTCGGCGCTGCGTGCGCGTTACCCGTGCGAGCAGCTCCCATAGAGCGATGTATGTATGTGTAAATTGTGTGAATGTAAATATAGATAGGCCATATGTCCCCAAAGTCCCAAAAGAGCATCTGATGTTGATATGTAGACAGTGTGTTAAGGACCTTCCTAATTAATAAGCCAGATTAAAAACCTCTTGGCAATCAATTAAGATTAATGACAGAAGTCATTCTGTCTCCCCCTCCGCCCGCGTCTCGGGCTGTGAAAACCCTGGGTCGGGAAACTTTAATCCTGTTATCTGCTGCCTCCTTCATCTGCAAAGCCTGGAGATTAGCTCAGCGGCCATTCCCGAATCCCGGCCAGCCGCTCGGACAGCTGCCCTGCGCCGCCAGCTCACAGGGGAGGAATAATCTGGCCAGGGGAACAGGCCTGGTGCAGCTCACTCCATGGGAAAGGTGTCGTGAGGATGAGGAAGACAGATGTGTTTGTTGCTTGGGAATCCTGCGCAGTGAAACACTCGGTGATTGCCAGCCCCTGCCCTGCCCAGGAAAAGGTTTCCTTTGGCTCGGCTTGGGGGGCTGCACTGCTCATGGCCTGGCAGGGAAGCTGTGGGACACCTATGGCACATCCGTGCTGCCCCCAGCACTGGCGCTCCTCTCTTTGTGGCTGCCATCCCATGCCGTGTGGCCTTGGAACTGACCGGCAGGTTGGCTTCTTCCTGCTCTCTCATTCCTACCAATGCTCACAGAGGGATGAGTCCCCAGGGTTCGTTTAAGAGAGCAGCAGACTCATCTGCACCAAGGGAGGCAGTGCCAAGAACTGCTGCCTACGTAGTTGGGAAAATATCCCTGTTTCTCCTGACACCAGCACAACATCCTCTCTTCAACAAGATGGTCCCTCCCGCTTCCACTGACTGACAGCAAATCCGACTGCCAGGAGAGCCACGCTAGTCGGGATGGGCACCTGCCAGGCAGCCAGCCAGACCCTCCTGACAGCAGCTCGGGCTACAGGGAGAGGCCACGACTCAAGTGACCAGGAGCTTCCTTTTGGAGGGAGCACTGCTAGCCACATCTTGCATGTGCAGAATGTATTACTTTTGCATTATGCAAAGCTGCTCAAAAGTTTAAACAGATGTTTGTGGTAACTCTGCAGCCATTATTAGAGAAGACCTTTAAAGCAGGTAAATACTAACAGGCTTAAAAACATGTACAAGAGTCTTCCTGTTTAAAAGGCTTGTTTGTACATGGAAGTACAAGCTGGAATCATTCTATAGCTCTCCCCTCTTCTCATTCTTCTAGAATGAAGTACAGTCTTTCTTTTCTTTTACTACTGACTTCTATTTCCATCCTAATAGGGCAAAATCTTCACTACAAGTGCCATGGGCTATTTGTGAACTTAAAGATGTCTCAGCCACCATCACATTGCAGCAAGCTCAGACAACGAATCCAAACCGCTGATGATCACCTTGTGGTGCTAAACTGTGACTTGGAAAACAAATACAAGGATTTAGAGGAAAAGCCAGGCCCCTGAGGCTGGCGCTGTGCCCTATGCCAGGCTGTGTTCCTGGGCAGCCCCAGACTCCTGGGAAAAGAAGTTCAGTACAGACCCCTGGACACTGAACTGTTTATCAGAGTAGCCCAGACTCCTATGGCTCAGTCTTCTTTGCCCCTTTAATAAAAAAAAGAAGGAAGTCTAGCTAGGAGCACAGACACAGGGTAATGCATCATTTATAAATTACCTTGTTAGCGCAGAAAACACCACATGGCTCTGCAGCCGAAATCTCCTGCTGCGGACTTGCTCTGTTTGATGGGAGCCCTTCAAAAGCGCTCGTGGCTTAATGGAGGCTGTTTGTGGGGCCCTCGATCCATACCTGCTGTCCTCATCCCTCACTGGGAGCCCGGCGCAGCTGCCACAGCGTGCAGCTGTCTCTGAAGTGGCTGCGTGTCCTCGGCCCCCAGCACAGCCAGCCCGCGTTGGATCTCTGGATTTGTGCCTGAGGCGAGCCGGGGAGCAGCTGTGTCCAAGCCGTGCTACCTTTAGTGCTGCAGCCCCCGGGCCCCACGTGCCCCGGCCTGCCCCGTGCTCCCGCGGCCGCCGCACAGCTGTGCCCGCAGCCTGCTTGGTGCGCCCACACCTGGGCGCTGCCCGCCTCCGGCAGCCGCGGTCAGCTGCCTGATCAGGCACTCTAATTCAGCAGTGAGGTCTTTTACAAATGGAACTGACAAGTTCCTAAACAGTAACAGAAAGGTGATGAAATAGAACAACTCCACACCTCTGTGTGTGTGTCTGTCTGTCTTTCTGTGCACACTCATGCACTGACACACACCAGGGGCCCAGCACGGGAACTGCACCCAGTGTGCTAGGAACAAGGAAAAAGATACCATTTTTTCCCCAAGACTGCAAACACTGCGCTGACAGAAATGGCACTCTGCAGTGGCACAGGTCACACCTGACCCACCACTCCTTTAGGCACAAATATCACTCCTTCTCCCTTGAGCTAACACTCTGTTTTTCACAAGCTGAGGTGCTGGCAAGTGTTGCTCCTGTCAGGCCCAGGGAAGGCAGGTATCTGACTGCACAATGGCTCAGCAAAGCCTGCCCCCAGGGCAATCCTTATGGTAACTCCCTGCCTTTAGGGACAGAAATCCCCAAAACGAGTTCTGATTGACACTTTTTTAGCCTTTTAAGGCACCACTTTTATGTTCCTGTTTACATTGAATTCACCCTGTTGAACTGTATTGTGCTATGCATTTTGTGTGTAGATTGCTGTTCTTGCTGCTCCGTGTCACATGCATCACCCATGCAGTGACTAACCTGCCACAGTAACAATGGTAACAGCTGTATCCAGCTGTGCTCTCCACCTGCAGCAAGGCACTTGGCCATTCTGTTGCTTCCAACACTTGCCTACCTTAGTCTCACCTCTTCATGCTTTTGAACAGCACCAAACTTCATCCCAGAAAAACAATCAGAATTCCTCTTACCTCCCATTCCATCACATGTAACTCCCTCTCATCCTTTTATGTGGCCTTCATGTTGTATGGTGCACAGACAGTGCCCTGTAGTACGTGAGACTGTGACCTGCTGCTATCCTGTTTAAAGTAAAGCATTTGCTTCTGTGGCTCTTCCCAAGAGCCACAGACGGGAAGCTGAGTGGATGCAGGAGATAAATGCTGACATTCAAAGTGATACTTTCCTGAGGAGCAGCAATCAAAAATACTTGATCTGCTTTCACTATCAGAGGTGCAAACAGCAGCTCTGTGTCCTCAGCAGCATTTGGGGGAGAGGTCCCTTTTTTAGTGGCCACAGATGTTCCAGGAAAAAAGACTGTCTGAGAAAACACATTTCTTCACATTTTTCTTCCGTGAAAGGTGTCATTGGTGTGCAAGTGCAAAGCTCTAGGAAGCAACTTCCATGGACATTATTGCCAGCCTCTGCTGTTACAAACAGCAAGCTGGGTCTGAGAGCGATGTGTGTGCCTGTGACAAGAGTTTACCCTGCACGAGGCCGTGTTCCTGTTCTTCCCCTGAGCGCACACCACATCCAGCATCCGTCCCTCCGCCTCTGGCAGCCCCGTGCCAGTGCCGCGCATCCAGGCTGATGCCACGCCCCTTTTGCCACACGGATCGCCCGCTGTGTCGTGTCGCCTTTCCCCGCCGTGTGTCACCCTTCCCGCTGTGCCACTCCGGTGCCCCTCTGCCCCCCCGGGGCCGTGTCCCGGCCCCTGGCCGGCCGTGCGCCGCGCACCCACCTGGTCTCCTTGCTGAGGCCGCATCAGCGAGACTCTGTCGTACTGGCGCCGCAGCAGCGCCCACAGCGCGTCCAGCCGGCCCTGCGGGGACACGGGGGCTCAGTCAGGGGCAGCGGCACCCCCACCCGCACGGGGGCTGCCCGGGGCATCCCGGGCACCTGCAGTGCCGCAGTGCAGCACTGCTTCCCTGGAGCCAGGCGAGCAGAGCTAAGCCTGGCCTGCGTCACCTGCAACCTCTGTGGTGCTGCTCCTGCCCACCTGGAGTTCCCAGGGAGCAGAGCCGGTTAGGAGCATCCCACTCTGCACGGATGGTTCCAGACCTCGCCTGTATGTCTGGACATCACGGCTTCGGGGCTTTCTGGGGGTCAGAAAGGACTGGCAGGCACTTGGGAAGACAGCAGTATCCAGAGCCCCAGCTACACCTGGGTGTTTGCTGCTCTCAACACCTAAAGACAAGGTGTATTCAGACCTACCCTCTGCCTGTAGGCAGTGCTTGTGCTCTCTTGGCAGGTGACTCAGAGCACCGTCCTTATGAGCCAGACAGAACAATGCACTTTTTATCAGAATTCTTGCATTACATTGTTTTATGTAATTTTTTCTTTTCTTGGTTTGTCATGACAATGTGTGTTTAAAACTTAGTGTAGCAGCTACAAACTGTGCAGTTTTGGGTTTAATTAGCTCTACTAAGCCAACAAAGCCTCCATGGATTTTAATGCTCTCATTGTACAATATGTCCCTTTTTAAGGGGAGGCAAACAAAACGTGGCGGTAATGATCAAGTAATGCATTTAGGACTACAAACTGCTCCTGCCATTCCTGCTGAGTAGGTGTTCCCTTCGAGAATAGCACATTACACTTGAATGGGAACACTTGGGAAGTAAGGCACAGCTCAGCCTGCATAAGGCACAAAGAATCCAGCCCTTAGTAACATACCGTACCAAAGACTGAACAGATACCTTGATTGGTGTGTACCACTTCTGCTGCATGGCAGGTGAGGTAGGCTTTCGTTTAGGTGGTTTAGGGTGAAAAGGTTCTTCTGGTTCTTCTGGGAGTTTCACCACAGCATTCTTTGCTTTTTCCAACCTGGCCCCTTCTTCTGTGGAGCCTTTGTCGCCCCAGCGCACCTGAGGAAAGGCAGAGGTCAGGTGTGAGTGCACCTCAGGGCAGGGAAACTGCTGCAAATAACAGAGGATAAATCTGGAAGAGGTGCTGGATAAACAAGAGAGGAGGTTCTGAGGAGAACACTATCTCTTCATTATGGTAACAACAGCCTTAGGTAAATGTCTGTAAGTAAGTCTCAGTAGTGAAAGAAAATCCTATCTTGCTTCACATGGGCAACTGGGGATCTGTGAAATCTTCTCTAAGTAATGGTATAAAAATATAATTTCCACTTCTTATTTACCCTAAAATACCAGACCTTAATCTGGCACCCATGAAAGGCAAGATTTCTGAACCCATGTCTCCTAGCCCAGTGAGTTTTCAAGAACCCCAGTGTAGATTTAATGTGCTGCCTAGGGAGATTTGAGCAGAAGCTTCCTGAACCTGCTCAGGTTTCCATGTTGTCCTGCAGGAAGATACACAATGGAGAAGTGCAGGTGAAGCACTCTACCCTGCCTAAGTGCAACGCTGTGTATGTCAATGATACCTGTGTAAGTTACACTCCTCCAGGTGTATAAAATATATAGAGAGTTGAAAGAGAAGGAAACCAGGGTTATCACTGCCGGGGAGACAGACAAGATTTCCCACTTCCCTACAGGCTGTACTCACTACCGCGCTCTGGAGATGAAATACATGGAAGAACCTCCCTGCTAAGAGGGATAATACACCTTGCTGCAGGAATCCTTTCACCTTGTAACCGGAAGCACCATGCAGCAATCTGAGCAGGGGTGTTCCCTTCTCATCCGAAAAGGAACAGCTAAAAGATTGAGTCCTTAGTGAAAGTGGCCTGGATCATTTCAGCAAGACTTGCCAGAATCATGCCATTTGCTGTGATCTGGCCTGCCAGGAGGCCCCGTACACCTGTGTCTTTCACTGTCACGAATGGTACTTTTACAGGGCTTGTCCTGTGGCTGCTAAAATGTATTTTAAACACCGTTAAAACCATTAGCTGCTGCATCTCTCACTGAAAAAAATTACCTTCTCCTTCAGACAAAAGCCAGTTTACAAGAAACCGGAAGTGGTGGAGTCTGACCACCCAGTTTTGACATAAAAATGAATTAACTGTAACAGGTGGGGTCAGGCAATGACATCACAAAACTTTAAAGCAATGCCAAAAGACAGAGCTAGGAGAGCACTGCCCAGGCTATCTGGGATTATCACAGAGGGTGGAGCTAGTGGGGAAGGCAGGAGTGGATGACTACCCGCCCCAGCACAGGAGTGGGAAGTGCAAGGGTGATGGTTCAGTCCCTTCCCTTCTCCAGAAAGGGAAGCTGCCAGAGGAATCAGGCTGCTGAAGGAATGGCATAGGAAAAGAAGCCAGAGAAGCAATAAAAACCAGATGACTCCACATGGACTGCAAACATGGAAGAAATGTCATGACCAGCAAGCTTGTCACTGGCCATGGCACAGAAACCACCTTTACCTGCTAGGTAAGGAACAACCTCCCTTAAGGTGTGTTTTGTCTTGCTTCTGCCCCAACTACCCAAAAGAGCAGCATGCATTTCTGAGCCAGGGAGAGCTGTGAGGCCTGTCCTGCTCTCCCAACAGCCTGAGTCCATCTTCCCAGCCCGTGCCAGACACAGCAGGGCAGAGGTGAAGCTCCCCAGTCAAACCCAGAGGCACTGACCATCGGTGGGGTCTCAGGGACAGACAGAGCCACAGCCCCACACAAGGGGGGCTTTTTTCAAGGGCCCATGACTACGCTGGTTAACTTCTTTAGCCCTTAGTCCTGCACAAAATTCCTACCACAGATGAAAAGGTTTTCTAACCTAATCATCAGTTTCTACCCTTGTTTGCATTTTTGCCATGGGCCGAACATGTCTGTCTTTGTGGTCCTGATGTCACTTGTGTTCACGAGGTTTCTGCTCCATTGCGCAGGATCCCATTTGGGAGCCCTTCCTGGAGGCTATCATAGTTTCCCTCAAATCCAGGCTTTTAATTCTTGATCTTGGAAAGCATTTCCTAGTTTGCTTCTGAAAAACACTGCACAAAATGTTTGCTTTTTGTGAAATCTGAGGCTCTTCTAAATTAGCAATTCTGAACTGCTGAAGAAAATGCATGTAAGTGACACAGCTTCAAACCTGCATATTCTGCTTCTGCATTTAAATAGTACTCGAGCAAAGCTGATTAGGCCAATACCTTTACAGTTTCACCAAGACACCTCAGTATGGCCTAGGTGGGTGTTTCAGACAGAGACAGCTTCCTGGACTACAGTTAGGAACTGCTTTGCACATTCCATATAGGCTGACTTGACTACAAAACCTGCCATAAGGATGTGCCCATAAGGATGCACATTCTTCATTCTGTTTTAATTAACATGATGCTATCGTGTCTCTTCAAAGACAGGCTCTGTTGTCGCTGCGAGTCCCTCTGGGATCAAGCCTCTCCTCAGCGTCACCATTGTCAGCGCATTTGGCTGGCCCACACTTGGGGGACTTATGTTTCACTGTAATCCCTTCCAAAACACGCAGAAAAGGCTCTCACTCTCTCTTTCTCATTAGCGTGATGGAAAGAGCATGTCTTGAGGCAGCTATTTTAAGTCCCAGTCAAATGGAACTACTGAAAGCTGTTCTTTCAGAGGCAAGGTCAGAATTGTTCGATATGGTAACGAATTTTCCAAGGCTTATGCCAGTGGGAAGACAAGCACACATTATGGCCTTGTATTTTCAGTGCACTGTCAAGTCTTTGTTTCCTCACTTGCAGCCTCAGAGAGCTCGTGCTTGAGGGAACTGCCATCTCCAAATCATACCAACCTCCATCCTCTTAATTCCCCCAACTCCTCGTCCACCATAGTAGGAAGCATCCACCGTGGGCCACTTCTTGGAAGGCAAGGGCTCCTGTTCTTCTTCCTGTAAGTACATTCAAATGGTGTTTACTTTTAAAAGATGCTTCCACACCCACACACTGAATGTCCTTTCCATGTATTTCACTGGAGTTCCCAGAGTGTTGGTTGTGAAAGGGGTGCAAACACTGAGGACAGCAGAGCCTCCAGTGTGTTACTGCCTGTAAGAAGGAGAGGAATTCCCTTGTAAGGGGAATTCTTCAGTGTCTGGAATGACAGAGCAGGGGGAAAATGCTGCCTAAGTCCTACATGAATCTTTAGATGTTGGAAAAGGGCTATTCAAGCTTTCTGCTTTCAGTGCAGAATGTGGATAACAAAGCTATCTTGGAATAAAGGCCCTAAGTGTTTCTGTGGATCTGGGCTTAATTCAGGCCACACTGAGCTGAGGCCTGTGGAGAGAGCCCCAGATCCCGATCTGTGAAAGCAGAGATCTGGACTTTAGCAACCCTATTCTCCACTGAGGGCCTCTCCCCCAGGGTAGTCCTTTCTCCAGCAGCACTCGGACAAGGAGCCGGACATGCAGCGCGCAGGGAAGCACAGGGGTGGTTCCACGTGAGTGCAGTGCACTAAGATGAGCACCATCAGACCATACCTCTTTTGGGGCTGGCGGAGGTGGAGGGGGATCCTTGATGACCTGAAAGAGCCAAACACAGGAAAGAATAAGGTGCTGCACTGGCAGCAGCCAAAGGCAACAGACCACGGTAAGAGTGACCCGCTTCCACCCGAGCCCCCGTGACCGCCAGTGAGCTGGCAGCCTGTGCTGCCCGCTCCCCTGAGCATCCATCAGCGAGGCCTTCTGGAAATGATCACCATCCGTCTGCCAGAGCTGCCATCCCCAGCCTGCAGACACTCTGGGCAGACGTGTCTGCCACCGTGCTTCCTGGCCGGATGAACTTCAGCCGCTGTGAGAACAGCCAGTGCCGAGACCCCCCAGAGTCCATCAGCAATCCCGGAGGAAAAGCGTCCGAGGCCTGTGTGAGGTCCTGCACAGCCGTGGGCCGAGCTGCCGCTGCTGCTGCTGGGGAGTCTCTGGCCCAGTGTCAAGTGTGAAATGCCTTCTGGCAGCTCAGGCTTCACCTCTGGATGTCCCAGACGCTTCCGCAGCCCTCTCATTTCCCACCTCCCAGCTCCATGACTGTGCAGTGCCTGCACTGCAGTCACACTCCCACACTTCTGACACTGCTCCGGGTGAAGCCCACCCCCGGGAGCATTTCTTACACCTCTATTTAAATCTCCCTACAGTCTCTTCCCATTCCCTTTGTCACATCCACACTGTAAAGCTCAGAGAATGCCCAGCACTGACAGTCCCAGCAGGGGAGAGACAGGCAAGGGACCCTCTTCACTGATTTGGCTGCAAACTGAATGCACAGGCATTCCTCCACAAGAAAAGCAGGTTTGCAAGCTAACCTTGGTAAGTTTTTTGGTGACATTGGGCCATGTTTTGGGCTTGGGTATTGCCTGGAAATTACTAAAAAATACACCATGAATATCAAGGAGTCCGTTCCTGCTATGCCTTGATATTACACAAACATGTCCAAAACTGTGCATTGCTGACAAACAACTCAATGTAATACAGGTTTTAACTAATTTAATTGAAATATGCCTTACTTTAGTCACTCTGTGCTATTTAATTTTAGTACTTTCAATAAACACTGCCTATGAACAATACCGCTGCAGAAGGTCAGCATTATACATGAAAGAAACATATTTTTCTGATCAGTAGAGTTTTCCATCCTGATTTATATTTCAGTTATCCGTGCCACCCAGACATTTACTACTGACTGCCTAAACAGGCTGTGGACTTTCAGCAGTGCACAAGGGAATTCTGCCCAATAGCAGAAATAACTTATGGCACCCCTGGAAACAGTTTTCCACAGCCTTTCAGGTTTAAGTTACGGAATGGCACATGTCAAGCTCAAAGTGCTTTGGGTGGATTGGAAAGTAACCTGTGGATTTCAACTTTGAGATATCCCTTTGCTATTAGGATGTTGCAAAACCATGCCAGACATTGCTTTTCTTTAAATAGCTCTGAACACTTTTTCTTCCCAGTCATCAGGAGTTTCCAGCATACTTAACAGAAAGTAATTATTTAATTAGTGAAACATTCCTGAGAGCCGCACTGGAATCATTGCCCTAACTTTACATGAAACAGCAACACAGAGGGATCATGGGACAGATCCTGAGAGATACTTGGATGCTGAGTAGGATTTGCCAAAGCCTGGAGATATTTAATTCTCACTGAAAGCAATTGGGAGACTGGAGAAACAGTAGAGCAGGACTTTCTGCCAATGAAGGGACACCTTATTTAATTTCTGTCCTTATTTCCATTTCACCTGTCCCTAACCATCATCCCAAAACAGTCTCTGTCAGGCCTGCCAGCTGTACCAGAGAAGGTGCTCCTAGGTGGATCTGTATGAAATGCCACTGCCCTTCCCCATCTACAGCTGTGCCACTCTGAAGCCTCACATCTGTCTGAGCACAGACAGCTTTGCCCAGCAAACCTCTCCATGATGTGGGATAGAACTCCTGCGGGCCCAGTGCCCATTGGGAATGCAGGAATCACAACTCCCACCCTGGACAATCAAGGGAAACCCTGACTGAGCTTACTGTGACTTCCTAAGGCAATAGTCAATGGCAGCTTTTGCTCATCTCCTCAAGTGGAGGATCTAATCCTTTGCCAGCTCCTGAACTTGCTGAAGTTTGAGGGGAAATTCAGTTTAAAGCCAAGCAGTCCATTAATTAGCTGTTATTTCTAATGGCTTCAGAAAATGAAACTTGTTTTAAAAGTGACAGTGGTGTGAGAAAATAATCTGCTTTGAGTAGCAGCTCCTCACCCTGCTGACAGCACTGGAATGTCAATGCCTGCATCCTTATGCTTCCACAGGCTCTCACACTCACACACTCGAATCACACGTGCACACACAAGGATTCTTTTCAATCGTGTGATATTCCAAGTGAAATCAGTAGAAAAGCTGTTTATGAAAAAGAGAGGTCCAAGGCACACATGCAGCTCTGCATAGAGCAGCACCTAGAACTGCACAGAGGAAGACCTGAGTACAGTAAATCAACTTTCCCTGAGCTGGAATCAGATTGTTTCAATGATGAAGCCTCTGAATAATGCTGCTGTCTTATTATCCTCATGGAGAGATGGGCTGCTTCCTCACTTTGTTTGGTTTTATCATCAGCCTCTCCGGGCAAAGCTCCATCTCATTTAGTAAGTCGCAAAGAATGAAGGTTTGAGTTTGGAGAAGAGCTGATTTCTTTAAAAAAATCATTAAAAAAAGAAGTTGGTGCTTGAGGCAGCAGTGCCTCTGATCCACTCATTAACACTTCTCTGCCGCTCCACGATGTGGGCATTAGGAGATGTCAGCACAGAGCCTACAGCCAGCTTGTTGCAATCATATGTTCCACAGCGAGGGACAAGTGACAGAACTGTCACAGCGAAACCCTTGAAGGTGGGGGACAAGGAAGGAAAAGGAAGAGGAGTCCCCCTGGCCCACCCTCTGAGTGTCCATGGCACTCGCACCACGGAACGCTGAGACCAAGCCCCAGCCAGGATGGAGCTGGGTCCGTGCGCGGGGGAAAGCCCACCCGCGGGGCTACAGACATTTGCTGTGCCCACAACACCCCGACCTCTCTTTTCCATCGGGATCTGACTCCTGTGCTCCTGCTCCTTGTTCCAGGAAACCAGGGAAGCAGAGCCAGAGGAAGGGAAGAGCAGGTCCTGCCTGGCCCTAATGCTGCCTCGTTCCTCAGGGACGCTGCCCTGAAGCCCAGCACTACTGAGCCACAAGTGGCCCTTCCAGGTGATGGATGTCCAAGACTCATGTGCACGACAGAAAGGCAGGAACTGAGGAACAGCAAAACCAGAAGGAAGGATCAGTGCTCTGCAGTAGTGCAGTGCAACAGCGTGTGACTTGGAACTCAGCCGTGCTGTAGCAAAGAGGCCTAAGGTTACTTTTTCTTTTGAAGTAGCAAAATAGTATCCACAGTAGGTGGAAGGAAACACGGAGGGCACAAACATTTGAAGAACTATGGTTTTATAAGGCTGAAAATTGATAATATAGAGCTATTCACTGGGCTGCTTCATGTAGGAATTTTAACTTATGAAGCTGGTTTATGAATCAAGGTTAGGTTTTTTAAAATAAGATTAACAGGAGCTTGCTTCTTACTGATTTGCAATGTTCCTTTTCCACAGGGAGGCTCTTCATATGAAACAAAGTGGAGGTAAGGTGATAAACAGGAAGCTCCCTGGATTTCTGTTGGGCCTGTGCTGTGGAGAATGAGAACAAGCGAGGCTTTTTGTTCTCACCTCAGGAAGCCCAGACTGTGAGAGTGCAGATGGAGGCTGAGATTTCCTGCCCTTGGACAGCCAGGGCCCCGACGGACCCCCCCTGGGTCACAAGGGCTGCAGCACGGTCAGGTGAGAAGGCCGCTTCCTCTCTGCCCCACATTCAACAAGCCCCGGACAAGAAGAGGTACCCGGACCAGGGAAGCAATTTCCATTGCCCAAGTCCTCCATGCTGTCTTTGAGCTGAATGAATAATAAACTTCCCTGCTCCCCCAGAAAGGAATGGCAGGAGGCAAGTAACCAACACTGCTGCTGCTGGGGTGAGGATAGAGAGCACACTCAAATAAAGAGATGGATGTGTGCAGGGATTATGAAAAAAAATAGGGATTTCCAACCTGAGAGCCCATAATGGACTACAAATACCAATTTTCCTGAGAGCAGTTTTAAAATGGTCCGTCCTTGATTTGAGGGTAACATCTGCACACCATTAAGGCCACCCCATTCCCAGTGACAGCACCATGCTGGACCTGGTTCCTGTGCGTGTGACTCAGACAGGCGAGGCTGTGCCCAGTGGAGCCCCAGCGCTGGAGCTGCTCTCCCCAGCCCTTTCCTGCCTGTCACAAGGCCCCCCAGAGCTGCCTCCTCATCACTTCACCGGCTTCCTGCAGGATCTCTGTTTCCCACCCATGGCTCAGGGTGCAGGGGCTGTTCCCAGGGTCTGTACTCACCACTTTGCAGCAGAGGGGCCAGAACCACCAGAGCAGGCCGAGCGCCACCAGCAGCAAGAGCACGAGGACGGCAATGAGCGCTGCCACGCCACTGGACTGCAAAGACAGCAGGGACAGCGTCAGTGCTGCCCCACCCGCTCGCCCCACAAGCCAGCAACAGTTCTGCTCAGCTCAGGGCCTTCCTTCTGACGTAAAACTCGTACAATTGACAGCCCCGAGATCAGAACGAGGCCCAGCTTGAGGAAAAGAGTCCACTGCCTGCTAGGGAATGAGCCATCAGACACCGACAGGGGAAGTCTCATCCTGGGCCTGTGGGTAACACAGAGGTGCCCTGCTCCTCCATGAGGACCCAGGTCTCACACATGGACTGGGGAGCATGCAGGGAGGTTTTAGGGCATCTCTACAAACAGTACACCTGTGAGGCTTTGATGCTGATCGCTCAGACTCCTGCACAGACTGTGGCGCGCTGACTCTCTGCAGCCATGCTGTGGGAACCTGAAACTGAAGGAGGGAGTGCTCCTGCTTTCAGCAACACTTGAACTACAGAACTGAGCAGCCCACCTGCCACACGTCCAACCCACTTCCTGGGGGAGTCTTTATTCCTACACTTTAGGCTTTTAGAACAACACTGACAGAAACACAACAGCATCTCTAGGAAGATAAAAGTTATTCAGACTTCAGCTGAGAAAAAAACGACAGGAGAGACATAGAGGACCACTGAAACTGGAAAACTGTGTGAGCAGTCCTGACCCAGCGGTTCTGCACTGCACATGGGGGTGGAACAGAGCCATATCCCAGGTGCAGTCAGGCCCACAGGTACGGTGGCGCCTGGGTGCCTAATGCCATGTGATTTTGTTTGTTTTCACTGCAGTAACGTGTGTTTGTTGGGAGGCTGTAACTTGTAACTCATCTCCCAGTCAGCCGTCAGCTGCTCAGCTCCCAGAATTAGTGAGCAGTTCTAGCAGTGACCCATTTCTTGAGTTGCCCATCTGCTACTATGGAAACAGCAGTTCTTGTGTGGAGCTGCCTTTGCTGCAGCACAGGCCAAGAGCAGAAACCAGAAAGAGACAAAAAAGGCTGTGAGAAGCTCTTCCTGCTGCTGTGCACATCTGTAGCTCTCTGCTTCCTGCCAGGACAGGCTGTGAGCACAGAGCAGCAGAGCTGCCATGCAGCTCGGTGGGACGGCCGTGCCCAGCACCTCTCTCCGAGCTGCTTTGTGTCAGGGCTTTTCTGTTCCTCTCTGTGCACTCCTGGCAGCTCCTACAGGGGCACCATGTGCTGCCTTCTCTGCAAGGGCTGAGGTGCAGCAGGCTGCAGCTGGGCTGCAGCAGCTCATGTGCTGCACAGCCCTCAGCCACCCTGCTTGGGCATACGGCTGGCACACTACCGACTGACAGAGGCCCTGAAACACAGAACTGTGATTTGGGCACTGGGTGTTCCTTCGGCTCCCAGCTCAGTCAGGCTTCCCTCCTCAAACTGCAGGGCTGCACTGGATCTCTGATCTCTACAGCTGCACAAATGGAGAGGTTTTAAATTAATAGAATAAAAATGTCATTTTCTTTCGCTTTTAGGTTACTGATCTATGAGCAAAGAAATCCTGTTGGGAGCCATGCATGGTGCTGGGCCAAAGAGATTCTCTCTGTGCTCCACGCCCAATGGAAAAGCTGCTCTCCAGGCACACGTGAGGTAAGACACATTTAAAGGCCCACATGCACAGCACATGCCCAACACTGTGGGCTCATGTCTCTCTCTACAAATTCCAGCTGTCCTGTGTAATACAAAAGGAATTAAAGGACAACAAGAATGTGAGAGTAGAAAATATATGGGTTAAGTTAGAACGGTCACTGGCTGCACAAGTGTGTGGTCTCTCCCAGAAGCAGTTTTTAACTCTTTTATAACCCGTGATCAGACTTAGCAGGATGTTCACACTGCCTCACTCGCAGGTGTAAGCAGGACACTGGCCTCTGCTTGGACAGGCCATCTCCCCAGATGAACAAGAGCTGAGAGCCTACACTCCTCACTCGGGCCCCAGAGTTACAGAGCATTAGCAGCTCTGCGGGCCTGTAACCTCTCTCCACACACGGGCTCAAGGGCCAAGCCTGTGCCCCTCTGCTCCCTCCAGTCCTACTCGAGGAAGAGCCATGCCGGCATGGCACCCAGCTGACTGTCACACCTGGCCCTCAGGACAGGTCTCAGAGGGCAGGGAAGCCTCCCAGTACTTGGAAAGACACAGCTTTGCACAGCCAAGTGGAAGCGGAGGCCCCGTGCTCTGATGTCTTGCAATGGCAAAGTGCAAAGAGAAACGGGGTGTGGGGATTTTACAAAGAGTGACAGAAGTCATTCACTTACACACTCCGAAGCAGTGATGGTTAATGAGCTGGACATGAAAGACTGGCCTTCATTCAAACTCACCAAAACCTCCAGGGTTCTGCCAAGAGACAAAGAAGAAACATGAGCTGCCACGGGAGAGCCAAGAAGGGCTCATACCTGCTCCACAGGCCCTTGTACCTACAGCCTCTGCTCCACAGGGAGTGTCCTCAGAGAGGAAATTGAAGCCTGTGCTTATTCCTGTTTGGGAATAAGTTTGGTCTCCTTGACAAAGAGCTGTCCAAGTAGAGAATACCCCTTCCCCATTCCGCAGAGCAGAAAATACTCCCAAAAGTTTTCCATAAAATAAATTGAAGTTCAGCTGCAAAAGTAGCATTGTTTTGTCTGTTCCATAACCATCTCCTTAGTCATACACAGACATTATGGTTAAAGATGTCGGATAATTATAAATGGTCAGGACTTGCTATAAATAGCCCCGAACACTGCATACAAATAGTATGTGGTTTACATTTTACAAATTAACCCTACAAGAAAACAACACATGGTGGATGTTAAACAGAATAAGACTCCTCAGCTTCTCTGGCTTGGATTCCCAGGATTCAGACAGTTTATGTTATGCATAGATGTAATTAAATAAAAATGTAGATATCCATGAACTAAAATGATTAATCATTTACACCGTTCTTACATGTCATGAGTTTCTATTCTGGCACAAACACTGTAGTCAATATGGAGTTCAAAGCTATTTTAGCTAATTTGGCTCATTTCTTCTTCAGTTTTTTCAAAAATGAAGTGAGTTGCTTCCACTAAACTCATTTTTACATGATCTCTGTTCTGAATAATTGATCCAACAGAAAGAATAACTCTAATTTCCTTCTAATTGGAATTCACTGGAATAAGTGAATCAGAACTGATAAAAAACCCAAAACTATTTGATTCCCTTGCAGAGCAATAAATCCAACCACAGTGAAACTCTGGTCAATGATGACTTTTTTAAAGATGCGGTGTTTTTTATTATTTTTAATTCCAATTATTTCTTTTGGCATTGTAATGAGGAATGCTGGGGGAAATTGCAGCGTGAGGATTGTGCTCAGGTTTGGCCAAACACTCCTGGAACTGCAGGGCAGGAGGGTTTCCTGCTCCCCTGGGGGAGAGGAGGACCCCCAGGCTGAGCTGCTCACACACTCCTGCAGTTGCCCCGCCAGCCCTGTGTGCCCAGGCAGCCCTGCCTGAGTCCTGCCTGGATTGCCACTAGTGAGGAATTAGGCTCTTTTGGTAGATGGGCTTTGCTAGCAGACGGAGCAAAACAGGGACACCAAGCACACCTGGATAAAACACGTAAGCCACACTAAAGCAAAGGATCATTCCCTGGCATCCTGGGGACCCTGGCATGTTCTTGAGCTCACTGGGCTGTATGAAACATTTTGTAAAACAGCAAAGATTTCCCAGGGGGCTGGTGCCCCTTGTACACCTCACTGTTTGCAACACAGTACCCGTTCCTAGCTGTACTAGGTACCAGCCGGGATTGCATTTCCCAGCCCACGCTGTGCCCGCAGCTCTGCAGCCCCACTCCTGCTGTCAGCACGCTGACAGATCCCAGGGAGCAGGCTCACTGAGCAATCAGCTCCAGCACGGACACGCTGCAGGAGGGCAGCCCTGCCCTACTCGCTCCCACCCTGATACACCGCTGCAGGGATGAGCCACTGGAGATGTCACTGGAGCTGATCATAGCCGCTCCGTTCTGGAAGCCACAGAGTGAACTCACACAGATAATTACCTCATCTTCAAAAGGATGAACCTGTCAACACACTAAAGCACTCCTTCCCTGAGACTGTCATGGCTGTTGGGGATACTCAGTATGTCCTTTCACTTCTTGAGCAGCCACCTGTTTGCTGGGCTGTGGGTACTTGTGATTCATACAAACACTGCCCCTTCAACTGGGAGTCCCAGAAAGAGGTGTCCTGTTTCTGCTGCTCCTTCAGACACGCCTCAGAGACGGACACATACACAAACACATCCTAGCGTCTACCAGCAACTGGCCACGTGCATGAGACCTTCAGCTCGGCATTCTGCTGAAACTGAAAATATTCTGAGATGAAAATGACAAGCAGCAGCCATCCCATTTCTCAGCCCCTCCATTTCCCACTGGTGACTGTCACTGCTGTGCGAGGGCCGAGTCCCTCCAGCGGAGCTCAGAACAGCCCAGTCAAGAGAACGTTCCTGTCCCTGCAGCCAGGGACACAGCCCTTGGGCACAGCCCTGGTTCACCAGAGAAGGGCGAGGCTGTACTAGTTTTGTCCCAGCATACATCCCAGCTGCGGGCTGAGCTCTGGAAAGCTGCCACAGAGTGGGATAAGTCCTCAGAGCCCCTCAAATAAACCCCCTCTGGAGCCGGGCAGTGTTGTTGCCACAGCCCCCCCGGGCCATCCCGCAGGCCAGGCTCCGGGAAAGGCAGCAGAGCCCTGCTCACCCCTCCTCACAAGCCCAGCAGTGCCCACAGACAGTGGCTTTCCAGGGCTTTGAGGCAGGATACTCATTCCCACCCTCTGCTCCCTCCCGACACCGCACCTGAGCGAGGTGGAAGCCGAGGGCTGGCAAAGGAGCACGAGTAGTGACAGCGCTGTGCAGCACAAACCCTACTGCTCTGCCTCTACCTCAGCCCTAATGTGTGCACCTTCCTGGCAGTCTGTACTTCAAACCCGCCTCACTGTACCAGGAAAAACTGCCTTCCATTTACAGTTCATGGCCCTTCCTCCATGTGGAAGGGATTTTCCTATCCTCTGTCTGTGCAATATTACTTTTTGGATGGGAACCAATCCTGGAAAACTGAAGTCTGCAAAGAGCTTTTTAAAAATGTTCTGATTTCTGACCAAAGGTAACCACAAGACTCTTGCAACTTGAAGCTGCCTCGGTCCTGGCCCACTGCCCATCCTAATACACAATTTACCCAAAAATGTAACTTGAGGAGACCGAACAGTTGCAATTCCTTCCCTCATGCCCACTGCTGGTTTATTGTGACAGCAGAGGGATATGGCCCAGCGCCATATGTCCCTGCAACTCTGGTCTAAAGCCTCCCGTTCCCTGTGAAATACAGCTGACATTTCCATCCACGGTAACCTATTTGCAAAGTATTCATTTGCTCCTTACTTTATGGGAAGCTACTAAAAGACTGCCATTTTATGACCCATTAAAAAAGATGAAAAAATTAAATACAATTGTGAAAGACATTTGCTGTAAGTAATAAATAATTTACCTCCAATTTTCACGCACTGAAAATTAAACTGGCAACTGCTCAAAAAGTTACTAAAATTACGGTGACAAAGGTACTTCAGAATCAAATGCCTGTACTAAAATAGCAAAAATGCTGTACATAGGAGGAAGGCAAAAAATAGGTCTGTATATTTAAAGGGCACTTTCCCTTCCGACTCTGCCTTCATGAAATAATGGATAGCTTTATAATAGGGGCTCCATTTGACCAACCTCACTCTGATTTCTTTGGGGACTGCTTGCTGGGTGCAATTAACATTTACCCCTCCATTCTCCCTGACCCAATGATTCCCTGGGCTCTGCTAACAAACACTCCTGGACCACAAAGATGACTCTGCATCCAGGGACTCATCCCTTCCCCAGGAGGAGGCAATACACACAGGAAGGGATTTCCAGCCCAGGCTTCTGGATGTGGTGCTCTTCGCAGACAGCAGCCCCAGCTGCACAAGGACAGGGACAGCTCTCCTGGAGCAGGGTTCCAGCCCTGCCTGTCCTGTTAGGTGCAGTGCCACAATGCCACAGGCCAGCTGTGCCCGGGGAGCATGGGCACCATTCACCTAACTCAGGATGTGGCCTGCAGTTAGGAATGGTCAGAGGTGTTTTCCTCCCATCAGCCACACAGGCATAAAAAGGAGCACTGAGAATTTTCCTGAGGATAGCGAGACATGCTCATCCTGGAATTCATTATGGTGTTTGGGGATTCTGGTAAAGAATTAGTACAAACTCATCCCCCTGCCCTTCTTGGTGTAGCTTAGCACTGATATAAATTCAGATGATGGTTCTTTAGGACTCCCTCTTGTTACTGCAGAACCCTCTAGCTTTTCCAGCCACATATCTACATGTCTGGGCTTGAATTTCCACGGAACAAGACACAAACTTTCACTGCTGGGAACTCCTAGGGAATGTGAGAGAACTGGAAGCCAGCGAGGAACTAGCTCTGATCTTGTGGAACCATGGGAACCTACAGTAGCAGGGTATGAAACGTCATTATTCTGTCAAAGGAGACCATTAATTCAGCTCAGGATCCTATGGCCACTGCATGATGTGCAGCACTTAGTTCTGCTCACGCAGTCCTCGCTAATGCTCTGGGAACACTGCATGCCCTAGGAGGGACATGAAGGACTGCGCCAGAAATTACTACTGATCTTAACACCACATCCATATGGCTGAGGGGCCTGTTAGCCTGTACAATTCATTGAGGATGTTTCCATCTGTGAATAGGTCCCATTATACCCTAATTGTGTCAGACTAAATGTATTTCTAAAATATTTGCAGAAGTTAATATTTATGACAGACATTAAGCCTACTCTAGCTCTATTTCTGGCTTCCCCCCACCTGAGTTGGTTTCCCTGGCTGTTCTGGAGGGGGAAGGTTGTCCCACATGAGCACCAGAACATGAGAACTATGTCCCATGGGAGCACCAAACGCTGGGAACCATACTGTCTTCTATTTTTGTGGGAACAAAATGTTGTGTAGGGAAGTAAAAGACAATGCCTACATTAAACACTTCACCTCACAGTGAGTTTGGAACAGGAAGAATCGGTGCAGGTGGGAGCAGATCTGACCCCCTTGGCTGCCTGCCCAGGGCTGTAGGGGAAGCCCAGCTGTTTGCAATGAGGGGTAATGCCAATATCCTGCCCAGGTCTGGACTGGCCATGGGCACAGCAGTAATGGGGGGGGGGGGGGTATTGCCTTCACCTGAGCACAGGGGCTCTGCAACGATGAAAACAACTGTGAACAGGTGAAACCAACCTGACCTGGAGTTGGCATCCTACCAATTGCTGAGCAGCAGGAAGTCAAAAGAGACAAGCACAGGGGCTTCCTTTTTGTTTGGTGATGGGAATAGCTGTAACTCCTACATCAAAGAACTGCTGGCAAGGCTGGAAGAGGACTGAGCAGCTGAAAGAGCCCGGAGTTCATCCTGGGGGCTGGGAACTCCAGCAGCAGCAGGCTGCCTGCTCTCCTCCATTCAGCGCATCTCAGAGGACAGCTGGCTTCTGAGAGGTAACTGGGCTCTTTGTGTTTTTGCCTTCTCACACTAGTGACCACTGTTATGTGGAATGGGAAATATTTTAGTCAACAAGCTGCCTCTTAACTTGGCAATCCTATCGAATTCTCCTTTTAATTGGTCCCCTTGTCTGTGAACCATGTTTTGTTCCAAGTGGTATGT
The DNA here is from genome assembly GCF_963513975.1 of Fringilla coelebs. Lineage (NCBI taxonomy): Eukaryota > Metazoa > Chordata > Aves > Passeriformes > Fringillidae > Fringilla > Fringilla coelebs. The sequence continues at coordinate 73,000,387 of NC_140032.1, forward strand.
ATTCACCATGTAGGTTTCACACTGAGGATGGGGCTTGGAAAATTGGTCCTTTAACCCACGCTTGCATCCTGACACCAGCTGCCAAGCTCTCGAGTGGCTCAGCACTCAGCACAAGCACTGCCCCTTACGTTAGTGAGTGAGTCAGCTCTGTGGCCAAATGCCACCTCTGTCTGCACTGCCACAAAGGCTGTGCTAAGGCTACTTTGTAAACAGCACGACAGAAAGAGCTCAGTGCCATTGGTTAGAGAGAACAGAAATGCTCAACACAGCCACAGCATATTAATCCTTTCCTGAGTGACCCTGAAAGACATGTGATACTGAGCTGCAGCTTGCAAACATTCTGACTGCCTTTGCTGACAACAGCTTTTCTAAATTTTTACCTTTCTCAGCAGAAGAAGAAGTGACAAAACAAAAATAACAGTAGTAAAGGTAACCATAGTAAGCAACAGCGCTCCTCCATCTCACTTCCATGTTATCAGAAAACTCACTTAAGTTCCACACACTTTTCTCAGCGCTCATTCAGACAGGCAAAGGGATGTTTTGCACAATTCCATGACCCTGACCAAGTTCTGGGCTTGTCTGACTAAGTAGGTGGTGACATGTGTGTGTACCTGTGTGCACTGGAAATCACAGGGATTTATGTACTTCAGTATTTGTGGGTGGCTTCTGTGGGAGAACACCTGGGGGGTTGTCAGGGACATCTTTTAAATGTGAGTTTGAACTTTGTGATAAGACAGACTGTCTCAGGTTAATGCTGTTGTCTGTTTGTCCATCTGGTAGAACACGGTGAGACAAAGGTGAGGTGTAACCTGCAGGCGTGCCTGAGGTTACCAAGTAACCCGGCATTGCAGAGGGGTGTTGGGTGAGCCCCCAGTGAGTTCCAGAGTTAGATGTGTGTGAGGGCAGTGGGGCTGCTGGATGAATCCTGCTGTGAGAGGTGTGGCTGGGCTGTTCTGCCAACACTGGGCTAGTGAGATATGACACTGGCTGCCAGGTCAGGTGTAATTATAAGCTCGTGGCCTGCTTGCTTTAGGGGCTTGCACTGTTAGAGGGAGGCACCACTGTGCCATGCTAACATGAGGCAGTGACACTTGGTGTGGCAATGTCAGTGTGTCAGCCCCAGCAGTTGAGTGCATCCTCTGAGAGCACTAATGGTGCCGGATCGGCTCGCATGCTATTCAGATATTTATTTTGTGTTTGCTTGAAGAATCAGGCCAATGTTTTTGAAAGCACATTTAACTATACCATATGCCTACTTAAATCATCCCTATCAAACAAGTTGTGGGTTGCTGCTCTGGTTCATTCTGTTCTGTTTTCCCTCCCTTCCCAATGTGTTTATGTGTATTTATCCAATTTGCTCTGTTCCTCGTGCCAAATGGCAGGTCTGAGATCCCAGCCAGGCAGGGGCAGCTGTGCTATTGTTGGTGTCTGACAAAACAGAGGTCATGGGCTGGGCCTGCAGCTCTAGCTCTAATGACAGCTTGTGTGGGACATGATGGGGCAGTTACAGTGTAATCAGGGTTCATGTGCCCTCAGAACTAGGAATAAACCTTAACTTGCCCCTTGCTAACTTAGAACTTAACTCTCATATTGAAGACGTAATTCCTGACCAATTAGCCTCTTGCAAAATATTCCGCTGCTTGTTTACTTCATTGCCATAACTGTTTCCTCTGTCTGGAAAACACCCAACTTTAAACAGCCCCACCACAAAAAGACAAGACCTGAAAAACCAGGCAACAGCCTCAGTGGAAGCAAGGGTCTCTCCCGCATGGAACTGATCCTAGCTGTTCTTGCTTCTAAGATTGAGGAGAGTTATGAGCTCTGCCAACTGCCCATAGAAAGGAGTAGGCTTCTGTCCTCCACGGGAGGACTCTTCCCTCCCTGGAGGGTTGTTCCAAGTCCAGCCCAGCAGTTCCAGGCACTGACACAGCAAGGCGTGATCATTCCCAGTGCCCGCTGTTCAGCAGGAGATCAATCTGCAGGGCTGGGTAATTCTAAACTTTCTGGTCCTTGGGTGGCCTGACGCTTTATCCCCTGTTCCTTCTGCCTTTCAGCCCAGAGGGCAGGAGCCTCTAAGCTATTGAGAAGGGTGTTCCTTGGAGCTGCATGCCAGCTCTGAGGCCCCAGAGCAGGCTGCCACGGCTGGGCAGCTGAGGAGAGGAGGCACAATTCCCTGGAGCCACTCGGGGAGCGCGCAGCTGTCGCGAGGCTGCCTGGCTCTGGCTGCAGCACTGCCGTGCTGCTCGGCGTGGAAAAGGGAGCGCTGGGGAAACAGCACATCTGTCACCCAACGCACAGCCACAGCCTCCACTCAGGGCAGCACCAGATGTGTTTATTCGAAGCATGTACTAACTAGCTACTTAATGGCTTAGAATTATTAGCCACAAGTTAATTAGGCAAACCTATTCACCATCAGTCACCTTACAAAGCATCGCTTCTTCAACAGCACTTTTACTTCCTGAGTGCCTTTATCAAGCACAGGAAACAGGAGGGGAAAACTACCAATTCCATAAAGGAACTGTAGCAAGAAATAAATGTGTGAAAGGGGTCCACGGGGTCTTAATGAATGCTGGAGTGCACAGGTAATGCCTTAGCTGAGCGCCTATCCATGCTGCCAGCACAGTGGCACAGGGGAGGAAGCAGTGAGACTCAAGAGGCTGCAGCTGATGGGGAAGAAAAGGGAAGTAACAGTGAAAAAATGTATTCCTCCGTATAGTTCAGTCAAATTTGCAAAGACTGACTTCCCTGCTGCTGCGTGTACTGGGTATGTGCCTGGGGATGCAAGTGCTTGCTTGGCATCCTGCCTGCACGATGAATTTGGGAGCCCCACTGTCCCAAGGGAACAGGATCTGGTTCCCCAGGATGCAAGACACAAAAGCTGTTGGTCAGTTCCTGGCTCCCAGGTCACAGGCTGCAGTGAATGGAGTCAGGGCCGAAGAGGATCTATCTCTGGGTACCAGGAACAGTCGGGATCCCTGGTTAGGAGCCTGCCATGACAACCACTCTGTAGAGCACCTTCCAGCTGCTGTCCAAAGGGACAGCTGTCTAGAAACCCAGTGAGGGCATCTGAAGGATGGAGCCCACAATCCATTCATCTTCCCTCTGTGTGTTTGCTTTCATGTGTCCATGCTCTTCCCCTCACATCTGCTGCTGGTATTAATAAAAATGGCACTTAGAAAATGGGAAGCAAGATTCAAGGTACTCCTGTTCCACTGTCATGGAAACATGTGGCACCGAGAAATCTTAGAGCCCCTAGAGCTGAATGTGAGGCATGTGATGGGTAACAGATTACCTCCTGCACTGCTGTGTGCTTTGTGCTAAGTGAGCTGCCCCAGACTCCATCAGCTCCTTGGAAACTGCAGGTAACTGTGGGGAGATGGAATGTAAGAAAATAGTGCAGCAGGTAATCTCACACCTGAGGAGTTGCTGCAGAGCCAATTACTAAAGATTAGAAACAGGCCCAGCTCTTAGCAAGCCATACCTGTATCCAATAAGGGCAAGCACTACAAAAGAGCAGGTTGGCTAGCTGTGGAGAGAGCTGCAGTTTGCTAGCTAGCTGTGAAGAGTGATGGTGATTTTTGGCTGTGCTGAGAGGAGAGATGGCATTTGTTGGCCGCACTGTGAAGCGAGATGGATATGTTGGCTGTGAGGAAGAGGAGTCAGATGATTGCTGCAAGGACCAGGGACAGGCAGCGCATAGAGGAGCTGCGTTGTGAAATAACTTCAAGGAGGTATGAGGCCCTGGAGATATAAAATCCCTTGCGCTATAATGACCCTAGAAGTCGTGATAAGACGACAGGTAACCAAGAATTTGGCAATACAGTAGTCTTTTTCCTTCCTATCACCCAGCAAATAACTCCTATTGAATCTTTGCTCTTTAAGTGCCACCAGCTGTTTGTGTTGGACCGGATGTAGGAAGCGATAAATGGAAGCTGAAGACAGCAGCATTTCAATAGAGGGCAAATAAGGTCACTAACAGCAGCAGTGTGGACTGTCCCACCTTGGCATGCAAGCTGATCATCAAGTCAAGGTACCTGTGAGAAAAGTTTCACTTAGACTCAGGTTTCGGCTGGGATTTTTCTTTTTTGGCTCTATTCTTTCTTAAGCTTCTGAGCCCAAGGAGAAGGACACTGCATTCTTCTATCCTAGCAAAACCTGAGTTCAAGTGCAGGATGCACAAAGATGGAAGCTGGCCAGCACTGCAGCTGTGTGAAAAAAGAACCTTCTGTAGTTCCCTGAACTATTTTAAGAACAATGACAATTGCTCAGCCTGTTGGTTAAGTTTGAATAATCCACTGCCTGGCCTACATCCATCCTTTCCTGCCTGGCTTAGAGGAGAGTCTGCAGAAGACTGGATGTTTGCAGTAGGCACCATTTGAAGTAAAATGTTATTGTGATATTCCAGTAGAAATGAGAGTTCAAATAGACTGAGATAAGTAGTAGTCACATAACTACGCAGTAGAAGCATTTCTGTAAAGCAGTGTTTGGTTGTGCTAGTTTGAGCTGTGGTTATTGTCACCCACTCACCTAATAAAAGCAAACTTGTAAGTGTTGAGGCAGTGCAAGAAATGCAGGTTTTCCCACTGGCATTTCCATGCAAGGCACAGGGGGTTTCACCAATGCCTCACCAGAGCAAAGCCAGCTGGAGGTGAAGCCAAGCCTACAGACAGATTGTTCTGAATGCAAACTCATGGAGTTTAGGGCAGCGAGAGAGCAGAAGTGAAACTATCAGGGAATGCAGACTTGTAAAATAGCACTGTTTTTCCTGTGCTAGTGTTCAGGGCTAGTGATCACTAGTAGTCTCTTAAAAGAGACAAGGGCTCTGATTGCCTTCTGAGGCACAGTGACAACACCAAGATGTACAGTAAGGGAGAGGTCACAGCCACCTCTGGCTTGGTTTGATTGTCTCAAGCTGTGCCAGGACAACAAATCCAAGTCCCTGATAAAAAGGGGAACTGATTTTTCTCAAATATTCTGAGACCTTCAAAATGTGACTTTTAAATGGGCAGTGCAGTAGAATCAGAGTCCTGTTTACTAACCAGCTTGACTGTGTTGTTACACCTGTCATCACAGTGCATAGGTGATCTCTCAAAGGAATTCAACCTGGGTTAGCCTCCTCACCTTCCTGCCAGGTGTATGTGTACTTGCCCTTTCTGCTGTATTTCGAATTCCTAATGTGTTTTATAAGGCATGGGGTGCTTGTGTGAAAATCGTGAATAGTTGTCAGCTGTTAGCTGATCAGGAGCCTTGTAAGTGGGCTGGGTTTGTAAGCAGACTATGGAATTTTGCACTTTAGAAGCAGCATGACAAGAAGGGATTTTAAATGGCACAGGCAGCACAGTCATGTTGTCACCCAACCTAAGGATGATGCATCCATCTGCTACAGGGTACTGTGGAAAAGCAGACTGAAAAAAATGCTTGGTTTAATCTACAGCTGGCACTTGGGAAGCTCCAGGCTCAATGCAGCCAACAGCTGGGAAGGAAGCAGAAACACAGCATGGCCAAATTCCAGGAGAGTAGGGGCTCACCAACCCAACATCCTGAATATTTTTGCATTTTATCTATTTTACACAGCTTAGTACTGCTCTGCATGTGAAAACTGCTAATTCAGCAGGCAACAAGAAGTGTCTCCAGTTAGGAAAAGATACGATGAAACCTGTTAGGTGAGTCTTGACTGGTCACCCACAAACTATGCTGCAGGTTTAAAAGCCACACAGTGCGCTAACTCAGACTGCTTGCATTCTCTTAAATCCACCCAAAAGAGCACTAGAAAAGAACAGAGCGGTTGTTGCTACATTAGTGACTAATATTAGCTCCACTACATGAGGAATTACTGGGAGATATCCAGCACTAGTCTAGGCTGTGCCAATGGGAAGTCAAGAGTTCAAGTACATACATATCTTTCATAGCTGTCAGTCTTCTACACAGTAAACTGCTCAGCTCTGGGGCACAGCTCCAACTCCTTCAATAGTATGTCAGAGAACTGTGTTTCACATGGTAGCTTGGGAAAAGGTGTTTTCCTGTGAACCTGTAGAACTCCAAGTGTTTTGTGCTGAGGTGCATATTATCCACACTGCAGTTCCAGGGGGGCAGCTCCCTGGTTCAGTACCACTCCACAGTGTAAGGAAAAATGCAGCATGTGCAACTAACTTCCACAGCTTTAACCTATGCAGACATGTGGTGTACTTGACACGCATTTGGCAGGACTGGCTGTTTATGTACCGTGGGACAAAGCGTGTGTGGAAAAGCCTTTACAGCATCAGCTTTTGGGGAGCTTCTTCCTGGGATTGTATGTAATGTATGCTTCATACTGGCAGTGTATGTGATTTGCTACTGCTCTTCTGTTGTACAGTAACTGCCCTGAAATACCTGGCCTGGGGGGGGAGGGGTTTAAACCTGACTGGTTCACATTGTCCTGATGACAAAATCAGTTCCATAATAACTGGTGGTGCTGACTGGTTTTAGCTGAGCCAGAAGCTGCTGCGCTGTGGGATGCAGGCCGCTCAGCCGGCACAGGGGGCTGACACCCTGCTGCAAGCGTCACGCGATGCATTGGTCACACAGCTGCGTGGAAAGCAGCATCGGGAAACAGCAGTATTGAATCCCTCACCCTCCCTCTGCTCTGCATGTGGCTCTGCTCCGTGCTTGCTCTCCCTGCCATCTATGATGCAGCTCGGGAGGCAGACCCCCTGGCCCCAGCTGCCCCACTGGGGTCAAGCACTGAACACTCTTCCTCCGTGGCTTTCCACTTCCCTCCCCCAGCCTGCTGTCCAACACACAAACCAGATGTGCTTCTGGAGCTTTGCTGTCCATTTGACAGCACAACTGAGGCAACTGATTGTTGCTCAAGTCAGAACTGTAGCTACAGACCAGCCATATATATAACACACCTCTTCAGCTCCTGAAGTGCCACAGATCAAGGCCAATGCAGAGCTGCTGTGCTTCCCATTAGATTAGCATTAGCCTCATGCCTAGTAAGTCTCTGGGAATTACTACTTGACGAGCAGGGAGGAAGCCAACAGACAAAGCCCTGGCCCTCCCACAGGACCCAGATCTGATGTGCAGTTTTCTGACTTCAGATTAGCTTAGGGTCTTCAGAAATGCGCACAATGAAGTCCAAGTGATCATAAGGCCCTGAGGCACCTTCGAGTTGGAGAGGAGGAGGGTAGGATTAGTTCTCCAAGGGCCAGAAGTAATGTGGAGCCCTGGCTGGTGACGCTGAGAATAAGGCCAGAGCTGCAGTTTAGCCCCAGTGCTGGAGCTGTTAACTCACTGGATCAGGATGCGTGGAGCAGGGGTACATGTCCTGACACCTAATTTTAATAATAGCTTGTAAGTGTCAGTGGTAATGTCATCTCTTTAACAGTGGGCCTGGAGATGATCTGGACGAGAGCATATTATGCCCTGTTAAAACAGCTCATCTGCATAGAACTTATGACAAGCCAGATCTTTTCAGTATTTTATAAACTGGCTGAATATTCATTTTTAAGGCACTGTCCAAATGGGTTTGGTCACAGATGACTACTCCAAGTCCCCTCCAAAGCTGGCATATGCACCAGGGAAATAACACAAGAATGGGGGGAAAAATGCAGCAACAAACCACCCCCTGTAAAAGCAACAAAATATTGCCTTCAGCCAAACCCCTCCCAGTTAACGTCAGCTACCATGGTGCCAAATTCCAGCAAAACATGGGCTGGCATTTGGTTCAGTACTTACTGGCCGCTTTTGTACAGGATCGGTGCAGGGCAGAGCAAAAAATCAGATTGTACTGTTTTAGGCCTTTCATCTGAAAAACAAAAGTCACATGAGCTTACTATGCTGTGCAGCTTAGGTGAGCAGCTGCCATGTGAATGTGCTGTGAGGTCCCTCTGCTCCCATGCTCCCTACTGGTCTGTCCTGGCTGAAACTGGCAGCAAGGCAGGCCCAGGGTAAGGAACAGAGAGCCCCAGAGCTGGCTGTAAATGCCAGGTGAGCCCATGTTACAGTGCTTATTGGAGCTACTGGATTCAGCTCGTGCTCTTCCAGAGAGAACATTTCCTGGAATCAACACCATCTTTGTGGAGAATGAGAGCACTATTAGTAGTATCCTGGTAGTTGGAAGATGAAGGTTTGTTTCTAGTTGGCTCCATCCCTGTGCGCTGCATTGCAGGACTGTTTTATTAGCTGTGACTTGAGTGTTTTTCTCTGGTGTTTCTTCTGCTTTTGAGTCTGTGTGATTTGCAAACCTCTTACATTTACGAAGCACCTATTTGTAGAGCACATGAAGCACTTATTTGTAGGGCCTTGTGTCCAGTACAGCATTTCTGTCCTGCAGATGTGAGATGGGGAGGATGGAGAGTTTTTGCCTCACATGTCTGGTAAGCTGGGGAAAATCCAGCTCCTGTGTGCAGAATCATCAGCCCAAACTTCTCCATGGCAGGACTGATGAGTTCTGTGCAAGGACTATTTCCTGACCGTGGGGTGAGAGCAGACAACTGATCTGCCAGATCAACTTGGAGATGACTCTGTCCTGCATTTCAGGAACAGGCAGACAGACAAGCAGTTCAGGGGCAGCTGAAGGAGGAGCTGTTGGCATAAATGAGCTTTTCATATGTGCTATAATCTGCACTGACTGCTTGGCCTAGATTTGGGGCTAGTTGTGAGGTGGGGAAGAGGGATTAGCACATTGCCATATGTTTTTGTCTTAATGGTATGTTTCATAGATTATTTTTCTATCCCACAGCTCCATTTGGCAGGTTTCCTTTCTAGCATTTGGTAATGGTTCTTTATAAATGCAGAACGAGAAAGATGCCAAATGCATCCTTTAAAAGCAGGGGAACTGACACAGTAAGGGTGTGCTCAGAGGCTGGTCCCAAAGAGAGCCAACGCTCTCAGTGAGGGCAGCTCCAACACCAGCAGATCCTTGCCCCAGTGCCCTCACATACTGAGGGTTCTGCGGAGGGACTGACTGCCAGTCTTCTGTAGAGGAGACTGCAATGACACGGGGATGGTTGCCCTTCTCTTGGGACCATCTCTTTCCTCCTACTACTGCTCCAAGCACCCTCCCTGTCTTCCTGTTCATCCTGGCCCCACTGGCCCCCTTTAGGCTTCCTCTGAAGCAGGCAGTCAGAATCCAGCACAGAGCTGTAGAGAATGACCTCATGTACTGTGGGAAGGACCATTTGACATGTCCCACTTGAAATGTCCCTGTTTTCTTCCTGTGCTGCTCCCAAGCTGCTCACTGTTGTCCACTGCTGAAGACATGGACCGGGGGGATGTAGCAGGCCCTGGCAAGACCCCACAGAGCAGATTGTGTTTTTGTAATCAATACATCACTGTGCCATTCCCCTACCCTCATGTGCTTCAGCACACCCCTTTCTGAAGCCAAGAAAAAACAAGCAGCCCAGAGCTGTAGTTGGCAATTCTCACATCAGATGGTAGCAAGTGTTTGTGGGCAATGGGAAGCAGAGGTGACAATTGTAATGGAAACTGAAGGGAAATTTATACAAGCGGAATTGCCTTACACAGGCTGCCTGCGTCCAGAACTACTGGGTTACCCTGTTATTCTGCCAAATTATTGTAGGTATTTAACAGTCAGGAGAAACTGGCAGCCCACTCCACTTTATACAATAACCAGGGTAAGGAAGAAACTGCACTGGAAACACAAATTCAGTTGTGTAGGAATTTAAGACACGCTAATACAGAAATCAGATGTTAGGCAGAGAAAAAAATCAGTTGTAGTTTTTCCTTCAACTTCTTTTTTGGTCTTTTTCAAGTCTAGCTGGCTTCAACTGAATTCTGTTTAGAGCTGAAAGTTGGATGAACTTATCCTAGCCATCCATTTGAGCTTCTGGGTAGAAAAAGCAAACTCAGATATAAACTAGCAGGAAGTGTCAGTAGAAGGTGTCATGGTCACCATCTGAAATGGAATTGCTTTGTGCTATGGCTGCAGTCAGCCCTGATGCTGGGCAGAGAGAGCTCATGGACCGTGACAAAATACACCACTGTTCTGACGTGGCCTTTCTCTATGCTGTTGCAGGAGGAGGACTGACATGCCCCTGAAACCCACAGCGCACCTGGCACACCACCCAGGACCGGCAGAGACCTCGCAAAAAACAAGGTAAGTGCCTCTGGGAATTGCAACGAGATGTCTTGGCCAGGATTCACTGCAGAAAGGGACCTCAGTCAGTACACTGCAGCCATGGGTTGGTTCATCAGCAAACATCTGCTTGCCCAAATGTCAGGAGCCAAACACTTCTCAGCATGCTAATGCCCACAGTGAGGGGGTTGCCAACACTGCTCACAGCTAAAGGCACCTGGTGGCAAATTGAAACCACTGAGCAGAGTGTGAAACAACTTTCCTCCCTTTACTAATCCTCTGAGCTTTGCTATTCTCCTCCTCTTTGATCTTTTTCTCATTGAGTTGTCATGAGCTGAGCTAAGTGCAGGGCTACACAGGCAGGAGATGACAAATGTCCGCACTTACGGATTGTCGTTCCGTTCACTTGATAGGTGCAAGTCACACTGTCGGTTCTCCCACCCAGGGTTAAGCCGCTTCCTCTGAGAACAACTTGAAACTCCTCTGGAGGGGAAAGCAAACACACAAAATCACCAAACTGCAGTGCACTGCAGGAAGCTACACTTAGACCAGGGCAACTTCACTTAGTCTGCAATAAACAAAAGCACACCGTGGTAATGCTTCCAACTTAGTGAGATCTCCTTTTTCCTGAACCCTTGTACTGAATTCTCCTTATAAATCAACAAAGGCAAGATTTGTTCCCAAATCTTTATTGAGACAGCCCTCTGAAACTGGAAGTGGATTCAGGCTATCAGTATGATCTGGGGCTCAGCTGCATAGTAAGACACAGTTTCTCAGTGAATGAGAAATGAGGAATAGGGGACTCAGAAGAAGAAGACTCCCCAAACCCAGATCAGGCTCACTGAAGGTACCAGATGAAGAAAACATTTCTCCTTAGTACTACTTCTCTGCAAGTTGCCTAAGGGCCATGCTTTCTGTGAGCTGTGCAGAGGAGGAGTGAAAAGAGTTTTTTTTACCAAGGCCACTGACTTCATCCAGAGCATCCGCATTTTCACAGAAATAGCCAAGTAATGTTTTGCAGCTACCTTATTTTGATTGATCTCCAGCTATGCATAGATTATGAAGCTTAGAAAGAAGACAACGACTTAAAATTCTGTGCAACTTTTCTACTTCATTAATATATTTCTTTTGCTGCCCAAAAATGCAGTCACGTGCTTTGTTCGTACACTCTACAGATATTGGGGCAGAGTCGAGACAAGTGCAGAGCAGACTCAGGGGAGAGGGGCAGGTAAATCCTCTCCAACTTCCATATGCCTTACCCAAGCTATGGAAGCAGGCCCTGGTGGTCAGCTCCTCTGAGGAGAGCAAGAAGGCAACAGAGAAATCTCATGTTTCTTTAACTTCTTGAGGACTAAAGGTAGAGATGCTTTATTCTAGAGACATGCAGTTTTCCTTTGCATAAAACAGGGGAAAAACCACAGTCCTATGATAATTGAATAGTATATTATAATTATAAAACCTTACCTCCTACACAGACACTGGATGGCTCCAAATATAAAATCTCAGTGCATGATTGTTTCAAAACCTATTGCAAAGGAGGAAATAGTCACAAATAGGTTTCATAGCACTACTTCAATGACCAATCTTAGTTTAAAAAAAATGCTTTTCCCTAGAAGACACATACAGCTATAGGTCTGGTTTGCTAAGGCCAACTTTGTAGGACATTGCCTGGAGCATGAGCAGTTCCTGCACACCTGCACAGTCAAGTCTAGGAGTTCCTAAGGCTTGGATTAGTTTGTTAAGCCCAGAGAGCCTTTGAAATATAATGATGCACAGATCCCTATCCTGATTTTCCATGAACCCCAATCCTAATGTTTAAGCCAAAAATGAATCACAAGGAGCCTGATCCAAAACCTAATCCAGTGAAAAGCAGTGTTCCAACAATGCAGCCTGGTCCGGCCAAGTGCACGTTACTGCGAGTGCTGGCACCTTGCCCTGCGTGGAGAGGCACAGTGACAGCGGTGTTCCTGACTGCGCTGCCTGCCCTTGGACAGGGATCTCAATTCAGCTCTCCCTGTTGTACGTGGGATTTTTAGCAGGCATTCGTAAACATTCCATGGCATCAGTTCAGCTCCCTGCAATCACGTGCGCAGCAGAAGGTCCTGTTACTGTCCCCTCTCTAGTTCCACTTGCCAGGTGTATGCCTGCTGCTGAGCTGCACTGGCTTCCCAGGCATGTCTCTCTGTCTTAACTCCCGCCTTCCTCTCAGTAGGACTCCTTACACTCTGTGATGTTTCCCAGTGGTTTGTGTTGCTACATACCCAGGCCCAGCAGAAACAATCATGTGGGCACTGTTCTGACAAGAAGCACGCCAAGCTCCAAGAAAGAGAGCATCTTGCCTCACCGAACACTTCCCCTATTGCCTCTACCCCCACAAACTGTTGTGCACAAATTAATCTTTTAGTGCTTTAGGACCCATGTTAAATATTAAGTAGTATTTTAAAAAATAGAGACGCCGCAGGCACATGCATTTGGATGAGACACAGCAACAGAGATCTTAGGAAAGAATGTAGCCCAGAGTTCAGTGCAAGCCAAGCAGTTCATCTTAGCTGAGGATCTTGCTTCCAAAAAAGGGCTTTAGCCTTTTGATCACCACTGCAGTGTGGAGACAAGTTATCTGTGGCTTGTTTGGGGGCTGGGGCATATTTTGTATAGCATTTTATTCCTTTGCTGTAAAAGCATGTTCAGTTGTTCTCATTCAAGAGTCAGATAAACAGCTCAAGTGAAGCTGAGAATGGGGGCCAATTTTATGTGCAGCACAGATTTCAGTAATTTTGTTTTTAGAGGGAGAACCTTCCAACCCCTGTCCTGGCCCCATTTGCCCAGTGTCTGAGGAAGGGTCAATGGCATGACCTGGAGGTTGGGGAGAGGGGAAGAGAGTGTGGGACAGGACCTGACTTCCCTTGCAAAGCAGTAGTTCTCCGGTTTCATTACATCCCAGGGTGAATTTTCTAACACTGTGCTTCCAAATGCAACATAAATCAGGAAAAAATCTACCTGAATATATTTAACCTTTGGATTTAAGAACAAACTAGGAGGGGCAGACATGACAACCCCAATTGAGCTGAAATGCAGCGTAGATAAAATTATCAAAAATCATAAACAAAAGCAAATTTCAATACGGGGGTCAGGATACACTGATTTCTTCCATGGAATCCATTTTCATGCATGCTCTTGGCTAAAGCAGAAAATACCAGATGTTAATACTGCTCTAGAAATAACTGCTTTTACAATAATTTTTCATAATTTTTATTACTGCTGTCCTTTGCTTAGCTTAAGCAAGCTGTACTGTTTAGAGACTGTCTCTTTGCAAGGGTGGTGGCCTAATTCTACCATTTCCCCCAAACAGAGCTTATATTGGGGTGAAAAAACCTCTGAGACTATTCAAATTTGGGTTTGTAAGTGTCAGGTTGTTTTCTATCCTTCAAAAGGCTTCTTGGTAGTCCACACTTGGGGGGAAAAAAAAAAGAATAATATTGGTAGAGAAATGTGCCTTGTCCCCAGAAGTCCCTCCCCTCAATGATCAAGTTAGTTTAAAAGGCAGACATGGAACCTCGTCAAGGACTAACTGGATTCAGGTGGAGCCCATCAGAAGCACATGGATATGGTTCTTTCCTTAACCTCTGCTGCTGCTCTGGGTTTTCCTTAACACACTGCTCAGAACAGAGATTCCCCAGAGTTAAACAGAAGCCATCACACTCTCTGCAGGATCTGAGCCCATGAGGTGTCCTGAGCACCAGCCCTGAGCAGGGTTTGGCTCACAAGGATCCTGCAATCACCAAGGGAAGCTGAGGAGAATTTCAATACAGCAAATGCTGCATGTGCTTTCACGTGTGGGGGAAATGAACGCATTTGCACGTCTTAGGAGAAGGTACAGAAACCTGTCACCTTTCATTGCTCCCACTCACTCTTTTCTACCTGTTTCAATCTTTTTTTCCCTTTCCATGCAAGCTATTCCTTCCAGCCAGCACAGTGCGCTTCAGCACTCCAATAGAAAGTTTTTTTCCCCTGGGGAGAAATGATGTGAAGGCATCTTAGCCATTTTCCTTATGATCCATGTCCATTATTTAACATGCCTTCACACCCCTGTCCTTGAGGATTTAAAACTAACTTTAAACTGTCCTGATGTGGAAACTTGGGCTGCAAAGTCTTTAAGACCAAAACAAACTCCACAAAAATCTATACAATGCTGTCTTTTCCTGTTCAGGATAATCCAAGGCACTGCAAATTCATTATTTAGAAACCTCCCCACAAGAAAAGTTGGAATAATAACTCTATAAGGCCATCCTTGGATAGGATAGTTAAGCACTCTGCTGACATAAAATAAATTCAAATAAGACAAATAGCCTTATTTTAACAGCATGCAAGGATAGATTCTGAGAATTGACGTCATCCACTTTGTCTCCAGAGGTCCATACCAAATATAGGACTCTGCTCCCAGGCTCACAAAAGGCTTTTCTCTCATCCCCTCCCCTCCCCCTCCTCCCAGTGCTGGCTTTACCAGGGAGAGCCAATTCCCCACAACCCCAAGTGCATAATAGAACAGAAACCTGTCAGCCTTTGTCCTGCTGTCTTGCAGCTTCAGCAGTGGAGAGCTGCGGTAAGACTAGAGGGTGTTCATGGCCTCCTGAGGCGACCTGTGCAGTGCGGGAGTGGTGCCAGCTGGAGCCCGAGTGAGCTCGATAACGAAGGTGTGGCTGCTGGGACAAGAGAAGGCACTGCAGTTCTGTTCTTAGGCAGTCTCTTGGACTGTATGAAAATGAGACGTGGAATCCATGCCCCAAATATCCACTTGTGCAACAGCAACACAACAGACTGCTGAGGAAATGATTCTGTAGCTTCTCCATGTTCAGGACTTGTTACATTGCTGCCACACTGCCGCAACAGCAGCCAAGGATCTTATGTTTTAAACCCCGGTGTTTTTTAGGGGCAGGTATTAGAGCAGCCAGCACAAGAACCAGTGGCACGAATGCAGCTTGCGCTCCACACTGACTCTGCTGCTGAGCACTGCTCCGCAGGGATGGATGTATGCAGGGCAGTCTCCCGCCCAGCCCTCCAGTGAAATCCCTCCTTATGGCTCTTGAGTGGACCCTGTGCAGCTCCTACAGCATCTCTCAGTAAAGCAAGTTAGTAATTTCAGAACACTTCTGAGAGCAGAAGTTACCAGAAGAGAGGCATCCAAGATACCTGGGGGCACTCGCAAGCAAACTCATCCTCGATGCGAACTTGCTGGCACACCTTGGGTTGTCCTACCTGCCCAAACAAGCTTTTCCTTGCTGAAGGGGTCACCTGTCAATCAGCTGCTGGGCTGCACAGCTCCTCTGGGAACACCACGGCCATCCCAACTGCAGCTGTGGAGCTTTAAACCACCTGTCTCCAGGCTATTTCAGTGGCTTACAAGTAAGGACACATGTCAATCTTCCTAAAACAGTTGTAGGAAGTTCATTTATCAGGTCCACTTATCCATTACCAAAAGCTTTACCAGCTTTTCCATGTGGCCCCACTTTTCGCCTAGTGCATTTTTCCCAGACTTTTCTGATTGTGAAGGAATACTTAAAATCCATATCCGTCCTCACAGCTTTCTATGCACTTCCCTCTAGAAGGTTCCTGAAGGCTCGCAGAAACTTCAGTTCATCATTTCTAAAAGAAGTAGTCTCCCATTTTTGTCATTACTAACACATTTCCTCCCACCAGAGCTGTTGGAGAAGCTCTGCCTGTTTCTGACCTGCAGGTGTCTGCACTGACCGCACACTGGGGTGTTGTCAGCCCCGAGCTGCAGAAACACCCCACACCCAAATTCTGACATCAGTCAGCACTGAAAGGGCAGATGTCCCTGCAGCACGCTGCACGAAGGCAGCCAACTAACAGGCTGACATCAAGTTCCCCAGTGCTCATGGTCTTTTCAAACTCCACCCTCTGTTTATCAATTCTGCCTGGCCAGAGATCTTTCCCCTGCTTTATGCAATATTTCTTCTTGTGGAAAATGTGCTTTGTGGCTCTTCCAGGCCCTCTTCAGACTGGGCCTGGCTCTCCTGGACTCTTTTTTCACCCTCACTGCTGCCCCTTACAAATTCTCAGTGTTTAACAGCAAAGCAGGATGGCTCCTGCAGCATTTTGAGTATTTAGCCTGCCGTTCCCTCAGCACGTGCTGTGGAACAGTGCTGTAGCAGGCGGCACAACGTGACACAAACAACAACTTTCCCTTCCAGGACACTAATGAAGGTTGTGTTCCATGAAATTGTGAGAACAATGCACTATTAAGAAGCCATGAGCAGCCCACCGTACAGAGACAATTAACAAAATACGCTAAGTGTCAATTTCTCTTGCAACCTCACTCGGTTTCGCTTAGCCCCGTATGCAGTTCAAAAGTTTTTGGCAGCAGGCAGCACCATAAATCATAACTTGCATGGCATCTGTTCCTGCCCAGAACCGTACACTGCATACAGGGTTTGGGTAGGTCATCATCACAGCTGGATTCTTCACTGAACCACCGTAATGGTTTCAAGTCTTGAAAATGCTCCATGGCTGTGTAAAGCATTTGCTTCCTGGGCCAGAGATCAGAATAACCAGGAACTGCTGGAAGGAGACAGCTGCTGATACTTTCTGGTCAGACTTGGCATGCTAACGACTCTGAACAACTAAGGATTTCTAGGGCCGCCCGTGGCCTTTTCTCCCTGTGGTTCCATTCAAACTTGCACCTCTGTTTACATCAGTGCTCGCCGGAAGCTGACCACAAATCACGCTGCTGTGATTTTTGGGGAAAGGCAGCGTGAGTCTCTGAACCGAGTGTATGTTCTGTAACAGAACAAATGCATCCAACTTGCTATTTCCAGAACCTGTTGTTAAAGAAGAGAAAATGTTCACCTTTACAAGCTCATCTCTGTTCTACTGCCATATGGCAAGGCCTGTGCAACACCCCCTGACAGCACAACAGGATGCCTTCCACACTCTGTGTGTGCACAGAAAATGCCCCTGCAGCTTTATCTCCTGGTCGGCGCATTAAGCCATCCTGGAGCGCAGTCCATGGACACGCTGCCAGCCAGAGTGTGCACAAGCCAGAGACGGCAGCGCAGCTCCAAAAGCACCCTTGCATGGCACCCTCAGAGCTGCAGGTAGTAGCAGCTTTTCTGTGGAGACTCCTTTCCTTTCCTCTCTCCCTCCCAAACGTGGGATTAGCATCCCTAACATCTAGGGATGCTACAAACAGAATCGCTGGTGAGCAAAATTATAAGCTCAAGGAAAAGAGAGCTAGAAACTAAACACTGTTGATGGTGTGACAGGCCATGAGGATGTGCTTTACTCTTGTACTGTGCCAAGCTCCTCCCTCAGGTAACCACAAAACCAGCCTCACCGAGAGGTGCGTCTCTCATCTGGATGCATATTTCAAGACACAGTGGTAAGCATTTATCTCATGTACTTGTCACTGCAAGTGACAGGGATTGTCAGTGTCACCAATTTATGGCAAGTGGGGGGCAGTAATGGAAGGTGATGTCTGAGAGGGCCCTGATAACATAAAGAGGGTTTAAAAATACGTTGAGCATTCTGTGCTGCAGCCGGATCTGTGCATGCAGGCAAAGCCTCAACGACTGCCATCTGTGGGGCTTTTCTTGATGAGGAATTGCCTGCACCTTGAGGCTCCTGGTTTAGCCGCTCAGAAATGCCACTGGGTGTGGGGGGCAGCTATTTAAATGGTAGGCAACAGCAGGGCTCCTGCCTATACAGGTGGAGCAGGGTGTGCAGATGGGGTCCAGAAGCCCAGATGAGAGCTGGGGAAAGCTGCCCCAGCCGACAGAACAGCGCTCCTGAGCGAGGCCACTCTCTGGGGAGTCAATGCCTTCTGGAGCCCCATCCCATCTCGGGGCTGTGGAGCCCCTCAGAGCAATGGATAGTGCAGGCAGCATTGTGCCGGTGCTGGCTTAGCTGTGTCCAGTCAAGCTCACCCAGGTGCTTGGTTCAGTTCCTAAAACTATTCTGCTTCATTCCTTCCAATTGGCTGCAGCAGGACTGGGCTTACCCCGTGTTTCCATGTAGGTTTGTTTTTCTATGAGTCACTTAGAAGTATTACTGGCAGCTTGCTTCCTTTTTTTTTTTTCTTTTTAACTCAAAACTTCTTTTTTTCCACTACTGCTAAGACAGTAAGAAGGAAAAAGAAGTAAAGCAGGAGGTGTAAAATTGGTTTGCTGGACTCACTGGTTTTGTTCTAGAGAATGAAATGCTGACTGTGCATTGAGCAGGACTTGTTTGTGCTGAATTCAGAGACTCTTATGGCATGTAAAGTCAACGTGTGTGAAATGAGGGTGATGAAGAATTTAAGGCGTTTGTAGGCTGGCATTGTTACAGGTTGCTCATTCAGGAGCTCTTGTTTTTTTAACGCAAATAGGACTTGTGCCCACCCATAGTGTGGCAGAATTAGGTTTTAACAAAAAAAAAAAGATCTAGAGTAGGTTACAAGAGGAAATAAATTTAAGTAAGTTCTTGATTTCTGTGATTACACTCCAAAACCTTTATCAGACTTTTTAAGTGAGAAGCACCTTCGCAGCCTACCTTCAGCTCTGGACAGGCCAGCCTGTCCATATAGCAATTAAGGCTTGAACTCCCTGAAATTAACTGTTTCCAAAGTGCAGCCCTTCTTCCTTTCTAGTGCTGGTTTCACATCACATGCCTCTGCTGTGTTCAAGCGAGCTCTGTCATTTATCTCCCCAGCGCCGATCTGTGCAGAAAGGCACTAGGCAGCAGGACCACCTCACACTAAAGGGAAGGCAATCAATTCAGGGTGACTTGGAATGAAACACGTGCTTTTCAAGGAAACACCATTTTGGTGCTTCTCTGCCACAAAGTGAGAGCAGGAACTGCAGCAGTTAATATCTAATGGTTCCTACCTTCCTCTGCTGCCAAACATCTGTGCCTGTGACTACACCTCGCTGCCAAGCCCGGCCTGCTCCCTGACACTGCTTGGCAGTGCTGTGGACAAAGAGCGAGGGGAAGGGGAAGGCTGCTACCCTGTCCCTTATCTAAGTGAAAAAAATCCCTGAGACATATGGTCTTGCATAAAATCACCACCCGAGAGAAGCCTGGCGCGGCGTTAGGTTAGTGAGAATATTCTAATTACACCAAGGCTGAGCAGCACCTCATTGGCAGCCACTGAGGAAAGCAAATGGAGATGACAAAACTGCGGGTCATGAGATGCGTATTTTAACAGCATTGGAACCTTTACCCCCAAATTACTAAAAACAACCCTAAACCATTACTTACCAAGTAATGTAACTAGGAATCAAGACAAACTGTTACTTTCCATAACAGGAAAAAAAGTTGTTTGGGCTATTTTTTTTCTAATTAGTAAGAAAAATCTGGCTCAAAGAAACTTCTCACTAAGGAGCGGCTGGATTTCATTTGGACCTGTGGCTGCTTCCTTTGGAGCCAGTTGTGCAGCATCCCTTATGTAAGAGAGCTGCCAGGCGTGCAGGGCTGGCTGACAAGTCCCATCCCAATCACAGGGCACGGGCACGCTCACTCTAACCGGAGTCGTGTCAGTGCCGGTGCTGGCTTATCAAGCTCACTGTGCTCCAGGAGAACATTATATGGTTTGTAATATGTCAGAGAATGTCAAACTGAGGGCTGCACGGCAGTGAAGGGTAGAGCAGAAAGCATTCTATTCCAGGCCATTGATTCCTTTTAACAACTACATGCAGTAATTCCCAAAACTATCTCCTCAGTCTCAATCACATGGAAAACATAGCGCAGCGTTAGTTCTGAACCTTGCACCCAGTGCAGCTTGAAGATTAGACCGTCCAAGGGGATTAAATAAGATGACTGATTTAATCAGAATAATTCTTTTAATGATAACTTGCTGCATTTCTCCTCCCCCCACCTCCTTAAAGGTCTAATAGTTTGCTTCCTGGATTCCCAGTGCATAAACCGAGCATATTTTCTTCCTACAGGAAATGGTCCAATTAAGTTGATGTATAATTGATAATGAACCGTTTAAGCTGATTTTGGCCTTGAAAAATCTTAACCGCGTCCAGTCAGCTGGCTGACCCCCCTTATCCACGGTGGAGGGACAGGACTTGGGGAAAGGGAGGGAGCAGGCTGAGCGCACTGCCCAAGGAAGTGCAGGGAGGCAGCATAGCTCGAGGGGGGCTGCTTGAACATCATGTAGTCCCTGATTGCTGCTCAGTACCCGAGCTGCAGCCTGGCCCCTGGGTTTGGGCAGCGGAGGTTTGTAAGCAGCCAGGTTAGAGGCACGGAACCGGCGTTCTCCAGTGCCTGATGCTGGAGCACCACTACAGCAGCTGGAAAGTTTCCCACCCTCCCTAAATACAAATTCTGTTGCCTTACAGCAGGTACCAGCGGGCGATGCTGTTGGACCCCTGGGAGTTCAGTAATTCACCCTCCCCCCAGTGCCAAAGCCAGGTCAGCCTGAGGAAGTGCTGCTGACAGCACAGCAGGCAAAGAAGGCAGCAGATTCATGGAGAGAGCCTGGAGCATATCTTTGGGAAGCCAGCGCAGTAAGTTTTATCCACATAAAGGCTGAAATTGTTCCTCACATGAATACCTCTTGCCTACCTCAACAAAACTGACACCCTCTCACTAGCCTTTGGTTTTGTCCCTGCCTGGGCACCACCCGGCCGTCCAACATGGTTTGGGCGCTTCCCTCCCTGCTGTGCTAGCACGGCAAACAGGGACAGGCCTGCTCATCGCCAAGTGTTGTCAGCAGCCTGGGGGCCCCTGTCCCCCGTGTGTGCCGAGCACCGGGGCACAGGCGTGGTGACAGTGAGCATCACCAGGCTCCAGATGAGAGGTGGCTCGGTGCGGTACCGGCAGCACTCAGTGTGCCGCTGCCACGCGCGGTTTGTGCAGCAGCTCCCCGCGGGCCCTGCCGCGCTGGCTGTCACCGAGCCGTGTAACTCCAACGCAGCCATGCACTGCCAGGCACAGCCAGTGACACAGGAACCATCCAGCTGACATGGAAACCCCCAGGGTATTGCATAGATACCCTTCGCTGCTGTCCTAAGGGATTGGAATGCCAGAGGGGTTTTGCCAACTGCTCTTTGCAATAGGAGCAGACTTCCCTCCATCACTCACTGAGTTTTACTGGAGAGAATATAAACTTTTACAGCAAACAATTTTTTTTAATAGCAATCCCTGCTTATACCCCTTTAGCCAGAGTCTGACCCTGGGCAAATTTAGTTTTTTAAGGACCTTGTGTGCATTTAATCCTTTGTTTGGCCTCACTGTTCCCGGGTGCACTCCTTGGATGGGTCTAAATCAATCCATGACAGCCTGGGAGCTTGCTCCCTGCAAACCCTGAGGTCTCCTCACCAGGAGGCAGATCCTCAAGTATCCCAATTTGCAGTTTTTCCTGGACAAACCGACAGCTTTATGCTGAGGCATAGGGCTTTTTCCCAAGAGGCTCAGCCAACTTGGAGAGAATTTTGCTTCAATTTACACTGCAACTATTCAGTTCATGTGATTTGATCTATTGGTTTTTTTTGTCCCTTATGTTTAACAGTGAGTTTCCCATGTAAGATTAACAAAAAAAACTATGGGCACCTGTAAAATGAACAAGCAGAGGGAAAGATTACCAATTCTATTTCTAATCCCTTCCAGGTAGAATTTTTAAGAAATTTTGTAACGCTGCAAGATAAAACAACTCTAGGCTGACCCTTTTTGACCTACTTCCTCAAAAGTTCTGCCTCTATCAGTTCCTGTAGTCTTATATGGTAAGTTTTTGTGGCGTTTCCTAAGAACAAAATATATTTTAACTTCCTGTATTAAGTGCTGTCAACTTACTTCAGTATAAAAATGTGTTTGTCTACTTAGAGCTGTCATGCACTGATAATGTTACTTAAGTGAGTTTCCTTAATGTAACTTTTCAAGGTACCAGCCTTGTCCAATTCTGCCTGCAGAGACAACCAGACAACTTTCACTCACAAATCAGCAGAACTTTAGTTTAATTAAGGGTTTCATTTCCCTATCTAGTACTGATCTGCTGCGTGGTGACAGAAGCTGTGCCCTCCCAAAGCCTTCACCCTGTCCTGGCTCGCTCACAAGGCTACACTCCGTGCAATAATCAGCCAAACCCCATCAGTGACTGTTCCTCAGAGTGCAGTAACTTGCCTTCAGCGTTTTGCTTTTAAGCTCTAGAGTTTTGCTCAGATTTATTCACACTGACAATGCTGTTTAGTTATGACCTTGTAAGCTAGGTATGAGCAATGCTGGCAGAGCAGGAAACTTTGCAAAGCAGCCCCCTCTTCACAGGTCTGCACAGCCTTTTAGTAGTGGATGTTAGTAGTGTAGTTGGATGTAGTTAGTAGCACAGTAGTGGATGTTATCCAGCAGAAACTATGGCAAGGAGGTGTGTCAACCCTTCTCACTTCCCTAGGGTTTTATCAGAACTAATGTCAAAACATGGCACAAGCTCTCCGCCATGTAAGCCAAGGTTAGTCTAAATGTTCATCTCGACTGTCCTGAATGTTAATCCCTGGTCACGATTAAACAGACATTGTGTAAATGTCCAGAGAAAATAAATTGAGTAGTTGCTTATGCTGAAAGCAACTGCAGGAGCAGGTATGACAGATAGTCTGTGCTAAAATCATCCCTTTTTTTTTTTTTTTTCTTTTTTTTTTTTTTTTTAACACTAACAGACGTGGAAGTGCTTAGCTCTCCAGGAATACAGTGCAAAAGTAACAGGATAGCAGCCAAATAGTCTCATACCTGGAGTGATCAATGTAGTAGAGGCTCCTGCATCCCCTCCTCAGCAGTTCTGGGCTCTAGTTTTGCTCAGGGGTTTTAATTGCTGGGTTGCTACCATTTCTGAAGACTATGTTTTTTCTGAACAGAAATTGTTCAGCAACATTCACAGAGGATTTCACAACTGCACCTTTGACTCTGTACTTTGAGCAATACTGCTGCATGTTTGTGACCTATCTCCTTTTCATCTGGTTCAAAACTAGCTTTCCCCTTTAGATCAGTGTCTCTGAGTCTGTATTCTCTAGCTAACTCGAAAACTGAAATGAATTTATAATAGCGACTAAAAAGAAAACTCTATTTCCTGTTCAATTAGATCTACTTATCAGTGCTCTAATGCTATGAGAATGAGTTGTCACAATCACTCCACACCCCTGCAAGGAAAAGCATTAATTACAACATACCAAATATCCTATTAATACTGCCACCACACATGCACTACCAAAAAAGCTGCCCCCCACCCCACACACACAGAATCCACAAAATCCAACCAGAAACCCTACTGTGGATACTTCCATCCATGCTCTGTGAGAAAAGCAGAGCGTTGATGTCTCTGGTGGCCGGGTTGTAAATAAAGCCTGAACCAACTCAGGAGCTCAGTCTGCAGAAGCAGACCTGGCATGTAAGCTGTCGAACAATGTGCATCAGTTGGCTTTTCCTGTCACTGCTAAGCTGTTACCTTGAAACAGTGTGCTGCCATTCTGTGAGCTTGGTCCTGTTCTACAGCTGTGATATGCCCAAATCTGGGATTTTTACAGCCGGCTTTTTCGTACATATCAGAGGCAGCTGGGCTGAGGCTTGTGCAAACACAACAGGCATATCTTATCAGAAAAGCCTCCTGCCCTGCTGACCCAGAAGTGAAGGTGCTTTCAAGTTCTGGGAGGTATGGACGCAGCAGGCCGGCACTGCTGCTAGACAGAAACTGCCCAAAACTACCTTGGGTGATGGGACACCCTATGGCTCACTAACCCTAACCTTCCATGTGTGTGAGATTTTCAATATTAAAGGCTACATGGGCTGCCCTGTCTTTTCAGGAGAAGAAATGGCAACGCATCAAAAGATGGATTGTTTTTCTTTAGAAAGTTCAAGGAAGATTCTGGAACTGCATTTATTTTAAGTAACAAGGAAAATAAGTTGCTGCATTACGGCATTCACAAAAACCACACTGCTCAAAGGAAGTGATAAATTCGTGACTGTGTAGTATCCTGTATGTGAGTAGTATCCTCTTGTTATTTAAAAAAAGAAAAGGAAAGGGAAGTGAATGATAGTGGGCTCTCTCTCAGAAAAAGTATTTCATTATTGCTTTTGACTTCTGCCAGTAAGCCTGTTAGCGCTGCCTGTTTGTGCTGCCTACATGCACCAGTAGCACTGCTAACCTTGCATAAAAGATACAGCCTTCAGTCTAAAATGAGACAAATAAATTTTGTGTTCACAACCACAGGTGTCTTAACACACAGCTGAAACAGTGTCAAGCCACTGATCACAACCAAAGTGTTTCTCTTCCATCCCCTCCTGCAAACCACAGTAATCAGCTGAATGACCTCATCTCACCGACAGGAGTTTCTCATGCCATGCTGAAAACTGGAACTGAGTCTTACCGCTTTTGGGATAACAAGTGGTTAAAGTTATGGATTTAAAACACTTCTGCCTGTAAGTAAAGGTTAATTCCTAAATTGCACTTATTCCCCAGATTTTAAGCAGTTGTTTGTTCTCAAGTCTCCCAGTCTCCATTTTTTCCAGACTAAACCCAAAGCAGTCATTTATCAGAGCATCCCCCAAACTTGGCACATTTACTCCCCTCTCCTTGTGAAGAGTCCTCGAATTCTACATGAGGTCTGAGCCTGAATAACTGCAGGAGGCGCAAGCAGTGCTCCTTTACAGAACTGCCTCTCTAGGGTAATGGGGAGGGAACTTCATCTGCTGCAATTCCTGCCTTAGGAACCAGTTGTGCCTGGAAGTGGGACTAGAGAGTAAGCTCTAATCTTGACGAAAGGTAGAACTTATTGCCTGGTACTCACAGAATTGATTATCCCCTTAAGTGCTTGGAATCCTCCAGTGACAGGGAAGACTTGCTCTTTCACGTCAGCAATTCTTTCCAGCTTTGGAGAGAAAATGCATGCAAATACATGAATCATCTGGCAAACTAAATTCCTCACAGTGCTTTACACCCTTAAAATTTAAATGGATGTCTCAAAGCAACCCTCATCTCAATTGTGCAAGGAGAGGGAAACTTTAGAGCTCTCTCTTTAGAGCTAACTAAGAGTTTTCTGAACTTAGGACTTACCACAGCTGACTGCAGCTAACAAAATGCATGTCATCATGGCAAGCATCACACTTTTCAGCTTTCCAGAGGCTGCATCTTGGCAGTGATTTTGTACCTCTGTCCAGAATTACCCCCCCTGTTTGCTCTGCCTTTCACTAAAAACCCTTTCTCTGCATCTTCTACAGCAAGGAGCCTTTCATGTACCTCTCCTTGAAGCCACTTTGACTGGAGTAGCTACAGCGTTCACTGGGACACAGCGACTCTGGAACAGCTTTCCGGTGAAGGACATGAATCCCACCTTCTTTTCCTTATCCCAAGACTGTTACATATACACTGCTTGAATCTTGTCTACAGTTCCTCTGTTCGTGTGATCAGTACCCTGACCTGGCTGCCATTCCAAGGAGAGGGGCTTGCCTGCACCCTCTCGTTGGCAGCTCCCAGCTAACAAGGGGATTTCCAACGGGTCTCCTTAGCAGTAAGCATGACACCCACGCGTTCTATTTATGTCTACATACGCATCCGAGTGTGTTTCCTGAGCCAGAGAAGACATTACGCTGCCCAATGTAAGTAAAATTAAATTTCTGTACTACTTAACATCAACTCTGTAAAACTCTGGCTTAAGGTTCTGCCTAGAACTCTGTAATAGTAAAGGTCTGATTCTTACCTGTTCCTGTTCAAAGTCCAGGACACCAACACAGTAAACTCTCGCTCCCAGCTCTCTGGATTTCCTTGCCTGTGGCATCATAGAACAGAGAAATGAGCATTTTTTTAATTCAACAAGGCAGCACCCAAACTCTGCCAAGCGTGACGTGTTTCCAGCTCGTGCTCACCTCCTTCTCTGCATACAGGGGAATCTGACCGTCCAGCTTGCCATCAGTCAGCGCAATGATGATACTAGAGAACCTTGAGGCTCCTTGCTTCGCAATTTGCGCATTGGCCTGAAAACAGCAAAATTGGTTATCCACCTTTAAACTACACCTAAGCCTTTAAACATGATGCATCTTCTAAGCATTTAATACAATATCTCTCTCATGGCAACCCTCTGCCTCCCTTGAAATTGCTACCAGCAGGGAAACCCCTCATCAGTCCTTTCCAGCCACCACTGAGCCCACCTCCAAAGCATTCGGGTCACTGTCCCATCAACCCTTGCCAACATGCAGTTCTTCCAGGACAGGCCTCTTCAAATCCACTGTTAGGATTTCCTTTGCTTCCCAGATTTCAAACGCAGTCAGTAGGTTCCAAGATATTTAAAAAATGGCTTAAAACTTTTTTTTTTCATAGCAACAAAATTCCCTTTGCCCAGCTTTTCATGGCGCAGATCCGGGTTACAAACATGGCTCTACAGTCACAGGGGAAGAACTGACTTATCTGTTACAGCGAAAGCTTAGATGCCCACCTTCAGGGCCAGGGCTTTCATTAAAACTACATTTTTTGAACAAAGGGAAATATAAGCGGCTGGGAACTCCGTAATTAAGAAAGCCCAAAATGAAGAGCATTGATCTCTGGATTACTGCTCTGTGCAGTAAACCCTCCCCAGGAGAGCACTCTGGAAGGCAACGCCAGCCCTGCAGCCCTGCCGAGCTGTGTGTGGCTGTTCACTGTATCACTGGGATGCTGGCTGAGCTCTGAGATCGACCCCACAGACCCCTGCTCCCCGAGAAGAAGCGAGTCAGGGAAATTCCACAAGGCAGATTCCTGTGACGGCTAGTCATCTTCTGCATGGAATTTGCACAGTGTCTGGGCAACACTGGGACCACTCAGGCAACCAGACAGATTTGAGCGTAACAGACTGATAAAACATAAATCTATTTATGTTACAGGTTGTTACCCGAAAGGGTGAGAACAGAGGATGTGTTGATTGCAAGAAGATGAGTAAAACCTACCTGTTTTAGTCCTTCATGTATGTATGTCTCACCTGCTGGTGTCACCTCCTCCAGATCCTTTAGACCTTTTTTGATTTTCTCTCTGTGAACAAAAAAAAGGTAAGAGCCTGTTTGTGTGACCTGAAGTGTGAAAAGGGTGTAATTTATCAATTGAAAAAAGGTAATTGTCCTCAAGGAGAATTGAAATGAAAAGCTGTAAATTAGAGCCTTTAGCTAGGATGCCACGTGGAGGCAGACTATGTGTTCATGACAGAAGTGGCAATGTGGGAACAGGTATTTCAGACCTATCTAACACAATGTGCTTCAGTGAGCCAAAAAGTTGGAATCAAGGAAAATGTCCAGGTGGAGCAGATATTGCAAAGAGGTAGGGAAGCCCCAGCATTACATAGCCCAGTGGAAAGTCTGTTGCATTAGGTCTATTTCGCTACTTTAAACCAACTTTGCTTCCAATCACACTGCAGTCAAAGAAATTGCCTAAAACAGCAGTTCTAGTTCAGCAGAAATCTTCCAGACCAGTATGTACAAATTTAATCATATAGAACTGAACTTCAATAATTAAAACCTTTGCCCTGAAGAAAATATCAATAGGCAAATGCAGCATTTGCAAGACACCTTTTATTCCCATGGGAAAAGAGCAGGATTGAGGATAAATTTAAATTTTGACTGTTACAACCTTTTCGTGTGGCCTTTCGTAAGGCATCCCACACAGGTCCACAGCTCACTTAAATTTAACAGGAGAATGCATCTGCACCATGGTTTTTCACAAGCAGTACAGCAGATCCACCTGCAAGATGCTCACTAACGGTGGGGCTGAAAGCAGAGAAGTTGACAGATTGCACCACAGGAATTATTTCCAGTGACATCAGCACAAGTGGGGAAAACCAAGACAGAGAGACTAATGAAATAATCAAATCCGCAGGTTCTTCATTCTTCTGCAAAACCAGTTTCAGCCAAGTCCATGGAAAGTCAAGCTAGGGAAGGATGAGCAAAAACTAAGAAGGGGCAAAATTTGGGCCAGAATATATAGAACACTGTGACAAATCTAGGTGAGAAAGAAGAACCCAGCAGGGGTGAGGAGATGGAGGGAAAATACATCGCGGGATGCGTGAAAGCTTTCCTTAGGCCAGACCAAATGAGAAAGAATGCATATGCCACACTGCCTGAATGCCACCCACTCGTCATTTGTTCCACGGATGGGCTTCCTCTATGTTTAGCAGCTCTGTTCCAAAGTACAATCCATAGCTGGAATAAGCTCCCTGTCACAGGATCCACTGATACGATCAGGGAGGGGAGGGAGTAGAAGAGATATGTGGCATTGAATGTATGGAAGGGAACAAGTTATGTAAGATAATACAATCTGTTTGATCCAAATATTTTACATTCAGCATCTATAGAAACAACTTGCAAGTGATTATGTAGGAACGCAGATTATAAACCACAGAGTTGGTGCTTGCCAGAAATGAGTGGCAGCACATCACAGGCGTTAGTGCTCTGCTGCCAAGAAACAAGCAGCAACTCAAGTCCCAGTTTTCTGAAACAGATTTCATTTTGCAAAAATAGCTTTCGTACAATCAGTTCGGTTTTATTTATCTGCAATGTCTTGTGACCCGGTCGCACAGCAATCTCTGGTGTTGCCAGGCCTCTGCCTACAAGGGGTTCCAGGAAAATCTTTGGCAGCATGAGCTCTTTTAGCTGAGTTTAATCAGGCACCATCTCTTGCCCTCAGGGCACAGCTGCACTAGACAGACCCAGCCAGATGTCAACCAGCTCCCGGCATTCTCCAAGCTGGTCAAGTGCAAGCGGGTCCTGGTCTGGATGTCAGAATGCCAGTGTGGATGAAGGACTTAAGGCCCCAGAACCAGCAGGAGAGGTAGGCTCCATCACTCTAAAACCCACCCCTGGCTGGTTTGAAGGCCGGGCACGGGGGCTCGTGCCTGCCTGCAATGTCCTGATAATGAATGGGACTCAGCAGTCAACCAGCTACAGCACTCAGGACCCCCATTCCTGCTCCTTAGTGCTCTCACAACTTCCCTTTCTCTAGTTTCTCTAAGGCTGCTTGATAGCCATGGAAGTCCCCGGGGAAGTTCTGGTTGTATAACTCATCTACACCATGACAGCAGAGCCCTCAGCCTGGACATCCCACGGCACAGCTCGGGAACACGAACAAAGGCTGTGAGGGCCACTGGCTTTGTGGTGCAAGTCAGAAAACGGATGGAGGTGGAAGAGGCAAAACAGAACCAGCAACTTGCAGCCTGTCTGTGTTTAGGCTGAATGAGTACAAATTTAATATTTTTTACCCACTCAGCATATGTGCTGCAGCCCATTTCTGTGTTTAAGCACAGGCACAACTAATTTTTAATAGCTACCCCGTCTGTTCTCTTTCTAAGCTGTGTAACTGCCTCAGACAGCTCCTCCAGCAGCAGCCAGGCAACACAGCTGCTAATATCCATGCAGATTCCAGAATGGGCGTTCTTAGCCCCTCTGAGTGGGGGACAGCACTCTGTATGTCTTTTCCGTGTTGCATGTCACCTTTTGAAGTGGTGGAATCTTGATTTATCTCAATGTGATGAACATATGAGTGCTGGCAGGAGATGGTGGCTCCCACTGAGCATGTATTTCTGGTGAGAAATGAGGCTATGTGCTGTAAGGCAACGGGCTCATCCCTAACAAAGGAAGGCAAACAAAACAGGTACTTGGGGTTGGTTGCTAAGAAGGATGTGCAGTAAACAGGAAAACACACACACACGTGTCAGTGAAACCGAGAGGGGAAGTGTTCTTTGACAAAAAGATAGCTCCATCTCTGATGAGGGGAGTTGTACTGGTGAAAGAAAACCCTGCAATGAGCCTCCTCAGATGCATCATTTGGAGGTGGCTTATGCCTTTTAGGCCTCTTAAATACTACAAAGGGCTGATTCACTTAAAATAATTAGTCTGCTTCAAACCTGAGGTCTCCTGCATGGGCTCCAGATGAAAACCACATCAGTGGCCAGCTCTGCTGTACTTGATAGACGCAGCAGAACGCACTCTGCAGATGAGTCTGTTTTGGCAAGCTGCCTTGGACCCACGCGCAAGGCCAGCTCACGTGACCGAGGCCCCAAATGCATCCCTGTCTTACACATCCCTGTGAAACCAGGAGCAGTCAGCTGGACTAGGGACAAGGGCGGGATGGTTGGTCATATAACCAGGTACTCAAGTATCCTACTGTTCCACCTTCATTAACACCATCTCTGTTTATCTCCAACAGGAGTTTCATCCAGGCAGAGGCAGCAGGGCTCATCCTGGCCACTGGCACCGGTCAGTGCTGCCAAAGCCGGCTCACAGAAACCTGGACTGCTGCTGGCCAGGACAGCTGGCCAAAAGAGAACAAAGGCAACATCATGCCAGCTGCATGGTATTCCTGAAGGTATCCACTGTCCCAAACCACGTGCTTTCCAGCAGTGAGCCCTAAAGGTGAGCGCATCAATCTTTGTTTACCCCTTACTGCACAGTTTCCAGCTCAACTTCACAAACGTGTGTGTTTCAAATGGGCTTTAACCAGTGTGAGAAGGCTCTTCCACCTGGGCACTGTTGTTATTCTAAGGATTTATTGTAGCACTGTGAGTAGTGTGATTAACAATGAGTTCTCTTTAGAGAGTTAGTCACAGCACTGCCCACACTCACAAAATATTAGGCAATTTGGGGGCTTTGGCGCTATGCTGTGGCCTTCTTTATATCCACAGCTTCATTGTGCAGTAAACCCAGCAAGAACTTTGTGCAAACAATCAGAAGCCTAAGGCTTTCCAAACAAAAAATTCTGCCCTACTTTGATCTGACTGCTGGGAAGAAATTGTGGTTTCCTGCCATTTGGGAATTAGCAAGTAAGCCAGGGCAAAAACATGCCTGCAAGTCCAAAGTGCACGTAACAAACCAAGGCCATAACATCCCATAATCACCACCACAAACACCCATCCCCAGAACTGTAGTGTGCTTAGTTAGCATCCTCATCCCCTCTTGGGAACAATGGGGGGCCAGACAGTCTCAGCATTTTTCCTCTGTTGACTTCTTTAATATCTGAAAGGACAGCTGCCCCAACTGTATCTATCTGTCCTTACCTATGTACATATAGTCACAGTCACCAGTCTCCTCCTCCCTTCTCCTTATAATTCCTACTGAGCAAGAATGGTGGCACTTTGCTTCCCCTGACACACTCGCAAGAGCATCGGCCAATCCTGAACTAGAGCCAAGCCCCTCAAGGGAGCCCACTGGATCTGCAGAGGTTCTTCCTGTGCTTTACACGAGAAAAACACAATTCTGTCCCTGGCTCCAAGTGTGCTGGCAATGAAAAAGGCGCTTGTGTCCCAGTGGTGGGCTTCCAGCGCCCTGCCCAGTATTTCAAGTGGTCTGCGTGCTATCAGTGCTGCCTCTCAGGCCTGATAAGCAACAGGCCACTGACAGCCTACTGAAATGGAGAGAAAGGACCTCATTGACTTCAGCAGGCCTCAGAACAGGCTCAAGTGTCCTCTCCTGACCCCTCTCCAGCCATCTGGAAAAATGACTTATAAGCGCCTCTCTGCCCACAGAGAGCAGATCCAATATCCCAGTCCGGATGGGGGGAAGTGGCTGTTTTCATGTCAGACCGCTCTTTAAATGCTAAAACAGGAGGGGCTCAGAACTGACTTTTTAGACATCTCAGATGTCAGCTACATTTCTGCCTGTTGCCAGAGGCAGGTCTTTTCAGGAGGTCTCGTACTTGTCATTATCTATTGTTTTAAACAAACAAACCCACAGCAGAGCTAACCAACTACAGCACACCACATTTTGCACTGACCCTATTAATGGGAGCAGAAAGGAGAGGCCACCTTACTTCCACCCTGCCACAGATGTGTGGAATGATTCCTAAATGGTTTATCCATAGGTTCAAAACCCAGAAGGGTGTGCATGGCGGTAGCTTCTGGACAGAAGGGAAAGGGCAGAGGTCGTGTTGGTTGTGAGAAAGCTGAGAGGATACCAAAGGACTGTGACAGCAGTGCCCCTGTCCTCTGCTGAGCACTCGTTCCACATGACCATCTCCCAATTTCTGGGAGTTTGGTAATTATATTTGCAATATTTTCTTCTCTACCTGTTTCTCCTCCTTCTGTTTCCCCCCACCCATCCTTAGGATAGCCTAGCTGCAAATCCTCACTTGCTTTAGAAATCAGAGTGAGCAGCCTTGAATTCCAACCACTGAAAGTTCAGGCACGCCTGTACATCACCACAGCGTCAGGAAGATGTCACACCCTTCAGGTGGCACCAACCCCAGTGTCTAAAACAATCCCTGAAGTCCAGATTAGGAATACAAAGCAAAATACCTACCTTACGTGAGAATATGAGAAACATTTATTTACCATTCTATGCTTCTCCTAGACATGAAAAAATCCTGATAGTCATTCTGTGGAGGCTGCTTTACAAAAGCAAATGGAAGAATCATTCCCGTGCTGTGCCAAGTGAGATGCAGCGTCACACAGAGATGAAAACATTACTGCTAGTTTTTCTGCAAAGCAGTGGCAGAGGTAACATCAAGGATTTGTTTCCCATCATTCCTCTCCTTCCTTTTTTATGAGCCTATCCAGGGATATGGCCACAAAATTGAATCAGCCCTGCAGGGCGGCTTCAGGACTGGCCGCCACTTAGAGGTATCAGTCGTTGGTGTGTTCCTGTTACTGCTGCTCTGATTCAGTAAGGGCAGAGGCAGGGAGGGAAGGGGGAGAATTAAGAAAGCAGAGCACTGACCTGTCTCCAGTTAGCGGCATAATGACATGCGCCTGGGTGGAAAACACGATAAACGACAGTCTCATCTTGGGGCTTTGGAAAAGGGAAAGAAGGCAAAAACACAATTCAGAGAAACGTACAGATGCACAGCATTTCATTCACTTATGCAGTCTCATCCATGTGATCTTTATCCTCCAGCCTCCTAGCAATGTACTTTTGAACTACAATCCCAAAACGAGAGGAGTTAAAGCGTTTTTGCCCACCTTCTCCTTACCCAGCTACTCAGGGAACAAAGCAGCAGGATGAATACTCTCTCCCATGTGACCAGTCTCTGCTGATGTGCCCACCCCATGCACGGAAGGTAACGCTCACCCTTTGGAATTCCCAGGGCTGCTGGTGTTAACACCGAGGCAGGGACACCACTCCCTTCCCCTTTGCTCCTGTGGCTGCTAACCAGACAAGCTTCCCACCTCTGAAACTGACCCTGGCAATTTCCCCTTTTCTTTCAGGACGACACAATGCCAACTTCCAATTCTGTTTATGTTTATCAAACCCTCAGAGTGCCCACTGACTGCCTCAGCCCCAAGAAAGCAGCATGCAGGTTCTTCCAGAGTGAGACTGGGCTTGTTTCTCTGACCAGAGAGCTGTGAGACCTGAAAACTTCTTCCCTAAAAACATCCAGGGAAATGTCATGGTAGAAAGCAATGCTGTATGAATTGATTTTATTGAGGAATTCAATTTTTTTTTAAATTTATTTTTAGGAAGGTTACCTGTCTCTTTGCACAAGGTTGCGGGGAATCATATCTAATTAGCAGTGGAAAGCACTTAGGAGTTGCCAGATGCTCTGGAGGCCCAAGACAGGAGTTTTCCCAAGGTAAGCTGTAATACCTCTCCTGCATAATTCTATTCATCACAATTTTAATATGTTCACTAACTTTGTAATGTACTGTACATGAGTATCAGCATTAATTAATCAGGTCACAGTTAGTAAGGACTTTATACTTGAAAAGCTGAATGGCCATATGTTTTCAGTCCACTGATGCAGCCTAAAACTATTGACATCAAGGGAATGTAAGTACTTTTTTTCTTTTTTTCTTTTTCTTTTTTGGTGTAATTCCAGACAAAACAACAAAACAAATTTCAGAAGTTTCTGTCGCCCCCTGGACAGAAGTTTTACACAAGTTTACAGAAGATTTGCTTGCAACAAGATGACAATAAGCAATATTTATTTGGATCATCCTTTTCTTAGCAAGCCAAGATTATAACTGGGCTCTGCACTGGGTTTTTCTCAGCAAAACCCTACCACACCAGCTCTCCCTGTGTGTGGTGAGGGATTCATTCAGTTTATTCTGGGTTTTGTGGTAGGGCTTTTTAAAGCAAAGCACTGCAATCCTCAGCTGTTTGTACAGAGCAGTCAGCCAGGATTTGCAGCAGCTATTTCAAGAGGAGCTGGGCTTGCCCGACAACACTGCTGACAGTAACAAAGTTGATTATATGTAAGCACAGCAAAGGCACTGTTAGATGGCATCGGCTTCCTCTGCGTTGCTCCCTTCCTTTTGACCTGCACTATATATTAATGCATATGTTTACATGTGTTCAAGACTGCTTCTTTATACCAATCTCCAAACACAGAATTTGAGCAGTACTCCATCAGAAACTAGGCACACGGTATATTTAAAAACAAGTTTAAAAAAAACTTCAAATCACATCTGAGAGTCATTTGAGAAAGTGAGTATCGTCACCTTTTCGAGCTCAGCTCCAAGCACAAGAAAATAAAGTAAAAGTTTCCAATATTTTCCAGCAATTTGGGTCTTAGAAGCCAAACTTTTAATGTGCTTGTGGAACAAACCCCCTGGGCTTGCAAAAGCAGGGGGACCCAGGAGTGGGGGGGGGTTTAACACAGCCCAGAATTACTCCAGCATCACCTCGGGTGTCACAAGCAGCACCACGCACCTCACAAATCTTTCGGTCAGCTGATGTACAAAATCAAATATCTCTCTCCAGTTCGTCGCCACGCTCCCAGACCTACGAGGGAAAACCAGAGCACATCAGCGGCCTGATCTGGGGTGACATTTCGGGGGGGAAACTGACCATATTCGCGCTTACAGACATCTCGAGGTACCGCCAGCTCTCGCCGGTAAGTTTTTTCGCCGGAGCTCCGCTCCCCCTCGCCCTGAGGGAGACCGCGGCCGCCGAACTTCCCCACAAAAGCCCGGCCGCCGCGGCGGGGCGGGCAGCAGATGCTGCCGCCGCTCGTTCTCCCAACGCCTCCGGCCGCAAACGCACCTCCGCGGCGAGAGCTTCCACGGAGGCCCCTCTGCACACCCCCTCAGGGAGGTCCCGGCCGGCTTCCCGAACTTCCCTCACGACGCCTTTCCCGCCGTTTTCCCTCACGAGCACACATCCCCCTCACGGCGCGCGCGGCCCCTCACGAGCACACATCCCCCTCACGGCGCGCGCGGCCCCTCACGAGCCCCCTCCCTCACGGCGCGCGCGGCCCCTCACGGCGCCCCCCCCCCTCCCCCCACCCCCGCGCGCGCGGCCCCTCAGCCCCACGCAGCGCCCGAACAAAAGCGGCGCCGCCGCCCCGATGCCCGATGGCGGTGATTCCCCCATGCCCGCCCGCCTCTCGCCTCGCCGCTTACTTGTCCAAGACGAAGTACATATCGAAGGCTCCGTGGCACGACGGCTCGCCCGCAGCCGGCGCGGCGCCGGCGGGCAGCGGCGGCAGCAGCAGCAGCAGCGGCAGCAGCAGTGAGGGCACGGCCCCGGCCATGGAGGCTGCGGGCGGCGGGGAGCGCAGGCGGGCGCTGCCGTCCTGCCGCTCGCCGGAGTGGCCGCCCCTCGCCGCCGCCACCGCGGCTCGCCCGGCCCGGCCCGGCCCGGCACGGCCCTCCCTCCCCGCAGCGGCGGCGGCGGGCGGCTGGGGCGGGGGACAGGGCGGGCGGGCTCGCACCGCCCCCGCTGGCCCGGCCCCTGCGTCCCCCTTGCGTCCCGTCAGGCGCGTCACTCCGGTCCGCGGTGCTGCCGGCGTTGCACGTGTGCCAGAGAGTAAGCCCCAAATAAATTTCATGTCGAGGGGGTTGGGGATTGCCCAAACACCACAGAGTTCGGATCTTGAAACAAACAAAAAAAAAAAGCCCCGTCCTAACAGTGATCATGTGTCTCCCACAGGCTGGGGAGGTGAATCAGACTGCAAAGAGGATCTTGCTTTTCCCTCCGCTGGAGGAGATGGGGAAGTCAGAGTCATCCTGCCGGAGAGTTTTCCTCTCACCTCGCTTCAGCCCCATTGCTGCTGTCTCTGGATGGTTCGCTGTAGCCACAGCACTCTGACCTGACACATCCGTGTCACGGTGCCTTTTCCACGCCAATCCCAACGCCAAGCCAAGCCTCCCTCTGATGCAAATTGGAAACTTTACCAAAGCCCGTGGACCAACAGTGAATAATGTCAGCCAGAGATCTGGCTCACAAAGTTCTTGATGCCTTTGAGCTAGCAAGGCCAAAGGGTAAGCAAGTGGTGTTTTAGAGTCTCCGTGGATACACAAAACACGGAAGATTAAGGACAGAGCAGCCTGGGCTTTGCCAAAGACCCAGCCAAAAGAAAGGCCGGGCAGAGGCTTGCGAGACAACAGAGGAAGCTTGCTGAGCTTCCCAAAACCAGCTGCACTCCAGCTTTCCAAGCTGCACGAGTCCACCCCAAGCCCCAGGAGCACTCGCCTCGCCTGGGAGTACATGTCATGTTATCCAGATGTTGGACATCTTGCTTCAAGCGCATGTGACCCCGTGTGTTTGGAACAAGCCTCCACTGCCAGTTCACTCTTTACTTGTTTCCAAGTGTGTGAATTCCTCTTTTATCCTGTGGTTTCTGCTGAAGAAGCAGATAAATCATGGCTATTTTGCTGGGATGGCTGGATGAGAGGGAGATAGGCACGTAGGACTTACAGGGCAGTGGCTCATGGCTGTTTGGCTTCATTCACACAAGGGCTCCAGCCTCCTTTCCCAATTCCCAGAACTCATTTGCTGATGCCTGGCACTCTCCCAACCCTCTTCCAGAGCTACAGTGTTGCCCAGCCCAACAGGACAGCCCTTCCTCCCTGTGCGCACACAAGCCCTCAGGAAAGCAGCCTCGTGAGCTGGTATCTCCATGACATCCCAGGAGCCAGATGGGGCCTCAGCAGCTTGCCAATGCCAAAACAGCAGCAGCAGCAGGAGGGGATTTCGGCTCCTGGCTGCAGCAAGGGACCTGGGCCAGCTGCAGACCTCT
Source organism: Fringilla coelebs (assembly GCF_963513975.1). Lineage (NCBI taxonomy): Eukaryota > Metazoa > Chordata > Aves > Passeriformes > Fringillidae > Fringilla > Fringilla coelebs. The sequence goes on from NC_140032.1 coordinate 73,037,349, forward strand.
GCCCAAAGCCCAGTGGGAGCAGGCACAGCTTGTCCTCACTCCCCATCCTGCCCGTCTGGAATCCAGGTCACTTGCACGAGGACCTCCTTTACACCGGCTCCTTGTGCCTGGAGGTTGGGACAGCAGGGAAACCAGGGGTCCAGGGAGAAACCGCTCTCACTGATGGAAAACAGAACTCTCAAAAAAATACAGCTACAAAGTAACCCAGCCCTAGAAGCAGAGGGTTTGATGTGGATGGTCCATGCACAAATGAACTCAAGTTCACTGCCAAGGTTTACTGCAGAGAAAGTAGTAAACAGAGCACTTTACAGCACCTTTGGGGTTATACAGTTCCCTTCTTCACCTCCAGCACTTGCAGATGACTTCCCCACATGTTGTCCTTTAACATCCACCCACTCCCACCTTCTTTTTGGCCCAGGCTGGTCGGGAAGACCTCAGGCAAACGGTGCCAAAGCGAACTCGTCGTATCTGGGGATGAGCAGCTGGAAGCAAAAGTCCCCCTTGCTGTAACCTGGCTGTGAGCCTGGCCCTGCCCGTGGGTCCCCAGGAATGCTGCAGCAGAAAGGTGGGGCCTGCAGGGGAAACCCTTCAGCGCTGTGGTGAGATGACCTCAGGACTGCAGTCAAGCAGCAGCTTGGTGGCCGCACAGGCTGCCTTTTGCATAGACTACAGAGGGTCAGGAGGGCTTTGTTGCTTGATAAATCTAGCCCAGGTCCAGGATACCTCTGCCTGACAGCTGTGAGCCAGCCTGCTTTCCTCAGGATGCTCAGCGATTGCCAACATTTGGAAAAATGAAGCTTGGGTTTGTCTGTGAGTGTGGCTGCAATGCTGAATAATTAAACCCCCTTTCTGACTCAGGTCTGGGATTGCCCTTCTGCCACATGATCCAGGGGCAGCATGGAATGGGACAGCTCCACAGCCAGCTCTTCCAGACACCCTGAGCTGTGCAAATCCAAGGACAGGTGATGATGATGATGGGGAGCCTTGAGCCAGGGCAGCCCACAGGAAAATATTTTTCTTCTCCCCTCACAGGATATGAACCACACATGGAAGTCTCATGGTTTGTAAAAGGAAAGAGAAACCAGAGGGGCTCCAGCAGTTATACAACATGCAGGAGCTGTTTGAAAGCTGCCTCCTGAAGGATTAGCTACAAATCCTTGTTCCTTTTACAGCTGTAGCCTTGTGTCTGTGTGCATACTCTAAAGCAGTGTAGAAATTAATAAATAAAAAGGGCAGCGCTAAGTAACACAGGAACTCACATGTCCATGTGGTACTGCCTGCATCATCCAGATGGAAAGTATCTGTCTAGACAAATCTGGGAATTATGCAAGCTCAGAATTCCTGAGTAGCTCTTCCTTTCCAACATCATGAAGCATTTGCAGTGCCCACCGAAAATAAGCACAGAAAGACAGGGGGGAAAGAAACCCTTCAATTCCAACAGCCAGGAAAGCTAAACACTAGCAGTATTTTGGATGAGAGAAGGTGTAAGTGCAGGACTACGGAGCAGTGTCCCTGCTGTGTGCACGCTGACTCATCCCCGAGGAGCCAGGATGATCCCTGATGATCACTCCTGTCTCAGTAGAAGCGGAGCAAGCTCCCTTGAGCTTCTTGTGGTTCTCTGCTGCCCGATACCCTGGACAAGGCACAGAGACGCTTTTTTCCACTTTTCCAGAGCTGTTTGTTTCCACGGTGCCCAGACAAGCAGAAGGAATGAAAACAAAGAGGGAAAGATGGGCTGTCCTGGTGCAAACCACAACAGCATAAAAATAAATCACTCTGCCTGCAAGAGCCAAAAAAAAAGCAGGACAGAAAACATGGAAATCCCATTCTGGCCCGGGAGCTGCTGCGGCTGCTGGCTCTGAGAAACGCCCAGGGATCACCGGGGCTGGGAGTTCAGCACAACTCTAGAGTTGTAGTGACCCTTTTTGGTGTTCTTGGGAAACAGCGGCCCGGCCAGAGGAGACAGAAGAATGGAGCAGCCAGGAATCCTCGCCGCAGAGCAGTGCAACCCAGGGAAAGGATGACACAATTCTCAATATTATATGGAGAAAAGTAATTTTTTAAAAAGCACAGGTCGTGATCCAGCAGTCATCTGGTTCGTGGTAGTTTTATCACTGACTCCAGGGGGGCATCCCAGGGGTGCATCCAAACAGAAACGTCACTTGTGGTCAGTTTGGAGAACACTGAATGAAAAGGGGCCAACATTTATCCGTCTGGCCTGGCCCCTTCAGTGCTGCAAAGGAGAGCAAGAGAGAGCATTGTGTCAGTTCTGTCCTCCCAGGCCCAGGAGAGAAAGAGTAAAGAGCAACTGGGAGGCTGAGAGATAAAACAACTGCTTGTGCCACTGTTTGGGGGCAATATTTATGCAGGACCAGGGGGCTGCAGCAGGACATCACATCGTGCCTGAGCCACCGTTGGATCAGCAGCCCGGAAAGCAGATGTGCCAATTTCCTGTCCTTGATGATGATGGGCCCTAATTACACCAGAGCTGTGGCAACGTCCTTTCTTGTGTATGACCCCTAATTTGGTTTCGTGAAGTCGTCTGTGCCAGGTTCTTCCGGCTGCAAGGCTGGGGCGAGTGACAGTCACGAAGAGCCCTGTGGTCTGTGTGCCCAAACACCTGGCCCATGCTTTGAACCAAAATTTGGGCAACAGAAACAGAATTTGGGCAACCCACTGGGATTTGGGTCAGTTGCTTGGCTTGCTTTACCTCTTGCTGGTTGTCATGCCTGCTGACAGGGAGCTGTGTGCTGGGGGGAACACTCCAAGACAGGTGTAGGCACTCAGCAGAGACCAGCACTTAGGAGAAGCTGTTAGCTTGTGGGGGGATGAATTTTGGAACTGGAGGGAAAGATCGCTCCCCTTTGTTTTCCCGCCAGGGAGACTCCCTTGCTGGCATTGCTGCTGATGCTTTTTTCAAATTTGCACTATTCCTTTCTGCGATTTTTTGCCAGTTTATTTGGGCCTTTTTTTCCCTTTTTTTTCTTCATTTTCTATCCCGCTCATAATTTGAGAAGCTCAAATTACATTGGGGAGTTCCCCAATTTTGAAGATTGCCAGGGGAGCTTTTTTTTTTGTTGTTTATGTATTTAAACAGAGGCTTTAATAAGTTTGGGAGAGGATTTTTGGATGGTATTGTGGGAGGTTTTTTAGCTTTTTTCTTGAGTGACATTTTGAGGAAGCATCTTGGGGTTTCGAATTTTTTATTTTTTCCTCCCTTCTTTTTCCCAGGAGCTCTTTGTGGAATTAGGCATTTGTCTTTTTGTTTAGATGCTGTTTTGCGTGGGTGGGTGACTGCTCCTGACCCCAGCTGCACCTCCCAGGAACTGTTTGTTGTTCCCTGACTGTGGAACTCCGATTATTGTACCAGCAGCTCCCATCTCCAGCATCTGCTCAGGCCTGGGGATCACCCGGGCTTGCTCCTGCTGCTGGGAGAGGATGGTGCTTGGGCGTTTGGCAAGAGGTGCCATGGAGGGGCAGGGCAGTGAGAGGAGGAGGGACTGCTCCCAGGACATCAGGGATGCACAGCAGGGGCTTGGTGGCCACGTGGCACCTGCTTCTTCCTATGCCTGGTGGAGCAGGTACTGTCCTGAGGAAGATGGAGGCTCCACGCTGGGGCTGGGTAGCAGCTTGTGCTGCCTGGAAGCGGGAGAAGGGCTCTGACCTTGCTTTATGTAGCAAGTGAGGGAAGGAGCACTGTGGAGTGAGGCTCTAGGTGCTGGGCGTGCAGAGTGGGGGGGACTGGAGAGCCCTTGGGAGGGGACAAACAGCTCCAAGGGATGCTTCAGGTCCCTGTGGCATGGCCAGTGTGGGAAGAGCAGAACTCACAACTGTCCCTGCTGGTCCAGGATGCCATGTGCACACTGGGGTGGATGGATCTGGGATCCCTGTGAGAAGGATTGCACTCTGTGCATGCAAAGCTGCTCAAGGGGCAGGCTGGCTCTGTGCCTGAGGCTGGCAGAGTCGTGCAGCTGGCTGTAGGGGAGCCTTGTCAACACACAGCTAGAGCTGAGCACTGGGGCAGGACAGCCAGAGTGGCATGCTTGCTTGGAATCACAATAAAGAGTTGGAAGGGACCCATGAGGATCACTGAGTCTGCTGAGTAAGTAGCCCATGTGGGATGGAATGCACAACCCTGGTGTTTTAAGCACCAGGCTCTCAAGAACTGAGCTATTTTGGGGTCAGCTCACTTCAGTGTTTTAAGGCCTGACTAGATTTTTCTGGTCTGGTGTTGGCCCTGCTTTGAGCAGGAGGTAAACCCATCAGTGGTACTTTCCAACCTGACTGGGTGATTTTCCTTCTTGCCTACAGCCCCTGCGCTTGGCTGCAACGCCGTTCCTCTGCCCTGTGTAATCTCAAGGTAGTGAGATTTGTGCATCAAACTCTACATCTAGAGGATGAGCTTGGGGAAACACCACTTTGAGAAGGTAGGATGGGGATTTCATTGCAGTCAGCTCCTGGTTCTGCTGCTGTCACACGGCAGGGCAGGAAGGGTGCGTGTGGGAGCGTTTGCTGGCTGACTCACGGCCCTGCCTGGTTATTCACCAGCCAGATCACACCGCTGACTTGGCAGGCATCAGCCTTACCCTGTTCATGTGAGCTGCTCCCCTGGCTGCCTGGATGACAAGTGTTTCTGATCCCCAGCGTGACTGCGCTGGCCTTAAGACAGGAGCGAAGTGGCTGGGATGTGTCTTATCTGACTGGTGTTTACATCTGTGTGACTCTGAATTACCTTTTCCTCAATTCCTCCACATGTAAGAAGTTTACCTTATATGCACTCATGTCCTGTTGTCTGCCAGCCAAGGTTTTATCCTTTTCTCTTCTTCCTATGTCTGGGCAGTTAAGATGGGTGGAGGTGAAGCAGTGTTGACTGGATTGCAGGCTGCATTTTCTGCAGTGCAACTGGCAGGGCAGCAAATGCTGCAAGGGCAGGGCGGGTCGTGTCCCTTCCCCCAGGAACAAGCTGGTGAAGCAGTTTGGCAAGGACCTCCTATGTTTTCATGGATCAGCTTCGGGCGGTGCAGAAGACGGTGTGCTTGGCACTGCTTTTGGGGAACAGGTAGAGTTGCCACACAGCATAGCCACAGGAGGAGAGCTGGGGTGCTAAACTGTCATCCCCCATAGGGCAGTATTTTCATGGTCCTGTTGAATTCTTGTGCCTGTAAGAAAGCCCTTTAAAGCTCAGCAAAGATAACCAAGAAGCAGAATAGCTCATGGTACAAGGGTACTATGGCACCACAGCCCAAGACACCTGTAGTGATGCGTGTTGAGCAGGAAGGGCCTTCAGTCCCTGCTGAGGATTTGCAAAGACTGGTTTACTTCCTTGGAAAACTCATTTCCTGAGTCGGAGACAGTGATGAGTCAGTGTGCGCTCACCTGGGCAGCTCATCCTGTGGCACCGACAAGCCATGGTGCATAAGCTCCTCAGTAGCTCCCTGCCAGCCCTGTGCTCTCCCCCCTTCCTCCACTCCAGGAGCATTTACTTCTTTTGCTTGCTGTTCCAGGATTTTGTGCTCCTGCCCTTACAAGAACCGTCAGAACCAGATGCACTTCAGAGAATGAGCCAGAGTCACCGTGGGCTTGAAAGGTACTGGGTGCACAGAGAGCAAAAGAAATGGGAGATGGTGTCAGCTGCAGTGAGTGGCCAGATATTCCAGGTAGATGGAGTATGTTTGGAACCAGGCTGGTGCTCTGCAATGAGAGTTATGCCCTTAGAAATAAAGTTCACTTGGGAACTCATGTGCAAGGATCAGTGTGCCAGCAATGCTTATCCCCCTCAGGATGTGGCATCTCAGCCTGTGTTCTCAGCACCTTCCCTGTTACCTGCCTGTCATCCATCCGGGTGCTGGCTCAGGCTGGAAGCATGGGAAATGGTGGTTTGTCTGGGAGAGGTGAACAATGTGCACCCTGAGTTTGCTGTGCTCAGCATGCTTAGTCCCATTAGTTTTGGAGCGGCTTTGCAGGCACCAAGTGCAAGGTTGGCCACGGGCAGGAGTTACAGAGAGAGCGCAGCTACTCTGAGCTAGAAACATGGCAACTGTTGATCAGCACTGTCTGTGCTTATCTGCAGGAAGTAAGGAATAACCCCCATAAATCCCATCCTATAAATCAAACCCTCCTGAGCTCAGCTCTCATGAGCCACGTCACAGATCCTGGATGAGCAGCAGGGAAAGGTGCAGCTGAGTCACCAGCAGGGAGTCAACACCTTGCTGCCTCAGGGGAGCTGTTTGCACACACAAACATCAGCCTGCTCTGTCCTTGTCTTCAGGTACTCTGGACACACTCTCCCAGATGGGCAGGTACATTAGTGCAAGGTATGACACTGGATGTGCTCGTTAGTAACATGGGTGAGTGAGAATTCTGAGGGAGGCTGGTGTTGTCTGAGGAACCAGCAGGAGAGATCCAAGTCCCCTAGAGACTGCCAGCCAGCGTGGGCATGTGTTAGCAAGGCTGAGTGGCCACAGCTGAGGCACTGGTTCCTTGCAGCCAGGGCAGCAAACCTTGGGGGTTAATATTTACTCTTCCAGGTGCACTTATACTGGAGTATAACCCTCACCTGGAACTGGGAGCCAGCATAAAAATAATGGCAATTTTCTCTGGGGCCTTGGCTGGGGTTCTTCCCCTTGTCCTGCCTTACAGAAATAATGTGCTGTCTCTGCTCCTCTGTGGTGAGACAGTTCCCATCTTCAGGTCTTCAGGTGGAGATTTTAGGGGTGTGCAATGAGAGGGTTCAACTTTCTGTGCCTCATGTGTAAAGTTCCTAGGCATCCTGGAATAAGTTGCATAACAAGAATCACAAAACGTAACACTGAAAACACCAAAATAAAACCCAAGCAAAACAGGCAAAAAAAACCCTCCAAACCAGTTGTGCTGAGGGATTTTTCATTCAGCATCTTGTAGGCAGTGTTTCATGTCTTGCAGAATGAAAGTTACTGAATGTAACTCATCAAGGCAGAATGCTGTGATATAATTTAGAAGCTCATTAGAGATCGTAATCACAGTGACAGATGCTGGTGGGAAGTAGGAACCTTCACAAAGAAAAATAGAGAGCTGTTTGTCATGAGGGTACTAGATCATATGGGGGCAACATTTTCTGAGATATCTAAGGGATTCGATTATCACTTGGAGGTTTCCATCTAGATTTCTTAGTGTATAAATCGCTTGGAAAATAAGACTGAAGCACTCAAAAATGGAAAGGCCTTTTTAATACTTTGCTTGCAAGAGCCATAAATTGAAATTGCGTCTGCTAACCCATGTTGGAGCAGGGCATGCCCTTCTCTCAGGTGAGCTATGCATGCCACAGGCTCTCCGAGTGTCAAATGCTGTGGGATGAGAGCTGTGCCTGCGTAAGGAGCAGTGGAAGCAGCTGAATTGTGCAGGTAGCTGGAACATGGACTGGTGGGATGTGCTGCAGAGAAAAAGGCTTTTAAGGGTGACCAAAAGGTGTTATTTGGCCTGTTACCGGGATAAGCACGAAATCATCACCAGATCTGGAGATGTGTGCTCTTCCTTTGTGCCGCCCACTTCCTCTGAGTTGCACCATCGAGGTTGAGACAGACTCTGCAGACCCTGTGCACGAGCAGTGACTCGGATGTGGCTGCCAGCGCGAGAGGCTGGTGTGCGTGCGGTTCCGTGGGGACAGAGCGGAAAACCTGGCCTGTCGGAAATCCTGGGTGGCAGGGCCACAGCAGGGGTTGAGCCCCCAGTCCTAGTGCTCCTGTGTGGTTTGGAAGGGCAGAGATGGAAAGGGGGCCGGTGGGCAGCCTCGGGAAGTGGAACTGCGGGTCCTCAGTAGTGGAAGTAGGTTAACAGAATCATCATTGGGCTCTGCTGGCATGTGGGCTCACTGGGGTGTGAAGTCACCTGATGGAGGCATTGCCCAATAACAGAAATCCCCTAGCAGAAAATGAGCTTTTGTTGCTGCAGTGCTGTTCTTCTGAGGTGTTCCATCTGCTTTACAAAGAGTGTCTGACTGAGCCCAGCAACGCTTCTGTGAGAACAGCATCTCTAGTGACAGCTTCCAGCTGTCTAGCAGATGAGAGCACCCAGGTGTCGTGGCAAACGGGGAGGGAATTATAACCATCCCATTTCACTGAGAGGGGGATGCTCCTGCAGGACAAAAAGGGACCACCTAGTTGTTCTGTTTGACAGCTGAATGTCCTTAAGTAGGCACTAAAAATGAGCGTGCTGTAAGCTCATACGAGCAAATGTAAGAGAATAAGTCAGAATAGTTGGATTAATTTTATCTTTGGAATGTGGGCTAGGCAATTTTAGGCAGTTACTCCAAATGATCTTCAAACTTCTGTGTTAAAAAGAGGGGACCCAGCAGGACCACCTTGGGGCTCAGCCTGGCGCAGCTGTCCTGACTCTCGGTGGCCCTGGCAGGGCAGGAGGGGCTGCCATGTGCCATGGGGCACAGAATGCAGTCAGAGCCCTGTGCTGGTGCTGTGGCACAGATGATCTCCATAAACTGTGATGACATTAATCTAATGTATGCGTTCTCCTACGAATGTGAATACCAACAAATACAAATCCCATGCAAATCAGGCGCTCACGCAGTATGTGCAAACGGCTGAACATCTGAGGACTCAAATATTATATGAGAAGTTGTTCGCAGACGTGCCTGTTCCAAAATTTGCTGCTACACTGCCCTTCTGTGTTCCCATGGGAACTCTCAGGTGAGGGAGAAATGTGCTCCCTGCTCCCCTTCAGCTAAAAGAAGTTCGTGAAGTAAAGCCTTGCTTCCCTGCTGGATTCCTCCTCCTTCCCAAAGCCTGCAGCTCCTTCAGATGCCTGGCTGCCAGCAAGGACTCCCCCAGCCTCTGTGGTTTCCCCTTGGGGTGGGGGAAAGGTGGATGTTAAGCGTTCCTCAGAAAAGGAAGCGGTACCCTCTGCCAACTGGCGAGGAGCAAGTGCTGGCACAAACTGCGGGAGAGAAATTATTCACTCATTCTGCAGGAGCGTGTATTGGGAATCCCTCTTCCAGTCCTTGCCTGGCTCTTCCAGCTGTGCCTGCTGCAGCCCAGGTGCTTGAAGGGACCTGGTGGGGGGGGGGGGGTGTACCCAAGGGGCTGGGAAGCTCCCTGGGATGGTGTCTCTCAGGTGAGAAATCCTTGCATCTCTCAGCTGAAAGAAGAGGGAAGCCGAGAGCTTTGCCAGAGGCTGCAGGAAGGGAAGGAGGCAGTGCTTTTACTGCCCCTCAGCCAGCACCATGGGGTATTCAGGATGCAACAGGAAAAGGAAAAGGTAGGAACAAGGGTGAAGTGTACAAGAACACCAAGCGTAAAACCCTTTAGTCCATGTTTTGGGGTTATTTTGGTTTGGTTTTTTTTGTGTTGCTGCGGAAAGCTCAAGAGTTTGAAAATGGTGCTGGATTTTGTAAAATGAAGTCTGATGGATTTAGTAGCATTCACAGAAACACCCCAGGAAGAACAAGGGAAAAAACTCCAGCAGCTCATGTACAGGCAGTCAGAGGTAATGCTATCCAAGTGGAGGGACCAAAGTGCAGAAACATGGGCCTCAATGAAAACAAGTAAGAGGGAAGGCAGAAGGATGTGTTGTTGTAAATACCCAATTCCTCAGGTTATTTTTTCTCCTGAAACTATTGTTGCTTGTGCAATCAAGATGGGATTTAGGAGAGAGAGCAAGCCTGTCCAGGGGATTATATCCCACATGAAGACTGGTCTCTCTTAAAAGTGGCCAGATTTTGTGGTGGCACAGGGAGACTGCTGATAGGAGCTGTGAATGGCCCTGGAGAGGGGCCTGTCCTGGCAGTGGGTGCTTGCCTGGCTCCAGAAAGGGGGTGCCTCCAGAGCACAGGAGTACAGCTTGGAGGGGTGGTTGGGTTTTCCCTGCTCATCCAGAGCTCACGGATATGATGAACAATGTACCATGAAACCCCTTCCAGCTTTCCCCTCACTATTCCCTCTGCGCACTCAGCTGCTCAGAGGGTTCCAGGGTACTGCTGACTTCTGTGCTGAGAGAAAATAATCTGGTGTCTCTTAGGCAGTGGCAAATTGTGAGGGCTGAGATCACATTTACTCTTAGCCAAAGCCTGCAAGTATTCCATGCATAGCCCCCCTTAATGAAAAGCCCCAACCTCTGCCAGCAGGTTAAGAGTTAGGGCCAGCAACCCCTGGCACGTCAATAAATCTTCCTCCTGAGCTCATCAAATCCCCAGCCTGCCTGTTCAAGAGGGATTCACAAGAGGCAATACCAGTCTGACCTTTGTGCTGCCATAAATGCGGGTGCACATGAGCCAGCTCCATCAGCGGACTCGTTTTTTTGGCTCCCTTCACTCAGAGTGGTTTGTCTCACCCAGCAGCTGCAGGATCACTGCAGCATCCTAGCAGCATGGTGTGAGGTGCTTGCCTTTCCTAGTCCCCTCCTTTGTCAGCTCCTTCACGTGGCTTTGCCCAGGCCTCCCCTTTTTGACCCTGTGGGGCTGTTTTTCCTTCTCCCCATGATTTCCTGTCTTTCAAAATACTTGGTAATTTTGACAATGTTGATTTTTACTGCAGTAAGGGAAAAACGTGGCCTTTTTTGATAGCCAGATTGCATGTTTGTTTGTTCTTTTATTTTTGGCTTCTTAGAGCTTTTTGCCACTTTTCACTTTCTAATTGTCTCTTTTTCTAGTCCAGGCACTTATGCTCAAAGCCAACATTTCTTATGGCAATTTTTTATCACCTGCTGGCTAGAACAGAATAGGAAAAAACAGATTCTGGCTGGAGGACCTACAAAAGTAGGAAACATAAAGGTTTATTTGAAGGATTTCTTCTGTGATAGAATAGAAAAGAACAGTGTTTAGAGGTGAAAGACCTGGCTGCAGGCAGAAGTCTGGCTTAACCTTTAGAGCAGAGTATCTCTATGACTTGAGGGGAGCAAAGTGGGATCCCAGTTTATGTCGCAGGGGGAAAAACCTACCAAAAAGGAATTGCTTGGGCACACAGCTGGTTTGCAGCTCAGGATAATGCCTTGGGGGCTGGCAGCAGACAGGAGGTAATCAGCAGGTCTGATGTGCAAGGGAAGTCAAGCAGAGGCGGTGGTGGGCACGGGACACTGTTGAGGGAGGTTGTGCTTGCTGAAATGGGATGCTGCGGTGCAAGACTGGCCAAGAAAGGAGAGCAGTTCTTGGTCTCTTGGGAAAAAGGCATCTGTGTGTTTTGAATAACACTGTCCTGTCTGGAGATGGCTGAATTTTTTCAGGACCCTGTAGGATGACAGCATTTCGCTGGGACTGTGTGCAGGGAGTCCTGGGTTCGTTGTTTTTAACAACATTAAACATTTAACAACATTAGGTAAGCAATAGATTGAAAAAGCCACGTGTTCCATGGAGGCACTGGTATCTGTCCCCTCCTCCTGAAGTTCGCCTGGTCCCCTGGTGTCACTGGGAGCTCTGGGGATGTCAGGAGCCATGCTTCCGAGGCAGCAGCAAGATGCTGAGTGACCTGTGAATGGGCTTGGTCGCTCCCACAATTTCAGCCTCTGTGGACGCTGATAAGCCGAAAGACAGAGGCAATGGTGGCAACAGGTAATGTTAAAATGTTTGTCATGAATGGGGAGGCTTAAAGCTAAACAGCACCGTTTTGGAATACTTCAGCACAGCAAGATCCCAGGCAAAGGTGACAAGCTTTTTCTGGGGATGAGAGGAGCACCCGGCATAGTTCTGTCAGAGGTAGGTCATGGAATTGGGCGTTGATTCCTGTATACCTGCTGGTGCTGGCTTTGGAAGGAGGGCTTCTGCCTTGGCTGATGGGGTCTGAAGCCTTTAGTGATGCACAGGTGCTCCACGTGAGCCCTGTGCACTGCCCCGACACCTCGGTGTTGGTGCTGCCAGCCCTTCTGGGAACAAGCCCCCAGCCACGGGGGGCCATCCGCTTTGTCCAAGCCCTGGCTCACCAGGACCAATCCCAGCCCAGGTCAGAGTTTGGCAGCCACCATCCACCTTGGGCCACATGTCTGGAATCCTCTCCTTCTATCCCAGCTATTGTTTCTGAGGGCCTGTTGGCAAAAGCTTTGTCTGCCCACTCGCTTTGCAGTAGCCCGTGAGCAAGGCCAACCCACCCGTGTTCCCTGGGAGATTATTCCTGGCTGAACAAGCTTTGCTCCATGCAGCTGATCTGCCTAAGTGCATTTCCTTGCCTTGCTTTCATTCCACTAGTCAGGCTGCAGAGATAACGTCTGTCTTTGTTCTGATGCGAGACCCTTGCGTAGGTACACAATCTTCCCCATAGTGTGTGCTTCAAAATAGATAAAACGCCTTTTCTGAATTGCAGTTTAGATGGATTTTGATAGAGAGGATGGGGGAATCATATACAGAAGAAAAAAATCTTTTAAAATGAGAACGGAAGCAAATATAGTTTAGTAGTATACTCGTTACAGAATGAACAGCATATTGTATGTGCTGTGTTAGAGGTATGTTATGAATAACAAAAGCACTGGAGCATTTACATATTTGTTTTCAGAAATCCTGGCAGTTGGATTTCACCATTCTGCGCCTCTTTGCCAGAATCACTAAACAGTGGTACATATGGCTTCTGAAGTACCATATGCCGTGGAAAACGTTAGCTGATGCCTATACTGATGCGACACGCTATAGTCTTTATTTAGATTTTCTTGCAGTTTTGAACAAAGAATATTAGATCATGCAAAACATTGTGCAAGCAGTATGGAGTAGTAGATACAGGAAAACATAATGCCTTGTGCCCAGAGAAAAGCCGGCTAAGAAAAGGGGAAGAAAGGGTGGTGTCGGGAATTAGAATGTGCACGTGCCAAGAAATGCATCAAAGGGTGGGACAGGGCTTTGTGCGGCCAAGGCAGGAGGTTTTGCAGTGCTTGAAGCAGAGTCAAGAGCCAGAGCTCCGTGGATGTGCAGGTTTTGAATCAAGTTTCTAAGAGGTGCTCGCTGTTAACAAAAAGTAGCACTCAGGCTTAAATCTAAGTACGTGCTTGAAATCCTCGGAGAGCAAAGGAAACCACGTGCATGAGTGCTTTCCTAGAGCCCTCCTGTAAGAGAGGGGATAACTGCTCTCTCTCCCGTATCATTGTCTGAAAATGATGATGATGAGCACAATGAGATTTGCGAGAAGCATCTTGAAAACAAAACAAAATATAGTTTCCAACACAGCGACCGCAGAGCCCAACCTGGCATTAAAAAATGAATCCAAGCTTTTGTTTTGACAAGTTTTTAAAGGACTTCCCCCACACCCCCACCCCCCGCCCCGCTTCATCTCACACTCACATCCGCTGAACGCTGAGGGGAGCCTGGGGCTGTCGGGAGTAGCCAGAGGAGAGGGTGAGCCCGAGGGGAAGGAGAGCGGGGAGGTGTTTCTTGCCACCATGGCTCCCTGCCGGAGCAGCGCCTCGCTCTCCCCTTTCCCTTTTCTCCTGGCTCCTCTGTGTGCAGACCACTGCTCCGTGAGCACTTAATAGGCTTGACTTTAAGCATCGGAGTAGATCCAGTGGGATTACTCACGTATTTAAACGAAGGTATAATGTTTGGAGAGGAGGGAGAAGCATCGTTTCTCTGTCTCTTGATTTGGCTCCTGCCCTTGCAGCCACCCAGTTCGAGCATCTGAGGATGGGGGTTACGGGGTTCACACCGCCTCTGCCAGAAGGGTGTCGGGGTGTATGTGGTACTGCGAGCGTTAAACCACGAAAAGGAGGAAATTGGGGAAATCTCTTATAATGTGCAGACATTTGTTGGTTGAGGCTGACCAGCTAACCAGAACAGAGACAAACCCGGCGCAGAAACAGAAGGTGGATAAGGCTGAGTCCAGAATGCAGCCGGAGCAGAACGACTTCCTGGGGAGGCGAGAGCAGAAGGAAAGGGCTCACAGCTGAGCTGTGCCACAGATGGCCAGGCAGAGGATGCCGGGCAAGCCGCTGCCTGTGGGAAGAGCATGTGTGGTGACAGAGATGGGCTCCACTGCAGAACATTTGTGCTGACCTGGGAGAGCTCTTGGTCTGCATGGGCATTTAATAGCACAGGTAATGGCAGAGAGGCCAGTGCTGGGGGAGAAGCCTGTGATTCCCTGCCTGGCTGAAAGAAGCATGAAGGGCTCTGCAAGCTGCCAGTGGCCTTTCATGGTGCAATCAGAAGCATTGGAACATTTAAGAAACTGAGGATGTCACAGGAATTATCTGTGAGGCAAAAGCTGTGTGTGTAGGTAGGTAGCATCTCACGCACTTTATGAACCACTACCTGAATGGATGTAGACAGAAATAGAAGTCAAAATGGGAAAACAGGGCTGAGGGGAGCTTTCACAGAGCATCTATTTGAGGTTGCCTCCCAGGCTCTCTGGAAAGCACATAGTGGCTCAAAATCAAGCTTCATTATGTGGTTGTAAATTTGTTAAATTAAGAGGGGAAGATTAACGTCTTTGCATCTATCTCCAATCTAGGTGTTTTAATTCCTTTCCGGGAAGAAATACCTTCCCAGAGCTTCTGAGCAGAGGAAAATGGAGCCTCTCTTCCCAGAGGGTGATGTTTGTAGCAATGCCAAGCAGATGCTCCTTCCTTCCACCTCTGGTCTCTACATCTCTCGTAGGGCAGGATGGGGAGTGCCCAGCCTGCGCTGGGTGTGCAGCTGCCCCTTTGGGCTGTGAACCAAGCTGTCAGGGCCAGCACTGAGCCCACTATGTCACGGGCAGGGCGGCTGTCTGGGCTGCAGCAGGTAGACCCCCAGAGGGGCAGGACATCTGAGCCAGGCTGTCCCCGAGCAGGTCGGCACAGCTCCCTCCCCTGGCCCCGGGCGCTTTTCCCGGCTGTCCTGGCACCGATCTCCCTGCGTTGTTCCCCGTGTCCTCCGTGAGCACAAGCAGGCCATTTGCTGGATTAGCCTCATCATGCTTCCTTTCCAAAAAGCGCCCACCACTGTCTGCCTTGTGGTTTGAAAAGGGGTTAACGCTTTCCCCTCCCAAACCTCAGCTCACCAGCACATCTCCCTTGTGCTGCAATTATTGAATGACACTTCACAACTTCATCTCCTCTCCTGCTACATCTGCTTGCTGCTCCCATGTGCAACCTCGCTCACATCCCAAACATCTAAATGCATTGTTTCCTCTGTTTCTCCTGCCAGCATGGAAAGGAGCCATCCCTGAAGCAGGATTGCCTTTGAGCTGGCAGCAGACGAGTGATTGGCATTGGGCAGCGCTGCTGAGACTCTGGCAGGCCGTTTAGTAGAGAACCTTGGCTAATGAATGTCATCCACACCTAGCAGATGTGCCACTGCCTGCCATGCCAGATTTTTGACATAATACAGGGCTGCTGGACACGACAGTGCTCGGGAAAAGCCAGGGAGCGACTCGTGCCTTCAACGTGGCGTTTGGTCCTGCTCGTGCTCTGCGAGAGAAACGAAACCTGCGGGGGGGAGGGAGGCACAGCCGCGTCTCCCGGCCCTCCACCCTGGTTTTATCGGTGCGTAAATCGTATTTGTGTTGCTTTCACTTCTGTGCCAGGGAATCTTAAAAGGGAAACCCTCCACCTTTTCTTTTTGGTGCCTTGTGCTTCCAGCCCCGGCTCCTGCTGGGCCCTCCAGCCTCCCGCCGGGTCCCAAGATGGGGAACCGAGCAGGGGGCTCAGTGCCCCGCGGGAGCAGGGATGGCTGCGGGCAGGTGTCCGGCACCTGCATCTCGCCGCCGGCAGCATCCCGAGCTTCGTCTTTCCTCTCCTGCCCTCCATCGGAGGGAAGCAGCATTCGCCGGGCACAGCGGGGGGCCGGGGGTGGAGACCGGCCCCCCGGGCGCCCCGAGGCCCTCCAGGTTTCCGGGACTCCCCCTGACCCCGCCCGGCGCGGGAGTGCGGACGGGGCCGCCTCCTAATCCCGGCGTAATCCCGGAGAGCGGCAGCAGAGCGGGCGGCCGCTAATCCCGGCCCGCTGCCGCTAATCCCGGCCCGTGGCCGTGGGTCCCTGCCCGCGTTCCCGCGGGCTGGGGGCGGTGTCCCCTCCCCAGAGCGTGCAGTGGCGTCCCGGGTCGAAGCCCCGGCTCTCAGGGGACGTAAATCTGTTAATGACCTAACTCGGTCATTAACCCGCTGCTTGCCCGGCGGGTGGCGGCGCGGGAAGGGGCGGGGGCCGCTCTCGGGTGGGCGCTGCCCGCCCGGCGCTCCCGCACACCCCCCAGGCTTCTGCACCCGCTCTCCGGTCCGCCACCCCCGCGCCTCCCCGCCTCTTTTTTGGGGTGACATCGTTGCCGGCTTTTTCTGTGCTCCTAAGAGCAGCGCGGCCGGCGGCGCGGCGAAGAGGGGCCCCCTGAAACACCCTCCGGGGGGACAGCCTGGAAGGCCGGGGCGGCTGCGGGACGTGTCCTGCATCACGGGGAGCTCCGGGGGGGGTGCGCCTGGGGGTTGTTTCCTCCCAGCCGGCTGCCAGCCAAGTTCAGTGCGGCGTGGCCGGCCCGAGATGCGGCCGGGGAGAGCGTAATGGGGGGTCGGTCCCGCCAGTATCGTACCCCAGTCAACGATACTCCGGCTCGCTGGCTGCGAGAGCTCAACCGCCGATGCACCGTGTAACGCGGGTCGCTTTGCCACTCTCTCCAGGTTTTTTTGGTGTTTTTTTTTTTTTTTTGCTCGGCCTCTTTATCTTTCAATTGCAAAGCAATTAAAGGTTTGTATGAATCTGCGAGCATCCCTCCCCGCGGGGCCCTCTGATGCCCGCTGTATTGCCCTTTAGATGCCTCTTCCTTTTTTTGTTTTACAATTGTTGTATCAATATAATGCTTCCTTTCTTCCTCTGTCTCTATAGATACAGATATACAAGGCAAACCAAAGGTTTCGGCTGCTATTCAGTGCCTCCTCATTTGTCCCAGAGCCGTAACAGTGGTGCCCTTTCTCTTCTGGCTGCTTTTCCCTGCTTCTGGAGCAGCAGTTATGGGAGAAGCAGATGGCTACTGATTGGGTGAGCTTTGTGGCTTTAATACTGAATACTTTATGGAAAAGGACTTTATCATGCTTGGTTGGTCAGAGGAACAACGGGATGAGATTTATGACTACAGAAAATAAATCTTTTTAAGTTTCAGGCTCCTTCACACACCCCACGTCAAGTTGCTGCAGCAGAGCTGGAGCTGAAATCCTCTGCATCTTTTTTTTTCCCTCCCCCCCCCCCGCCCCGTCTGTCTGTCCTTTCACTGCTCTCCCCACCCCCTCTGCGCCGGGCTTTAGCAAACCTTTCTAACTTTAGGAACTGTCACTCGCCGCAGAGGCCGAGGCCTTCAGAGCCCCCGGGCAGCACCCGGAGGGGAGAGGCCATCCGTGCATGAGGATTATCCACCTGCGGGAATATGCTGGGCACTCAGCTCTTGCCCTGCGTAACTCAGCGGCCACCCAGGGTCCGGTGGGGAGCTGTGAGTGACATCCTCACGGACCCGACAGCAGAGAGTTCGTGTGGCCACCAAAAAGACGTGCAGCCCACCACTCCGAGCTCAGGTGTCCTGAGGAGATGGAGCCCAGCACTGCCTGACCCCACGCCGGTCCCAGCATGGGACATGCTGGTGGCACACAGGTACAGAAAGGCCCCAGGGTGTACAGGAGGCAAAGGAAGATTTCAGTCCTGCAGGGATTCCCCTTCTTCCATTTCTCTCGCTTTTCTGTCCTTCGTAGCCAATCTTGTCTTCTGTCAGGCTGTTAAATGTTTGAAGGAAGGTGAAGCTAGGTGAAAGCTTTCCAGGTTTTAAACCTTGATGCTGCTGTCAGGCCAAGTAGGGAGAAGAAGCAGAAATCCTGAGCAAAATAATTCTGAAATAGAAAATCAGCAGTGATAGAGGGCTATGTATGAACCGTTTAACCAGCCACCTGTGTTATGTTCGGTGGCCTTCATAATAAGAAAAATTTCTTTGACCCTTTGGTGAATATGCAAATTAATATTTCTAACCAGACTCTGTGTTTGCTCAGAAGAGGGTAGAGGGGAAGTTCGGGCACCATCAGGGATGAGAAAAGAGCTGAGATGCCTGTGGTGTGTCTGAACCATGAGAAAGCAGGTAGGAAAGGTATGTCGGCTTCCCCAGGAGCAGGAGCATTTCTCCTTGGGGTGAACCACAGCTAAAGGTGGTATCCAGCCCCTTTTAGGGATTTGTGATTTTGTGGCATGGCAGTGATCTGACCCTGGAGTCCAGCACCGGTGAGGTGTGTCTGAAGGGTCAGAGGCAATCGGAAGGGACAGGCACCCCAGGTGTGTTTGGGAGCTGGACTGGAAACAAGACAGAACACTGTGTGTTCTGAGGTGGTGTGCCTCAGCCCTGGCAAGCACCTGGAGGTAGGCAAATGTTCATCTGGTTGTGGGTCTGAGGACTCCCAGTGGGCTCCTCATGCAGAATGAGTAGTGGGGGAAGCGCCGCTCCTCTGTGCGCCGTGTCTGTAGCGTGATGGGATGTCTCTGGCACCCCAGCACAGGGCTTCCCCAGGAAGGGCGCCATGCACGAGCCTGGTGACAAGCAGAAAGGATGGTTTCAGTCATTCAGCTGAGGCCCTGATTTATTTCCACTACAGAGGCCTGTCTGTCTCCAGGGAAGGGAACCATTCTGGCTGCATTTCTCCAGGCACCAGGAAAGCTTGTGGCTCCACATTTCTTTTTAAGTGGATTTTCCGTTCCACCTGGTGTGCACCTCCCGGGGGCCACAGCTGGCCCTGCCCCTGGCAGCAGCAGGCAGAGAAGGTAGCAAGGCAGTTCAGAGCATCCCTTCTTGCCCCCTCCCCACGGTGCCCTGGCCCCGCAGGAGTGAGAGTGGCTGGGCTCATGTGCTTCTGGGAATTCGTGTGTTCTCTCGGTGATTTTATTTTATGAGTGATTTTATTGCAGTCACCTGGGAGCTGACTCTCAGCTGTGTACGTGTCTCCTCACGGGAGTAACCACACACCCGCAGGCCTGGTGCCTAATACGACTCAGGCAGTATTTCCCAAAGGATGCAGGACTGTTCCTGAGCACAAGTTGAGCAGCCTTTCCTGGTCCCTCTCCTGTCCCCTTCCTGCATGAAGGTCAGGGAGGAAAGAGAAGACTGACACTCCTGGGAGCAGGTGCTCTGCCCCTTGCAGCCGTCCCCGCAGGAGCTCATGGCAGGCAGAAGAGGGTTATCACGGTGGTTACTGATAACGGTGTCCAAGCATGCAGGCATCCCCATGCTGCCAGCCCTTCGGCCCCTGCAGCCACCTGAATCCCACCAGGTCCCCGCCCTGGCTTCTGTGGGGATTTGCCTCGCCAGCCCAGCCCCTTCTGAGCTCAGGTCCCGGGCTTGTCCGCTGCTCCTGGGGCTTCCCCTTGCCCGGGAGCTGGTCCCTGCCGCGCTGGTGCCGTCGAGAGGGGCTCGGCAGAGCAGGGGCTGTGCTTTTGGAGGGCGGGGAGTGGCGGGGGTCTACCGGCTGCGGGGGTCCATGGGAAAGCGGCCGGAACTCCTCAGCCCGGGTTGCCCCTGGCCCAACGCAAGAGATTTTCTGGAAAAATACGCGAATAGAAAATACATGGATGTACCGAGACAGGAGCGTGCGGCGGCGGGCAGCGATCGCACGGCCCCGTAGAGTGACACCGCGCTCGCTGGCAGCGCGGCAGAGGCAGGATCGGGCCTGGCGCACCTGCCCCGTGTACCCCAAAAATCCCAGTGAAGCATTTCCAGGAGGCCGGGAGAGCGCCGCCGGCGCCAGGCTTTGCGGGGTTTGCGGTGGGCGCACCCCCCAGCAGAAACTCCGAAAGAAAGAGCACGCGTCCTTCCCAAAGCCGTTCTGCGGGTCGAAGGACGCTGTTCCCTGGGATCCCCTTTTGGAGTGGCATCAGAGGCTGGATAGAAGCTCGGAAATTCCTCCGCGGTCTTTTCCAGTTCCAGGGAATTTCGGTAGCTTGGATCACGCCGAAGCGATGTCGAGATCGTATATGTGCTGTGGTGTCCCTTAAAATTCTCGCGAATAAAATCAGCGCGTAGGTTTTCTTTCCCCCCACTAATGACAGTCATTCGGACAATTTATATCTTACAGCGAGAGCTGCAGCACTGACGGGAAAAAAAAAAGAGAGAGAAAGAAACAGGAATAGGAAAAAAAAACCCCACCACATTTGAAGGAATTGACATCCAAATTTTTACAGACTCCCATATTTTTAATGTTATGAGAATCTCCCTTTTAGGAGATGCAGCGCTTTGTCGAATTAATAAGATAAATGTTGAAAGCATATTATATGCAGCCTTTAATCCTAATGCAAGGAAAATCGTAATTATGTGGAGGATAAGTGAATTTGAAAGCCAAACATCAGCCCACTCTCTGCAAACCCCGCTCCGTTCGTCCCTGGAAAACGCTTTGTCTCTCCTTTTTTTTTTTTTTTTTTTTTAGTTTAAGGGGTTTCAAATTCTATTTTTAATTATTCTTTTTTTTTTTTCTGTTTTGTGTCTGAAATGACGGCGATCAGGGAGGGACCGGTAAACACTTTTCCACGCGATGAACCCCTTATTTCGGCACAGAGCATCCGCGTCTCTCTGTTCCCTGAAGCTGCGCGCCTGTCGGTGGATGCGGGAGCCCCGCGTCTAGATGGGGAGAGCCCGTGGCCGCCCCCCGCCCCGGAGCGGCTAGGAATGGGCGGGGGGCTCCGGCCGGGGCTGCCCCCTGCCCCGCTCTGGCGGGGAGCGCGGTGCTGCCTGGTGCCGCTTCTCGTTACGCCGGGCCTTCGCCGGCCGCCGGCAGCGCAGGAGGGCCGCTCCACTCCGCGGAGCCGGGCACGGGCATCCCCGCTCGGCTCCGTCCCGCCGAGGAGGTTTTCTCCTGCGTGTCGGATTGCCGCTGCCTAGCAGGTGCGGGGACAGGGCGTGAAGCCGTCGCCGGGATCCCGGCGCCGGGCGGAGCGGCCGTCGGGCACCCCCGCTCCCCGCCCCACACCCCCGCCGGGCCGAAGCGGAGCCGCGGCCCCAGACGCACTCCCATGCCCCGCAGAGGGTCGGTGGGAGAACGCGCCCCGCGTTTCCCACCCCCTTCCCCGGTGGTGCCCGGTGGCGGCGGGTCCAGGTGAGGGGCGGGCGGGCGGCGAGCGGGCAGCCCCGAAGGGGTTAACGGGAGGGACGTGGGCTGTCACGCGTCATTGGGCAGATTATGTGCAGCAAACAAAAAGTGTGTGTCTGCGTGCCAGCCCCTCACTGCACCGGGTCCGTCTGCACCGCGCACCTCCCGCTCCGCCGCCCGCACGGCCCGGCCCGGCATGGAGCGGCGCTGAGAGCCCGAGGCAGCCAGCCCGAAGCCGCCTTTGTGCCACTGTCGGGGCGAGGATTATCCCCACCGTCCCTGGTGAGTAACGGCGGAGGGGCCCCGCCGCCCCCCGCCGCCCCGGAGCGGGAACAATGCCGGGGATGGCCGTGCTGCCGGCGGGCCTGCCCGGGCTGCGGGGACCGGCGGGGGAGCCTCCGGGAGCGGCCCCGGCGCCGCCCGGCCCGGACAAAGGGCGGCCGGGGGAAGGCAGCGCCGCGGGGCCGGGGGCGGCCCGGGGAGCCGGGGGGATGCGGCGCCGTGGGGAGCCGTACGAGGCTCGCCGCCGCCGGGAGGAAAGTTCGGCGGGGGCCGCTCGCCTCCGGTGGTTTCGTTTGGCGAAATCGTTCCTTCGGGGAAGGGATGCGCCGGGCAGCGGCGGAACGGGGAGGGCGCCGGGGAGGCGGCCGGAGCGCCTTATCCCCCGGCCTCCGTTCCCGGGGAGGGGCCGGGACCCCCACCGCCGCTCCGGGGGGGGTGAAGTTCACGGCGGTGCGGGTCGTACCCCGAAATCACGGGGGGAGCGGCGGCTCGGTGGAGCCGTGCCCGGTGCGAGCGGCGGCAGCCGTCAGCAGGCGCACCGGGAGGAGCACCGGTCTTTTCCCGAGCCAGCCCCAAATGACGGATTTCGATGGCAGATGGGGCGGGGGGAGGCAGCCGTGCGCTAATCTGGTCGGGAAGGGCGAGGGCACCGCAGCCGGGCGCGATGCTCCCTCCCCGGCCTCGGCGGCGCCGCCGGCCCCGCACCCTGCCCGCTGCCCGCGCCCCGCCAGCTGCCCGCCGTCCGCATCCCTCCCCTCGTAACGCGCGGCAGCCGGGGCTCACCCTGCTCCATAAATAAGCGTGTCGAGGTAAAAATAATTACCTCTGCTTGCTGCTTTTAATTAAAGTCTCGGAGGGAAAGTGCTGGATTATGATAATGAGCAGCCATACGTTCCCCTTGTCGCGCGGAGCGGGAGGTGAGCTGACACGCAATCGGCGACAATGACAAGCCGCTGGAACCCACCCGCTCCCCCGGTATAGCCCGCAGCCCGGCCCGGCTCCGGGATTGCACGAGGGAGACTCGGCGCCTGCTCGGGACAGGACCTGGCCGGTGGGATTCCCGGGTCCCTGCTCAGAACCAGCTCCGCCGTGATATCTAAAAAAATAAATCGGCGCGGCAGAGTCCCCGCACCTCGCCTCTGCTTGCAGCTCCGAGCCTGCTTAAAATTTTTTTCAAACCGGAGAAACCGCTCGCCTCCGTTTTTTGTCTTTCTTTCTATCTGTTTGTTTTTTTTTTAATTGCTTTTTTATTTTTGGAGTTTTTTTCGTAATGTTTTATTTAATAATTCAAGTCGATTTTATTTTGTTTTTCGGGGCATCCCGGTGTACCGCTGAGCGGGACCCGCTGCGGTAACGGCCCCTCTCTGCCCCTCTCTCCGCTCGCAGGGATGGAGGACGCCGGCGTCCAGCGGGGAATATGGGACGGGGATGCCAAGACGGTCCAGCAGTGCTTGACTGACATTTTTACCAGCGTTTACACCACCTGCGACATCCCGGAAAATGCCATTTTCGGCCCCTGCGTCCTGAGCCACACGTCCCTGTATGACAGCATCGCCTTTATCGCCCTCAAGTCCACCGACAAGCGCACCGTCCCCTACATATTCCGGGTAAGAGCCGCTCGTCCCCGGGCCCAGCCGCTCCCCACGTCGGTCGGTGCCCGCACGCGTCCCCGCCGCGGAGCGCAGTTCGGCCCGGGGAGCCCCCGCCGCCGGGAGGCTGTCCCCGAGGGCAGAGCCGCTTCGCCGCCGCTCCTAGTGCTGCCTGGCCCCGTGCTGTCGGTCGGTCGGTGGGTCTGTCTGTCGGTCCGGTGGATTGATTACCGCGGGGTTTCAGGTGGACACGTCGGCGGCCAACGGCTCGTCGGAGGGGCTGATGTGGCTGCGGCTGGTGCAGTCGGCGAGGGAGCGGGAGGAGCAGAACCTGGAGGCCTACATCAAGAGCGGGCAGCTCTTTTATCGCTCCCTACGCCGCATCGCCAAGGACGAGGAGCTGCTGGTGTGGTACGGCAAGGAGCTCACCGAGCTGCTGCTGCTCGGCCCGGCCAGGGCCCCCGCCCGCACCAACGGTGGGTACCCCGGGCGGGAGGAGGGAGTGGGATCCCGGCCGCCGGGGGGAATCGGGAAGCGGCGGTGGGCTTAGGGATGTCCCGCTCCCGATCCCCCAACTCTCAGCGGACATCCCGTCGGTGGCCCCGGCTGACGGCTCTCTCTCTCTCCCTCTCTCTCTCTCTTTCTCTCTGTGTCTGTCTGTCGTGCCCCCCCGACGCAGGCTCGCCTCCCTTCGCCTGCCCCGAGTGCAGCCAGCGCTTCCAGTTCGAACTGCCCTTCGCCGCACACCTCCGGTTCCGCTGCCCCAAGAGGCTGCACGGCCCCGACATCGGCCCCGCCGCCGAGGCCGCCGCCGCCAAGGACGGCGCCGGCAAGGAGCAGGAGCCCGGCAAGTTCGGGAAGCCCGGCGGGCCGCCGCACCACCCCTTTCCCGGGCCCGACGGCGGCCCCGCCGCCAGCACCAAGCCCTCCACGGACTTCCACAACCTGGCGCGGGAGCTGGAGAACTCCCGCGGTGGGCGCGCCGGCTCCCCGGGGCGGCCGGCGCCCCCCGAGGGCGGTCCTGAGACGGCGGCCGGGAAGGCGAAGCGGCGCTTCCCCGAGGAGGAGGAGCGCGGGCCCGGCGCGGCGCGGGGCCGCTTCCCGGCGGAGCGGCCGGGGCTGCCGGCGGCGCCCAAGGAGGAGCCGGGCTGCGCCCCGCAGCAGCAGTACCGCGCCGCCGGCTCCTACTGCGGGCTGGAGGAGGGCGGGCGCCTCTTCGCGCCACCCAGCCCGGAGACCGGCGAGGCCAAGCGCAGCGCCTTCGTGGAGGTGAAGAAGGCGGCCCGCGGCCCCGAGCCCGACGGCGGCCCCGAAGAGGGCCCGGAGCGCGGCTCCCCGGGCGCGGGCGGCGCGGAGCCGGGGCTGTGCCCCCGCGGCGGCGCGGGGGGCCCGCTGGCCGCCCGCCTGGACGGCGGCAGCCCGGCGCGGGGGAGCGCCTTCAGCACGGTGCCGCAGCTCGGGGCCGGCCCCGGCGGGCCCGGCGGCGGCGGCGGCGCCGACGAGAGGAAAAGCGCCTTCTCGCAGCCCGCCCGCTCCTTCCCGCACGTCCCGCCGCTGGTGCTGGGTCCCAAGCTGGGCGGGCTGGGCGAGCCCTGCCCCGACGGCGCCGCCGCCCCCGCCCGCCTGTACGCCGCCGAGGCGCTGGCCGCCAAGCTGCCGGGCGGCGGGGAGGCGGCGGGCGGCGGCGGCGGCGGCGGGGGGCTGCCCAAGCAAAGCCCCTTCCTCTACACCACGGCCTTCTGGCCCAAGAGCTCGGCGGCGGCGGCGGTGGCGGCGGCGGCGGCGGGGCCGCTGCAGCTGCAGCTGCCGTCGGCGCTGACGCTGCTGCCGCCGTCGTTCACCTCGCTGTGCCTGCCGGCTCAGAACTGGTGCGCCAAGTGCAACGCGTCCTTCCGCATGACCTCGGACCTGGTCTACCACATGCGCTCCCACCACAAGAAGGAATACGCGCTGGAGCCCCTCGTCAAGCGCCGCCGCGAGGAGAAGCTCAAGTGCCCCATCTGCAACGAGTCCTTCCGCGAGCGCCACCACCTCTCCCGCCACATGACCTCCCACAACTAGCGGGGACAATCCCACCTCCGGCCCCGGGACCCCCGCGCCGGGGACACCCGCGCCGCCCGCCTCTCCCACCCTTCCCCTTCGATGCACGCGTTTCCACAGTCCGGGGAGGGGCGGGGAGGGCAGCGGGTGAGGATGAGGAAGGAGGAGGTGAAGAAAGAAGAAGAAGCAGCAGAAAAATGAAGGTAAAAGAAAAAAAAAAACAAACAAAGAAAGAAATAAAGAGAGAGAGATAGAAAAGAGAAGCACCGGGAAAAAGGAAAAAAAAATCAAATTACTTAAAAATACATTTTTTAAAATGTCATATATTGCAACATATTGATGCATTTGTCATACGTTTCTACTTAAATTATTAAGCACTTATGGTTTAGATGTAATAATAATTCTATGTCAGGGTAAATTTTTATTTTGGATATGAAGCTAAGGGCGAGGGGAGCGCGGCGGGGCCGGCGGGCGGCGGGCCGGGGTCCTGCATGCACCGGGCGCTACCCCCGTCCGGCCCCGCCGCCCGCGCCCCTTCCCCCCGAGTGTCACTGGTGCCCGTGGAATGGAGTCTCGGTAGTTCCGTGTTTACCTTCCCTTTCCCGTTTGGGTTTGGTTTTCGGGTTTTTTTTTCCTCGCCCCTCTGGAAAAAAAAAAAAAGATTTATTAAACTTTATAGTTTATCCGGGTATGTTGGATGCTTTGACAATAAATGACTTTATTTTCTTCAAAGCACCTGGACGTTAATCGATGCGGGGGAGTGGGCGGTGGCGAAGGGGTGGCGAAGGGGTGGCAATGGGGTCCCCGGCCGCACCAGGCCGCAGGGAAGGGCAGGAAAGCCCGACCTGTTCTCTGCGCCCTCCTTCCCTGCTCGGCTGCCTCCCTCCCTTCGGCCCCTCCGACATCTGTCCGTCCTTCTTCTGTGCGTCTTTGCTTGCGTCCGGCATTTTATTCAGCCTTTATCTCTCTCCTTCATCCTGTCTTTCCTTTCCTCTCCCCTTCGTCTTTTGGGTTGTCCTTAATTTCTTTCATTTTGCCTTAATTTTCTTTTTGCCCGTCTTTCCTTTTCTTTCTGTTTTCCTGTGTTTTGCTCTTTTCCCACCTCACCTCTTCCAGGAGCCCGTATTCCCCCCCACCCTTGACACGGCTATGGGTGGTCCCCAGCTTGCAGGGTGGGCACAACCACGGAGGTTGTCCGGAGGTTTTCTGGGGTGGCAGGACCCAGGGAAGCCCCAGCCCGCAGTGTCGTGGGGTAGGGAGCCCTTGAAGGGGCCAGGGGTGGGTCCCCTCTGTCCTGGTGTATTACCGGCGTGGTGGCATCGCAGCCAGGGACACCCGCGAGGACCGAGAAAAGGGGGACACTGCCGGCCACGGGTGCGCAGCCGGCAGCGGGCTCATTCATTGCCAGCCCCGCGTGCTTTGGGGCACGGGAGGGCACCGGGGGACGCACAGCCCGGGGATGTGCAGGAAACCCATTTCCACACGCAGGCTGCCATCACCCCGGCACCGACGCTGTGCCAGGTCACTGGTAGGGAAAATATCACAAAGCCGGAGCTGCGCAAGGCCGGAGCCCACAGCGTCACATCAGTGGGGTCCAGGTGCCACCGGCGTCGGCTGCCGTGGCGTTTGGGGTTTGCGCGGGGTACCCGGGCCTGCTGCAAAGCCTTTACAGGTCCTGGGGAGGTGCCTGGGGCTTCACGTAGGACAGCCTAGGAAAGTCCCCGCCGCGGACAGCCCAGCTTGCCGCTGATGTTGCTCGCTCTCTCAGCGCGCTGACCCCGGCACCCCGGCACCAATAAGCCCCAAGCCGCGCCAGGATCCGAAGCGGCCCCCTGCTCTCATTCCCTGCCTCTGGAATACGCATAGCTTCACCTGCTGCCGTTAATTGCGGGGCCGAGACGCTGATCACCCCGTGGATTTTCCTTAAAAAGCAGTGCCACCCCTGCGCGTCCCGCTTTCGAGGGTTCCCCGGGATGCTGCCACGGGGCTCCGGGGGATGCGGGCGGGCTGCGGGGATGCCGGGGGCGGCAGCGGCGGGTGGGCACCGCCACCTAGCGGGGCCGCCGCGGGGCTAGCGGGTGCGCTGGGGGCCCGGCGGGCTCCTTCCCCGGGGATGGTGCTCCGGACTCCTCTAGCGCCGCAGCTTCGCTTCTCCGACAGCCCCGGGCCGGCTTCGGGGCTGGCTCCCTCCCGCAGCCGGGGAGGTTCATCGCGGCGGTGTTGGTGATGCTCTCCCTGGCTCCCTGGGCTTGTCCTGGTGCTGCTGTAGGGATGGTGATTCCCCTGCAGGGAGGTGCACTCGGGAACCTAGCACACACTGCAGGTTTCACAGTCTCCTCCATCCACCCCAAATATTGCGTGGCTTTTCACAGCCATGTGGTATGCTGTGTCCCTGCCCTGCACTGCCCTGCCCTGCACTGTCAGCCTCCTGCAGCGCCGTGCTTTCTCTGTGTTCCTTGGGACTCTCTCAGAAGGCACTGTGGACTTGTGTGGCTCAGAAGCCGCAGGACTTCTCCCATTGGGGCTGGATCAGGGGTTGCAGTCAGCGCCCTAAAAGCACTGTTAGACTGGGCACGTGTGGTGCAGTGGGTGCCTGCATTGTTGCTCCCACACAAAGCTCACGCTGTTTCTGGCTATAAGCACAAAAATCTACAGACTAGGAAATTTAATCCAAGATTTTGTTTTGCTGAAATTGGATATTGAACTCCAAAGTGATAAATCAAACTCCAACTAACGCTTCTTGCACAAGCAGAACGTACTGTAATAAGGGCAGGCAGTGCCCATGATCCTGAGGAGTTGGATGTTGCATGGAGAGGGTGCACAGAAGTTCCCTTTGGGCTTTTTGGGATCAGGGCTTGGCCACAGCACGTCCCTCATTCCATGCTGGCTCTCCTCGGATAAGCATGGGTACCAGTGCCACATACTGCTCCTCTGTCATCATTTCTGCTGCTTGGGAAACAGGAAGAGGATCTCCCTTATTTTTTTTTCTTTTTTTCTTTTTTTCTTTTTTTCTTTTTTTCTTTTTTTCTTTTTTTCTTTTTTTTTTTCTTTAAACTTCTTTCCCCGTCCGTGGTTGACACTGTGCTCTGTGGAGACACAGCAGAGAAGCTGGTGGGGCTGTGGCACCAGCTGGCTTTCCCCTGTGCAGGGTCCTCACCCGACACCACAGCCCAGAAAATTCCCTTCTTGGGCATCGCCTGGGCATTTCTCTGGGGCAGAGCTGCCCCTGCAAGCCTCTGACGGAGCCCACAGATGCATCTGCCTCTGAAACCCACCCACAAGGGGCATCCTCGATGTGCTGCAGAGGAACAGCAAGTAGGAGCTGGGAATAAAGACGAACAGCCTTAAGATTTGGGGAGCCCCTTCCCTGTGTCCTGCAGCACTTAGACTGCTCCATCTTCCCTGTGGCTGGGCCACACTGCAGATCATAACAGTGATAATAATTCAACAAATCCTGATATCAGTGCTGTTCCTGGGGAGCAGAAGGCAGCTTTGCACCCTCAGAGGTTTCTGTTTGAAGGTAGCCACGGGCAGCAGACCCACAGCCTGTGCACATGTGGGCTGGAGCTGGGGGTAGCTGCCTGCCTGGGGGCCTGATCCCCTCCTGCCCAAGCCGCAGGAGCTGTGCCTGTGTAGATTTGGGAATGGATTGGCACTGGGCAGCTGCATACAGGCACTGGAACTGCTCCCCAGTGTGGGCACGGGCTGTACAGAACGTCACGTGGATTCTGTCCCTCAGGTCTGAGAGAGGTGTACAGGTGAGGCTCTCACAACCTCCGAGCACCCTCACAGCCAGCCTGAGGAGGCCGTCCCAAAATGCGTGCGCTGCGTTTTGTGCTGTGCGTGGAGGTGCCGAGCAGCATGCCGGACAGACGGACATCTGCTGCCACTGCTCCTCTGTGCACAGTGCCTATCTCCAACTAACCTCTAACTGGCTACATTTGGGAAAGCATCTACTGGATTTCACTGCAATACTGTTGAAAACGTGTTGTTCAGCTGTGGATGTCCAAGAAAGGCTGAAGTAATTCCCTTGCTCGATAATCACATGAGTGTTTCTTCCCTGCTTTCCCTGCTGCCAAGGACTGATCTGGGGAAAGACCTGGCCCAGCACAGAGGGTGTTGATGGTGTGCTTAGAACAAGTACAAGGAAAAACCAGAGTGCAGGGGCATGTTTCTGTGAGGTACACTGCTGTCCTGCAGAATGCTGGAATGCCTGGAGTGCTCTGAACTTTATTTAAAGAGACAGTGCTTTTCGCTTGTTAGAATTTGTTCTCTTTGCTTATCCCGGCTTGTGAGGTGGTTGCTGAGTGACATTTGTTCCCATGGGGCATGTTAACCACTTGCACCTGTGCTTCCCTCACCACCTGAAGGTAATAACCATCTTAATTAAGTAAGAGGAGGACAATCATCTTAACTAAATTCACCTGTTCTCATGCACGCCCTCCTGGTAACAGGGCAGGTTTGGACAATCATCGTGATTAAATTGACCTGTTTTAATGCCCCTCCGCCTGGTGGAGCGTTTGGTTCTGCAGAGCTCCTGGAGCTGCTGTCCTTCTCTGTGTTTCCAGCGTCGGGATGCTTTCAGTGGGGTGTGCAGCGTTGCCTGGGGACCAGCTGTCTCTGTTGGACTGTGGTGAGTCTCCCTCAGGTACATCCTTGTTGCAGGGGTTTCCTTTCCCGGCTCTGCTGGCTGGTCTGATGTGTTGCCATTCTTTGCCTGGCAGGTTTTTAAGTGGCAATTAAGCAGCACCAGGCTGGCATTGGGAGGGGGGAGCACTCCTGTGGTGCAGCTCACAGGCCCGGTGCTCTGCAGCACATCAAACAGGCTCAGAAGAGTCCTCCTCATCTTCAGTCGGGGAATTTTACACTTGAAACGCAGCTTAGCCTCTCCATTTGCTGAGTTTTCTCTGTAACAGAGCCCTGAATAATTTAAATGACATAACATCGGCATTAGGCTGCCGAAGCTGCTGCTGTGTGTGAGTGAGGGTTGCTACTGCCAAAGGCAATTACACACAATTGCTCCAGGAAGTTCACTATTACGTCTGCTTATTTATTTAGGTTTGAACCTCGTGTTTGGTTTGTTTTTGTGTTGGTGTTCTTTGGGGCTTTTTTCGAGCTGTGCTGCAGGAGCGCCTGCAGTATTTGAAAGGGATGTGTTCGGCAGGGCAAGAATTAGGAAGCATTCAGAACCACACAGGACTGCTTGTGAGCGCTGGGAGTGTCACAGTGGGGATGAAAACACGTTGTAAGCCACGGGGGCTTGTGTCAGTCACTCCTCCACTGTAGGGATGGTGGGGTATTGCTCTGATGGGGACAAGGGAGTCCCCTGAGAAAGGGGATGCTGTCCTGCAGTTGTCCCATTCCACAACAACAAAAAAAAAAGAGGAGTGCAGGTAATGAATGAACCCCCAAGGGCTGTTCTGCCTCACGGGGGCCCCCCCAGAAAGGGTCAGGAATGTTCACTGCAGTGGGATTCCTTCCAAAGTGGGTCTTGGGGACCAGCCTGGGCAAGCCCACCTGGCTGGTGTGACTTCTTGGTGTTCCCCTCCCACCCCCTTCCACCTTGGAAGGTTGAGTTGTCTGGGAATTCTTCCCTGGAAAGAGGAATAACAGCAGTGTGAGTGAGCAGAGGATGCCTGGCAGCCAGGGTGGTACCAGGAGTGCTGTTGCAAACTGTGAGGGAGCACATTTGGGTCGAGGCTGAGGGGCCTGGATGTGCTGGTGAACCTGTGGGCACAGAAGCTTTTCTCAAGGTGGGTATCCCTGGCCTGGCCATGCAGGTGTCTCCTTTCTGCTCCTGGGCTGCTGCCGTGCCCGCTCACCCCCAGGGTGGTAACTCTGAGCATTTTTGCATTCACTTTTACTTTTAGGGGTAGAAATGGTTTCTGATCTGCTGCCCCAGATGGAGGACAGGCATTTTGCTGCTGTGATCCTGTACCAGCTGCAGCCTTTACACCAAGATGCCCAAGGGGAAATCCTCCTGGAGCAAGGTGGCCTTCTCTCCTCAGCTGTGCTGCTACAGGAAGTCTCGCACAAACACCACTCGAGAGGTGAGGAAGTCCTGCAGCTCCTTGTGGATCCGGATTGGGAATCAGCATGTGTGTGTAATTCAAGAGGAGGTGGGTGAGTGGAAGTCATGGCTTTAGCCAGGCTAACCACTACAGCTGGGAGAAGTAAACAAGGTTTGAGTGCCCTGACCTTCCTGCAGGTATGTGCATCTATATATAGGGCCGTCTATGTATACATGTCTATATATAACACGTGTGCATATAGCTCTGTGGATATAGATATCTGCTGAGAAATGGTCTGAAATGGCAGCAATGCTGTGAGATCATCTGCTCGCACCAGCCCGTGCCAGGTGTCACCCTGGCTGCACAGGGCTCCTCAAGTGCGTGTCCCTCTGTGTGCCCCCGACCTTCAGCTTCCTCGGGAGCCGGAGGTCACCCTCCGGCGTGCCACCGGCTCTGCCTCCTTCCTGCCGAACCCGATCCCTGCCCGGGTGAGCCCGCCGGCCGCAGCAGCCCTGGGCAGGCCGAGGGGCAGCTCCTGGCTGGGGTCTGGGGGACAGGCCTGGCTGGCAGGGGGGCTGCGGGCTGGGCAGGGTGTGCTGGGCCCCTGTTGGCTTCGGTCGAGGTGAGGTTTCCCCAGGGGCTTTGAGGACATGGAGCAGCCCTAGGAGGTGAGGAAGGCATAATCCATGTGGAGTCGTGCCAGGCGGATGGATGTGCTGCTGCTGCGAGCTCTCCTCCCGCGCGGCGATGCTGTGCGGTCGTTGTGTTTGTGCTGGGGACACGGGGCACGTGTGCTGTCACCCTGGCGGTGGCAGGAGGCCGGGGGCCGTGTACCCCCTGCCCGAGAACCGAGGAGGATGTTGTGGATCGATAAGGGCAGCCACCACCTCCCTGCAGGCCGTGGTGTCTTTGAGGGGGTCGTGATGGGGACCCCCCGTTATCCCCGAGGGCCGAGTGGGGCCCCACGAGTGAGGGAGAGCGGCTCTGCTGTTCGGGGGGCTGCCCCGAGCCCCCTGCCCGCGGCTGGGCTGGGCGTGCAGCTGCCGTGTCAGCCCCGAACCCCGGGCGGGGGGCTGCAACCCGAGCCCGTCCCCAGGGTCCTGCAGCCCCGCGGCCCCGTCCCGGCGAGGAGGACAAGTTAATTCCCAGATAGATGCGCCCCGAGCCCCGCATCTGCCGCGGGCACGGGGGGTGGGGGGGATGGGGGTGGGGGCGTGGGGCCGGGCACAGGTGCGGGGCCGCCGCCCGGTTATAAATAGCGGGGAGGGGCGGCCCGGCTCCCCCCGTGCTCGGTCCCCCCCTCCAGGGCTCGGAGCGGAGCGGGATGCGGCGCCCTCCCTCCCTCCTCCCGCCCGCCGGCAGCATGAGCCCGTCCTTCCTCCTCCTCCTCCTCCTCCTCGCCCTGCCCGCCCGCGCCCGGCGAGAGCAGGTGCCCGGCGGGGCGCAGCGGGGCCGCAACGCCCCCGCGTCTTCCTCCTCCTCCTCTTCCTCCTCCCCGGCGGCGGCGGCGGGGCCGAGCCGCTTCCCGCGGAGCCGCCCGGATCGGCGGCGGGGCCGGCTGTACTGCCGGGTGGGCATCGGCTTCCACCTCCAGCTGCACCCCGACGGCCGAGTGGACGGCGCCCACGACGCGAGTCCGCTCAGTGAGTGGGGGACGGGAGCTCTGGGGGGGCTGCCGGGGCTGAGCATCCCCGTCCTTGCGGGCTTCCCACCCCCGCGGGGCTGACAGAGCCCCTCGCTCCGGTCGCCCTCGCCCGCGGCGGGCTGCAGCCCCGGCGGGCCCGGGAAGGGGCGCTTGGGGTGCCGGGGGGGGGCCGCGTTCTGCGGGATTCGTGGGAGCTGCCTGTCTGCCTCCGGGAAATGCCATCCGGGGGTTCGCCCGGCCCGGGGAAGGGAGCCCGAGGCGATGGTGTGAGAGCGTGAGGGCTGCGCTGCCACCACAGCCCCTGGCCAGGAACCTGGGGGGGAGATGCTGCCCCTTTTCGGTCCTTTCCCCGTGGGACTTTTCCATCCCTCTCCCTGCATTCTCATTCTCCCAGCACAGTGATAGGATATATTCAGTTTAAAAATAGGACTGAGGCTGACGTTCCCCTGAGAGAAAGCTCTGCTAACTCACGGCTTATCCTCTGGTCGGAGTTGCCGTGATATCCTGCTGGAGGGAATGAAATGGCAGGTGGGGATGAAAAATCCCTTCAGGAGCCCGAGAGCTCGGGCCCGAGGTGACCCTGGCAGCGGCTCAGCTGTCGGGAGCGCTCACTCAGTGGCTGCCACATCTGCCCAGGACCTAAGGCTTTGGGGCCCAGACTGTGCTGTGGCCCCAGGAGGGAGAGCAGCCCCCGGGCAGGAATGCCAGGAGCCCGGGAGCTCTGCTTGGGGCGTGATGGGCACAGCAGGACGCGTAGCCTGCAGGGTTTAGGGGATGGATAGGAAAAGGGGCCCCCCCACCACGGTTGTTTTGGGAGACAGGGCCTTGGAAGGGCTGGCAGAAGTTTGGTGCTACAGCTGTCCTGCAGGGACCTGAATTATGTGCAGTTCCTTCCTCCTTAAGCTGAGCTATCCCCCCCGGAAAGGCCACAGCGACAGCAGCTCCGCACGTGGGAGCAGAGCCAGCCCTGGCTGGGGACTCGCACTGTGACAGGGGGGCAGTGCCGGGCTTTGCCACTCAGGAGGCCCTCGGGAGGAAGAGGATGGCTTTTGGCAGGGAAACCCGGACTTTGGCCTCTGGGAAGTAGGGCTTGACCCAGGGCAACCCCGATAAACAGGAGGGTGTCTGCCACAGCAGCAGGGCCACCCCACAGAGGGCAGGAGGGTTTGGGGTGCCCTTGGGGGCAGGCAGGTGTCGGAGAAGGGACCTTGCCCTGCTCCAGTGGGGCTGCTGAGCCTCATGGCCTGTGGCACGAGCGGTGTGGCAGCCCATAACCCCCCTAAGTGCCCCAGGCCCCTGGTGCTGGGACTGGGGTGCCTCAGGGGGATGAGCTTCCTCCTTAGAATAAACGTGGGAAGCGGTGATCTGACACCCAGCCTTGGGGGGTTTCACATGGGTTCGTGGTAGCTCCCGGCACTGCCCTAATCCCACGGGCCTGTGAGGGCCCGGGGAGATGTTCTGCGGGATCCTTCCTCTGGGGCCGGGCCCACAGAGCCCCTGGGGCAGCAGCGGGACAGCAAGGCCGGCTCCCCGGGGTGCAAGGGGTGCTCTGGGGACGTGGGGGGTGCCCAGCCCTCTGCCCGAGTTAGCCCGCACCGCCTGGGGAGGTGACGTGTGGCTGCTGCCGCTGCGGGATGCTCGGAGGCTGCAGTTCTTGTGTCAGATGAGTTGCAGGTCCTGCGTGCCCCATTAGGGGCCAGAAGCCCCACCATGCTGAGAAGAGTCACGTTATTTCCATGGCTGGGCTGTGAGGGAGCATCAGGGGTGCCTCCAGTCCCGGCCGGCTTGTGGGACACTGACTTCCCAAGCACAGCGTCCGTGCTATGAGCACGGGCAGCTCCGATCCCAGCAGGCTGATGTAGGTGGTTTCCCCAGGGGTTGAGCTTGTTCTACCACAGCCCAGCCAGGAATTGTGCTCCAAAATGGAATTAGAAAAACCCCACAAGTCCCAGCCAGCAGCCTGTATCCATCCCAGAGTGGATGGAGGCAGAGGGATAGAGCAGGAGCTGGGTGGAGCCAGGCAGCTGAGGAAGGAGCAGGGACGTGGGAGAGGAAATGCAAACCTGTCAGACGAAGTTGTATTTATTTTTTTCTCTGTTACGCCGATGTGAAAAGAACTGTGATTTATTCTGGGATTTCTGTCATCCTAGGTATTTTGGAAATATTTGCTGTGTCTCAGGGGATTGTAGGAATACGAGGAGTTTTCAGCAACAAATTTTTAGCGATGTCAAAAAAAGGAAAACTCCATGCAAGTGTAAGTAAACCCCCCCTCCCCCTTACCAGTGTGTGCGGTGTATTTATAAAGGCTCTGTGACACCTCCCAGGCGTCGGCACAGCGACACCGGCGCCGCGCAGACACCGAGGGGACAGGCGGAGCTGCGGCCCCCCGAGCCCACCTTCCTGCCCGGGGCTTTTCCCCGTGCGAGGTGCGCCTTCCGGGGCTTTGCACCAGCAGAGCCTGCTCTCCGAGCGCGGCCGGGCTATTTTTAGCCGCTGCCGCAGATCGCGCAGAAGGGTTTAGCCAAATGTCTCCCGGCAGGCACACGGGTGGCGCCGGCAGCGCCGCGGCTCGGGCTGGCTCTGCCCTCGGCCGCAGCCAACCGGGCAGGTGAGGGCCGGGCCAAGCCTAGGGCGTGTTGCGGCCAGGGTGGGCAAATCCCGGTCGCTTTGCTCGGCAGGGTCTCTGCCCGGAGGCTGAGGTTTGCTGCGGGTCTCGTTATGCTTTTCCCAGCGCCCTGTGTCGAATGAATCCATAAGCTGATTTCGCTGCTGGTTTCAGCCTCGGGATGCTGCTTCCCTGTTTCTTGCTGTCAGCTCCAGGGACCACTTAAGCAAACACAGCGAGTCCCTGTGCTTACACCCAGCTCGGTGCATGTGAAAGGTGTGTACGCGTGCCACGCCACGAAGGGCGTTTGTAAGGCAGCATCTCGTCCCTGAGGGTGCTGCCCAGAGAGCCCGGCCAGGGCTGAGGGCTGGGCCAAGGGAAAATGATGTTAGCCACCCCCAGCTCTCAGACAATCCTCCAGGTGCCAGGGCGGATGTCAGGCATGTGCCTGCGCTGCCCGGGGCTGCAGATCACCTCCAGGGGGATTTCTGAACTCGCCTCTTTCTCCCTTAAGCCTTTCTGGTGTGTTGCTCCTGCAGCCCTACTGATGCTTGAAGGATGAGCCGGTGCTTGCTTCTTGTAAGAAATCACCTGGGAGCATGAATGGGATCTCGGGGAAAAGGGGAATGTCTCTGTGGAGGAAAAAACATGATGTGAGAGCAGAGAGGCAGAGCAGGAGGAGAGGAGAGGGAAGCAGGCAGAGCGCGATGGACGGACCCTCCAGAGCCTTCCCCTCCCCGTACAATGGGCCTCTTATCCGAGCTGCAGCCTTGATTTATGCCCTGGCACAGGCAGAAATTAAATCAAGCCTCGTCGGGGCACGGTTAATTGTTGACACACAAAGGGCAGGGCCGCAGAGGGACCTCGGTCAGGAGGGTCAGGGCAGGGGTGAGGACACGCCATGCCCCGCTCGGGTGAGAGCCGCGAATTTGTAGGAACTTGACCCAAATGTCTGGAGATGGCTGGGCTGAACAATGCCAATAATGCAAACCCGGCATCTGTTGTTCTTTGCTGCGCTGGCAGGACGGGGGTTATTTCATGGCCTAATGAGCGCCGAGCAGCACAAAGCACGTCCTGTGCCCGTCACTCAGGGCAGCACTTTGATACGGGAGTCAGGCCGGCAGGCAGAACTCATTCCTGCAGGAATCTGGGCTCCTTCAGAACTTGCTCTCGGGCTCTGCTCCATCCCAGCTCGGTGTTTCACAGGCGCTGTTCTCCTCCTCCTCTTTCTTTTCTTTTTTTCTCCTTTTTTTTTTTTTCCTGCCAGCTTAATTAAATTACCGAGTGGTTCATTTTTAGAGGCACCAGCTTCAGAAGATGACAGTTATCCCGGCAATTATCAGTTGCGTGCACAGATGGCTTTTTCCTCGTTGGTAAATCCTCGCTCTCCTGTTTGGCCATTTTTAGCACGGAGCGGGTGGGAGGGGTTTTGTGCCTGTCCAGCACGGACCCCGGGGGGACAGACTTGCCCAGGTAATTCTCCCTTCCCATGAGCTGCCACAAAGCCGCATCCCTCGCTGGGGCAAATCTCTGCTCAACTGGATTTTGAAGTTTAGTTGGCTCCAGGACTGCTCTGGAGCTCTGTAGAGCAGGTCCGATGCCAGCCACGTGCTGTGGCTGCTCCCCCTGCCCCATGTGGGGGAAAAAATGGGTTTTCCAGGCTGGAGCGGTGCAGTGATGAGCTGAGAGGCCGGGACGTGGGCAAGTCTGACAGGATCATGGTGAGGCAGCTGTTGGTGCACTTCCCAGGCACACGGGACGTCCTGCCTGAGCACTGGGGCTTCGGGGAGAATGAGGGTCAGGGAAGCCTTGCTGGGGAAGTTGGAGGCCTGTGCATGGGGCCGGCAGTGGGGATGGTGTATGGAAGCTGGGGAGAGCAGAAATGAGTCACAGAGCTGGTGTCCTCAGGATCAGCAAGCTGAAGAAGGCCTAAATCCAAGTGCTACGAGGCAAAATGTGCGTGGCAGGTTGTAGGCTCTGTCACTTGTGCTGTAAGGCTCAGCTGCTTGGGGTAAATCTGGGCTTTTGAACACTTTCCTTGTGCTTACAAAGCCTTTCTGGGGGTTGGGGCTGGCTCTGGATGGCTGGATTCGGAGCTGGAGGGCTCAGCGTCTCCTCAGCGTCCGTGGTTTGGTGGTGTTGCTACGGAATGGAGCTGGGGAAGCTTTTGGGGCACCAGGTACCATGCCCAGGATCAGGTTCAAGCCCGGCAGAGCATTTGGGAGGGCCTGCCAGAAGGTGCAGGTTGGGATCCCGGGGCTGTGGGCACGCAGGTGCAGCGCTAGGCTCTGCTCTTTGGTTTTGGAATGCTTTTTTTCCCAGGAAAGCCCAAACCTCGGTGGCAAGCAGCTACGGCAGTACCTACACCGCGGGTTTTCCAGCCAGTCGGGTGCCTGGTGCCCCGTGTTTCCAGCCGCTCCCTCGGGGCCGGCGAGCGCTGGGGGCGGGGGACAGCTGTCCCCCGGCCCTTGCGAGCGCTGTCCCCTGTGTCCCCCCGCAGGCTCGCTTCACGGTGGACTGCCATTTCCGGGAGCGCTTCCAGGAGAACAGCTACAACACCTACGCCTCGGCCGTGCACCGCAGCCCCCGCTCGGGCCGCCAGTGGTACGTGGCGCTCAACAAGCGGGGCAAAGCCAAGCGCGGCTGCAGCCCCCGCGCCCGGCCCCAGCACGTCTCCACGCACTTCCTGCCCCGCTTCGGGCAGCCGCAGCCCCCCGAGCTCGCCTTCACCGTGGCCCTGCCCGAGAAGAAGCCCCCGCCGCCCAAGCCCAAGGCCGCCCCGGCCCCGCCGCGCAGGAGCCCCGGCCCCGCCAAGTACCGGCTCAAGTTCCGCTTTGGCTAGAGCCGGGCTCCGGGCAGCTTTGGGGGTGACCCCGCGGGGCGCCCGTGTCTCCCCCGCACATGGACACGGTGAGGCTCCCGGGGAGGCTCCGGGCCGTCCCGTCACCGCACCGGCTGGGCGGCGTCCCCGGAGGCGCGCCAAGGAGAAATCCTGCGGTGAACCTGGAGAATTCCTGCGGGAGCACTGGACGGGACCTCGCGTTAGCGTTCTGCTGTTGGGACGAGTAGAGAGGTACCTCCACAGCGAACGTATTTTCTTTTTTTCACGAGTGACTCCTTTGACAATCATCTTCACACGAGAGAGGCGCTCAGAGCCAAGCGGTTTTGTTTGTTTTTCTCGCATCTCCTTCTTGCTGCACTTTTTCCTCCGACCATACCTCAGGCACCGCGCATCCAGGTCTGTTCCTTTCCCTTCTCTCGGAAGCCAGCTCTTCCCTTCCACAGGTAAACCCCAGAGACCACGCCCTGCGAACTCTGCCGCCCTACCCGTGGTGCGGGGAGCTCTCCGACCCCTTCGTTGGCAATAATAGGCGTGTGGATGTATTTTGTGGGGGTCGCAGGCTGGGGGAGGGTGGCTGCTTGTGGCCTGCCCCTGGCGGTCTCTCCCGGTCTTCCCCGGACAGCTGGAGGAGCGAGTCTCTTCCTGCCCATCTAAGGACGGATTGGATGCCTGCTTTGAAATACCTCTGCCCCGGTGCCGGGGCATTCCCGCTCCCTGGAGGAGTCCCCCCCGCAGGTATCCCCACGGGATAGGGATGCCTGCGGCCCCCGGCTGCCCGCCGGTTTCGTCCAACAGTTTTTGCTGCTGATTTATTTTGTCACTCTCAATACATTTGCAGAGGCAGGGAGCAAAGTTTTTGTTTTTCAGCGGGCGTGGCCATGTGGCAATAAGTGCAGTTACGGCTGTTGTCCCTTGGGGAGTGTTTCCCCCACCCTGGCGGCCCAGATGTGGAGCTGTTCCTCCGTCGTGGTGTGATCCGTGGAGTAGCTGTGCACACGGAGCTTGTAGGGGGTGTTTAGCAGGGTTGCTGTGCGTACAGGCACTGGTAGCATCGAACCTCACCGGTGAAGCCTTAATAGGAGCCCAGGTGGGCTCAGGGTGGCAGAGCCCCTCAGGACCTGAGCCCTGCCAGCGTCCGGCAGCAATAATCAGCCTCCCCTCCGCACCCGAATGTGGTGCAAATGGCTGTGTCCTTTGGGAGCGTGGTTCTTCCTCCTTCTGGCAGCCCCTGGCCGGACATGTGTGCTCCATGGGATGGGGACGCTGGAATAAAACTGTTGTGTTTCATTTTATAGCACGGTTGTGTGATCTCTTGCCTTGTCCGTGCCTTCTTCCCTTCTCCCGAAGGAAAAAGCAAGCGGTGACGGGGTGGAGCAGAGCAGCAGGGATGGATGGGGGTGCTCCCTTTGCCGTGCCCCCGGGCGTCCCTCCC
Source organism: Fringilla coelebs (assembly GCF_963513975.1). Classification (NCBI taxonomy): domain Eukaryota; kingdom Metazoa; phylum Chordata; class Aves; order Passeriformes; family Fringillidae; genus Fringilla; species Fringilla coelebs. The sequence continues at coordinate 73,076,759 of NC_140032.1, forward strand.
CGCGGCTCTTCCGGGGCAGCCGCAGGGGCCGGTGAGCAGGGGTGTCCTGCGCCTCCCGGCACTTCCAGCTGGGCTCCCTGACTGTGCAGGGACCGGATCCCAGTGATTTGTGCCCAGTTCATCTCCGTGAGCTGATGGAGTCGGAGCCCTGGCAGGTGGTGCCCCAGCCCGGGCAGGTGTGTAGAGCTCCCCGGGCAGGTAAGGGAGGAGCCCATGTGCTGGTCCTGCTGCCCCTGCATCCCCTCAGAGGAAACAAGGTATTGGTTTCATCTTCTTTCGTCTGTTTGGGGGAAAAAACCCCAATGCTTGTGTTTTGCTGTTGTGGTAATAATTGAAACATGGTCGTGCAATTGAAACGAAGAGGTCTCTGCCAGGGGGAGAGCAGGGTGGGGGAATCCAGCAGACACTCCCAGTTCCTGTCAGGCACTCTTCTCTAAGGGAATTCACTGGCCTTGCTCAGCAGCAGGGGACTAAGGGCCTGAGAATGTGGCAAATATTGCTGTTAAATTTAAAGTTTGATTTTTTAAAGGGTTTTTTTTTTGCGAGTGTTTTATCCGTTTCCCTGTTCAACCACCTCAGAGATCCCACTGCAGTGCTGGGGAGAACAAGCCAGAAACCCAAGTGTTTAAAGAGGATTCCCAAGTTCCTTTCCAGGCAATTTTCGCCCTCAGAAGAGGTGCAAATCCGCGTGGAGCTGAGAAGGGCGATGAGAGGAGTGCAGCAGCAGCTGCCGCTGCCCCCCCAGCTCCTTGCTTTGGAGACATCCTTTGGCCTTCTGAGAGGAACAAGCCTTCCCATCCTTTTTCACCCTGCAGTCACCCCTGCCGGGGGCGTCTGCCTTGTCCCAGATCGCCCGGGAGGATTTGTGTGTGTCCTGCACTCCCGAATCCATGGCTTGGAGGGAGCATCCTTTAGCGGGAGCGAGAGGAAGAGGATTTCCTACGGAGCTGGCAAGCGTGAGCAGGTGAGCAAAGAAAAACTAAGAAAAGTAAGAGCTGACGAGTTCCTGAGCGATCTCCGGGAGGGGTGGGGCTGGGCGGTGACTAGGGCAGGGTGTGCGCAGCCCCCCGAATTTCCCCCCGGGAGGAATCCCGCAGATCCCCGCCCGTCGCTGGGGGCGGGCCCGGGGCTCTCCCGGCCCGGCCGTCCCGGGAGCAGCGCTGGCGTTCGGGCTGCTCGCCGTGTCCCCCGCCGCGGAGGGTCACCCAGCCTGGCACGGAGCGGGCACCGGGGCTGGCTCTGCCGGGCGAGGGCAGCCTTTGGCCGCTCCCGTCCCAGGAATGCGGAGGAGATCCCGCGCAGGGCTCGTGGAGTAGGATTTGGGCGCTGAGTCGTTCCCAGGGCTCGTCTGCTCGAGCAAGCTGCGCCGCAGCGACATCCCGGGGCTCCCGAGCGCTGGAATTCGCATCTCCGAAACGCGGTGCGCCCTGCTGGGTGCCAGCTCGGGGGGAGCGGGGTGCCCGCGGGCCGTCCCGGCCGCTGGCTGGCCGGCGAGCTCCGGGGGAACAAGGGGGGAAGGCCAAGCCTTTGTTTCGCTCTGGGCGCTCTCACACCCACACGAGGTGCGCGGTCCTTCACCCGGGACGCGCTGAGTTGTCACGGTGTGTCCTCGCTCCTTCAACTCGCCTTGGAAGTCTTGGAACTTGTGTCGGTGCGCTCCCCAGGAGGCTCTGGCTAGGGCAGCTCAGGCAGAGCTTGTGCAGTTTGGGGCTGTAGGCGCTTTTTTGTTGGTGGTTTTTTTTCCCTTTATTTTTTGAGCGGCGCCTTCTCACACTCGTGGCAGGCAGCGTGTGCTTGCTGTGAAAACTGAGCCTGCCTCGGGAATTCTGGGCTTTGCAGCCATCTATTATCGTGTTCTGTGCCTGGTTCCTCCTGATTTTCTGTTCCTGCCCTTTCTCCTCTCTGATTCCCTGGTGTGCACGTCTTCAAACACTTAGTCGTGTGCTTTCCCGGCCTCTTGAGGAAAATACGTTCACAACTACCATAAATAGTAGCTTGGGGGACCTTGCTACGAGGAGCTAAAAAACATTTTTATAGCACTTAGGTTGTCGGCATAGCTGGTGAATGGTAGAGCCACTGAGTAGCTTTGTTGTCCTGTGTGATTTTCCCCTCTTTCTGCTGTTGTGAGATGATTATGGCATATTTTGAGAGCATGTGTCAAACGTCTTTGGTAGCATTTGTGGGCCAGGAACACATGTGCTGCTTAGTTCAGCTATTGCCATACCCCATGTGCTATCCTCTTTCAGGCAAAAACTGACTTCTTTCTTGTTTTTTAATGCCTTTTAATTTTTTTAAAATTGTTATTCTGTAGGATTGACTCTTCACCAAAGACCGAGGACCCCTAAACTGGAAAATTAGAAGTGAGGGAGAAAATGGCGCTTTTCATTTTTTAAGTTTTGTTTTGGGTGTTGTTATGTTAAGTGATAGCACCAAAATATAATCTGAATAATTGACCTTCAGGCCCCTGCAGCTCATTCTTTTATTGTGTTTCAGCGGCTGGAGGTGCAAGAAACACCAAACCCCAGAGCACTTCTACACCTGTAACATCAAGTGCAGCATCTTTAAAACCAAATGCTCAGTGTGGGCTTCCCAGGTGGATGCAGAAAGTCCACACTGGCAGGGTGTCAGCGCTGACACTTTGTGGGTGCTCCTGGCTCCTCAGGAGTCAGGCCAGGCTGAAGGAAGGAGGGAGCCTGCCACAGCTCCAGCAGAGGATGAGTGGCTGCCTGAAACCCTTGGTCCAGGACTGGGATTGCTGCAAGAGTGGCTCTGCTCCTTCTTTCTGTCCATCACTGGGCAGAGCATTAAGGTGATGCTGCACTAATCCCTTTCTTTTGTGTTTGTTTTCCCCCTGGCTTTTTAATGTTTAATCCAGGCGTGATGAGGAAGTCCTGTGAGCATTTCCAGCCACGATCCAGACTTCTGGAAAGGCCCAGCAGGTAGGCAGGAGTTTGTTTCCTAGGTATTAGGTATCATTTGTATGGCAGCTATTTGCCCATGGCTGTTTGCATCAAATTTGGAGGGTCATGTGTTTCCTATCTGGGGACCACTCAGGTCCCTGGGCCTCAAAGTCATCCCTCCAGTACAGAAACCAAGCAATTTTTCATAATTCCAGGTGTTATGTCCCTAATGTTCCTAAAATAATGCAAAGTATCTTTTTAAGCAACCTAGGTGTTTGGTTACCTTTGTGCTGTGGACAGGGCATTTGTCAGGCTGGCAGGAATGATTTCTCACCTGGAGGTGTGGTACAATAAGGAACATAAGAATTAATTAGTTGTCCTTTTTTAGTTTTTTTTTTCTTTATAGTTGGGGAAAATATGTGGCTTAAATGAATCAAGGGATTCCTTTCCAGAGGGGTGCTCTGTCATTTTCTCATGAATCCTCGTGCAAATGGAACTGGAATCTGGATTTCCCTGTGGATTCTGGCAGTTCATGCCCTGCTGGGTGAGGGTTAGTTTGGTCCAGGTAGCTGAGAATAAAGTGTGAGCTCGAGCTGAGATGAGCTAAATACTCACAAAAGAGAGAGTTTCAAAAGAATTGTTTTTTTTTTTTTTTTTCTTCTTGGGTAGTTGTGCCTGAGGCAGGGATGCTCAAATGGCTGTGCCTTATTCCAGCCCCCTCCACCACAGGTGGAACACACGTGCTGGATTTGGGGTGCTGTGTATGAAGGAGAAGCCAGAGCAGCTCCGGGGCTGCAGTCCTGTGCAGAGCAGTTGTTGTCAGCTAGAGACAGAAGGCCAGTGGGCATAGCCAGAGGTCCCTATTCAGAGCTCCACCCTCTCCCAGGTCAGGCTTTTCCTGCCCCAAGGCCGGCTGCCAGCCTGGAAGAGGGTTTTTTTTTGCCCCTATCCAAATTACCATCCCACTGTGGCAATAGTTAAGGAGATGCTTCTGAGAGGCTGATTCTCCAGGGTCTTCCATCGTTGTTGCCCCAGTGCAAGGGGTGGGAAGAAATACATTTGCCTTGGCTTGAGAGCTGGATTGTGTCTCCTTTTCCTCTGCTCATCTGTTCCTGTAGCCTTTTCCTCTTTCTCCTGCCATTCCCCACAGTTCTGCCTCTTGTTGCCACCAAGAGGCTCGGTGCTTATCTTCGCTGTGCTTTTCCTCTAGCTGCCGGCCTGGGGCTGGCTGTCCTGCGGCACACGGAGTGCCACAGCTTGCTCCTTGGTCCCTGCCAGTGCCACAGCCTGCTCCTTGGTCCCTGCCCGTCCTTGGCTGCTGTGTTGGGCCCTGGTGGCAGGGAGCGGGCGTGACAGGCTGCGTGCTTTGTGCACCGCGATGGAAGCACTTGGGGCATCTGTTATTACTTGCGACCTGGCTTAGCTTGTGGGGCTTTGTTTTGGTTGTTTTTCTAGAGAAAATCACAGCAGTAGGTTTAGCACACGAAAGATTAAAGATGTTTTACCAGAGGCTGGGGAGAGTTGTCTAATTTTTCCTCCTGCAAGCTTGAGTTTTTCCTTCCTTTCTCAATGCCTGCTGCATTGGGTGTCCCAAGGAGCGCTGGGTTCCTCGCAAAGAGTTTCAGGAGTTGGTGTTTTTTGTCACAGCTCATTTGGTGATGGGTCAGAGCGGGAGAAGAGAAATGGCTTTTCCCCATCCAGGCACATGGGATAGCTCAGTGCTGGCACAGCTCTCTGAGGAACAGCAGTGTTGGGGAGGTTTAGGCCTTAAGAGCTACTCCACTGTGTCTCAATTGCAAAGATTTGGTCAGCCTCAGAGGTGGATGGCCTGAGTCACTGAGAGGGAGCAGGACGGGGGCATGGTCAGAGAGGGGCTGTCAGACCCCAGCTGGCAGTCTGTGCTGTAGCTGGGTGTGTGTTTGCACTGCAGGGAGTCCATGGCCCCTTCCCAAATCAGCCCCACAGATCCCGAGGGCTCCTAGAGCAATGTTTTATTCTTCACATCTCTTTGTGGAAATTTATTTTCCAAATTGCTATGAGCAATTCTTTATTTTTTCCTGGAGAAAACCGCACGGCAGAGACAGCTTATAGAGGAGCCTGGAGCTGTGTTTGGGGCAGAGAGTGCTGAGAGCGGCGCCTTCCCGCGCTCCTGCAGCTACAGCAGGGACCAACACACTGGGCCACGTCCCGTTTCCCGGCGCTCCCACCCGGAGAAGCCCTCTCTCCCCGGGACACGGCGAACAGGTATTTATTTCCCAAGCGCTCCGGCTGCACTGGGAGCCCTGCGAATAGGAGCACTGTTGCAGTTTATTCCCAGCCGTTTCCCAGCCGCTCCTGCCCTGGATGTGCCCCGAGCCCCGGTGTTTCCCCGCTCGGACAGGACCGGGACCGAACGGTGCCTCGCTGCTGCCGCCTTGCGGCCGCGCTGCGCCACTGCACCCGGAGCGGCGCATGCGTACTGCCCGGCAGGGCGCGCGGTGGGGACCCCTGGCGGCCGCTCCGCGGTACTGCAGCGGGAGGACGCGCATGCGCACTGGTGACAGAGGCGAGCTAGACCACGTGGTCAGTGAGGGCAAACCTGAGCATGCGCAGTGGGGAGATGACGCCCCGCATCACGTGGTGTCTGAGGGCGGTAGCGCGCCATGTGTCATTGCCGTGCGCAGTGCTGCCTCCCTGTGGGGAGCGGGCGGCACTGCAGGGCAGGAGCGGCGGCGGGTCCGGGCCCGGCCCGGCCCTGGGGGCGGCCCCGAGCTGCCCGGCCCGGGACAGCAGGCGCGGCTCCGGCCCCCGTGGGGCGGTGCAGGGGCCGAGCGGGTGTGGGGGCTGCAGCCGCGCTGAAGGTGATTTTTATTTACTCCGTGCACAAACCAGTTGGCTTTCCCCGCAGGGTTCGCTGAATGGGAATGCAGAGCACCCCGAGGCTCCTGGTGCTTGGGGCTGCGGCGTCGGGCAGGCAGAAAACATCACTGTCTGTCTGACCTGGAGTTGGATGTGCATTTCCAGAGGTACTCGGAGTGGGAAAAGGCCGGCAGGGTGGTGGGAAGGGCTTTGTGCCATGTCCGGACAGGGATGTTTTCGGAATATCCCTTGTGTTCGCTTTCCCAGCTCAGGGTGATTGCTGAATAGGGAGGGGAGTGAGCAGGTCTGTGTTGGGTCAGTGGGAGACAGAGAGAAATCAGCTCCAGCAGGCGGAGGGCCATCCCCTGAGACTTACAGGACACTTAATCCAATAGTGACACAAACCTGTGGCCATGATTCTAAGTAAGAGTTGGACTTTTCCTTCTCAGGGTCCCTGGAGAGCATGGGACAAGAACTGAGCCATAACTTCCTGCAGGCCCTGTCAGGGAGAGGAACAGCGAGCTGTGGTGGAGGAATACCCACAAGGACCTGTGAGGGGGATGATGTACAGTTTTGAAATGAATCGGGCGAGGAAACCACGTTATTTCCTTATTTTGAAGGAACATCTCAGGTGGAACAGGTGAGAATGATGATTTGATGAGAGAAATATGTTGATGGTGGGTTTTTTTACCTAAGAGAGCATCTGACAGCACTGCAGGAAGGCGACGGGCGGTTGTGATACCCTCATTTTGGCCGGGACACACTGAGCAGGTGTACCCTGCTGAACTCCTTCATCTCCCTTGGCTCTCCTGCTTGGAATACGTGTCCTTCACTGCGCATGCTCCGCTGTGCCCTCACTGCCCACGTGACCTTTCAGCGCCTCCGCCACCAGCACGCATGCGCGCCCTGCCGCTGCAGTACCGCGGAGCGGCCGGTAGAGGTCCCCACCGCACGCCCCCGGGGCGGCGCTGTGCGCTGCAAGAAGTTAGCAGTCAGGTCTTGGGAGAAGTCATCATTCAGGTCTGCCGCAAGGCGGCAGCAGCGAGGCGGCGTTCGGCCCGGGTCGGACCCAAACTCTCCGCCCAGGGCCGTTCGAGCGGTGCTCATGCAGGTTCTAGCCTCGGGCTGCTGTTCCGAGCGAGCTCTGCCTTTTCCTGCCTGTTCTGTGCTCTGCAGTCACACCTTGGTTTCTCTTAATTTGTCTTTCTTAATCTTCCCCTTTCCCCGCTGTTTCGCTGCTCTCTGCCTCTTCAGACTTCCAGCTGGGTGCTCTCCTAGCCTCTTAATGAAAACAAATTAATAACTCCGGCAACTAGAGGCTTGGGGCGGTACAGGGTGGCTTGACTTGCTCTAACGAGCCAAAACCCACTTTTTAAGCGTTACTTTTGTCAACGTGCTTTGTGAGCAGTAGGGCCTAGGGTAAAATCCTAGCGCAAGCCGCGCGTTTAGGCTCAAAGTGTTTGTTAAAAAGAAATTTTCTAAGGGCTAAGAGCGACCCCAGAGAAGCGCGCAACTCCCTCCCCCCCGGCCCCGCCCCTCCCGCCGGCCCGACCCCGCCCCTTCGCTAGCTCGGCTCCGCCCCCCCGGCGCCCCGCCGGCCCGCCCTCTCGTGGGAGGGGCGGGGCCTGGCGCCGTTGTCCAATCAGCGCGGCGAGCGGCGCCCTGGCGCGGCCAATGGCGAGGCAGGGCGGCAAAGTTGTGCGCCGGTAGCGGAAGGCGCGCGCCCTTCCGGTGGGGCTGTGGGGCGGCGCGGCCGCCGCCGGGCCCGGGGGGAGATGGCGCCGCGGAACGCCGCCGTGCTCCGCGGGAGCCAGCCCAGGTGAGTGCCCGGTGGCTGCGGTGGGAGCGTGCGGCCCCGCCGTCTCTGGGCCTGGTGGTGGCTGGGTGTCCCTGGGCGAGTCGAGCGGTGCCCGGGAGTTAATTCGTGCGGGTGTCGTCTGAAGAATAACAGGTTATATCTGCTCGGGTTTCCATTGGCGTACTGAAATTTGGGTGTTCCTGCGTACGCGGACGTGTGAAATAAGCCCTCCGAGTGCTCGGGGTGCATAGCAGGAAAGGCACAGTAGTGAAAATTATTTTTGGAGAAATGGCTGCTGTTTTGTAAGTTTGAGGAGTTGCTGGGTCGCGAAGAGTGGCTGAAGGTTGGTGCAAGCAGAACAGGGTGAGACAGGGGCCTCCAGTCGGCTCAGCATTCTCTCCTTATACTCATAAAACCCTTACCCCAATAGCGAGCAGGAAACCCGTGTAAAACCAGTCTGAGTTGTACATTTTTTTCCTCTAGGTCACTGGGAAGCGTGGGAGAAGACCTGAATGATGACTTCTCACGATACCTGACTGATAACTTCTTGCAAGGCCCAGCAGAGAGAGGAGCAGCGAGGTGTGCTGGAAGAGTTTCCGTGAGTACCTGTGAGATGATGATAAAACAGCTTCACCATTAATCTGACAAGTGAAACATGTTATTTCGCAGGAGAACCTCAGGTGGAACGTGTGAGGAAGATTATTTGGTTAGGGAATTTCTTGACAGCGAGAAACATGTTGTTCCTAGGCTTTTTTTGTATAACTTCTGTTTGAAGTAGGAGCGTTATTCCTCTCCATCCCTTCTGTGTTCTGGGGTTGTTTTTTATGATATTATGGCTGGGTAATGGGCAGAGGAAACTCTGCCTCAAGCATGGTTCCACAGCAGATGTGAGCAGGGTTTTGTACGGGCTTCAGACGGGTCACAGCTTCTGCTGCCTGGCAAGCGTCCTAGGAGCTGTTCTACTAGGGATTTTCAGGGAGAAATGTGACACAAAAGGTTAAATCTGTGCCTGAGCTGAGGCAGGATGGGACTGTGCTGGGATGGCTTAGGCTTGGAAAGGGAAACACTCCTTGGATTATGTCACGTATTTAGCCTAACATTAGTAAAAAGGTAAAATAGCCGCTGTTAGCTGTGGCCAGTGACTCCCTCGGTTCCCTCTATGGTCAGAGTTTTGTGATCTCCTTGGGAAGGAGCTGCAATTTCCTTCTCTTCCAGCCGGGGTCATTCCAGAGCCATTCCAGCCGGGGAAGGACTCTCTGTGCCGGATATGGTTCTGCCTGTACCGAAGGGCAGCACGATTTACCTGTTACAGCCTGAGAAGGTCTTTTTCCAGGACCTGTATTAATTCTAAAGGGTTTTGGGGTAGTTCTTTCCCGTTTGTTTATTTTTTCCCCCCATTTATTTCTAATTTTTTCTGCTGCTCTGGTGCATATCTGTGATCTGTGGTGTTCCCTGCTATTGGTCCGTGTGTCTTTCTGGTGCTGTCATGGAGGTGGTCCAGACTGTGGTCCTCCTGCGGTTTGCTGATTTGCAGGAGACCCCAAAGTGTTTCCTTGTAACACTTGAAAGGAGTTTCAGCTGGTGGGTCAGAAGTTGCTGTTGGCTGCCATCACAAAGACATGCAGAAGGCGTTTCTAGGTTTCCCTGTTGTGTGCCTGGTGAGCCAACAGGGAGCAGGTGTTCCCCGTGGAGCTGTGGGGTTTTCAGTCTGGCTAGTGCCCTCTGTCTCAGCAGCAGGGCTGCACCTGGAAGCCAGTGCTGGTGTCACGGCCAGAGGGACTGGGCAGGCAGACAGGTCCTGACTTCTTTACACAGGTGTGTGTTTGCCCTGTCTAGCCCTAACCTCTGCTCTGGAATGCACTCCATATTGCCTGTTTATCCAAGGCGATAAGCACTGCTGTTGACAAAAGCCTTGGGGCATTATGCAACAGTCAGGAGCTCCTCCTTGATGTCCCAGGACAAGTCTCTCAGCCACCGTGCTGCTCTTTTGGGAGGGGCTGGCTGAGATGGGCCAGAGAGGAAGGCCCCAGCCTCACTGGTGTGTCTGTCTGAGGACCCCGTGGGCTTGTCTGTGAAAGCTTCCATGGCAATTGAGGCAAGCTCTGGCTGTGGCTCTGTGGGCTGCAGTGCAGCCATCAAAAGTGTTTAGGCGCTTCAAATAATTAGGTGGAATCTGTTGGTGGGAATTAGGGAGCTTGGTAAGGTGAGGATTTGTCTTTTCTCTGCTGTTCCATTGATTGGGAGTGTGGAGGGAGTGAGGGGAGGGGGGAAGGTTTCCACCAATAAAACCAGGCAGCAAGGCATACAAAAACCCCAAATCCCAGTGCTGGTGTTCTCAGCTGTGCGAGGACTGTGGCCAGACCATCAGATGAAATCCAGGCTGAGATAATGGAGGACCCCTTTCAGGTGGGGAAAGGTGCTGAGGCTGAGGATGGTGTTGGATCTCACCAACAGTGTCCTCCTGACACGATTTCTTTCCCCTTTGCTGTTTGCCAATATCCCTAAAGGGTTCCCAATCAAGAAAAAGAGGGCATTATAGGAGTATTCATTTCTTTTAAGCAGAGCCATCTTGGGCGGTTTAATAAAGTGCTATGGAAATGGAATCATAACTAATTTCAAGCACTTCTGCCCTTGCAGTACAGAATATCTGTCAGGTTCCATGTCACTGAACAGCATAGTGTGAATGGCCTGCCTTTCCTGCAGAGGTCAGGTGGCACTTTTCCCTCTGGAAGGCTTCATGTGCATTTCTCCCCCGGGCAGTGGGGGGTAGGTGAGTCTGGAAGTGGTGTTCCTTGCGGAGACGGCCTGTGCAGGTGACAAAGGGAATCTTGTGTGATGCCCTGCCTGTCACGCACCCCACACTGCCCCTCTGACTGCAGGTGTGGGGGAGCTCTAAAGCACCTGGAGTGCTCAAAAATGGGGCCTCTGGGTCCAGAGTCCTCGGGACCCCAGAAGGAGCTGGGGGGAAGCTGGCTGTCCCTTGACGGTGCACACTGCTTTCTGTTAGTTCAGTTACAGGATCGGGAAGCAGAAAAGGGAAAAGGAGCAGAAAGGGAATGGGAAAGCAAGCAGAGAATGTTGTTATAGATGGTAGGACAGGCTAAGGCAGGTCTGAAGTTCATTTAGCTTTTCTTTCTGTTTATTAACTAGTTACTTAAAAAGGACCAATTACTGTAATTATTACTTCCCTCCCTTCCTGAGATGCATCTCCATAAGTGTTAGTAGCACAGACAAATCATTCCCATTGAATAGCAGTGCATGGCCTGTGGATGGTTTTAAGTGCCTAAAAATGGCGTGATTTCCTGTGGTGCACGTTCCCCAGGAACAGGCTGCTGGCTGTGACTCCATGTGGGAAAGCATGTGGACAATAAGGAGAAATGCAGAGCATCTTTTGTTTCCTCATTCTTTGCTGTAAATCGTCCAAGTGAAGTACAAGGTAGGAGAGCTGAGTATCTTTCACAGAGTACAGGATTTGTGCAATTTCAGTGACATAGCAGCCAGGTACTTGTGCTGTGGGGAAGAAGAAAAGCTACATGTCTTTCCTGTCCAGAGGAATTTTGGTCAGTTTCATTACCCTGGGAAATAGAAGCAAAGTCTAAAAATCATAGAATGGAATCATGGAATAGGCAGGGTTGGAGAGGACTTTTAAAAGTCATGAGCAGGGACACCTTTCTTACAGCGTTACTGATTTGTTCTTCCTTCTTGTCCATGACTGCAAGAGAGAAATCCCAGTGTTTGAGGTGGGTCTTGTTCATTCCTCCCTCAAGTTTGGTTTACAAGAATGATCAATTGCATCTCTTTGCAGCACTTAATGTGCTGCTGGACTTGGAGCTCATCTATGTTGATAACAGAGATTTTGGTGGCCTTGAGGCTCATCTTGGCTTTCCAAGAGAGGTCGGGGAGGGTGACAGTGACTTTTGGGTTAGCTCAGTGCCATGGAGCTCAATTCCCAAGGACTTTGGAGTATTTGAAAAGTAGGGCCACATTTGGGGTATAAGAGGGCATAAAGCAAATCCCAGTTATTTTAGGCCTTCAAAGGCATTAGAAAGATGAATTTTGACAGTGCGGGAGATGACACAGGGACTACAAGCCGAGCTGGCCAGGAGAGCCTGGATGCTGCAGGAAGCCATGGCGCTCTGTAGGACTTGCCTGGAGCACAGCATCCGTGGGCACCCCCGGAGCAGAGGGCTTTACCTCGGGGGCAGTCCTGTCACCTCACAGCAGCGGGTGCACCTGCCAGCTCCCGTTGGTGAGGCACAGAACAAAGGGAACGCCCTGCCAGGTGCGGTTCACACCTGCGCTGGCAGCCAGAAATGTGCTCCTGGTTCACATGGGAGCCCTGGGAGTGGGGCAGGGCCCGAGCTGGGCTCTAGCCAGGAGCCTCTGGGAACTGCTCCAGTGAGGTCAGCTGCTGGCCTTCTCCCTCTGCCCCGCCAGCCCCTGGGGCACGGGTGTCTGCAGGCTGCCCAGAGGCTGCTGTACGCCGCTGTGAGCCTGGAATGGGACGGCTGGTGGCACAGGGAGGGACGGGGTCACACCTGTGCTGCTGGGACAGTGTGCACAGAGCACTCGGGTCAGAAGTGTCTGCTGTAAGGAGCTGAGGTGCCAGGGGGGAGAGCAGAACACAGGGAACCTGGCTGGAATGCACAGGTGTCTGTGGACACTTCCTCATCATCCTTTCAGGCAGCTCCTGGAAGCTTGTATTTGTGAGGTATTTTGTGAAAGACTTGGTAGCATCCATACTTGGAGAGTGAGTAATTGTCAGCATAGTGGGGTAGTCGCAGTGCAAAGTGAACCAGGTGGGAGATGAAGCACTGGCACTCCTAAACTGAAAAGGAAACAGCCTGCAGCTCTGAGGCAAACCAGAAGCCTGACCTCATAATCACTGTGTTGATTGTCCCTTAGGAATGTATTTGTTCCATTCCCTACAAATTAGATATTGTCATATCACAAATGCGATAATATGCATTTTCAGACTTGCAATAATCTCTTCTAATATACACTGTTATATGTAGCTGACCAAAGCAGAGCAGCACTAGTAACATGTTTGCAGTACTCTTTGCATTCAAGTAGCAAAACAAAGCAGGAAAAGAAAAAAGGAAAAGTTATCTTTTGGAAATAGTAATTCCCTCCTGAAGTCAGCAGAGAAGCTGCAGTGCAAGCCTAGCAGAGACACTTGAATAGACACAGTGCTGTGAACTGGAGGTCTGTGCTGGTGTTAGAGGGACAGCACACCTGGAGGAGGGACTGGTGGGCTTCCTGGTCAGAGTGTAATCATTTGTGGGGGGTTTCAGCCCTTTCTTGTATTTTCATAATTTTAATTTGAGCTCTCAATTGAGCTAATGGGCTCACAGGACTGTGGGTGACTCTTCCCTGTGCATGAGGTGTTCGTGACACCCGTCTCAAATAGCGTGTCCAAACACTTGGTAGTTTCTAATCTATCCCTTCACTTTCAGCAGAACAATGCTGTTGAATCAGTTTGCCTTTTGGGTGGTGGGGAGAATTATCATTCTTGCTAGAGGAACTTGATGTATTGCTTATTTTTGATCACTAAAAAAGGTGTAAAAGCAAATTGAGGTGAAAATGGTCTGTGTCACACTAGTCTGCTGCTGCTGAAATGGGACAAAGCAAGGGAAGTTCTGGTCTCTGGGGAGATGTCTGCCTATGCCCAGCCTTTTATGTCTTCACTGTTGGATTGAACCCCAAAACCTTCCCAGTTGTAGGTTCTGGTGGAAAGACTGAGCTGAGTAATCTCTTGGCTAAATTGAACTTTCCATGGGCATTTCAATTGCTGAGGAACCTTATCTTTCTCTTGTTCTTTCCTGGCTGCTTTTTCTCTGGTCTTTGACTCTTGTAAATATGTCAGTTTTTCAGTTGCTGAAGCAACCGGTGCCCGAGGCTGACCCATGGGATGCATTTCCAGCATTTGATTTCCAAATGAGCTGAGATGTCAGAGCGATACAGGCCGAGTTTGCACTCAGGAGATGTTCTACAGCCCTCGATTGCTCTCCCAGAAGAGCTGCCCCTAAAGAAAACTCCTGGCTCACAGTGACAGTGTGCAAACTTTAGTGTTGTTCGATTGATAATGATAATAAACAACTCGGGGAGGATTGTTTTGGATTTATGGCTGCTCGTTGTGTTTTGGCAAAATGCAATGACCTAGGTGCTGCTTTCTAACCAATAGCTGTTATGTAGGCCTTGGCTGTTAGCAGCCAAAGTTAAGTACAATATAAGACTTAAACTATTATGAAACAAACCTTATTACTCAGGGTAGGTTTGCTGAGACTGGTGTATGTAAAAGACATTTTCTGGCCTCGGAATGACAGACTGTCTTCCCTCGTCCAGAGCCCAGCTGGAAAAACTAACCCTTCCTTTGATTTAACTCCCAGGGATGTTGTTTTTCTTTTCAGCTTTTTCCCTCAGAATCTATCCATTAAACGTAGAGTGGTGAGGTTTGCTTTTTATGGAAAATATCTATGAACAATGGAGACAGGATGAAACCTTAGTACAGCGAAAGAGCACAGGACCTTCTATAAATAGTAACATTTTCCAAAGTGTGCTGAATGCCTCTGGTCTGAGTGCAGCAAAGCTTTGCACATTCCAGTGCTGTGCAGAGAGAAGTATGTGTCATGGTGAGCCTGGACCAGGGTCTGTCCTACTTCCTGGGGAGGGGATGTGCCTTAGGGCATCTACCTGTTCTCTGGCTGCCCTTATCTCTGGGAAAAATCCTGCTGTTCCTTTGACCCAGGCCGCTCCAGAGTGTGAGATGGTGAAAACTTTTGGTGTCTTGTAGAGCTGAGGGGTTAAACCTTGTCAAGGTTTGCTGTGGCGCTGTCATTGCCTGATACTCTGGCCAGTGGCTGTTCCTGAGCACTGGTGACCAGGACATTACAGACAAGCAATATGCCAGGCTTTGGAGTTTAATATGTCAGGAGACACAATCAGGAGCATGGATTCTTTCTTTCTTACATTTCCCCTCTAGTTAAGAGCAGGTTTTTGGTTGTGGAGTAACTCAGTGTGTTCCTTAGAACAGTCACTTATGTGGAACATGAAAGCTCAGCCAACTTAGGGGGGAAATAATTGCAACAGGGAACAAAGATTTTCTATGGGGTGATATCAGTACTTCACTTAGCAGATAGGAAGTGGCAACTGCTCATTAGCCAAACTAATCCCACCCTGACTCGATTTCCCTGGAGCTGAGCTAGGAAGAAAGGCACATCTGTGCTCATGTCATGCTCCATGGGCTGCAGTCACACCTGGCTCTGAGGTAGCTGCTGGCACCCCGGGGACTTGGGCAACCCCTGGAGGTATGAATTTGCCTGCTGTTGTGGGCTGGGTGTGTTGAGTTGGAATCGTTACCCCTGCAGTTTTCCCCCCAAGAAAAGCTGCCTGGAAGACCCATCCCGACAGAAGTAACCCTACGCCAGCAGGAGGAAGGCTTTCTAGAAATCATTTGTACCCTGAGCTAATTAAAACGAGGGATCTCCAGTGCCAAACCACAAGTGCTTTCTAGTGTCTGGAATCTTGCTTTAAACTGATGCAAATACATGTGTTCTACATCTGTTCTGGAGAGTTCAGCCCTGACATTCTTTCATCCCATGCGGTATTTGTGAAATAAAAGGAAAAAAAGAGGATTGGATGTGCTTCATACAGATAGGATATTTAGTTAGCTTGGAGGTGTTTCCACTGTGGTTTCATTGCTCAGGGACTGCTCCTGATGGCCTGGGTTCAACTGAAGCTGGTGACTGCTTGTGACTGACTCTGCTCCCGCTTTAGTTAATTATTGCAGGTCTGTTGTGGAAAACCAGGCGGAGGGGGAATATACTGGCAAACATAAACTGCAGTGCCGCTGCAGCCCTTGCTCCTTGCCTTTGGAATGCACTACAGTTGGAATGGGCACAGGACTGTCAGTACTTCCACCAGGTGCCTGCCTGTGAAGGGCTTTCCCTAGGCTCTGCTCCAGGGGGTTTTCATACCCCTTCTGTAGTCGTTGGTGAGTGCTCCTGCTTTGTTTAGCAGCAGGAGTCGCTGGACATGGTAAATGTACCTTAGGGACAGACTCCAGCATGTTTGGTCATCAGTAGCAGTGAGATGGTGGCTGCACACACAGCAGCTTCTGTTCTCTGTGGAGTTGTCACACTTGTAGGGGGTGGTTTTTGGTTCAGCTGGCAGCGTTTGACCTAAAAATACTGTCTATCCTGTGATTCTGAACTAGTGCTGACAGTGTTGTCAAAATAAGGTGGGTTAAAATAAAATGAATTTTTCCTTTTACTAGATACATGAAATCAGATAGATCTGTTAATATTATTTGTTGAGTCATTGATTTTTCATCCCAGTGCCTGATTCCCTTTCCTTTGGCTCTGAGCACAGCTGAGAAGCCGGAGATGTGGATATTGCCAGAGTCGGAGGGTCTCAGGGCGCTCTGCCCCCTCAGATGTGCTTACTCCTCGGCCCTGCATGCTCTGTTCCCTTCTTTTTCATCCAGTGTGTGTGTAAGTCCAGCATCCAGTGCAGGTGGGAGCAAAGCCCTGCACAGGAGCAGAGCAGGGTCAGACAATCAGTGCTGCTGTGGAGTGAGCAGCCTCTTGTGGTGCACAGAAAGACAGGTCAGAGCTGGCTGCCCCGTGCCTCACAGCATGGGCGGGGAGCGTAAACCTCAGGGAGCAAAAGGTGCTCTTGGGAGCAGAGATGTGCTGGTCCCATTCAGCAAAAGTTTCTGGCGCACCGTGCCTAGTGATGGGCTTTTCCCAGGAGGTTTGTTTTGGCATGTCTCAGGCACAGACATTGCTGTCACACCAAAAAGGATACAGATCAAATTTATGGCAGTCGCTGTCAGAGATGGGGACTAAATGGGGTAAGAACAGAAAAACAGGCAGTGAGATGACAAATTGTCTTCTACCTCAGGTCCTAAATGTCAGCAGGTTGAGTAAATCTCAGCAGAAAACAGCTTCCTCCTGCTTCACTGTGAGCATCCCAAAGGCTGTGGTTGGGGAGGAGTGGGAGGAGGACGGAGGTGTGCTTCCCCAGGACCCTGCTCCGCCCTAAGGGCTTTCCTTCTCCCTCCCCAGGGCGTGCAGCCTC
Source organism: Fringilla coelebs (assembly GCF_963513975.1). NCBI lineage: Eukaryota > Metazoa > Chordata > Aves > Passeriformes > Fringillidae > Fringilla > Fringilla coelebs. The sequence goes on from NC_140032.1 coordinate 73,093,376, forward strand.
AGGCTTTGGTGGCTGGCAGGTGGGTGAATGATGGCCACCTGCTTTTTTACAAAAACGGATACTTGGGTCAAATATGAAGAGAGGGTCATGGGAAGCGTTTGCCACCCTTTCTATTTTAATTAAGCAGCTTCCAAACCCTAGCCCAGGCTTAACTGAGAACCCAAAGCTGTATTTGTGATGCTATAAAACCACAAAATTCTATTCCTGAGAGGATTTCACAGTAACACTGTGACTGAAAAAAGCAATTAAACTATCTGTCTGAGTCTCAATCCTCTGGAAACTGTTTCTTGGGCAGCAAGTGCAGAAAAAAAAAGTTTATACCTTGCAAGTGACCTGGCCTCCATGCTGTGTCCAGCGCCTGGCTCTTGGTGTGAGGTTGAATGTCCCTGCACCTGAGGACTGTGTTGTTGAGGGTGTGCTGTGAGTACTTAGATTTTGTGAGTACTTGGAATTTTTTAAAATTTTTGTCTCAGCAGGTTTTCTCTCTGCTCAGACAGTCACCAACCAGGTGCGCCTGGGTACTGGTAAAATACAAGTACAGATGCTTCTGGTACAAACCTCAGCCCTCTGAAAAGCTCTGAGTCTGTGCCAAGTGCTTTATGTGCTGCTGGCTTGTGTAGGTTCTGATGGGCTACAGCCCTAAGAACTGGACACTTTTCCAGGGTAGAACTGCATCGTAGCACAGCTTCTGATCTGCAGCTTTGCCATCTCTAAAAGCAAGAGACAAACTTGATTTTAGAAGGATGATCCAAATGTTGTCAAGCAGAGTCCTCCAAGGAGGCAAAACTGCCAGACCTGCCACTTGTTTCTGCTTTATTAAACTCCACGTTACATCCCCTGTCCTGTCTTTCTTCTTTGCACTCTTACCTGGACACGTGCTCCACTTAGGGAGTTGAAGGTCTGTGCTGTCCTGGTTTGGTTGGTGCTTACCCTGTTTTTTTAGGCACTGTCTAACTCTGAGGTGCTGGAAAGTGTCCATAGTTGACTGGGCTTTGTGTGGGAGGGAGCATTTCTGTTATTTTTCCCTGCTGCTGCTGGAACCCCAGTGAGGTTAGGACCAAAACATGGCAAGGTGCAGTGAGTTATTAGCCTGAGCAGTGGATGTAGGGTGAGCACATGGCCTTCAGGGATGTGCAGTGTCCTCCCCAGGCTCCAGGAACCAAACCCTGAGGTGCTGCGAGCCGTGTCCCAGCCCATGTCAGTGTCCAGAGACCTCAGGGTGTGCACGGGCATGGATCCCTGGGGCCTGCTCCGGGGAGAGTGCTGCTGTGGAAGGAAGGCTGTAAAGGGCAGGTGCTGTGTGAGGAAATGGTACCAAAGTGTTGGAATTGCGCGTGCAGGACAGGAGACTTAGGTTTATTAGCTTAAAATAACATTGACTTGATAACAGCTCCTAAAGGTCCTTCCTGAGGCTAGGCTAGACTCTAGAAATGTGGAGATGGAGACCAGGAGTGTCCTGGAGCATACAGAGGAAAATGAGCTATAAAGTTATGGGCCCAGGAATTCACCAGAGGAAAAAGGGAAATTTTGGGGAAGAACTCTTGACCCTGTATATTTTCAATGTGTATTGGAGCCTTTCTCCAGTTTGGGGTGTGCCAGTTTGCAGCAAGGTCTGTAGAGGTATGGTGGTGCCAGCCTGGCTTCGCAAACATCAGAGACCTGGGCAGGTGAAATAAAACACCGGGGAGAGTCTGAGGGGGCACAGAGAGGGAAGTGGGGAGGGAGGGACTGTGCTCGCACAATGCGAGCGCATAATTCCACATTCTTGGGAGAGTTTTGCTGAAACATCCACTTTTAAAGAAAATATTTGGGGATCATTATTACAGGAAATAAATTTCATGGTGTTTTTAGGCTGTATCTATAAAAAGCTAGAAAGGATACTGAGTAGACAGTCCCGGTCTGGTGAGCGGGCCCCGCAGCTGTGTTGGCTTCACAAATGTTTTGCATGTGCTGTTCTTAAAGAGCAAAGGAGAACAAAAGGGGGGAAAAGCCCAACACAAAAACCTCCTGTCCCCTCATCTTCCAAACCATGAGAATTTTCCCTTTTTTTTTTTCCTATGTGTGTAATAATTGTATCAATTATGGTTTGCCTTTTTTCCGCTAAGTGTTTGAAATAATGAACGGAGGCTTGAGCTCCGAGAAGCCGCAGTTGGGAGAGTCAGGCATAAAGAGAGCCCAGCCATATTTGCGAGATGAAATTGCAATTATGTAAATTGCAGCTACTGGACGTGTAGGCATGGGAGCCCAGGAGAGCGGAACTGGCAAGCTCTCGGTTACAGTGCAGGAGAATTCTCCTTGGTGCTGTAAGGCAGGGCCACGCTCGGCGGTTTGCTCGGAGCGTGAAATCACGTCACGGACGTGTCTGCCTGCTGCTTCTATTTTGGTGTGCAAGTCCAGGGGCTGGAAGCTTCTCTCTTTAATGATTTCCCCTTGTTTGCTCTAGCAAACAGCTGCACCACGTTGTCTGACACCAGTTAGAGTATTTAATGGCCAGTGCTCCGCAGAGACGAATAGGGAGGCATTTAATCTAATCTCCTTGGATGCCTCAGTGTTTGCACTTGGAAGTTTCCTTTTCTGCAGTCTTTGGGCAAGTGCAGAACAAATTAATGTTGCAGTTTGACACGGGCTGCCCTCTAAGCCTGATGACTTCCAGGAGCTCCTGAGGCACGTCTTGAGGAGCTCTTTGCTGTAGGGTACAGCAAGTAGGAAAAAATACCATGTTACCCAGAATTGCTTTCAAGCAGCCAGCTGGGCAGATCTGAGCGAAGTCATGCATTGAGCTCCTTCAACTTGTTAACCAGGCATTTAGACCAGAACATGAGCCTCATTAAATACATGGAAGGCAAGGTTTTGTTAGGTCATTGTTGATAGCTTGAGGCTGCACTGAGGCAGGGGGGGTGCGCAGATCTGACTGGAAGTGAATTGGCAATGCAGCATGGGGGCCCGAGTCCAGCTTGTCTCGGCTGGAATTGTGACCCAACCTAGATTCAGGTTCCCCAGAGTTATTGTGAGGGAGTTCCTTCTCATCTGCCCAATCTTTGTGCTCACTGCAAGCACTTCAGACTGCTGGGAGGTGTCCCTGTGCCCGCCATGTACCATCACAGCTCTCAGTCTGCAGGGAAATCTGCTGGCCAGCAACCCATGGCAGCCTCTCTAAAGGCTGCAGAAATATATGGAAGTGGACAGGCATTGACAAGAGTAACTCAGGGTGCCTCAATGGGCAGCTCTATGTCTAATTTTATGCTGTGCCTGTGTGCCTGTACCTTATTGCCCCAAGGGTTTCTGCTATGTCGAACAAAAAATAGGCAGATGTGTCCCCATGCTTCCTTTTTCCTTCTCACAAAACTGCTTTTCAGTCAAGGTCTTTTTTTCCTGTGGGTCAGTGAGTTTTTGCCTGATTATTTAAAGGCCTGCAGAAGGCTGGAGCTGTGCAGTGTCCAGCCACAGCCGTGGGAGTCTCGGGACACCGATGATGGGTCCATCACCTGAAGGAGCTGCGAAATTCTTGCATCTGCTGGCAGTTGTGAAGGCTGTTTGAATATGAGTGTTGTTTGAATGTTGTGTTGGCTCACACAGTACACGTGGGCAGTCAGAAATAGAAGCGAGCTCTCCTGTACACGGAGATGTATGCTTTAACAATAAAACAATTTGCTTTCTCCATCCAAATCCCCAAGTCCTGTTTTGGAAAAATATCTAGAGCAGCAACTTTTCATTTGTAATCCAGCTTGCATAGCAGACACTGGAGGCTGGGTGCAACAAATCAAGATGGAAATGGCTGGTGCATACTTCTCAGTTCGGCCATATGCTGCAAGCAATGCTTTTGACAGATGCATTTTTCCCTAGGGATTGCACTAGGTTCATCAGCCTTATGTTAAATGTGAAGGATCTGAGGTAAAATTCCAGGGCTCTATCCATTAGCCACCGAGCCCGTGGTGTTTGTGTTAAAACAGCGCGATGGGAAACGTGACCTGGTGCTTGAGAGCTGACCTGGTGCCAGCTGTGCTGCAGCGCCGTGTTCATGATGTCATGCCACACACGTCTGATAAGGGAGGACACGATGGCGTTGGATAAGTTCTTGTGCACGGGGACTCGGCTGGTCGTGTGGGGAGCACTGGTTTTCATTTAATAACCGAGGTATGCAGGTGCTAATTGGAACCAGATGTGTGCGAGGCCAAAGCCAAAGCTTGTTACACCACGCTGAAATGATGGCCTTGCCCCTTTCTGGTACTGGAAGGACATTTTGGATCAATCTTTATTTACTGAAATATTTAGGCAGCTATGAATTCTAGTGCTTGACCTCCTCATTTCAGTTTTGCTTGAAGAGTTAGCTTCATCTGTTTCCTCCCTGCATTCAAAGCCCCTTTGATATGGTCACACTCGAGGAAACCTTCCTGGAGGGGCCAAATTGGTACGGGAGCATCAGGAGGGGATTGGCTGACCCAGGTCTCACTCCCCTGGCCCTCAGTGGTGTTGGCATGGCGTGTCTCTGCAGGGGTTTGCCCTGCACAGAGGCTCTGGCACTGTCGGGATTTGCCTAGCAGAGGCTCTGGCACTGTCACCCCATGTTTGGGCTAAAATAGTCCCATCTCTGGTGCCCCATTCTTTCCAGCAGCACAGGCATCCCATGGATGATGGAGTGTGGTGGGTGCAGGCATAGGTGTGAGCAGGCTGCTGGTACATAGGAGGGGCTGCCTCATTTGGGGATTTAGATATATATATATATATATATAGATAGATAGATAGATGTATCTAATTACATGGAGATGTTTTGTCTTGCCTGCCTTATCCTCTTCAGACAGCAGCAAATAAATAGACGATTTGCATGATGTGATGTATTTCAGTATCATCATCATGCAGGAGGCAGCAGGCTGCATGAGACAGCTGCATGTTATCTTTGGTCTGTAAGGGTGGCCAGTCCAGGAGCCCTGATGTGTTCCAGGTTCATGGAGATAGTGAGGAGAAGACCAGCTGCCACGCATTTGGGTTGTGCCACGCTCAGTGGTGGATTTCCTGTGTTTAGTTTGGATCTGTCAGTACTGTAGGATAAAATGAGGATGTTGAATGAACCATTACCTCTGAGCCCAGAACCTCGAGGCTTTGGAATTGGTAGGAGCCCTGGATCTGCAGTGTGGCTGTGCCGGAGGAGCAGGGGAGGCTGCAGGCTCCAGGATGGGAGTGCTCCCTGTTGGCCTGGGAGGCCTCGGGCAGCCCGGCATTGCTGTTTTCAGTCAGGTTCGTGGTTTGGTGCGTTTGGCCAGTTCTGTCCCTCCTGGTGCAGTGGGAGATCAGAGTAATCAGCCTGCAGATTGGGTATTGACAGGAATTCCAGAGGGAGGCTGCAACCTGAACAGTGTTTTCTCACGTGGAGACTGCCTGGACTGCTTAGATTCTTGTCTTAACAGCAGGTTAAGAGGTCTTGCGTACTGTGAGTTTGAACCTCATTAAGAAGTTTTTTTAATCAGTGTTAACCTCCTGAAATCAAGCGTGTTTTGCTTCTCAGGTTTCTGCTCCTCTTTGCTTTTTCTCTGACTTGATAATATTTGTACGTTCCAGGGATGTGCTTTTGCTGCCACTGTGAAGCATAATAGCAAGATCTGCTCTAATGCTTGCACAAAATTTTACTGATCCTGTTTCAGTGCTCGCTGGGGAGTCTCTTATGGGGCCTGTGATGATTAAAAGTAGCAATGTTGCATTCCATTATGGGTCTGACTTTCCCAGTCACCAGAGTTACAGCAGTTACTGTAGTTTGGAACTGAGCTGCTGATAGTGTGTCTAGCCAGATCATAGATGAGTGCACAGGACTAATTTAACATAGTTGTGATTTTACTGTATGGCAATCACTTTGAGCAGAGGAGAGCACAGAACTGCTGTAACACAGGTGCCCTTTTGGTTGTCGTGTGGTGAGGAAGATCTGTTGTATGGAAGCTGTCATTTCCACAGGCAAAAGGAAGTGTTTTTCATAGGGTGAAATCTTCGGCTTTATTTCTGTGCAGTGTGCTCAATGTGATTATTGAAAGAACTAAAAGCTGAACAATGATGTGAGAGCTGGCAATGCAAGTGCTTTTAGTTAACTCACATAGCCCAATGCCCTCAGTGGAGACATAATTTTGTGTCCAGCTTGATGTGAGGTGTGTTTATTCCAACTGTCAGCAGGAGGGTTAAAAAAAGCTTTGTTAAATTGGCTGTACCTTGGATTCATATCAAACAACTCTTGTCATCTTTTCCTAGCGTCTGTCTGGTTTACACAGCGAGGTGTACACAGGTTCTTGTGTTTTGAAACCTGCATTGTTGTGGGGTTTTTTAGCGGAGTTAATCTTGCTGCGTGCCTTTGCTGTGTACACACAATTGCTGTCTGAACAGTGGTGTGATAATGAACTTGTTTATCATACAGGTGACTGTTCAGTCTATATGAAAGAGGTTGCAGTGTTTCAGTCTTGTTTCTTGTGGGCTTTTTTGGCCACTCCAGAACTGTTTCTTCTTTCTCAATGGAAATCAGTGATTTTTGTTTCCAAGAGCTGTCTAGCTTTATTAGAGGTAGTTGACTGAAATGGGTCAGAACACAAGTGTATTTTTTTAATCTTGGCATATCAGTTCCCTGTTACTTCTGCTCTTTAGCTTTAGTCTTTTGTATAGGAACAGATTTAATTTGATGGCTGAACACAGACTCCAGTGGGAACAGTGTGGGTATAATTTTCCAAACCTTGCTTGTGCCTGGGGGACACCAGAGGAACCTTTGTCACAGAGGGCTACGTGCTGCCAGCCTCATGCTGATGGTACCCACTCCTCTTAGCATTGGTGATCTAGACTAGAGAGAGTGGAGCAAGCAAAATTAGAAAACTTCCTGGTGAAAGAGAGACATGGATTCCTTGGCATCCCATATAGCAGAGGGATCCTCTGCACTTTTCTTCCTATGCCCTTATCTCTGACAGCCATCAAGAAAATGAGGCAGGGGAAGGCTTAAGTTTTCTTAAAAGCTTCCAGCTTGGCTTTGACAAAGGAACATCCAGTGTATCCAACTGCTTTTCTACAAGCTCCATCTCAGCATGAGGATCGTGGTGTTCTGTGTCCCATGCCTCCTCTGCAGTTTTCCTGCTCATCAGGATGTATGTATTATAATTGCGCCTGAACTCCAGGGTTATTCAAAAATGCAACAGAGCTGTTGCTGATAGGCAAAAAGCAGGTTCGTACAGACAAGCAGGAAAATGTCTTTTAGGAGTCTTTTTACATAGCTTCTGTAGCAGTTCTTCTTTGGTGTTTTTTCTTCAGGATGGTAACTTGCCTCGGTGACAGCCAAGGCCTGAGTTCACCTTGTCCCTCTCTGCCCCTCGAACAGGCCAGGTGCAGCACAGCAGCTTACCTGCATCTCCAATGATTTTAGAAAGGACCTGCCCACAATTGCCATATGTAAGTTTCCCTGGAAGTTGTCAGGGATCATCCAGTTTATAGATCCGATAACAAACAGCCAGTGTTGTGTTGGGAAATCGCAGGTCCCTCAGATGAGTTCTTTGGAAAACCCTGGGAGGAGGATGGCATTGGCCCTGTGGATGAGGCTGAGGTTACAGTGACCTGCTGGCCCTGTGAGCTGCAGCCAGGATGACTGAGCTGCAGGAGGGATGACTGCACACCAGCAGCCCCAGGCAGGCATGTCTGGCAAAGCCTCTGGTGTGAAGCCCATGTTTGGACACCTTTTCTGGGTGTTGTTGGTGCGGAGGTGTCTGCACTGCTTTGTTGTATGTGGTGAGGAAAGCATTTCCATAAATTTACAGAGTCGTAGCTCCCACCTCTGCTGCTGCTGTTTCGTACTGAGCAGAAATTCTCTCATCTTGAACAAAACCAGTAATTAATGACACAGGCTCAGGTCACTGACTGTGTTGGGATGCCTCCAGCTCCCTAGCCTTTTGTGGTGCAGCCACAGCACATAAATTATGTTTTATTGCAGGGTTGTCCTGGTTAGTTTTACATGAAAAGATTAGGACAGCTGAAATGATGCCTGGGGGAGCAAAAGCTTATCTCCACCAGGTCCCTGTGTTATTCCCCATGTCCCACTTACACTCTGCAGCGCCATAAAACTTTCCCAGTTTGAAAAGCTGCTCGAGTTCTGCACTCGGAGGCCCCAAATAACAATGATTTTGCTTCTGGCCATCGCTAGATATTGCAAACACGGTGTGCTTACAGCGGGGCTCGGGAAGTCACGCAGGGAACGCATTCTTTGGAATCCTCTTCGTTTTATCGCCGCGGAACAAGCCACAAAGATTTGTGTTACTGCACCTGAATAAATAGCGCTCTGCACTTCCCCCGAGGAGGTCAGCAGCGCCTGTGCCGGGCCGTTCCCGGGGCCCTTCCCTGCTGCTGCTCTCCCGCTGCAGCACCAGGGCCTGGCGCCCGTGCCACCCGAGCAGGTGTCACCCAGGGCATGTTTGTGGAGGCTCCCCCTGAAAGGCCAGCTGCTGGACACCAGCAGCTCTCGGTGCAGCAGTGTTTTCCTAGCGGGCAGGAGCAGCACTCATCCGCGTGTTCGCAGTTGGAGCCACCGCCGTGGTTTTAGCAGCGCGGCCGTGCCAAATTCTCCAAATACTTTGATTTCATTGTAATGCATAATAACAGGTGTACGGTGTAGTTGCCAGTTTCTGCTCGCTGGCTGGGTGAGTGAATTATTTGTTGCAAAATGAGAACGGTATTTAATTGATATTTGAAGATAGCAAGTGCACAAGCTTCAGCTATGAACAGTTAGAGTTGAGTTGCTGGCATTTCTAGCTGTGGTCAATAGCAAGAGGAAAGCACCTTCCTTGAAAGCCATTCTCAGCTGCAGAGAATTGTAAGAAATGTGTTAGGTCAGAAGTATGTTTTCCATATAATTCCTAAGGTTTTGATTACAGGTCTTTCTCTGTCCTTTTTCTTTTTTTTTTCCCCCACTGATTTTCCCCTCTTTTTGAGTCAGTGTTGCTGTTTGAAATTGGAGTGAAAAGCACTTCTTGTGTAGTTCTGCCATGGCTGCTCTGCAAATACATTTTTTAATTTAGAAGTCTGAGCAGACACAAAAAACCAGATTTCCCTGGTCTTGGCTGTGGAGGCTTTTGGGGCTTACATGGTCTGACTACTGCTGAGCTGAAGTCTGATTTTGGAGCCAAACTTCTTTTTTCTACATTGTTCTCGTGCAGACCAGACATTTGTATTAGGCAGGACATATTGCCAAAATATGGAATTGCACCTCTTGCACACAAAAATTATGGAAGGAGTCTCAAAATGACTGCCTTCTGCCAGGTCAGATGCTCATGTCAGAAGGGGAGGGGAAGATGGTAGCAGTGTTCTCAGAGCTGTGCCTCACTGCCTGTGGGGTCAGCCCAGCCGAAGAGGGGTGCAAGCACAGCTCTGTAGCTCACATCGTGCCTGCAAATGTACGTATAACTGGAAGCCCAGAAGCTTTGCTGATTTGCGTTCTTTGAGGGTGTGGTCCCCTTATCCTGTTATCTGCACACAGCTTAGAGTTTGAGGTTCCATGTTTTGAGCATGATGGCATTGCTGCCTTTTATGCTTTGAGGCAGTGTGAACATCAGCATTTCTGCAGTAAGAAATGCAGTCAGTGCAGTTTTCAGCAATTCTTTCTTCAGGGGGAGAGTCTGTGCTCTGCAGTATTGGTGTTTGGAGAAAGATTTGGGACCTTAATGTTCAGTTTCTGAGGGCCCTTTCAGGTTTCCTGAATAATCCCTTTTATCCACATTTCAGAAGGACCATGCTGGGGGCTACAGGCAGAGCTTGCCTCTAAAGGACTTGAAAAAGAGGCTTGTGAAAAGAGCTGTGGTCAGCACCGAGATAAGCAACCTGGCTCTTCCAAGTCTGGAAGGACCTTCTGTTATCCCGGTGTCCAACCCGCCCTGCTCCCGGCACGGGCAGCACATGCCCTGCTGCAGGTGAGAACAGGCTGCTAGTGCTGCCAGGATCTCTGAAGAAACACTTGCAGGAAATCCCTGACCCATCTGGAGGTCAGGGCACTCTGACAGAGGGGTTAATGGCTGTGAGTATCCTGCAGGCCTGTCTGGGGACTTGGGGCTTGGCTTTGGTACGTCTTCAACAAAGCAAGGGACTTTACATTTAATAGTTAGGGATAAGGCTTTTGTTTACACAATGTAGTATTTCATCAAATCCACATTCTTTAAGCAAAAAAAGTAAAAACTGCAGGTTTGAAAGATGCTTATGCTGGATTCTTGGCTGAGGGGGAGTGAGGCAGCAAAACAATTTCAGCAAGACTTCTGCTGTCGCCTGGAATATATGGAGTCTGGGCTGCTCGGTCCAGTTACTCGCCTAGGAACCTGGAGAGGCCAGGAGCTGTTCCTGGGATAGGGTTGTTTCTGTGCTTGGGTAAGGCTTCTCTCTGGAAATCAAGGTGCCAATGGGACTTGTGTCTCAGCGTGCTCACCTGAATATGCAGTCTCTGCTGCTGCCTGCCTTGAGCCTTGATTTACTTTTGAGAGCTTTGAGCCATGGCATTCGTAGGTGCAGATGGAAGTTCAGAGTTTACCTTTTAGTACTGGAAAGTTTTCGGTTTTGAAACCCTTTCTCTGAAAGAACCACATAAACTGCTGCTGGGGAAAGCAGGTGGTATCAGACCAATGATTTTTGTTGTGGGAATGACACAACTTGGTTGTTTAAGAAGTTTACAAACTGTGCTGTGTTTATACAAGGAGCAAAGGCAGCTCATATCAGGAATAGGAAAAGAGCGCAACAAAACACGCAGATCCCCTTCCAATCCACAGCCTCAAGTGAAGTGAAACTGTTTTGGGGTAATTATCCTGAGGGAGCCTGCAGCCACGCAGCCCGCTGTGGTTAGAGCATCCGGCGGTTCCGCAGGCGTAGGGGTGTGCAGGAGCCGTGGGGAGGGCACGCAGACAGACGTGAGCTTGTGGAAGGGCTCAGCTTCCATCTTCCTGTCTGGCCACAGGTATCGCTTTTCACCTTGGGTGAATTGCTTAAAGCTGTTAGTGGATCTGTAACACTGGGCTGCTTCCAAGCTTAGGAGATTCCCCTTTATGGTCTCCTATGGGTGTCAGGGAGCAGCAGGAGTCAGGAGCACCTCTGCCAAGGCAGGGAGCTGGAGCTCTGAGGTGGCAGCACAGTGGGCACCTGGGGCTGGTGGCAGCAGCTCCAGGGCTGTTGGGCAGCAAGATGGGAGCTCCAGAGGGGCTGCAGGTGCCTCAATGCTGGGTTCTTGGATCACCAGGGTGGCTGTGGGCTGGGGAGTTGCAGTTTTAGAGGCTGTTGGCTTTTTTCTGACATTGGTTTGGTCAGAAATCACTACAGAGCCTCTCTGGTTTTAGACTGTCGGTGCTCAGTCTCTCAGGATGTGAGCAGGTTTAACAGCATGACCAAATAACAAGGAAAAGGAATTGCTCATTGCTGGGGTGTCCAGGAGGGAGCCTGTGAAAGAGGAGCACGCTGCCAGGGCTGTGCAGGCAGGAGGCAGATGCTGTGGCTGGGATGGGCCACTGGCACCTGCAGAGTGTGTCCAGGCACTTGGCTGCCTAACTCGGTGTTGGGGAGCTGTGAAACTCGGCAGTGTGCCAGCCTTACCGGGGAGGTGGTTCTGGTGGGCATGGATGTGGAATTCACCTTTTGCTCCAGGCAGCAGCAGAGCCGGGGTTCTGCCTGCTGGTTTCTGTTGGCACCGTGTGCTGGGCAGGCTGCACGGGACCTGGGCTTTTGTGGGACACGGCAGACACAGCCGGCCGGGGAAGCTGTGGTTGAGGTGGCCTTGCTCAGTGGCGTGTTTACAGACGCCAGGTGTCTGACAGGAGGGGCACTGTAAACAGGGCAGCCCACGGAGCTGTGGTCGAGGCACATAGGTACTTTCCAAAGGAGCTGCGGTTCCTGGTCGCTCTGGCTTTGTGCAGAAAGCCTGTCTGCCATCCCACAGGCTGTTTGCAGCCCCTGAGGTACTGCCGAGTGTGTCTGCTGTTGTCATTCCCAGCCGGCAGCAGGGGGAATTTCTGCTTTGCACCTTGGTTTTGGTCTGAGCTCCCTGAGAATAAAAGGCAGTACTCTTAACAGAGCTGCTGATGGGGATCTTTGTTGGCACAGGAGAGGCACTTTTCCCTTCTGAGATACCGAGCTTTCGTTGCAGCTGGTGTGGAAGCGCCTGATGGCACTGAAAGCCCTCCTGCCTTTCCTTGTGAGCACTGGGGTGCTGATATCCCTGCACTGCCAGCAGATGGAAAGGCTGTGACCCGTTGGCCTTGGAGGAGATGTCCTGAGGGAGCCAGGGCAGAGAGGGAAGGACAGGCCAGGTCCGAGCCGCAACGACACGACGCGCTTTGGAAATTGATTTCCAGCCTCAGTGCTAACAAGAGCGAAGTGGTGCTGAGATCCACCCTATGGGAGATGGTTGGTTTGCAGGTTTGTTTGAGGCATCTGCCAGTGCTGATTTAAAGGCCTGTCTGTGGAAAACATGGCAAAATGGAGCACTTGGCAAAAGTAACAAGGGCAGGTGAACAGAGAATAGGGGCAGTTGTGTCAGGTTCTCCCCAGGAACCCAAGACCACGTGTAGGCAGCGTCTGCTGTCACTGCAGTCTGGTGTGTGTTGTGAGCAGCAGCAGTTTCTTCAGGCTGAAGGTGCCCCACAATCAATATTGCTACAATGGCAGCCTGAAAAATTGCTTTGTCTTAAAAATTGCTACAAATTATGTGTCTTAAGTTGCTCATCTTACTATAGAATTAGAGATTATTAAAAATAGTCTCCCGATTTTCAAATATTTGCTTTGATTTAATGCTACTTTTTCTCCCCTTATCTCATGATCAAGGCTCATTATTCACTATTTGCATTCTTAAAAGTGCACGTCTGCTGTATCATTTCAGAAATGCTGTAAAATGAGGGTTGCTTCTTTCCTACTTGGGTCTGCGGGATTCTGCTCTGCTGTCACTAATGGGAGCTATTCAGGGATCCATATTGATCCTATTAATGCCAGTTGAAAACTGGGGTTCCATGTTTCTATTTTCTTTTTTTGACCAGAAACAGGGCTAGGAAATTTCTGAAAATTGCTTTTATTTGGCTGAGTGTGCTATGGAAAGAATGCACCTGCATTTTAGGGAAGCAGAACTTTCCCTTTAGCCTTTAGAGAAGCAAGTGTTTGGTCTGGGGAGATGGCAGCATTAGCCTCCTGTGTATGTCTTTTTGGTAGTGTTCCGTATGTCAAACCTAAGTTGGGTTGTATTTACTCTGGCAGTTAGGAGCTCTGCTAAGATTTTTTTCTCCTCATTTCCTCTTTCATTTAAATAGACAGATTTTACCTGTAGGAGAAAGTGTTTGTCCCAGCTGCCATGGCTGAGCGTGGAGCTGTGCTAGGAAGCTGCCCAGGGCTGTGACTGCCGGGATCAGGGCACTGGTTTGGGACATGCAGCCTCAGGTGCTGTGTCTGCCCTGGAGAGTGCTCTGCGTGTCCCTGTCCCTGCCTGGGGTCCCGAGTCAGGCATCCCTCCAGCAAGTGTTGAATGTGGAGTAATGGTGCAGATTAGCTGCACTGGTCCCAGCAGAGCCTCCTTAGCTCACTGCGCTGCTTTAGGGCCGGCTGGGACGTCTGATTGCTTCTGCAGAGGTTCTGTGCCTTCAGCTTGCCTCAGATTCCAGTGCTCTGCACACGGGGGGGTGGGGGAAGGAAATTGGAAATGTGATTATCAAGAATCTTGAAGAGTTTGACATCCCCAAAGATTTCATGCTCTTTCTAAACTCCGTATTTGCAAGTACACAGAAGACCTCTCCAGTTGTTTGTTGTTCTCTTTACATGTAATTGAGAATTGAAGAATTGTTTTTACGTACCACAAATAATTGTTGTATATGAATTATATGCCTGAAATCCTTTGCCCGAGGCCGAGGTGCAGGTTTATTGCCCCCTGTGGCAGTGTGTATGTGGCAGTGGGGCAGGAGGAGATGGATCAGGAGAGGTTTTGAGGAGAGGGCTCCCTCCGTGTTAACCCAGAGTTGACCTGCAGGGGGGAGTTTGAGCAGGTGAGCGTCAGTCAAAGTGCAGTTCATGTTCTGGGAATGGACAAGTGCACTGCTTTGCATCTGGAATTCATTTTCCGTGTGTAAAATGGCACCTGCTGAAGGGGAATCCAGGTCTCCTGACAGCTCTTCTGTGAGCTTGAAGAGTTTCACAGAATGCGTGTGAAGTCTTTGAAAAGTGGCTGGGGCCCTGCTGGAAATTGCCCTCATCCAGAGCTCTGAGGCTTTTTACCACCCCTGTCCAGTGAGAGCTCTGGTGGGATAAGCTTTGTTTTGGGCTGTGATGCATTTTTGGGGGGGGGTGGTTTCCTCTGCCCTCACTCTGGCTGACAATTTAACGTGTTTTGCTGTTTTGTAATTTATGGCTGAGGAAGCATGGCCCCAACTTTTGCTTTCTCTTCCCTCAGTTTCATCCCATTTGTTTGCTGACTTCTACAGTTCAAAGTGTCAGGTTTGCTTTGCCCCTTCCCCTCCCACCCAAAAGGTTTCTCTGAATCTGTGTTCATTTGGAAAAATGGAATGGTCAAGGAGTTTTTTCACTTAACATACTGATGCAGGCTCAAATATATTGAAAACAAGCGGTTTGAAATGATTTCCAGAGAGGCACCTGGAATTCTCTGCTGTGTTTTGTTTGGTGCCCGGTGTTTAGGGGGTGCCCTGTTTGAGGGGGTTCCTGCAAATCTCTGGCTAGGAGCATATTCCTGATGTGTCCAGTGTCGGTCGAGCCAGGTAACAAGCAGCTCCAAAAGGAGGTGCTGGTTCCTCCAGAGCCTGCTTCTTCTCTGTAAAAGCTACTGAGTTTTAGTGTTTTGGTTTTGTTAGCCCCAGGAGGCCATTACTGGAGGTGTGCATTCGAGTTTGTGAAAGAAATTCTGAACTTGCCAAGAAAAGCAGGATTTGGAGACAGCGTCTCTGCATCTCTGTCTCTCTCCGGTCCTGCGTGTCGCTCGTTTCTTTCTCAATGGTTCCTCGTGAATGCTCCCATCTCCTCCCATGGTGAGAGCCATCAGCCCTGGTTCTGTAACTCAGCACTGCAGCTGGACATGGATCCAGCATCCCTGAAGGGGAAGGCAGCCTGCCTCTTCCCAAGCCCCTCGTTATCAGGGAAGAGTAATTGTCAGATTCTAAAGAATTGCGGTGGTCTGCTAGCTCTTGGTGTGTTATGCACTGTTGGCTGAACCTGGCTGGAGACTTTATCTTGGGCTACTGCTGTGGTGACAGGGTGTGTTTGTCCCTTCCCCGTGGGAATTGAGGTGGAAGGTTTTCTCTGCAGGAGGGTTGTTGTGTACTGACTGTTGGTGACAGGAGGTACATGTGACACTTGTCTGTACAATTAACCAGTCACCGTTTTCTGATTGCCTAAATCTGGAGAAGTGCTAGGAACTCCTGCCTGGCTTGTGGCCGCTCTCAGGACAACATCTGACACTGTGCAAAGGGGGCTGTGCCGCTGTCTCTGTTTCCAGTTGTAGGGAAAACATCACAGGTAAAACTGTGGGCTTCCTTCCAGGTGGAGTTCCGGAGGCCAGGGCAGATCTGACTTGTCAGTTCCTGAAGCACTCCAGTGAGAATTGACCTGTACAGCTCAGAGGAAGAAACCTGGGGGTTTCATCCTTAGTAAGTTTGCGGGGCAAACTGACTATAGTAAATAATAAATACCATGTATTTATAATCCTCCAAAGGCATTCTGTGGAAAAAATGGTTAGAAAAATGTTCCCTATCTTGGACCTGTAGCTGAAGTGTGAGCAAAATTCCACTTTTCAATCCCAGTATCCCTTCAGAACGGTTGGCACTGTGCAGAGCCTAGCTGGTTGCTTTGTTTTTGTCACTGGTGATCAATGCAGTAGGCCCAGTTTGATGTTCAGATGGCACAGGACTAAGGCAGGGTTGGCAGTGAGGAAAAGCCTTTGATGAGCATCCATTATAGAATAGTTGCTGGGGGCTCAGTGTGATGACAGCCCCATAGCACATGGGGGGCACGGCCCACGGGCATCCTGCTGGCCCCTGGTGTCCTCAGCAAGGACGAGGCCCCGAGATGGTGGCGGTTCCTCTGTGTGCAAGGGTGCTGAGCTGGTTAGCCCGGGCTGAGGGATGCTGGAAGCACATTCCTGCACACAACGCTCCAAGTGCTGCTCCCAGACACCAGATGTGGAGATGGAGCACCTCCTGTGCTTCAGCAGTCAGTTACTCAAACCCCTAATACTTTGGCTTCTGAAATGAACCACTTTATGAATTATACAAAAGGAAATGATGGGTGTTGACAGCTGATCCTTTTAAATGGAGTGTAACCAAAAACATCATTAAAAATATGCCTGGAGTTCACCATTCCACAGTGCTGACTCTCATCAAGTTTTGAGCTGCTGTTAGCAATGGCCTGTCTTGCGTAGGATTCCTAATTTTCCAGGTATTGCCCTGTCTTAATAAATCTGCATTTCTCCTCCTCAGAAGTAATTATGATTTCTGGGCACTGCACCAGAAATTGCAGATGTTTTGAAGATGTCCTGATCAGTTGAGATTTGGACACGAGTTTAAACTTTATTTCGTAGGCAGGGCTTCCTTGAAAGGTGGTTCCATGACCTGGTTCAGCAGTCTAGGACGAGGAAGCATGAATGGTTCCCTGTTCATGAGCCGCTTGGTTTCAACACTGGCTGTTAAAAGAACCCCACACAAATCAATGCTAATTTCTTAGGAGAAATCTGTGCATTTCTGCTGACAACTGACCACACTGGAGGTACTGCTCACCCCTGGTTTCTGTAGCCTCTGGTGTTAGCTTTGTGGTGCTGACACCATATTCCCTGTGCAGGTGAAAAGGACTTTCTTCACGTGTCAGGCAAGGTGACCCAGCTCTGTTTGGTGACCTCCTCTCTTTGTCTGTGTTTCCTTGGAAGCTCCTTGGGAGTATTTTGAGCCCGTGGTTAAGGCAATCCCTTGCCATGCTATTCATTTGTAAGGTGTGCTGCACATTCTCCCGTTAGCTGTGACTTTTTGGAGCATTCCTCCACCTTTCATTTCCTTTCAAGGTTGTTGTGTGGTTGTTCAGGAGTCATGAACTATTCATTATATTTCTGAGGGTTCCTTTTCCTCTCACCCTCTCTGGATCTTTACTCTCAGCATTTAAGCTGTTTTTTTGGGGGGATGTATTTTGTGGGGGTTTTTTTGTTGTTGTTTTTTGTTTTGGTTTTGGTGGGTTTTTTTGGTTGGTTGGTTTTTTGTTTGTTTTGGGTTTGGTTTGTTTTTTTTTTTTTTTTCCCTTTTCCCTAAAGCTGACTAATGGTAGAGAGACTGCTTGAGAATACAGAAAAAGCACTCCTGCTTTCAAAACCCAGTGAGCACAGGGAAGGAATATCAACCACAGCTGCAAGGTGGGAAGTGCCTGGAAACCTGAGAGCTTCACCCATCCCATGTCAGTAGCAGGAGTGATCCAAGTGGCAAAGAGCAGCTCCCTGGAAATGGGCCTGAAAAATTTCTTTCTCTCTTTACCTTTGTTTGGTCTAATTTTGACTTTACCTTCAGCCAGCCTTTTCATGGGACTGTTTGGTCTTGAAGACATGCACCTGTTTTTATGCATGTGGAAAATACTAGAATTGTTTTCCTAATGGGAATCAGTGTTTTGTTTTCACCCTGGATTTAAGAAGTAAATTCTGGTTACTGTTCACTGCTCTTGGGTAGTATTTACAAGCCCTGGCTGTTCAAATCTGTGTCACAGGGTGACATGCAGTTGAGGCAGGTGATTAAATGAACACGACAAATACAAATTTTTAGAAATGTAAACAAGAGAAAAGGAAGCGTAAACTGAATTTTCACTGGCACTCAGATATGTCCCAGGGTGTAGAGATGTAGCTATCAGACCTGCATGACAGTGCCTTATGAAAAATGGCTCTCAGACTCCAGTCATCCCAGCTGAGTAACCTGTGTCCCATTCTGAGGTCCAAAGGCCTTTAGGCTCAGGGCTTTTTCTGGCTAAATGTTGTTTTGGTTTGACTGGAAGCGTTCCTTAGTGGCTTTTCCAGATGCCAGCTCCATTCCTGTGCTTGTGTCATCCTCCTGTTCTTTCTGCAGCTGGGATAAGACAAAACCAACAGCCCTGGATCCATACTAAGGAAATAGTGGCAGGTGGTTATGCTGGGTTTTTAGGTTTGTGTGCCTGGTGATTCCAAAAACACAACTAGGAATAAGCTTTTGTGTTTTCCATGTAGCATTTCTGTTCTGTGGGGTTTTTTTCCCCCTTTTTTTACTGCTGTCTACCTTGTTTTTGTACATGAGTCAGGATCCTTCTGGGTGAAGTGTGTGCCAGTGCCATTGATAACATCTGATTGATTTACCTTTGTTACTGCACTTGAAATCTTCCACTTGCAAGCCTGTTCCTGTATTTATAGCGAAGAGCATCCACAGTGAGTTTCTTCCTTGTCCACTCCTCACTCAAGCCACCTTGATTCTCCACACGTGCCTGGTGTTGGCCTGTCAGAGGCCGTGCATGGTGTGCAGACACATGGGGCAGGAAGTTGGGAAGGAGGCTCCTCTGGTTGGAAGAGGGCCGGAGAAAGGCAGGAGACTTGAAGGAAAGGATTTGGTTGCAGTATTTTTCCTTATAAATCTTAGAGCTGCTAAGGAAACCCCCATAGGCACTCAGAGGAGTGCCTGTGTTCTTCAGTGGAGGCACCCTGGCTGCACCATGCCACGCACCCTTAGGAGGTCCAGGGCGGCTCCTGCCGTTTATCCCAAACGGTCCTTCCCCTCAACTTCCCTGCATTCTGCTGGCAGTGCAGTGGGGTTGGCAGTTGGCTGCAGCATCCAGAGCCGAGCTGCTTGCCCTCGGTCCCCGGGATGTTTAGTGGACATTCTAAAAGGATTTAGCGCTGCGGTTGTCAGGAGTGACTCGATCTGTGTAGCGCTGCTGTAATCCTTTGTAAGGGAGATCTTTGTTTGATGACAGTTTTTGTTGACTTGTGTATACACTTTTTAAGGTTGACATCCTTGTGGGGAAACACTTGGACTATAAAGGTGTCAGAAGGGGAGGTGTCCGTGGCAGGGCAGGAAAAGCAAATTGCCTGTTTATCCAGACCTCCAGCTCTGCCTAGTCAAGTCTACCATGTCTGAATATCCCTGTGTTTCCTGGGAAATATCCCCAGCCTCACACCCCTGGCTTGCTATCATCATGGACAGGGAGCATTGTGACACAGTCAGATGATAAAAAGTGGAGATGAAATCTATGGGTCTGTCTTGGCTGAATAATTGGGACACATATGAAAGAGACTGAGACTCTTGAATTCTCCATAGCCGATCAGGAGGGCAATGAGATTATAATCATGATTGTTACTCACAAGCCTTCCTGTTGGAAAGGTGACAAAGCAGACACTTTTTAATCAAGTTTTTATTGTCTGTGTAAGTTTGATACGATCAATTAGTGTATTAAATCCTGCCACAGTAAACACGAAGGTGCTTGGAGGAAAAGGTTTACCGCCTTCCGTGCTCTATTGTGGCAACTGATTTGCTGCTGTAATGATAACTAAGAAGGACTTTGTGTCCCACAAAGTTTATGGCTTGATAGGGATGTTTGTTTTAGGTACTGCATCTCAAAATCTTTGGAAACTGTTTCTGGGAGAGTTTCTTTTCCAGAGCTTCTTTCTGGGGCTTTTTTTTGAGTGGAGTTTGCTAAGGCTTTTCTTTTTAGAGAATTTGCTTTCGCTGGATGTTCTGTCCTCATGAAATTCTCGTGGTGGAAATGAGGATCCTGCTCCACGTGGGTAAAGTGGCAGGGGGCTGTAAGGAAGAGCTATTGCTTCTCCACCAGCCCTGGGATCTCATGCAGGGCTCAGCACAAAGCTTGGCTTCCTTGGCTCTCAGGGATGTTTGAATTCAAGGCGGAGAACAGCTCAGGAGACAGCAATGCCTGGTGAGGCTGTGGAAGTGTCAGACCTTGTGCTGTGAGAACCTCAGGCATTTCTGGCCAGTGGATAAGGTGCCAGGGTAGGGAATGGCCGGCAGCATCTGTTTTATGGCTGACTGATCGCTGGGTAGATGGCTTTTGATGATACAACAAAGACTATTTTGTATCAGTGATAGGGCTGTGGGGTGAGCCGGTGAAATATTTACTTAGCTGTGGACTTCCCTGTGAATTGTTGGGTCCTTCCCACCTGAGTGTGGGGCTTGGCTGAGCAGAGCAGCCGGAGATAGTGTGTGATTCCGGCACAGGACAGTAAGCAGGTGGTTGTTTTGTCACACAAAGGAAAGCCCTGACCTTGACAATAATCTTCACACAAGCCTCGTTGTTTTGAGTGAGGGTATTATTTTTGCTGCCTGGGTGAGCAAAGGAGCCCAGCCCGTCTCGGAGGCCGAGCTCTGGCTGTGCCTGGTGTGGCAGGGTGTTACAGGGGTTTGGTTTCAGAATGTGGGCAAACCTGAGCTGTATTAAACACCTTTTCACATTTATGTGCACGGCATTGCTCTAGATGGGATTGGCTCCTGCAGGACAAGGCTTTGGTTTCTTAGGGAAAATAATCATTAGCAATCAGTAGCTACACAGAACACACAATGTCAACCAGAGACATTTCATAGCATCCTAGCAAAAGGGCTGATGTGCACTTGGCTGGTTTTATTACATTCAATGTCTGCTATTCGAGGTATTTGTGGCGTTCTGTGATGACCATTCTTGTTTTTGGCGCCTTGCTGACTTTATGACTTGTAGAGATCTGAGGTAGAAAGTTTGTGCTGTAAAATATTCAGAATGTGTTTGTTTTCTTAATGAAGGCTTTGGTACCAGGCACTTCACTTCCTGGCATGATCCCTTTAATGCCACTTTATCCCATTTTCTCACCCTACTATACAAGACGGGTAAAAAAAGGAAGACTTTGTGTCATTCCTATACTTCCTTGGTATTGAAAAGGAAATTTGTAGTAACCTGATGTTGACCTGAATATCTGTTAGTAATGTGTTGTTGATGACCTCAGTCATGTTTTGCCCAGTGTGTGTTTTGCCAGCTCTGAGAAGTTTTCTGGACTGCAGGAAACTGCAGATCCACCGGTGATCTCCCTGGTACAGCTGTGCCCTCTCAGGTGCTGTCAGTGTACAGAACTGTAGTGTGGAGACAGGGAGTTCCAAAGAAAGGAAATTACTGAAAGTCATCACATAGTTATTGCAAAAAGTATAAGGGCAGATCAAAGCATTTGCTGACTATTACTTTCCAGCTGTATAAAGAGCACCCCTGCAGCGGCAGAATAATACCTCTCCAGGAAGGCAGCCTTTTGGACAGGGCTCCTGGAATGAAGTTTTCAGAACAGCTTTTCATGCTGCTCTTGAGATGGACTTCAAGTTATGCTGGAAATTGTTTTCATGGGGCACGTTCCCTCTGATTTCAAGTAGAATAAAGTTTAAAATATTTTCTTTGCTTTATATGTGTGAGAGGGAATGGGGTGGAAATTTCTTAAGCGTGTTTTATTTTGCGTCAAATTAATTGATTCTTTTGTGCAAGAAGTTGAACAGAGTGAAAACACAGGAAAGCAGGAAAGAAAGGAGCTGGGGGCAAGGGCTCAGGTAGAGGAGAAGGCTCTTAAACTTGTGCAAAAGGCGTAGTACTGAAGCTACTTCAGCCTTTTCACTCTCCAGGGCGATAAGTGAGTTAGTTAAAATGCCAGTTGATCTGGGTGGGAAGTGGAAAGCCCCTCTAATCCGATTAATCCCAGACCATGGGATGCCTCGCTGGCAGTGTGAAAGCAGCCCCAGCACATGCTCAGCTGTCGCTCTTTCACAATGCGTGGTGCAGTTGTCACTCCCAGGCTCCTGCCAGCAAAAACATCCGCTGGGTTCATTTTACCACCAAATATTTTTACACTTCTGTGCTAATAAATATAAACTGCCCTGGCTGCAACTACCGTGTCCCATCCTACCATTCTTGCATCGCACCAGAGATGCCAGCTGAGCCATGCTGCTGTCCTGTTCGTCCTCCCAGCAGTAAGATCTCTCCTGTCCTGAGGAGCTCCCTCCTGGTGCTGATTTTAGCCCCTGAATCTAGCAGTGAGCAGAAGGGAAAACTTCAAATGAGCCTTTAGGGTTCTAGCCTGTTGGCAGTCTGTCCTGCCTGCTCGTAGGGGAGTCTGGAAGGATTTTCCTCTGGCTGGCTGCTGTTACAGGCGTGTCCACATGTGTGTGGAGGTGCAGGCACTGCTTGCATACAGTGCTTTTTCCCTGGCCTGAAATGGTGCTGTGTTCTGTGGCTAGGGAAGGACAGCACAGCCAGTGCCTCGGCCTGATGCTGTGGTGCCGCAGTGTAGGGAGGAACGTGGCTCAGCAGGAAGGTGGGGACAGCCCCAGGTTCTTCTTTGGAAGGACCTTTCTTGAAGGCTTCATCTGAACTCTCTTTAAGAGCATGCCAAGCATTTAAGTACTGAAAATATACTTGTTTTCCCCGCTTCAGAGGCTTACACAGCTGAACTCTCCGATATTTATGTTTGACGTCAATGGGAACATTGCCTGAATGTGGGATTAGAAGCACCGAGCTGTTCCCTGCTCCATGTGTCGGGAGGCAGCAGCGTGTGCGCACCAGCCAGCCCAATGCCACGGCCACGGTGCTGCTGGTGTGCTTGGCGAGTCCTGCCACACAGGGAGCTCCCCGTGCACTTGGACAGCAATCACAGATAAACACCTGAGCAGGGACTGGCTCTTATTGCCAGTCGTCTGGTGCTCAGGAGATTGCTGACCCACTTCAGCACTGGTGACTCCATCGCTGTAACTGGGTAGTACTGACAGGAGGATGCAGGCTTTAACCAAATAACATGTGATAGGAACTTGTGTGTTCCTTGTGCTCGTTCTCTCTGCTTTTCCAGCTCAGAAAAGTGCTGAGCTCCCTCTCTGGTGGTTCGGGTCAGGAAACAACGGGCTAGGTAAAAGGATTAGGGTATTAATCCGGGCTGTATTCTCTCCCGTTACTCTGTCAAATGAGACATTAATTACCTGTCTCTGCCTTGGTTGAGTTTTTACCAGAGTGATGTTGACAATCAAGACGTTAATGATTAGGAAGTTCTTGACCTCTCTGAGGAGGGGGTGTACTAAGATACCCTGGATGGCTCATTTCCAGAGAAATGCACAGAGAGTTCAAGGAGGGAGGAATTCAGATGCAGGCTTTTTATTGTTCTTTGTCCACCAAATGATTGACAGACAGAAGCGTGAGTGTCTTCTTATTTTATGCCATTAGAAAGTGTGTTGGACAAATGGGAAATAAAAATAGGATCTCAATGTCCAATTCCTTCCTGTTGCCACAGCATAGCTGGGTTCCTCTGTTAGTGTCTAAGGGCCGATTCCAGGTTTGTCTTGCTGGCATAGCCAGGTGATGGAGGTGGCTTTCTCAGGTGGAAATGAGAATGCACTGCGCCTGGGCCGGTGGATTTCTGTATGTTTCTAGCAATTTCAGTTTAGCAGATGTTGGTGCAGACCTGCTTTTCTCCGGCAGTGCTTGTCAGTTGCATCCATGAGACTCCAAAAACCTTCGTGTACAGTCTGCTCCGTGCAGCCCTGTGCTGCAAGCACCAGGGAGCAACTGTTCCCTCTCAGAGCAGAGGAAGTTGTTCTCCTTAGTGTGCTTTGGGCATCAGGGTAATCCGGTCAGACCGAGCTATTCTGCAGCACTGGTTCATACAGAAGCAGAACCTTTTGCTTCTGTAACACATCCTAGAGCACCTTCTACATTGGGTGAGAAAAAAAAAAATCTCCTTTCTGTTTACATCTTACTGCTGTAGTTGTAGCCAATCCGCTGTTCTGACTAGCATGAATGTATTTTCTCCGACACAGATGTTCTAGTCGTTTGCGTTCTGTTGACATCAACATTTAATTTTATGTTTTTAAAGCTCAGTGTGATTTTGCTAAAGAATTGCATAAATAAGAACACGTGTGTTACTGAGCTGCCTCCCTCCCCACAACCTCTTGCAATCCAGTCCTTCACTTCTGGGTGGTCACTGTACTTAGAGGGTGTTTTTGTAGCGGGTATATAGTGGGAGCTGTCTGGTATAAATGAGAATATGATGGAATCCTGTTTACAATTAGGACAGTTGACCTGTCTTGCCTCAGTTGTCAGTCTCTTCCTGTGGTCAGTGCAAGGAAGTTGGTTTGTTGTTACAGGGACAGCTTGGGATGCGTTTCAAAAAATCAAGAAAAGCTTTACTTTGGGGAAGGGAAAACATTCATCCTGTGAGGGCTGAGGATGCAGCCTTTGAGTATCGATGGCAAATAGGAGGCATTAAATCCTTTAATAAGGAAGGGAAATCCCTAAAAAGCTGCATTATGCCTTTTACTTCTTGCCAGTCCCCACCTGTCATAGTTGATTTCTGTCAAGATAGGCAGAACTGAAGTTTGTTTCAGGGTGAAACAGCAGGGACTGTTCCTCATCCTGTCAGTGTTACTGTCCTAGAAGATGCTGCTGCCACATTCCCCTGTACTTGCTGTGCCTCTGGCATCCCAGTGGATGGGGAGATGCTGCCGTACAGAATTCAGTGAGAAGAGAACCGATGTGTTCAAAAATGAGCAAGTTAACTGGACAGCTCATTCTTGTAAAAATCATGGCCATTTAATGAGAGAATCTGCCAGGACAGTGGCCCCAAACTCAGACACTGCTTTGGGTCAGTGCCATGCCAGTGGCTCTGGTAAAAACCCAACCTGCCTGAAATGTTGGTGCTCAAAGTTTGCCAGGACACGTTGCAAAACAGCGTTTGCTGTTTAGGTTTGAGGTAGTGGAAGTGTTTGTGAGTCCTTCCACATCCACTCTTGCTGGTTCTCCTAAAGGCCGTGGCCTGAATCCCTCCTTGTCCCCAGTTGTGTTTAGGTGCTCTGAATCCCAGAGCTGGACCTGGTGAGATCAGATTGATTTCTGGAGAAGCTTTGCCAGGCATTTGATCCTGGCAGCATGCTGGGGTAGGGAAATGGTATACGTCTCAATTTGAGAGATGGAGAAGGATTTGGTCTCACACCCGGCTCATAGCATGCAACGTACCTAACAGCTTGGGGCCGTCTTGTTCTAATGTTTTTAAGGGCATAATTTTAGAGGTCATTCTTTTAATGTGCTCAAAGGTTAAAGAGTTAGCTAATTGTAGATATTAACAGCTCTATTTTATACTGCATCATCTTAATCACTACTTCTGCTGTAAACTCAATGACACAATGTCTGTGGGGAAAGACTGGCCTGTGGGTGATGCAGCACTCCATCCTGAATGAGCTCAGGCTGGAGAAGCTGAGCAAGGAGTGGGTTAGGAATAAACCTGTGTCCTCGACAGACCATGTGGGTTACTGTTTCTGAGGTATGCTCACACTCCGAGCAAAAGGGCTCTGCTGCAGCATTTCTCTCTGTCTGCTCTTAGACACAAAACTCGTTTATTTTGTGCTCTTGGAGCAGTTACTCGTTCATCTCCTCCAGAGGGGATGACTTGAATGTCCTGTGCTCATGCACTAAGTGCAGGCACTGGCGGTATTTAGGTGCACGCCCTGCAGCCAGGCACTTAGAAACTGAATTTGCCAAGTGGAGCTGCTGAGATGGGGAACACCCAGTCTCTCGGAGAGCGCGTCCTAGTCCCCCAAGGCAGGTGCTCCTGCCGAGCAGCTGTGCTCTGAGCTGCACACAGGGCATCTCTGAGGTTGGCACGGTCATCCTTGTGCCTCCTGGCAGCTTGTGATGCCACAGCCTTGAGCTGCTACAAACTCAGCACATCAGACATGTGCAAGGCTTCGGTAGGGATGCTGCTATTGCTGCCTGACCTGGATGCTCCTTATCTTTCTACTAAAATATTTTATTACACTGACATTGGATGTTCACCTTCTGGAGCAAAGCATGAAGGTTCCTGTGTATCCTTGCTGTTGAGGGCTTCTCCATTACTTGGGAAGCCACCTGACTGAGACTGTATCAGAGTTCTAATAGAAGTATTTCTGTCTAGAGGGATGTGGAGTACTATTGACAGAAGGCAGTGACTAAGTGTGAGATAAATCCAAGTAAAGATGAAGGGCACATTACTTGACAGCAGAGCTGTGGTGAGTTGGACTACATTTCCAGTGGGTGCTGTTGGGCAGTAAAGGAAGAGGGCTACTGGAGCTCCTGGCTTAGGAAAGGCTCACACTCGCTCCCAAGGAGAAGGCACTGGACTAGAACATGCTTTTGCTTGATGTGTTGCTGATTTTCTGTTTGGTCTAGTGAAAGGGTAGGAATAGTTCAGAGGAGCTGAAACATGAATAAAAATTATATATTTTTAGGTTTTTTTAATACCAAGTGAAAAATAAGCTGAAGAAATGGGGGAGGAAATTACCTTGTTAAATATGAAGGAAATATAATTAGAGGGCAAGTGGTCAGCTTGGAAATAAATCCCTAGAACCCTAGTGCTGATGTTTTAGGTAGGATCCAGGCTGAGGTTCAGAGTGGCTGTGGACTGCCTCAAGATGTTTGTGTACCTGTTTGGAAAACATTGCTGTGTATATTTTCAGACTTGCACATTGTTTCAGACAACTTGTTCAAATAAATTAGGCAGGGAAAAATTAAGCGGTGTTGGTCACTTGGTGCCAGCCTGCTTAAGTTCACTGAAAGCTGCTTTTTCTCTCTGTGTTTAGATTCTTCCCCAGTTAGGAGAGCTGGGAGATTATATTCAGGGATTAAATTCTTTAATTCTCAGTCAGTGAAGTCGAGGGAGGGTCACAAGAGAACTGGAGGGTAAAAGCTTCTGAGCCTCTCCTATAAAGTGCCACACTGAAAGGGACACGTGGACGCTGTGTCCACTTGGGAGTTTCCCGCTTTCTGTGTTCTTGGTGAACTGCAGTTACTCTGAGGGTTTGGCTTTCAGAAATCTCAGAAATTTCAGAAGCTTTGGAAGGTAAATTAAATTACCACCAACTACTCCGCTTGCTTCCTTTTAAACGGAACACATTCTTTTAAAATTGAAATGTAATTATGGACCTGATGTACTAGGAACATTTCATTGCTTTAAAGCCAAAATAAAAACCCCAACCTAATTTTAGCAGCAGTGTGGGGGAGGTCTGCTAGGATATTGTACGATACATTTTGACAGCTGCTTTTTACTGGAAGGTTGTCAAGACCCTCACAAAAAGGTTTTGAAGTGCTTAAAATGGGTTGGCCCAGGATCTGTAGCTGTTGTGTCACCAGCAGAGTCCCGGACTGGTGCAATGCATTGGGCCAGGGCAAAGGCAAGTTCTCATCTCTTCTGGGCTTCTCAGCTGTGTTCAGGAGCTTTTGCTGAAGTAAGGGTGAAACTGAACCTTTGTTTGGCACATAGAAGTCTCCAAAAATGTTCATTGGAGGAGAGGCATTTCAAATATTTCTAATTTTAAAGCTTGGGCGCGGTGCATCACTGTTGCGGTTGTGGTCCATAGGTCAGTGGCAGATGGGGTGGATAGAACAGTGACTAAAATCCATCCTTAGCCCCTTCCTTTCTTCCATAGCTGTCACCATGTGGGTCCCTGGCACCAGCACCGTGAGTTAGTGCCTCTGGTAATAATCCTAGGGACAAGTCCAAGGACAAGGAATATTCAAAGGCCTTGTGTACACTGGGGCAAATGGTGTTCGATGGCCCTGCTGGAGAGGTGTGGTTTTGACCCTTAAAAATCCCAAAGAACAGACAGAAAGGAAGAGAAGGGCACAGAAAGAACTCAGCAGTTCTCTTCATCCTGTGGAGGTGGCAGTTTGTACTGGGCTTTTTGGAGCATTGGCTTATTCCACAGGTTTAAGGGGATACCGAAAAGGAAAAGCTTCCCTAGGCATGGCTTCAGGGAAAACTTGTCTAGTGAGGTAGCCAAAGATCCCCTTGCTGCCAGAAGAAAAGGCAGAGGCAGTGGAGGACTGCAATTCAAAAGGAGGAAGAGGTGTTCCTGACGGTGGAGTTGGGAATGGTGGGTGTGATTTTCACTTTAATGTGTTGCAGTCTTTTCCAGACTGCCTTTGGGGCTGGATCTTGTGCCTGATGGTGGCATGCATCTGGATAAGGAAAATGAGAATGAATCACATCCTGTATAGTAGCTGTCATTGTTGAATAGAGAACTTTTTCTGTGAGATTTAATAACCCGTGTTGTTCTTTAAAAAAAGCAGAAGATATTTTTTTGATGCCCCTCAGAGGCAAATTAACAAGTTGCACCATGTGTGATTCTGCCTCCGAGGCTGAATGCATTTGGGAATTCACTTGTTCAACAAATGCTCATTTGCATCAACTGACATTGACTCAGACTTGAGGGGAATCAGATTTGCTTTGATTTAGCTGAACTGTGAAGTACATTTGAGATTTTTTTTTTTTCTTCCAAACTGTCTGCTGGTATGAATTCCAGAAGTGTTTACTGGAATTTCAGCCGAGACACGACAGAACTATCCCAGGTGGCCTCTTACTTGTTGTTTTTATTACCATCATTATTCTAAGACTATAATTACTTGGAAAATACTGCTAATTCGGATTACCACATGGCTTAGCAGGAACTGAGAACCAGCTTCTCCTTTTGCATAAGCTGCTTGGTCATGTCTGTCCTGGGTTTCATGGTCAGGAGCTGTGCTTGCATGTGGGGCTGAGGGCGTGGAGTCTGTTTGTTAGCCGTGAGCGTGGAGTCTTTGAGGTGAGAATGCACCCCACCGCCCATGGGACCTTATCACCAGGATTTTGGGTGGCTGTGTGTTAACCTTTGGGGCTTCTGTGAGAGAAATGCCTTTGGTGAGGGGATCCGTCGCTGATGTTTCCAAGCCTTTCGTACACGGAATTCCTAGGACTCGCTTCTTTCACAGATTTGCATGTACAACATGCAGCCAGTACTTGAAAGAAAGGGCTGCGTTTAAAGCACAAACACAAATTGTGGCCTGATTTAGGTCACCTCTTTGGTTTCTGCTGGCTGAAATGAGCTTTCAGTAAGTTACGTGTTCCTGCCCTGGCTGCGTTGCAATGGTTTTTCTCTTATTAATGGGTGATTTAATTAAATGTCAGTGTTTTTAAAATGCATGCACTAGATTGTGAGGGTCTAGTTCAGGGGTGAAGGGCTGTTTACTGTAGTTCTGCTCTCCAGCACTCCGAGGAAGGGACCTGTTGGGCATTTTCCTCACCAAGATCCTTTGGAAGCTGTCATGGTGCTCTTGCAAAGCTTCACCACATGTCTGCTGGAGCACTGCAGAGATTTGGGAGTTAGTGATTTAACTCACAGCAGACCTTGGCATTTACCTGGGTTACGAGTTGTGGAAGTTGGCTTGATCGGTGATTTATAGATGTCGAGAAGATGTTGAACAACGATTTTTGAGGAGCGCTGTAAACAAAGTGTGTTTGTGTTAGGGATTCTTTGAAGTGAAAATCTATTCAGGAGGTGCCAGGGCGCTATCTGAGAACAGCATCAAGACCATCCCGGTGTGTAATTTAGCGGCAGGCGTTTCCTGCTGTTGCTGCCTCGGTGGGGCTGCACCTGGTGCGTGGCACAGCTGAGATGCCTGTCCAGGTACAGCCTGGGCTTTGCAGCAGCGAGCTGGGGAGACTCTCAGGCACGGACAGCCAAGGGGCATCGGGCGGGCTGCTCTGAGCCGGCTCTGTCAGCATCGGCCTCGCACAAACTTCCCAACGGTCAGGAGCCCAAGGAAATGGAGCTTCTTCCTGGGATGTGCGCAAGATTCTCTGGCATTTGTGATTTCAGATGAGAGATAAGAGCCAAGTCACAATTACCCCTCAGGATCAGGCAGTACAAGGTAGCTGAGGGAAGGTGACCAGCGTGCAGGAACCTGTGTGGTTTCAGGCGTGTTCCTCTGGTCTGTGTTGAGTGTTGGGAAACATCTCTGAGTAACCTGGCTACTTTTTAAACTTGAGCTTAGGGTCTCTTTGCTCTGCTTTTTTTTTCAGAGGCATGGCTTATATTTCCAGCTGTGTTTCAGACAAACTGGTTAACTGAGGGGTTTTACTGGTACAAGCAAGCAGGGTGTGCTCAGGAATGCTGCTGACAGGGAGACTCAAGTGGAGTTACCAGGTGGATTTCACTAGACATGCAGAGATACTTTTCTCAAAACAGTTTCTGCTCTACGTAGGCTTTTTTTTTTCCATCTGAGCGGAACACACAGGACAGCTTAGGAACGGATCAAACGTATGGAGTTCATACCGGCTGCAGTTGTTTCATCCTCCGTCTCTGCAAACACTACAGGGATCAGGCGTGCTGATGGAGTGTGGTCAGGACAGTCTTTAATCGTGATTTAGCTGCCGATCAACAAGCCCCACACCAGGTCAGGTTTCCAAGCTGTCCTTTCAGGACTGCTTTGTGTGAAACCAGAAGAGTTTCGCTACTCAGTGGTGTGGATGCCAGGGCAACACGGAGTACCACAGACCTCTCCACAAAACTCTGATTGCATGTGGTGGTATCTCCTTTGGCATCTGCAGTGGCCTGTGAAAAGAGCCTGGAAATTCATAAAGAAATAAGAAAATGGGAGCAATGCTATTCAAGTCTCACTCTTGGGCCAGGATCTGATTTCCTGAACTCTTGATGAAGTGGATGGCCAGGAAATGCCAATGAAAGCTACTGACAGCAAAAGGGAGGCACAGAGCAGCAAAAGGGACACGCAGGCAAGCAGGGGAGTTAGGGCGGAGAGGGCCAGAGCTGCAAACCTGCTCGGCAAGGTCACTGGAGGGCAGTGGTGGCTGGGGCCGAGCCCTCTCTGGGCACATCCAGGGCCCCCGCAGCCATGTGTGGGATGAGTGCTGTTGGAGTCCGAGGTAGCAGCAGGGGTTGGATCACAGAGGTGATCCCAACAGAAGGCTCTGTTGTGACTGGGGGACACAGAGAAGCTGGGCTCCGCTTGTCTACTTGAAAGCCTGTTTCCGCCTAAGAAGTCTGTCCCTTTGCAGCCAATAGAGGCAAGCTGGGTGCTTGGGGGAAGGCTGCAAACGGCTGATATGGGTGTCTCCCTTTTCTCCTTTCCTTCCTTCTTCCCTCTCCAGTCATCTGTCCTCTGTGAGGAAACAGCAGCAGTTCCATAAGTGGAGTCCTGGGTACTGCTTTCTGTCCCAGTGTCACTGGCGTTTAATCAGTGCAGCTCCTCAGTGCCGGCAAAGGAGCCAAGCAGCAGCACAGCAGCGCTTTTCCTCTGGCTTTGATGTTGGACTTAGGGGTGACTTTGGAGGAGCCTCGGAGGAAATCTATGAGTTGTGAAGGAGAAGCCCTCAGAATTAGGTCCACTGGGGAGTCCTTCCTCACACCCTTCCAGTGAGGACTGGGCTTTTCCTGCTGCCAAAACCTGTTGGCAGCACAACACACGCTGCCAGTTTTGGTCATGGCTTGTCTGGACATGGATGCTCCAGGGCAGTGAAGTGCTGAACTTTGGTTGGGGGCAGGAAATAGGTGAAAGACACCAGGAAGTAAATCACTGACCAGCGTGAGGCAGCCGTTTCTGGTGCGCTCCAGCTCAGGCTGCTGGGCCATGACAAGCGTGGGACAGTGCTTCCTGGGAAAATCATCTTCCCTTCCTCAGGCAGCACAGTGTGATTATTTTGGCTCTGCATCGCTCCCCGCTTTCCCGTGCCAGCAGCAGGAAGAGTGGGAGAGTCAGCCCTCATGGCTGGGCAAGGAAGGAGCACCTCAGCCCAAGCTGCAGCTGTGACAGAAGTCCCTCTACCATTCCAGCACCCTTGGTGATTGCACTGCTCATTTTTTCTCTCTTTTTTTCCTGTCAAGGGAACATTTTGTGTGAGGGAACAAAAGCCTTCAGTCTGTCAGCCCCATGAGCTGCACGTGTAAGTCATTGAGGATGTGGCTGTTGAGCATCTCCTCTGTTTGACAGATCTGGAACCAAATGCCTGTGAGTCCACAGAACGGGCTTGATTCAGCCGACCAAAATTATAGGGTAGCTCTAGTTTTCCCTTTTTGAATTGATGGCAGGGTTTTAATGTGGTCATAGTACAAAGTCACGTGATTTATAATCAGATGGACTAACCACTGACTTACGCCTTGTAAGTCCACATGCATACCTTCCAGATGCAAGGCAGGGAGCAGCAAAACGTCTTTAGCATGTGCTGGCGAGGCTGTTTTCTGATAGAAAGTAGGCACCTAGCCCTAAACCCCACTGACGTGAGAAATCAGCCAGCAGACATGTGCTTGACCAGCCCCTATGTCTATTTATAGGCAGCTCTGCCCAATTCAAGGCAAGCTTTTCTCTTTTTTGTCCCCTTCCAGCTACATTTGCTGCCAGACTGTTGTGGCTAGCTGTGGGCTGCTGGAGTTCCACGTGAAGCCGTCTGCACAGCGGCACCACCCTGTAATTACACGGAAAGGGATCTCCGGGCTCAGCTTTGCGCTGCTGGGTTTGTTCTCAGGGCGTTCCACGCGTGGCACTCGCACCCACCCGGCCCAGAGCGGCGGGACAGTGAAGCAGAGCTACCCTGGGCTGCTTTCACCGCGTGAGGAATTGTTCCTGAGGTAATTGAAGTCCTCTTTCCAAAATCCCCAGAGGTGCAACGCACAAGGGTGTCGTGTGCCATGCAGTGAAGGTCATCCACAGGCTTCAACTCCAGCAGGTTCAAATAAGAGATCAGACTGCCAACTTCCCAAGTCAGAGATTGTTTTTCATTGGCTTTTGGTTTGATTTGTTTATTTTCCAAATGAGCTTTTGGGGTGTTTGGTCTGTGCAGGCTGCTTTTTTCAGTCCCTGTTCTGTCTTCCCTTTTTGTTAATTACTGGCACCGTAGTTATGCCCTCTGTGAGGGAATCTCACTTCTGACCCGCTCCCAGTGCTTGATTGGACTGATGGGTGGATTTCTCTTCTGCCACCGCAGCAGCAGAGGCATTGCGGTGGTGCTGAAAGTAGCTGAAGTCTATTCTATAATGATAGGTTTTACAAAACTATAAGAATCTTAGGGACAGGAATGTTAAGAGAGAAAATTACTTCCCCAAAGGCTGCTTTGCTTGCAGGTGCCTTCCTTAAGGCAGAGTTGATTTGGGGCATTCTGCCCAAGGGAAGTGGCAGGCAAAATGTGCTGGATGCTCAGTGTGCTGTTTTTGTGTGTGTTTAATTTGGTGTTTTATAATGACAATCTGCAAACAGCTTCTGCAACTTGCCAAGAGGCGCTAGTGAAAGCTCTCTGCCCTGAGGAGTTTGCAAACTTCCTTTGCTACCCCTCCTCTGCATCGGTGCAGAAGCACAAACTCGTGCTCCCCTGCCTGTCCCCCTCCCCTGACCTGGGGAACAGAACTGTAACTGGCCCGATCTGCAGTGGGACCTTGTTCAGGGTCTCTTCCAGCAGTGCCAGCGTTGAGTACACACAGGGAGTACAGCTGAGGCTCACGCCCTGAGGCTGCCAAGCACATTTTACGGATGTTTCAATAACAGCGTTTTTTGAAGGAAAAAAAAACAAAACGGAAGTCTGGGAACGACTCGCTCATTTCAGCGGTTGGAGGCATGACATGCATTACAGTCAAATCTGTTCAAATATCCTTGGCAAATACCGCAAAGAGTCTTCTGTAGACAGGTGGGTTGCCTTTAGAAGGTCACTCCTTAAACAAAAAAAAAAAAAGGCAAGAAGGGAGAGACAGGCGGTGAGGATTGCAGTCCCATCTGCCCTCTGGGAGAAGCAGCATGGCTGCAGGGAAGTGCAGCAGGTGCAGGACCAGAGCAGCAGTGAGGCTCAGGCTTGGCCTGCCCTCTGGGCAGGGAAAACTCTGTGGCATCAACCTTTGAGAGTCTTACCTCCTGAGCAGGGCATGCACAGTTAGGCAGATGCTTGTAAAATCCTATTTTTAATTAGCATTTCCAAATCAACAGCCTAACTGACTTCTGAGCCTGGTGACACCTAAACTTAGAGCACCTAAACTTTCATATCTTAACAGCAAGTCACTTCTGCTTTGCTTTGATTTTGCTTCCTTCCCCATCGTTCTCCTAGTTCATTTTGGGGATTTTTTCCTTTTTGTGGAAGTTTGAGGACTCTGGTGGAGATCTGAGCTGCTTTTTATGTTTTGTGAGTCTGTCTAGGACCGAGGATTTTAATCATGTTTTGGCTTTCCTGAGTAAAGCTGGTTTTTAACTCTGTCTATAAACCTTAAGCCATCAGTCAGTGCCTGCTGCATTTGGCATGGTTTTTTGCCATGGTCCTTCAGGTCTCGTAACTTGAGAGTGTGAGCACATAGCAAATGTTTATGGAGCTACTAGCCGCTGTCATCTTACCTGGAGTTCAGCTCTCCCGGGTTTTGTGTCAGAGTGTGTTCTGCTGTGTGGTTCGATTCCTGCTTGCTCTCCTAGGCTCCATCAGAGCTGGCCTTAGAAAAGGAGAAGGAGGCATTTTGCAAACTATGCCTAATTATGCCTTGCTGTGACTCAGTTTGGCCAAGAGCTTGCTCTGCTGCTTTTGGAGGAGGATGCTGCTGTAGCTGCTAGCAGCAGTCGGCCCCTCTGCGCCTGCCGGGCACCGGCAGCTCTCCAGCTGCCCCAGAGGCCAGGAAGGAGCACGGGGAGAAGGGAGGCTTTGGAAAAGCAAGCACTTGTGTCCGCAGGATCGCTGCCTCCAAGTTGATATTGTGGCAGTGCAGCGACCAGGGGGTGTTGTCCTCGTTTCAGTCCCCACTGTTCCAGGGGAAGGCTCTTGAAACCTGAACAACTTGTGGCTGTTTCAGGATGTTTGTTGGTTCCCACGTGGCCTCTGGTATCAGGGTGGGCTGCCTGTGTCTCCCTAGGGAATTAGAGGACAGGCTTAGAGTCTGTCAACAGCAATGGCTTTGGTTGCTGTTGCTGAAGAGCAGGAGCATCGAGCAGAGCCCTGGGCCTGTGTTTTACCTCAATGGCTGGAGCTGAGATTGTCGTGTTTGCTGAACTGGTGGGACGTCCTGGGGTGGGCACAGAACAAAATAATGCTGAGGCTTTATAGATTTGCTGGCCGAGATGGACTCCATGTCTTGTGAGTCAGAGCCCTGATCTGGGTAGGATGTGCTGCCATGCAGGATCAGGCTGGGGAGCCTCTGCTCAACCAGCAGATGAAGCAGGAGCATCTGTTCCCCTCACGTAACTTCACCCCCCCGCCCGTTTTTGACTCATTTTGAAAGCGAGAACAAAAAAAGCAAGCATTCACCGAAAGTTCAAAGGTATGCAAATCAATCCTTTACTGTTTTGACAGTAATTTTTTTCCCCACTGGAAAGCAGATTACACAAACGGACCTGTGAGAAGCCGAAGCCTCGGAGCTGGGCAGCGCGTGGTGAACCGGGAACGCCGCGCACCTGCCCCGGCTGGGCCTCGGCTGCCAAGCCAAACAGGCAGCAGCATTTCAGCAGCACCTGCAAGGAGCAGGGCTGGCCCCTGGCAGCACAGCCCCAGCCCAGGTTCCACTGCACAGGGTTTGTTTTTCTGTGCCTGACCCATGTCTGCAGACCTGTCAGTGAGCGGTCCCTAAGCCTGACTTTAGGCGCACCCTTATTGTTTTCTTTTCTCTTGCCTTTAAATTGCTAGATTCGTAAATCGAGTGTTTTCTGGGGAAGATGACTGAATGCCTGTCTGACAGGGACACTACAGGACAGTGAGCTGAAAAAAATCCCATCCTTAAGCAATATTTATGGACTTGTGAAAGTTGACATTCCAGGGAAAAAAAGGCTGCATTTCTTCTCACATTCTTTCCAGGCTAAAATCTTTTGCTGGTTTGTCTAGTGGTTTACCTGTCTAATAACTGCTCCGCTTGTGTATGTGTTAGCAGGATAAGTAGCTGTGTGTGTTTTCAGTGAATCAAGCAGCAAAGTAGCAAATGGCCCCGGTCCTTTGTGAACAGCCATTTCCTGCTGGCCCTGTGGGGCAGTGGCAAATCCGTGCTTGCAAACCTGTGCGAACTGTGAACTGACCATGCTCAGTCTGGGGACTGCCTGTGTTCAGCTGCATTTGCCGTGACCTCTGTGCTCTGACCCACATCCTGGAGCTCACAGGAAAAACTTAATCCAAATCCCCGTGGCTGCCATGCCCCCACACCCCCTAAATCCATCATTCTGCCTCTTGGCTGGGTGCCATGGAAAAATGGTACTTGGGAGTTGGTAGGTGGATCTGGAAGAATCGCACAGGAGCTTGTTTTGTGTAGCAGGCATCAAGGGCCATCCCAAGCAGCGCAACGCTCAGTTCTGTCCTTTACCTCCCATGGGATGTCAGTGGTTGAGCCAGTGGCAGCCATGACGCGCAGCCAGGCTCGGCAGAGCCGTGCTCTCAGCCAGCTCCATGGTGCAGAACGTGGCTCAGGAGCTTCTGTGTGTTTGGGTGAGCCAATGCTGGCTGAGATGGCAGCGCTGCAGGGTGTCCTGGGCTCTTCTGCCCTTGGCTGTCTCTCTGTGTGTGCTGAGTTTGGCTTTGGTTTTGTGTTTCTCAGTCCGCTAAAAGCCTTGTTGTTCCTCAGTGGTTGTGAAGAAAAGCTTGCTTCCAAAAAGGTCCCAGGAGACATCTGCAGGTCTCTGGTTTTGGTAGGCCCTGATTGCAAAGCAATTCCCCTCTCCCAGCTCTGTATTTAAATTCATGAGGGATGGGGAGTCCTCCACTGGGTCTTTTTAATTTTTTTCTGCTCCTTTCTTGTTCATTTCCTTTTCTGCTCCCCCCAATGCGTTCCTGACATGCAGACGACTGCCTTCATGCTTCTGCTTCTTTCCTCCTCCTGTCTCTCCCCTGCGCTCAGAGGATAGCCTGCAGCAGCTCCTCATCACTGACCTGGAGAGCTCTGTCCCCCCGGTCCCTGTGAGCCGCACCAGGGTGCTGCCTTCTCGCTGCTGATGCCCCTACTTGTCTGACTGAGGAAGTTCTGCCTTCTGTGTGCATCTCTGTTTTTAAAAGGCTTCTTTATTTCCATGCTCACAGAATTCATCTAAACTCGGTCTCTCAGCAAGCTGTTCTCAGCCAGAAGATTGTTTTCCAAGTGAAGGAACACCCTGTTTACATAGATAGGCAAATTCACAGTCCACAGAGCTTCTTCCAGTGAGAGCAGCTGTTGAACGCTTCGTGCAAGGGCAGCACATGGTTCGCATGTGCAGCAAACAGTTCTTCTTCTGAAGGGTAACCCTTTTTTATAGTTATTTTTCTTTTTTTGTGTTTTTCTTTCCCCGAAGAGTTGAAAGCTAGAACATCTGCTTCTTGGCCAGCCATTCTTTCCCACAGACGTTACTTCCCAAGTTCAAAAAGCTAGGCTGGGTTATTGTGTGTGGACACGTCTCAGTGCCCGTGTTTCTGGAATCTGCCTGGGAGCGCACCAGGCAGCTGGGAAGCCAGGCAGGCTCTGCTGGCGCCCCGTGTCTTGTGCTTTAGCTCTGGGGAGCCAAAAGAGCAGCTCAGCACGGCGCTGCTGCACGTGCAGTAGGCATGGGGAGAGCCCCTGGGTTACAGATAGGAGGTGAGCTCCTGTCTGTGACTGCCGGTACCCACTGGCGCTTCCATTAGATGTAACCTGAGCTGCAGGTGGCAAACAAGGCCGAACACGGCACAGCAAAATTAAGTTGCTCCTCATTAAACACCTATTTCCACTGGAAATGTGTTTTACACCTGTCCCTTTCAGGGAACTGCACTTGCTCCCCTGGACGCCCACCTGAGATGTTGTCTGTGTGAAAAGGGCTTCCTCTGCGGTTTAGTAATTGGCTTCTAAATATTGTCTGTCCCTGTTTTGCTGTAATCTACCCTTGGTCTGAGGTGCTGTTAAAGGACACATTCGGAGATGGTTCCAGCAAGGCTGGCCTCTTTGCATTTGCCTGTATTTCCTATCCCCATCTATACCACACCTGAGCACTTGGGCCCTGCTCCCAAAGCACATGGAATTGCTGTGCTCTCTGGTTTGTTTGGTGGTCCCAGTGCTCTCCAGTTTGTTAGCCATCTCTCCGGTCCCAGCCCAGCAAAGTCGGTGGGCACGTGTAAAATTCCAAAGTATCTAGTGTGTAGGACATGAAAGACAAGTCTGTATTGAAGTGCTTCCTTTGCGAGTAGCAATGTTCTGCTCTAAGGACAGAGGCGAATGAGGGGTTTGTGTAGCACTCCAAGTTTTCCAAAGGTAATTGACCCCCATCCCTTTAAATCTCAGAGGTCCCTGTGGGTTTTCTGCCTCATGGGGACGATCACTGGCATTAGCCCTCCCGCTCTCTTGGCCGGCCCAGAGCAAAGGTCTGAGCTCCCCTGCAGCATCCCTTTGTGAACAAATGCAGGCAGCCACCTGGTAGGTGGGAATTAGCACAGGTCTGAGGTCTTTCCTTGCAGGCTGCTCTCTACAAACAGCTTTTCTTTCATAAGCAGCATTGCTCAGCAACAGAGCAAACACCCAGGTCAGACTGACCGTGTTAGGGGCCACTCTGGGCAGGTACTGCCTGTGCCAGCAGAAGGACAGGGCGCAGAGGAGCCCTGTGCTTGGCAGGTGTCTGTCCTGATAGCACAGAACCTGATTGTATGGCTGTGCAAGTTTAGTTTGATTTTGAGGATGGCTGGGTGGAAAAACAACATTTAGTGGTGTGGTCAGGTAGGGCTGTGTGCTGAAAGGCAATAGAGCTGTACAAGTAATCCATGTGGTTAAGGAGATCTGTAAATGGATGGATTGGTTATTCACAGTGGTTTGCTGGATTTCTTTAATCTGGTTTGGGGTATGACAATTGATGTTAGGCTTTCCCGAGGATCCTGAGCATA
Organism: Fringilla coelebs; assembly: GCF_963513975.1. Classification (NCBI taxonomy): domain Eukaryota; kingdom Metazoa; phylum Chordata; class Aves; order Passeriformes; family Fringillidae; genus Fringilla; species Fringilla coelebs. Next base: position 73,131,942 of record NC_140032.1, read on the forward strand.
TGCTCCTGAAGAAATGCCCTCCTGTTTAGCACAGCCAAGTGCAGCTCCTTCTAAGTGCTCTGCTTTTGTCTATGGGAAGCAGCAGCCGCAAATGGTTTTGGAATAATCAGAGCATTTGCATCCAACAGAATTTGTCTACCATAAAACCATATCACTGGAGATGGAAGTGAGAAAGATAGGTGGGGAAAGGTAGGATCTGGTTCTGTTCCAAATGACAGTTTGCCAGTTTTGAACTTTGTCTGCTGCCTCAGCCTCTTCCCCATGGAGAGATTTATGTTTATAGGAACTTACCGTAAACAATTAAATGAAAATATACAGTATTGACTCCACTGAAATTCCAAGAACTCTGCAGTCCTTGGTGGAACCCCACCTCTGCATGCCTCTAGGGTCTGAGCAGGGAACAGGGAAAGGAAACTTAGTGTTGCGTGGTCATTGTTCCCTTCTGACTCAATGCTACTCTTGTACTCTGTTTTGCTCAAAATTACAGCAAGTGTAAGTCACTTTATTCCAGTGGTAAATCGGTTCAGTTGTTAGGCCTAAAAGCTCTATGTACACGTGCCTTTCCAGCCCCATCACAAACCAAAGCCTTTCTCTTTTTGCCATATAAATTCCTGAAAATTCAAGGGTGGACATGAAACATAATCTTTGCACTTAATAGAACTTCCTGTGTGAGAGACAAATCAGGAGATTAAAGACGAGACTTCTGGGACATTATTTCCCTCTTCATGGATTTCCTGGTATGTTTATTATCTTGGTTACTTTGCTGACAACAGCTGTATCATTTTGGGAGGAAAAAGTGCAGATTAGTACAAATGGTATCAGGGCAAAAAGGTGTGACAAAGTTTGAAAGGAATATAGACAATTCAACTGATTCCTGGTTGAATAAGTGAATATTTCTGGGTGATTAGAAACAAATCACAGGTGAGGAAAGAAGTGATGTTGACAGATGAGAAGCATGGCAAAGAGGTAGTTTTGAGGAGCAGACCTCTGAAGTGTAATCTGGAATGCGTGGCCCTTCCGATATGCCGCCTGCTCTCGTAGAGGCTGCCAAGTGATGCTGGTTGCTGGAGCTTTGGGATGGTGTGTAGCTCACGGTGTCTGGATGGTTTCTAGAAGGCTGCTTTGTAAGCAGCAGGTGCTGGCTGGTTCTCTTTGTGCTGGCTGTGGCAGGTGGTGTTCTTTTAAAGCTCTGATTCCCTCTCAGGTGCCTGGCTGCCCTTGTGCCAGCCTGTGGTACCGTGTACTGTGTGGTGCTGAGTACTGTGTATGTGGCAGAGGCAGTGCCCTTACTCTATTTTTCTTCTTATTTTTCCTCTGGGCTCGTACCTGGCTCTGCAGAGGCATAAATCAGTTGTTCTGAACAGGGAGGTGCTGAGGACAGGGAGGAGACTTGTGTTTCGAGATGGTCAGAAGTACTGCAGGAGGTTCTTCTGGCTCTTCTCATCAACAGCATCGAGGGTACAAAACTGCAAAATGAGTAACACATGTTTTGAAGGAATTACATGTGAAATTGGAAAAGGAAACGTGTCTCAAGTATAACAAAGGCTTGCCAGATAAACCATTACACTCTAGAAATCTGCTGCTGTTAAAATAAAAAATGTTTTTGAAAGGGTTCCATGTGGTATTGTTTCCATTTTCCCATGTTCAAAAAAGAAGTATCACTTGATTTCTGTTGAGTAAAAACAAACATGTGTGCAGCTAACAGATACTCTTATACCTCACCTGTGTAGTGACCTCTGATTTCTGCCCTTAGGGTTTTCTCTGTTGATTCCTGGATGCAACAACCCTTCTTCTCTACTGGTGCTTTTTGCTTTTTGAGCGCGGTTGTGTGAGATAGAGATTTGCCTTCTGCCAACCCATCTCTGTTCAGCTGCCCTGCCCTAATCAGCCTTGCTTCTGGATGTTTTATCAGATTTTGCTCTGCTATTTGTTTGCTTGTATTTAAAGTATCAGATCGTTGCTCTGGAAGTCATTGGCTGTTAGAACAGAAACAGTGCAGGGGTTATCTGACAAGAGAAAGGGCTGGGGAAGGAAGCCTGCTGCGTTCTCTGGTCAGGACACAGAGCAGAGGTGTGCAGTAACCAGCTCCCAGCCCAACACCTCTCTGAAAAAAGTCTGTTGTGAACGTTAGGGTGTGTCAGTCCAGCTTTGGCTGCAGGAGGGGCATTCCAAATAAAACAGTGTTCTCGCTCTTCCTACCCTGCTGGGGTGGGCATTGCGTGGGCAGTAGCACTGCAGATGGCCAGACAAACCAGCCTTGCTTAAAAATAGGTGTCCAAGGTGTCCATTAGACTGTTTGAGTACTGTGTACGTGGCAGGTAGAGCCTGGGGCCTGTGGGAAAAGCCTTCCCATGTGCATCCTTATGGGAGTCTCCTCTTCCCATGGTGTAGAAAGTAAGCTATCAACAGCTTTGTGCAGTGTCATGCTCAGTCAGGCTCCTGGTGATGAGGAGGAGGGTAATGTGCTTTCTCAATTTTCTGAGAGCTTTTTCTGTAAATCAAATCGCTGCCAAGCCTCTTCTGTGGAACCCTCTCATTCCTTGCGGAGCTCGCAGGCAGGACGGAGGGTCGGAGGGGCCAGACTGACTGGTGAGGGGTCTGGGTGGTTTGGTCAGGGGTCAGTCAGCAGAGAGAGACACAGAAATCTCCCAACACAATTGAGGTGGGAAGCAAAAATCTGCATTTTGTGCTTTTAGATCTCAGGGGTGAGCAGACAGTTGTTGTTTAGGACTGAAATACGAATAGGTGTGAACATAACTTTGTGTCTGCTTTGCATAAGTCATCCTTTCTACGTATTAGGAACCTTTTAATAAAACAAGCCTTTTAAAATTCTTGTCACATCCATCAAAGGGGAAATATCCCCTTTGTACTCAGTAGGTATGTGTAGTCCTAGTTGCTCCGAGAGGAGGAAGTCTCATTTCATGTATGCTTAAACCACATTTAACCATTCCCTGGGTATAAACCAGGGCACACTGCAAGCTTGGTGGACAGGTCAGCACGTTCATCCCTTCTTGAGGAAGAATGTAGCTTCAGGTGGTGTTTCATTTAACTTCTTTCCTAAAAGAAATGGAGGAAGAGGGGGTAGACCATCTCCGGTGTCTGGGGTTTTATAGGTGGAATGTAGCACATGCAAAACTACATTTTTACCTTCCCACTGAACATAGAGGGATGTTCAGATTAAGTGCCAGGACAGCTTGTTTGCTTTATTTATGTGTCTGTGTGTGCATGGGAGTTACTGAGGTTCCCAAAATACTGAGAAAGCTTTTGGACACATGGAGGGACAGGTAAGAAGAAGCCCAGGAAGAAAGGCTTGGCTGGTACGGCACGGATTTAAAGATTCGTGTTGGCAGAGAACTGGCCATGTCCCCTGGAAACCTTTTCACCGAGTGGGTAAAAACATCCTGTTTCTTGGATCAAGTCTTATGTGTGAGGCTTACCTGCTGAATCCGGGATTTGTAGTTGGATGCCAGGTTAAATACAGCTGGAGGATTAGACAAGTTGTAATTGCATGGGCTGACATCAAAACTGTCTTCAGCCGTTCTTTAGCAATGTAAAAAGCATTTGCTTACAGGGAATCTGCCCCTGTGTTCTAATCAGGTCCTTCAAAGCCTCCAGGACACTGTTTGCTAATAGGATAATCGACACCTTGTATGCATTTGTGCCTACAGCTTTCAGTCCTTTATTGAGCTCTAAATCAAAGTCTTTTCCTTGCAGTTTTCTTCCCTGGCTGCCTGTGGGTTTAGGCAGACAAAAAGCAATCCTTCCTAGAGATGGCTTGTGTGGTGCCCAGGCTGAAAGGCTGGGCGAGTGTTCCTGTCAGGATGGGTCATTCCTAGGGGCCACCCGAGCAGTTTCAGTTGTTCCACACTGCTGCCTCCCTCAAGAGCGAGTGTCTGGGCAGCTGCCTCGCTTCTGAGCTCTGTAAAGCCCTTGCTCTTGGTCATGCTTACTCTGAGTCACTTAGGAGACTGTAAATCTTGGGTTTTTCAGGAGAGGTTTGTATGGCGCACAGAGATATCAAATTATCTTTTCAATGTGGAAAGGCATACTTTATTGAAATGCATTTCTCCCTTGGCTGTCTGAGGCTGTCAGAAGATATGAAACTTGGTCTTAAGTTGAAGTCTTTGACTCAAGTTCTTGTTCCCAATACAAAGCAGAAATACTGAACAGTGAAGTTTATGTGATGTTCATACTTCAAATCCAGAGGGTAATATCAGAGGCTCTTGTATTTGATCTGCGTGGTTCCTCTGAGTATTTTTGCCATTTTACTGCATCTCCCTATCGAGGGAGTATTATTTATATGAGATAATCCTCATTTGGTTCCAGTTTGTTAAATGAAAGGAATGTGTTAGGCAGTCAGTTCTTAAGAGGTCTGGAATCTGGGCTGTAATTGAATCCATTCCCTCTCAGCTAATTTATGTAATCTGATGAGAAACAAGTGTAGTACAGTTTGTTCAAAGAAAATGGAGAATGTTCACTTTATCAAACCATAGCAAAAAAAGTTTTTTGAATGAAGCTGCGCAACAAAAGGCGACGTTTGGGTTCCCTTGTCTGATCAGCCATGCTTGGGGCATCTCTCCTAATGGAGGAGGATGGAGGGAGTGTCTTTCAGTGGAATGGTACTTTTGGGTTCTGTGTGAACTGCCTGTCTTATCGGTTTTCCATGGGAGCACGCTGGGCTAGGTGTGCTGTGTGTGAAACTGCGAGCTGGGTGCTGTTGTGTCCTCAGGCTTCGCTCGTGACTGCGGCGTTTTCTGTTATTCTCACACGTGCATGTTGTTTCCTAAACCAGAGCTGGGCAAGGAGCCGTGCTACTGCAGCACCTGGCCCCTCGATTTTTCCCTGGACTAATGATGTTCCTCCTTTATCTCATCAGCAGTGAAACTCATTTGCTCTGGGCACAGCACTCATCAGGCTGAGCAGGGCAGCCCAGTCAGGACCCGTGGGCGCTCGGGAGCGGCGCGCTGGGCATGGTTATCACAAGAACCATCCCCTTACCTCTGCCCTTCTCCTCTCACCCCGCTGCTGTGGTCTGCTCGCTGCAAGTGGGCGAGCACCTGGCAGGCAGTCCCTGGCTGGGATTGGAATTCCCTCCCCTCGTGTTCTCGGGTGTATTCAGAGATACAATCTGGTAATCTGTAAGGACCTGTAGGCCAAGTCATGGCCAGCAACCCCTTGCCAAGCATGGGGGAGAAGGCAACCTCTCCCTTCCCTGCTCTACCCTGCGGGTTTAGGAGCAGTGAGGAGATCTGCTGTAGCCCCACAGAGCCCAGCCAGAGTGGAGAGGGAAGGAGGCAGTGGGAGCCGAACGGAGTTCCAGCTGTGCCTGTGGAGCCCAAAGGCAGCAGTGACCCCATGCAGGGGAGAGGGGTGGTAACCCCAGAGTCCAGCCCAAAACCTCTGGAAGGCGTGGGATGCTCTGTGGATGCCTGTCAGCCGGTAACAGGGGCAGCTCACGTGCAGCAGACAGCTGGCACTGTGATCTACCAGCTTCCAGGGCACAGTTTGGGGAAATGGGTGGCAAAGGGCTCTAGCCACAGGCTGGAAGCAGCAGCAGCCTGATGAGAACAAAGCTTGGGTCGGGTGCTGTTGCTCCCAGCCTGTGGCTAGAGCCGTATGGGGGAAAGATATCTTCTCAACATCTGCATGTGGCTCTGTCTTCTCCTTGCATAATGGTGGTCCCTGTGTATGAGACTTGATGTCTGCACTCATGGGTAGTGTGCCCTGATGGTTGAAGATTTTCACTCTCCTGATCACATGTGTTGCCGCCTCTCATTGGGCATCCAGGATTTGTGTCACAATCTTCACGTCTTCGGGAGGTGAAAGCAGGATGCTCTGCTGATGCAAGGAGGTACCATGCAGGAGTCCAGGGGATAATCCCTAGGAATGCAAAAAGCAACAGGAAGCAAGATAGATGTTGGATAGATGCATGGGTAGGAAATAGAGAGTACATTCTGACTCGACGTTTGCATGTGTGAGAAGTAAAATCCATTGCTGCCAACTCTGTAAATGTTTAATTTGGAGATGCATGGTTCCACATCTGGCTTGTCCTTAAATAGAGCAAATAATTCTTTTCACTTTAAATTTCTCTCTTTTTCATAATTTCAGCTCCAATCTCATAAGAAAGATCAAATCTCTTCTGAGGAAAGATGGGCTTTTTACAACTTCGGATAAGCTAACCCTATATATTTGCAGTAGGGAAATGGAAACTACAGACTACTGAAATCATAAGGGGAGAAAGAGTTGAGATGTAGGGAATATGCTATGCTGCCCTCCCTCTATTGTCTGGCTTGCTGTCTGGGCATCAGCCAGAGGCCTGTGTGCTGCTCCTGTGATTGCTGCCACGCACAGGTGTCTGAGGAACCGCTTTCCCTCTGAGATCCGCCAGGAAATAGCTGTGGCTGGCATCTGGGATGTCCAGATTTTTTTAGTGGATGGCTGAATGGCAAAACTAGTACTTTGTTCAGCTGGCAGCCGTGTCCCAGCAAAAACAACGGTGAACTCCTGGTGCTCAGCACCGATCAGTGCCGCTGTTACTCGTGGTGCCAGCTAGCTGCTGCAGGTACAGGTGAGGTTGTGGCACACAAGGTGAGGGCTTCTCTGGAGAGCCACCTCTTGCCAAAGGCGGAGTTGGTGCCTGATGCTTGGCAGGGCACAGCCCCAGCCCCTGCAAGAGAGATCCCTTGCCCGTGCCTGCACCCAGGAGGCCAGAGGCTGTTTCTTGGCAATTGACTTGCAGGAAACCCAGCTGATGGCGTGGGGGGAATATCTGCTTTGACTCCTTGAAAAAGCTTCCAAAACGGCTATTTGGAAAAGACCTGGCATCTCTAAAATTGTAAGGAGAGGGAAGAGCAGGAAGAGGCAGAGAACAGCCCCTGATGAGCTCGGGGTGGGTCTGCGATTACTGGCTTTTGTGGCTGCGTTTTCCAAGCTCTGCTGCCTAAGCTATGTCAGTAATTAAAGATCCAGTGAAGAACGGGTATGCAACTGCACTTCCCACATCCTTGGTGAGGTCTGAGCAATCAGGGTCTTGGAATAAACATTTGGTTGAAAAATTCCTCAGTACCCCGAGCTGAATCTACTCATCTCTCGTACTGCAACAGAGATCTGCAAGTAATTTGATCGCATTCAAAACAGTGTTTCAGTAAAAAGTTCTTGTTCAATATTGCCATCCTTCCCCTTATTTTGGATTATTGATCTTTTCTCCCTTGTAATGCCAGTTAATTTTCCTTTCTGTGTAAATGTCTTGTGATTAATGATTTCACTGCTCATCCTTACATCTCATTAGTAAAAGGAAAGTATTTTTATGAAAATCATCCGTGTCTTATAGGATGTTCAAAATGTGGGCTGTGTGATCTGCAGTGAGGGAACGGTAGTCAGGAGTCATGCACAGGATTGCTGGCTGCTCAGGAAACCCATCTGCTTCCCTGCCCACCTGCGCCTGCATGCCAGCTGCCCTCCTGGTGTTGTGTCCCTTCTGACATCGGAAGCCCGGGACCCCCGAGTGCTACCACAAAATGGAAGCTCCCAAGTGATGTGCTAAAATCTTTGCCAATAGTAACTGGATGAAGCTCTAAGGGGAAATCTGTCCCCAAACCCTTCTGTGGTCTGGCGTGCGTTCTAAAGGGAAGGTTGATTTTCTTAGACAAACAGGACAGAGCATTAAAAAGTAACTCTAGCAGCCTTAGGCTCCATTTCCCTGAAACGTCTCTGGGTGTTGCTCCCAAGCTCTTGTCACTGTTCAGCCCTGATCAGACCCGACTGGAGTAGACATGCACAGTAATCAAGAGAGAAGCATTCCAAGGACTGATAACCACATGACAGCTTCCTGTGCGTATTCTTAGGCCTTGTGGCTTTTTAGCAGAAACAAATGCCAACTGTCCAGCCCAAAACGACTTCTCCCTCTAAACGTGAGGTGCATGGAAGTGACCAAGTTTTTTTCCAAAAGGAGATTCTGGTGTTGTCTCTGATTGTGACATTTACGGCAGGTACAGGGTTTGCACGTTGCCGTAAGGGAACTGATTTTGGGCATTGATGGGCATTGACTGGATCCCTGGAAATCTAGATTGCTTATTGGTGGGGAGAGTTGTAGGTCTTTTTCCAACACATCAGAACTGTGTGCATCACTTAAGGTCTGCAGGTTGTATTACCCTGTGTATGTTTTCAGTTTTTTCTATTCCTTCAACACCCCACCAAAATCATTATTTCATTCTTGTTATGTGACGTCCGGATCCTTGGTCTTGCAACAACGTGAGGATCTGTTGCTGTGGTGGTTGTTTTGGATCAGAATTGAAGCTGGAAAGTAGCAGGAGGTTGGTGCCGAAGAGCTTCATTCTGCTGAGCCACCAGCACATTCACAGCAGAGTTGTTACTATTTAGTAGACCATGTTTGGTCATTAGATGTTCTACTTTGCACCCTCTGTGAGAGAGGCAGCTGGGGAAACTGTACCCTTAGCTCCATTTCCCCACGCAGAGAAATCAGATTACAGATGACTAAAACCTTTGGGCAGCTCTCTGCGAGGCAGGCAGGGACAAGCAGTGCAGGCCAAGCCACAGTTCCCACCGCAAAGAAAACACAAACACAGGTGCCGAAGGGGCTGCGGCCACGCCGATGAGCCGTGCGTACAGAGCACGGCTTTGCACGGAAGGGGAGCGTGGTTCTTCTTCCTTGGCTGTTGTTCGCTCAAGCCGTGCTTTATTCCGGCTTGCCTCCAGGCAGAGTTCTTGCCGGTCCTGCAGCAGAACTTCTCTGTGGTGAGAAACGTGTGATCCCGGGGCCCGGGAGGAGAAATCCTGCTGGAGGGCCCCTCCAGGGGGAAGGCTGCTGCTGGCCACCTGAGCAAACACCCAGCCCAGCTGGCGAGCCTGGAAAAGCCAGCACAGGGAATACAGGGAATGGCTGTGCACCAGGGGGTTCGCTCGGGGCTTCCCACCTTGCCCTGCCTTGTGCAAGGCTGTTCCTGCGTGCATCTCTGGGGCTACGAGCAGGAACACGGCAAGGGGCACCTGCCTCCTTGTTTCCAGTAGTGGGAGAGCCAGCGTGGACTGTTCAGGTCCATGGAGCACGATGCCGGATCGGTGCCGTGGTTCCAGGTGCTGCTGGATGATGAGCTATTCAGCGCTCTCATTTGTACCTGGCGTACCTGGAACGTGTGTGTGTGTGTCAGGGATGCAGGGAAGCGATACAGACCAGGGCACGGCGGTTCTGCAGAGCAGATGGCCCCAGGGAGACGAGACACGGTGCCTGGGTGCGGGACAGCGCAGCTGAGCCGTGGGCTGGGGCAGAGCTGGTGCCACTGATCCAAGGAGTCGGTGCCAGGAGCCCTGCCATGGCAGAGCACACAGAAGCCCTTCTGAGACGGCCGAGCAGATGTGTGGAGGGCTGGTGCCAGGCGGAGCTGCAGTGAGGAATTCTCCAGATGACAGCCAGGAGAGCTGGATGTGGGAGCCACAGCAGCGGAGGTTGCTGTGCTGAGTGAGCTCTGCAGCAGCTGAGAGCCAGGCAAATAGCAGCACGAGTGTGGGGTTAGCCTTCACATGCTGAACAGATTTTGCTAATATCACTTTGTTATGCAAATATGTAATTATTTCATTTCCTCTAGAAGGAGTATTTGTGGTTTCCTGTTCCCTGGGACTTCCGAGTGCCTGTGTAAAGGGAACAAATAGCTGCCAAGCTACTGGGCTGTGCACTCTGTGGCAAGCTCTGAGAAAGTGATAAACCTTGAAGTTTTGGTGGAGGTTTGAAATGGCACTTTGGAAGGGGCTGCTGGAGGGCGGTGAGGCTGGCCCTGCCAATGGCACAGGCCTTGCTCTCCATTTAAATAAACTTGATTTGGATTGAAGCCTGCTCTCTGCCAGGGCCTAAGGAGTGAAAAGGCCAGGTCGCTGCACAGGCTGGAGACTGTGGTGATCAGGATGGATCTGCTCTGGCCCAGTGGGGCCTGGAGTTGTGCTGGCTGTAGCTGGAGGGCAGGATAACTGGTTTGCAGCCCCTGTGTGGAAGAAGCAGGAAAGGAATAGCCAAGAGGCGCAGAAGTGCTGTTCCCTTGGGGGGTCAGGTGTGAGAGTTGGTCAGCTTTGGAGAGGAGCTCCCGACTTGGTTTGGTTTGGATGGTACACTCAAGGGGCTCTGGCATTTAAAAATCTCATGGAGTGGGGGATATTCTTAAACTTTGCAAGCTGCAGAACTCTGTGTAATGAGTGTCTTGATGTGTCTCAGGGACAGCTCATAAAGCGAGGGATTTTGGAAACCCTGTGTGTGCCTGCGGCGGCTCTTTGGAAATGGGGGATTCAGAGAAGGCTCCTAATGGCCTGAGAAGCCGCCTTTTCCTTTGTGTTTCACATGTAGTGTCCTCTTTCTCTCTCCTTGCTGGCTGTAATAGGCTTGTAAAGGGCTACCTTTCTATTTCAGACACTTAGCTGCAGTCAGGTGCTGGGGTGGGGTTCTGGGAAACGAATTTGGGTTTAATTTTGTGTAAACAGGGCTTTCTGCTAACACTCAAAGGATTTTAAATAAAAGCTCAGCCATAGGGTGCTTGAGCTTCCATGTTGAACCAAAAGTAGTTCTTGTCTAATCCCCTTTTGCTTGAGGATGGTGTTACAGATACAGTGTCTCTGAGGGTTTATTTAATTTTTTTCGTCTCAGGTAATTCTCAGTTTGCAGTGGTCTGATCTCAAAAGTCAGGAAGCTGCTCAGAGGATGTGTTGGAGATGTGCAAAAGATGACATCTTCCAGCAAATGGCTTGGTGCTCTAGGTGTAGGACAGGATTCAGTTATGCCAGATTTTATTTAAAGACTTGTGGTGTGTTGTTGCTTAGGGATTTTTTTTTTTTAATGTTGCTTCTTTCAAGAGTAGGAAAAAGCTGAAATTCTGAAATTTTCCTGAAATGGTAATTTCCAGTTGCACAGAGATCCTTCTTTGGGACTGATAGGTCTGCCATGGATATAAGCCAGGGACTGCTGCTTGTGTTGAATTTTTTTAGCCATCAGTTTAAATCGTTTTGCTGTCTTTCTGTGCGGATCCGCATTGGTTTTATTACTTGTGTCCAAAAAAGAAAAGGCAATTATACCTTAATGTTTTCATTATGAACTTATTAGTTATGTGTATTTGTATTGTTAGCTTTTATATTGCATTTAATGTGCATTTCTTACCTAGTGAGAAATAGAGGTAATGGTACTAGTTGCATGGATAGTGACGTGGTGTGTGTGTGGTGTGTGTTTCCACATCTACTGGTAGGAGATGCATGTGGCAGCTTTGGTGCCTCAGCCCCGTTTGAAGATGTTGTATCACTGTTGGATACAACCCTCAAGTGCCATGGGTTGTATCCAAGCCTTCAAATGTGGGAGCATATGAAAATCACTACTGTGCTGCTGAGAATCCTCACTTTCCTCCCTACCTGCTGGTGGGCACTCGCCTCTCGTAGTTACAGATGGGCTCATGCAACTGCACGACAGTGCTTGCTGTCCATCCTAATTTCAGTGTAATTGGAGAGGCGATACACAATGTGTCCTGGAGTTCTATTTGGGGCTGGATAATGATACACTTGCAGTAGCCCGTGGAAAAGCCGAGTGCCCCTTGCTGAAAATGCCATGTGCTAAGCTCCATGTGCTAGTCTGGTCTTATTATCTCCCTCCCTCAGCTTAGAAACCAAGCTGATCTTGGAAACCAGCAGGCTTATAAACTGTGACACTGCATCGAGCCTCCTCCTCCACCTCCCGCGTGTTCCCTGCCCGTGGTGCAGACAAGGCACCCCTTTGTCGCACAGCAGATGTGGTGAGGGACAGCGTCCCGTGTGCTGGACTGTTTTGTGAGGCTGAGACATTTCTGTCCTTCGGTGCTGAAAGACGGCAAATGCAGGAGGCACATGGAACTATCTCAGCCGAGCAAGGAGCACCTTGCCGTGCCCTGCTGTAGTGGAGGAGTCCTCCGGTGCGGGATTTCTCTAGGTGCACGTCGCCTCCCCCGGGCTCCAGGCTGCTGAGGACACCTCTGCCCGTCCCCGCCGGGTTGGAGGAATCCGAGGGTCGCTCAGCGTGCCTGGTACTCAGGAGAGGCAAGCAGAACCGCAGCACAACCCGGTGAGCATCGCTTCCACCTGCCCGCGGTGGACTGGGCTCCGCTCCCAGCCAAGCCTTGAGACGTTCCAGGGGAGAAGCGTGAGTGCGCTGCTGCTCATGAATTTTTATTGTTTTTTTCTTTTTTTTAATGCGATCGCGTTATTGTACGGCCTTTGGGAGGGGCTGGGTGGAGGCGGGCAGGGGACCGTCCTCCGCCTCGATCGCCGTCCGCCCAGAGGGATGGAGTTTGCCGAGCATCCCCTCCCTCCGTCCCGTCCCGTGGCTGCGCTCCCCTGGGGTGGCGGCTCCCCGCGCTTGGCCCCGCCGGAGCGAGGGCGGGCGGGGCGATCGCGGGGCTGCACCGAGAGCCGGCCGTGCCGCCAGCAGCACCGCCGCCTCTGTCCCGACAGCAACCTGCGCGCCTGGGAATAAAACCCCTCGCTCGCTCCCCGCCGCCAAGGGAGGGCGGCCCAGACCGCCGAGCTTTCCTCCGCCCCGCTTTTTGTCGCCTTTTTTTTTTTTTTTCCTTTTCCCCTTTTTTCCTTTCCCCCGTTTTTCCTTCTCCAGGAGGAGAACGCCCCGAGCGCGCTTTCCGCGCAGTCCCGGGCTCGCCCGGCCGCGCCGAGGGGCCCCGGGCGCCGCCGCCGCGACGGAGGGGCGGGATGGCGGCGTCGGCCCGCTGGGTGCTGTGCCTGTGCCTGGGATGGGGCTGCCTGTGCCTGGCTCTGGGCGACGCGCTGCGGCCGCGCCGGGTCGGGCTGCGGCGCCGCGCCGCGCCCGGGGCCCTGCGGGGCGGCCGCGCCCGGACGGGCGCAGGTGACGACGGCGCGGGGCAGCGGCGGGCCGGGCGGGCGGCGGCCGACAGAGTGGCGGAGCACATGCTGCGGCTCTACGAGCAGTACCGCGACCCGCCGACACCGCCCGGGCCGTGGCTCCGCCGGGGCAACACGGTGCGCGGCTTCCGCCCGCTGCCGGCAGGTGAGTGCGCACCGCGGCCGGGGGAAGAGGGCAGCCCCGCGGGGTCAGAGCATCGCCGGGGTGGTGCCCGGAGAGCTCGGTGGAGGGGAGAAATGAGGGAATCAGAGGAGTATCGCTCCCTGCGGGGAGTGTCGTGTTTGACGTTATGTCCTGTACCCTAATTATTGCCTTGCCGCTTCTGCTGTGCCTCAGGCATCATTGTCATCGTGATTGCTGAGTGCAATGCGAGGGAGGTGGAGTAATTAGCGGATCTTCTCCGGAGTCCCCCGTGTGTTAGTGGTGTTAATGGTGTTCTGCACATGCAGCTTGCGCCTGAGGGAGCCCTGAGACGGCTTGGGGTTTACTGACAGTGAGATGCAATGGCCGATGAGTTCAGTCGAAGCACGACTTTGGTGCAGTAAATACTTCATCTTGGCGTCTTTGGAAGGGGCACTTAGATTTCTCTGTGATTGCACACCGGCATGCACAGGTAGATGGATGAAAATGTAAAAACTTTTTCTGTAAGGGAGGGTGACGTGTTTAATGTGCCAGCATCTCAAAAGAACCATGTCCTAGCAGAAAGAGAAGTCCTCACTGTCTTGATGCTAATCCTAACCCTTCCCTCTTGTGGTTTTTGTGCATGTGAGCTCCGCAAGGGATAAATGTAATGGGCAGAAGCCATAGATGAGCATGTCCTTGCCTTATCTGCTGCACCCCAAAACCTTGCTGCGTGTGGGACAGCTGTCACAGCACACACAGAAGCCCCATTTGCCAGGCTCTCTCTTTTCTGTACACCGGTGCACTGACCCAGTGGCTTTTTCTTAGACAAGCATCTGTCAGTAAAAGTGCGAGCTGTCTGTGAGTTTCAGTGACTCGCTTCAGGTCCTTCCTATCCTAGGAAAGAGCTCTGGGTGGCAGGCTTCCTTGCTTCTCCAAATGACCGATGTCTTTTATAAGGCAGCTCTGTGTAGAGATGAAGTGCGATGAGGCGTGAGTGGCTTTGGTGTCTTAGGTTTCAACCCTGCAAGTATTTCGGTCTGCAGGAGAGGCTTTAGGGGAGGAATTACCCTGGGTTTGGAGCACTGAGGGCCAGGACTCTGCCCAGCTGCTGCTCTTACAGAGCTCTCTTGCCTTGCTAACACGACTTTGCCTCGTGAAGTCTCATGTCCATGACTGCCACTGAATTAAGCCTACCAAAAGAGGGGAGGATGTAATAATCACAGCAGTTTTCCCTTCCCCCCCCCCCCCACAAAAAATGGGGAGGTGGTTAATGACCCTAGCAAAGCAATATTTTGTCTGTTACAGATATCTGATTAAAGCCATTTATTGTTCTAAACCTAGAATGTTCTTGGTTGAAATCCCATCTCTGTGGTCTTTCTGATTATATTCGTACTCTCACTTGATGTTGAGTGGCAGCAGTCCTATAAACACACTGCTTACTAATCCCTTTCCTCCTCCTCCAATACTTTCACAGATTCAGTGCCCAAGCAATAAATTGGTTTTAAAAATTGTTGACACTTTAATAAGTATTTATGCGAAATATTTAACCTGTTAATTTTTTTTAAATTATAATATTTAACCTGTTAATATTTAGCTGTTGTCTTTCTCTTGCTGTTGCCAGCAGCTGCAGCTTATTTTGTGTGGGTATTGATGGCAGAAAACTCTGTTTCCAGAAAGCCCTTATATTTGATGTTCCTCAGGGCAGTGCGTGCAATGGAAAGACTTTTTCTGACTTCTTCCTTGGGCCTGACAAGGCCTGCCGTGAAAATGGCACATCCAGCAGTATTCCCCTTTCAAGGTACTTTGTAGATCCTCTGCTCTGACTCTTGCACTCCTTGGCTCCAAATTCCACTCTCCCATGGGCTTCCCCTTGTCCTTAATGGGACAGATCAGGTAATTTAATACGTGACGTTTCTATTGCTCCTTCACATTTTACCAGTCCCTCTGCCAGCCCCTTTGGGACTCAGCTTTTTGTCTGCTAGGAGCAGAAGTTCCCCCAGATTCCTCCTGTGTCTCCCCCATCTGCAGCAGGAGGTGTTGAAGCAAATTTTCAGTGTTTCATTTGCAGTTTAACTTTGCAATTCAGTCTGGCATTTTCAGGAGAGAGGCTCTTCCTTTTCCGAAGCACAAATTTTCTGAGCTCTCAAGCGTAGCTGTGGAACCTTTTTGTCCTTGCTTTTCCTCTGCAGGGGCTTCTGCCTCTTCTGCAGCACATGGGAAGGGCCCTTCCCAAATCTCCCAGGTAACGCAGCAGACAGATTTTTGAGGCTCTGGAGTGTTGTGTGATGAGACCAAAAGCTCGTAGGATTTGTTGGAACTCATCCCTGTTTCGAGTCAAAGAACAGTGGTGGCAGCCTGTGGCCCTGTTACCAACAGCCAACAAAACCCAGCTAAGACTGACTAATCAAAACAGGCACCCTCATTCTTGTTAAAAGCAAGTTTCTCCTGCTGCAGCTCACTTCTCTGAGAGGATGGGACCAGAGCCTCAGCCCTGTGTGGCACCTCTTTGAGGCTTCCTGCCCTGAAATCTCTCATGTACCAGACTTCACAACCAGCCTGGACTGTTGCTTGTTTGAGCTGAGGATTTTGGCCATTGGTTTTGATGAATGTTCATGTCATCATTCAGGTAAATTTATTTCCTGTCAATCTTGCTAAATTATCTGGGAGCATAGTTGTACAGTTTGAATAGCTCAGGAAAAGGAACCTGTGCCTGTGACAAAGCTGAAAAGAAACCCCAGGGCTGAAATCCATGAGGAGTGCAGTAAGGATGTACATAGACCTTTCTCAGAGTGTTCAGTTACACTTTAACACCGTTCTCTCTCATGGACTTAACTGCTCTAATTTGTTACTACATATTTGAGTCAAGGGATGTTCAACCTGTGATTTCTGCAGCAGCTCTTCTCACTGTTGCAGGACATTTCCGGGGTGACTCTGGCAGTCTGTGTGTTGCTTTGGACAAGCCTTTTCCAGCTCTTCACCTGTGGGTGCCACAGGAGTGAGTGGTTTTCCATCCCTTGTGGCTCTGAGAGACACGCAGGAAGAATGTGAGCCACAGTGGAGCTCTGGGGCAGTTCTGGCAGGGGAGCTCTGAGGCTGTGCTCCTGCCCATGCAGTGGTGTCTGTGCACTCTGCTCTCTCCTCCTCAAAGAGACCTGAGCAGAAATGTGCTTACCCTCAGCACTGCCTCTGGAGGTGTGCTGGTGGCTGCCCAGGCTCAGGAGTAGGAGGTCAGATACAGCACGAAAGAACAGAAGAGAGCGGAAAGATGAAAGCCTCAAATGCAGATTAGGTTTGCTTCTGAAAGCATTTTTAATCCTAGCATCACTTAGGGAACATGGCTTGCAAATGAGTCCTGCCTTTAATTGGAAGGTCGTCCTAATGGTGTTATAGTAAAGCTATACAGTCAGAAATTACTTTAAACTCTTTTTTATTGACTGAAGTTCAAGTAATTTCAGGTATTACACCTGCCCCTAGGCCAATTCTTGTGGTTTTAGAACTATGTTCTCCTCCCTTTCCAAAGGCCTGCCTTTCCTTTCTTGTGGTGCGAAGCGCCCACGCCAACGGGGGAAATGGAGCTCACCGGGCTGCCATCAGCCTGCAGAAACCAGTCCAGGCCAAATGCTGGCCCCTCTGAGCACCAGTGGTGTCAGGGGTCCTCTGTGACGAGAGCTTTACAAATATCCACTCAGGAGACTTGTGGTTTTCCCTTCTGTGTGTTTCTTCTCTCTTTTTTTTTTTTTTTTCTTCTGCGCCCCTGTAAATGCAATGCAAGCAGCAGCATCCTGGTATTTTTCAGGAACTTGACAAACATTAAGATTTGGGCAGATGGGCCCAAATCTGCAAGCTTCTGAGGCAGATGGGCAGGATCTGTAGGTTCAGCCTCTCAGGACCAAATTTTCTGGCTTCTGTCAGTGCGTGTCTGAGAGCGGTGCCATGCGCATGAGCGATCTGTGTTGGCAGTTCCCTGCCAGTCCCTGTTTCTAGAACACATTGCTTCAGCGTGATGAGGAGCTGTGGCATCAGTCAGAGGACAGGCTGTGCACAAGTTGCTCTTCACCCCAGCAGCCCGAGTGCCATGACTTGTGGCTGTGAGGAAGAGCAAGGTTGGCTCTTGTGCCTGGATTTGTGTCTGCTGTGGATGTACCCCCTTAGCCGGCTTGGCTTGTGCTAGCCTCAGGCTAGATGTTGTGTTTAGTTCTCACACCTGCTGTGGCCCTCCTGCTTAAAATATTGAGAAAAGAGATGAAGTGGCCACTGTGCAGCACGCTCAGGCTGTGCAATGTGCAGATTTGTGGGTTTCATGTCATGAAACCCTCGAGTAAGTTAGGTCCTGGGTATGCAGCTATGTTGTTTCTACACAAGTTGTTTATTTGAGCAGATGAGAGCTTTAGTCCATGGTGAACTTGTTGCTGTTTTATATCAAGTTGCTAGCTGCTGTGATCTTACCTGCTTTGCCAAAAGAGTTAGTAAAACCAGTTTGGCACCCAGTCCTATGTGCTTTCAAAAAGGAGAACTGCATCCTATCTTTTCCTTTTGCACAGAACACAAATTGGTAGCTAGGAAGCAGCAGCCAAGTAAGAGGAAGATGGGAGGAAAGAGAAAATCTGGTTTCCAAATCTGTTTTTGTTGAGGAACTTGTTCCTGTTTCCAGCTCCGAGTGTACTTTTGTATGTGGGCTGTGAAGCGATGAGAACAAGATTTTACACGGGAAACGCCAATCCATTCTTAACTGGGCCCTGGCACAAGGGCACCTCTCGAACATCTCCTTTAAATGATGGCTAACGGTGACTGTATAACTAAATAGTCCTCGTTATTGCATCCTTGTTCACCCGTGGGACAGATTTGGCAGTTCCTAAAAATGTCAGGGCATCCTCTGTAAAGGTGAACACACCACATGTCAGCTGACTCGTTCCAGCTTATTGGTGCCTGAAATCCCCCTTGTGACAGGAACCTGCTTGTGCCAGCGACGTAGGTCTGGACAGACCAGCTGCACTTCCTTAAAAACACTTTTTTAATGCCAGTCACAGGCCTTCCTTGCAGCTGTGGGTTGGTGTGGGGAGGTGAGGAATTGCGAGCCATGCCCCCGAGATCCAGCAGGTACAGGATCTTGAGCTGCAGTGCCGGGAGCAGGTTCGAGTCAACAGTCTGGAATGGTTTCCAGCAGAGCACATCTTGTGAGGCAATAGAAGAAGTCTTGTTTCAATTAAAGGAACTTTTCCTGAGCAAAAGACACTTTTGTCATTATTTTAAAGCTTCCTTGATGTGCCTGTAATTTTTAAAGGTAATTTCTAGCCTGGGGAACACTTACTTCACTGCAATGCTCACACCTGGGAGTCAGGTATCGGCGTCACACAAGTGGTGTGTACTGGACCCGGTGCTCCCAAATTTTGATGGAACCCCGGGTCATGCAGGTTGGGTTTCTCGAGGCAGATTCTGGTGAATCCACAGATAACTGTGCTGGCCACTAGTAACTTTTTTCTGAGGTGATGTTGCCGATGAAAGTTGGGAGAAGTCAGAGCTGCTGAAGCTTGGAGGTGGTTGTGTGGGGAAATAGCACCATCTACTGCAAGTGCTCCGTCTTGGCATAGAGCTGCAGGCTGGAATTCAGCTTTTAACCAAAACTCTAGACCCCCTCTGTGTCCACCCCAAGCTGTCCAGAATTTCATGATGAACAAAAATAGCTTCCTTTGTCTTCCAATATGCCAGTTTAGAACAGGCTGGATTTTTCAAGTGGCATTGGTAATAAAAATGAAGATCAAAACTTGTCCTTCAACATACAGCAGTGATTCACATCATAACTTCTCAAACAGGTGCCCATGAGACACCATGAATTCTGGCTCCTAGGACTGATCTACGCTGTGCTCTGCCAAAATATGTATTAACCTTATTGCATCAGTGGTTACAAACCAGCAGAGATCAGGTCCTCATGTCTGTCTAGTGCAAGCGTAATCAAGGGCTGGTTTTGGCTTGAGGAATAAAAAGTGGGATGGAATTCCAGGTCAATCTAGTTCCCTTGGCACCTGCAATAGTGGTACGTGAGTTTTCAGCACTTGGGAAGTTACCTCTGTGCTCTGCTGTCAGATGAGGCTGAATGTGTAAAAAAAGACTATTCCCTGGGTTATATTTGGCCTTTCCCCTGTTTTGGTCCTGTTCCACTGAAGAAAACATGGAGTTATTTTCCATAGTTCCATGAGGCAGTGCATCTGCTAAGTCGGGGAGAAGGGTTCTCTCTTTTTAGTGGGACCAGTTCCTGCTTTTTTAATGTACTGATTGGAATACTGTGGCACAAAAATGGTCAGAAGAGGAGGAAGCTGCTTGGATTGCTGGGGTAGGGATGGGGCAGCACAGGGAGAGTCCAGGCTTTTGCCACGCTTAACTGAATGGCACAGGCCATTGGGGTACTGCAGGCTGGAGGCACTGCATGTCACAGAGAGCATGAAATTGTCAATGTCTGTGAAAAATGAGTCCTGGAAATGGTGTTTTCACTTGCCTGGGCAAGGGACTTCCTACATGGTGTGGAGGGTGGGAGCGCTGTGGCTGGTCATTCCTAGTCCATGGCCATCTCTGTGCTGGTCATTGCTTGGACTGACCCTTTGGAGAAGCTTTTCACATGCTGTGGTGTCCAAAAACCATTTAATTCTGCATGCCCTCCGAGTCAGGATGTTTCCAGCCCTTTGGGCGGGGCTCCAGACCATATCTTAGCTACACTGTATTTGACTTTTCCCTGCCAGCCTGCTTTTACAGCTTAACGTTCAGGTCTGTATTTCTCTTTCTCTGAAGGATGGACATAACTGCAGCCCACAGGGAATTTTAAAAGAAAAACTACACCTTCCCCTTGAGCCTTGCTGCTGCACCTTGTGGGGGTTAGAGTCCCCCACGTGTTCCACCCCACGACCCCTCAAATCTGGTTTTTGGGGTGGCTTTCTTTGGGCTGCCAGGGATGCTGTAGTACTGTCTGCCCACCTTCAGCTGTATGAAGTAAATAGCTTCTAACTCTGGCATGAGAGCTGATGAAGTGTCCAAGATGGAATGACTAAATGGACCCAGTATAACTGATTGTTCTAGAGGGAAACTTTGGGCATGGGCAGTATCTGACTTAGCCAAAAGGCTGTGAGAGCAGCCTTGTGTCCCCTCTGGATGAGATTGTTAGATGCCCGTATTCTGACGTGATTCCTTCTTTTTCCAGGGAGCCCCGAGGGCCAGGAGATGTACGTTTTTAACCTGACCTCGCTCACAGAGTCTGAAAATGTCCTGTCAGCCTCGGTGTACTATTATATTGGCGATCTGCTGCATGTGAAGTGGAACTGTTCCCAGCCCAGCGGCTGTTCTCATCACTGGCACAGGAAACCTGAGATTCAGCTACGTCTTTCACTTTGGACCTTGCCTTCAGCTGGGAACGGCACTCGCAGCCTGGGACATTTCCTCATCAATGTCTCCTCTGCTTACCAGGATGTCCTCTCCTGGCAGTGGAAGGATATCACTCGGCTCCTGCACGAAGCAAAGCAAAACAATGAGCTGCTGATCCGTGTTAGAATGGATCTGCCCGGCCATCATCCCTGGGAAAGAGCATCTTCCTCCTACGAGCCCTACATCCTGATCTATGCCAATGATTCCGCTATCTCCGAGCCAGAGAGCGTCGTCTCCACTCTGCGAGGACACCGTCATCCTCTGGCCAGGGTCCTTCCCAAGCCAGAAGGGCACAGCAGGAGGAGGAAACGCTCTGCAAGTGTCCTGTTGCCGCTGCAGAACAATGAGCTGCCAGGAGCCAAGTACCGGTACGGGGAGGAGCAGACGTGGGAGGGCACAAAGCCCTACAAGACCTTCCAGCCGCAGCTGGCAGACAGGGCCAGGAGTAAGAAGAAGCAGAGGAAGAGTCACCTGCAGAAGAGCCAGACTCTGCAGTTTGATGAGCAGACGCTGAAGAAGGCGAGGAGGAAGCAGTGGAACGAGCCCAGGAGCTGCGCCCGGCGCTATCTCAAGGTGGATTTTGCAGACATCGGCTGGAGCGAGTGGATTATTTCCCCCAAGTCCTTTGACGCCTATTACTGCTCAGGAGAATGCCAGTTCCCAATTCCAAAGGTATTACGCTTTTCCACTGTCTGTCACCATGAACTGGGCGTTTTGTGTGCCATGTCAGTAAAAGGCAGCCAGGGACACAAGGTAGATCTGGGAGGCAGCGCTTGTTGCGGTCGAAAGGAGGCCAGAGCCCCCCTGCAGGCTGTGGCAGGGCTGCCCCAAGGGCAGGGAGCTCCAGCTCCAGGCACTGATGGGCGTGGCTGGGGTGCTGCAGTGTCCAATGAATCGCTTTGGATTCACTGGACCGAGGGGATCCAAAAGCCATGGATCCAGGCTCCCTCACTTTCAAAATATCCTGTGGCTTGTATGAGCATGTGAGTAGCAGGGGAGGCTGGTGTGCTCCTAGCCCTGTGACCTAGATGGCTGAACTGTGCTCCAAATGTCCAGTGTCATTCTTAACAACCTTCTTAGTAGGTCTTGGAGGCTGCATAAACCTGGGAGCAGGACATGGGGTCTGAGTCTGGCCTAAAACGAGGGGCATGCACCAGTAACAGCTGCAGGGAACATGAGTAAAGGCAGGGCTCTTGGGCTCACTGCAGCGTTTCATGCCAGAGTCTTTGGTCGGGCTGCAGTGAAGCCACAGCAGTTGGTTCCAAAATGTATGTGTCATTTCCGTGGCTTCAGGAGCCAAGGGAGTCGCCCTTTCAAAGTGGTGGGTGGGAAAACTGCACCAGAGGGGATGGAGCCCAGGCAAAGCAAGCTGTGGAAGGTGGGGTCCTCTCTTTGGAGGAGGAGACTATGTGCCTAGCTCCTGCTGCAGGGGCAGGCTTCAAAGCTGGGCATCACGGGATCTGCCACTCCTGAGACGTTTTGCAGGAGGATACCCTGACCCTCAGGCAGTAACAGACTTGTTTGTGCCTCTGGGTTCATCACCTTCCCTTGCTGAGGGTGAGCCCCTAGAGTTAACAGCCTGGTGGGTAATGGAGAGCAGATGTGTCCCCCACACCTCCAGATGTGCGTTTTTTCAGCCGTGCCCTGGTTCTAGTCAGCTGGTTTGACTGCTGTCAAACCCTCCTCTGTTGGGGGCGTGACCTGGCATAGAGCTTTCCCACGGAGACGCTCTCTATTCGGGAACAGGAGCTCGCAGCTGCCTTTGTGTGCCTTGCTTGTGACCCAGCTGCAGGGACACTCTACAGGGCAGTGGGTGTCCTACCTTGTGGCGTGTGATCAGCAGGCCCAGGACAGCTCTTGGGCTCCCAGTT
Organism: Fringilla coelebs; assembly: GCF_963513975.1. Taxonomy (NCBI): domain Eukaryota; kingdom Metazoa; phylum Chordata; class Aves; order Passeriformes; family Fringillidae; genus Fringilla; species Fringilla coelebs. The sequence continues at coordinate 73,154,235 of NC_140032.1, forward strand.
GTTCTGGGGAGAATGCTGCCCAGCAGCTGAGTAAGGAAACGTGGCTGGGCGCTACCAGAGCTTTCACTTCCGTTTGAAGACAGAAATGATAGAGAAATCTGAGTTGTATGATAATCCAGAACATGTTTTTCAATCCCTGGCTGCTACTGCTGAGGAGTAGAGTTACTTGTGAATTCAGAACAAACTGACAGAAATGTCTTTGATCAGCTTAGATGGAGACTTAGAACTTTGTGTACTATTATGCTGTGCAAACCAGACTACGAGCTGGAATTCACAGTTACTCCTGTGCTTTTTGCAGGTCCATATCTAAGTCCTAAGACTGGCCTTTTTTCCCCAGAACCAAATCATCTCTCATTGCAGCAGAACTGCAAGTTGAGCCTTTGGCCACAGTGACCTGGTTCTGTGTCATTCTCAGCAACATGTGATAGGATACGCACTGAGCTGTTTTGATTCCCAGGTTCTGTGTGTAAGAGCAACTCTTAAAAACTCAGGCAAAAGTCCCTGGCTAAAAGTTGTATCTTCTGCATTTTCCATACCCAGCTATCTCTTGTACAGATGCTTGGATCAGGAAGCATTTAAGGGTTCAGAGAAAAACTTGGTGCTTTTCATTTCTCTGTGTTGTTTCTTCATTTTTATGAACACCTTAATGGCTTCTGGTTTTGTGACCAAGCAGTTACCTTACCAGGCAGATTTGCTTTCTGTGCAGAGCAAACCCAAGCGTGTCCCTTTTTATAAATTTAGGAAACTTTGCCTTAGAAGTTTCTCCCCCGAGGAAAATGTCACTTCAGGATGAGGCACAGCTGTCTTGGAGGTTCGCTTCCTCAGCAGTGCCACTGGCTGCAGATGTTCCAGCTGAAGGGTCTCAGCAGGGCCCTTGAACAAAGCAGTGTTGTTGTAGAGCACATGAACCCGTGGCAGTGTGGGTGCAGTAACACGTTCTGCCGTGTCCTTCTCTTGCAGGCCATGAAGCCGTCCAACCACGCCACCATCCAGAGCATTGTGAGAGCCGTCGGAGTCGTGCCTGGCATTCCCGAGCCCTGCTGCGTTCCCGACAAAATGTCTTCTCTCAGTATCTTATTCTTCGACGAGAACAAGAACGTGGTTCTGAAGGTGTACCCCAACATGACAGTGGAGTCCTGTGCCTGCAGATAGCGCCTCGGGAGGCCTGGGGGCGCTGCCGGGGGGTGCCTCGCCGCTGTCTGCGGGAGGGGGGCAGGCAGGGGTCTCGCCACACCTGCTTCGTGTTTGCACTGCCACTGCAGTTCCTTTGGACGAGAAAATGTAAAGACATCCAGTCAAGGAGAATGGGAGCAGGATGGATTCCAAGGAAAGCGAACACCAGCTTTGTTCCTCTGTGATTCTGACCGAGACACAAGGCTTGGGAAGGGGACCTGACCGTACCTGTTGGAGGCGAGAGGTGAAGGAAGAATCTGCAGATGTTTGGGACTGGCCAAAGGACACAGTGATCTATTTCTGTACTGGGTTTTGGAAGCAGCACAGCCCGGTGCTTCTCGTCTCTGTTCTAATGGTGACTAACGGCGGGGGGAGGTTAGAAATGTAATAGTCTTCATTTTAAAGCTACATGTCTTGCCTTAGGTGTTAGAGCAGTACAGCAAGGCAGCAAAGCCAATCTGACAGCCCCAAAGCTGCAGGTAAGCCCGGGTGACCGTGCATCTCCCTGGTGCGAGGTTACCCGCCTCGAGTGCGAGCTCCTTTTCACTGACACGGGCTCTGGGATGGAGCTCTTGGGAGCTCGGCAGCCCCGAGCACAGGAGCTCCAAGCAGCCCTGCTGAGGGCATCCCTCAGGATTCTGCTACAGGCACTCAGCAGGCGGGGCTGTGGAAATAGCACCCTCAGTCAGGCGGCCGAATGAGTTGTTTGCCACGAGTTCTAGAACACTTCCAAAAAATCTGTGGGCTGTCTGCCTGCGAGGGCATTGTGGCTGGGTGGTGCAGGGGCCTCTTCTCCCAGGTAACAAGCAATGGGACCAGGGGTCCCATCCTTAAGCTGCACCAGGGGAGGGTCAGGATGGACATTGGGAAGAATTTCTGCTTGGAAAGGATGGTCAGGCAGTGGGAAGGGCTGCCCAGGGAGGTGCTGGAGTCACCCTCCACAGAGCTGCTCAGGAAAAGGACTGGACGGGGCACTCGGGGCTCTGATTTACCTGGCAAGCTGGTGATTTGCTTCTTCCATCCTCTGGGGGCCCTGAACTCATCAGCAGCAGGGTGTCACTCCTGGGGCAGGGCTGGTCCCAAAGACTGGCACCCTCAGCTGAGGAGAGGCTTGTGGGTTTGCAGGGTGGCTCCCTTTTCCTTGTGAATCCAGCATTTTTAAATGATTTCTGGGGAAAGGTTTATCTGTGTACAGACTGTCAATTTTAAAAAGTGAAAATCAGCCCCAAAAAGGAAAAGTTATTTTGTATATGGAAAGAAACTTTTACAGATGCTTCTAATTTATTTTATATCCATGGCCCTCCTAATGTATCCTCCTCTATCTGAACACTCTTCAAACCGTGCAGTTTTCTCTGTCAGTGCAAAGATGAAGTGCCAGGACTGTCGGGGAGCTCCAAAGGACGGGTGTACCCGCAGTGTGAGGGGCACGTTTTGCTGCTGATGGATAAGCCTGTCTGGTCTGTATTGTTTTCCTTAGGTAATGTGGGTGTTGAGCTGGGCATTCTGGAGAAGCAGAAAATAAAATGGCTTTAAAATGAAAATGTGTGTTTTCCTGTGTGGCACTCAGAGGTTTCCAAGAGCATTCAAGGCTGCCTGGGAGAGCCTTTCCTGAATCTCCTCAGGCTTCTGGTGCTCGGGGCTGTGCTGTTTGTTGCCCAGAAAACATCCCAGGCTGTCTGCCCCAGGTCTGGATGTGCATTTCCACGTTTCCTCCGAGTGGGAAAAGGCCAAGAGGCTGGTGGGAAGGGTTTCCTCCTGGGCCTGGGCATCCTTGAGATGCCTCAAGTTTGGTTTTTAAATGTTCGTTCGCTTCTGCTTACCAGCCCAGGGCTAAGCTGGAGAAAAGGTGGAGAGGGTAGCAAGTGGGACTCCCATGTTTAGATCCATCCTTGGATTCCAGGTGCTCCCCGTGGGTCTGTGCTGCCTAAGGGAAGGAGATGTTGGGAGTACCTGCTTGTTCACCTGTTGAGCTTGGAGGAGACACTGAGCAGCAAATTGCAGGGAAGATGTGGAGAGCCATGGAGAATCTGACAGGAGAGTCCAATGCACAAGTGCACGAGTTTTGCCTTTGGCTTGGATTTAAACTCGAAAGTTGTAAGGAATTTGGGAATGAAATGGCACATCTCAGAAGAAGAAGGAGGAGGAGGAGAAGAAGTTGTTACAGCCCTGGCAAAATCTTTTGTTCTAGCTAATAAAAGAAGTTAATTAAAAAAAAAAAAAAGTGTGGGTTTTTTTCCTTGAATAATATATTCCTTGGTGGTATATGCTGTGTTATTTTCTATTTTGGTATTATGAACTCTGTGATTTTTGTTTTTTGAGTGAAGCTGACTTTATGGATGGCTTGGTTTGTATTTGAGGTAGGATTAATTTCAGTAGGTTTCTGTAATAGACTTCTGATATGTATTATTGGGATTTTGGTTTTGTTGATTGTATGTGTAAACATAGAGATTTGGTAGGGCTAGCTCGTGTGCTGGAGTTTTGGGTGGTAATTGATTAGAGGGGTTTTGTTAGATGCAGTTTTTAATTTTTGAAAGGTTTTTTTTACTGTAGTGGTTTTAGGGTGGTTTTTAAGAATTGACTGTATTTTTTTTTAATTTCTGAGAACTTTTATAGATGATTGGTTATTACTTGTGATTTAGCATAAAGGTAGAGCTTTGGGGGCTTTTTGTAGTAATGTTTAGAGTCAGTAGTGCAGTTTTGAATTGACTGAGTTGGTTTTTTTGTTTGTTTGGTTGGTTGCTTTTTTTAAGAGGGTGTTTGTTTTTATTGGCAGTTATTTCATTTTCAGTGTGTATTTGGGTTTTTTCTGGTTTTGAGATGCCGGTTTAGGAGGAAGTTTAGGATTAGGATGTGTAGAGGTTTTGGGCCAGTTCTAGTGGGGGTTTTAAATTTCATTTCTAGTTGGGGCTCTTTGAGTTTTTAGCAGGGTTAAATGCTGTGGGATCTCTGTTCTGCTAGCAATAGAAACGGGTTTTGTTTGGATACGCTGCGACGGGATGAGCGCGCGCTGCGCACCGGTGCTGACCGAGGGGCAGCGTTTCTGTGGTCCTGATTTGCTAGGTAAGTGATCTTGTATGGTTTGATCCATAGTTTAAAATAAAAACAACTATAAACTTAAAAATAAATATAATAGGATAGTGGTGAACATAAATATAGAAAACAGATAGATAAATATATAAACCTATAGTGTAATGTATTATTGTAACATTGTAATCGATGAAAATTTTAGTCTATGATATAAATACAGGAATATACAAAAATAGATTGTAAAGATAAAATGTTTCCATGTAGTTAAAATAAACTGGGGATTTCTTTTGGTTTTATTGGGTTATAGGTTTGGGTTTTCATAGATAATATAAAAACTATAAAAATATCAATTCACACATGTAGCATATATACCGATACCTATAAATACTTAATATAAATAAATATTAGTAAAAGAAATATCTAATAGAAAAATAAAATATCTATTATTATATTAATAGGTAATCTAATATATATATAATATCGATAAGTATAATAAATAAAAATAGTAAATTTTTAGAATGATGAAAAATGAAATTATTTTTAAGTTTAAATATGATTTAAATAAAGGGATGTCTTTGTTTTTTATTTGGTGTGAGGCAGGGTTTTTATTTCAAATAATATAAGTATTATAGAAATGTATATCTAAAGATATAAACAGATAATAAATATATAAAGATATATAACTGTAACTAAAGTATAAATGTAAATATAAATAAATGTAAATAATATGAAGAGATGTAATATTGAATATAAATAACATTAAATGGCAATATAAATTATAAATATTGTGAGTATAAATATGTAAAAACTTTTAAAAATATTTAAATACAGTTGGAAACAAAGGAGTTCTATTTGGCTTTTTTTTTTGGTAGATGCAGGGAGGTTATTCTAAATAACGTTAGTGTTACAGAATGTATAAATAAATCTAAGCAGTTGAATACATGTAAAATAGAATATAAATTTATATATAATCGAAATTTTTAATTATAAAGGTATAAATATTAGACAACAATATACATTAGAAATGGGAATATAAATATGAAAAATATAGAAATAAAATCTATTTAAATATTGTTTAAAAGACAGGTTGGGGGTTTTTCTCAGCTTTTATTGGGGTAGAGGCAGGAGATGTATTTTAAATAATAAAAGAGTTACAGAAGTAAAAATCTAAACCAGAAATATATAATCAATTTATAAAGATATATAATAAATAAATGGAAGTAATAGGAATAGATGTAATATAGATTATAAATTGATTTAGAAATAGAAATGTATACATGAATAGAATATATAATCTTCATTAGAATATAATCTTCATTATAAATGTGAATATGAATATAAAAGAATATTTTGAAAAAAATATTAAAAAATATTTCAATATATTTTTTAAAGATATTGTAAGGTGGTTTTGGGTTTTTTTTTTGTTTTTGTTGGTGTTGTTGTTGTTGTTTTTTAATCCTGTTGGGTTAGAGGCAGAGGTTTTTTTTTCGGTGTTGTTTTTTGGCGTTTATTTCGGAGGAGTTTTTGGCGGGGCTCGCCCCCGTTCTTTTTTGCCGCCTTCCCTGCCCGCTGCCCCCGGCTGGGGTGTGCGGCAGTGCTGCCACCCTGTGGGCAGAGCGCGGTACTGCAGCGGCGCAGTGGCAGGCAGCCGCCAGGCCGCCATGTTGGGAGTGGCATGCCGCGGGTGTCGCGGACTCTCTTGACCTTCTCAAGATGGCGGCGAAAAGCGCGAGCAAATTGAAGCCCTCTGTGTCCGTCTAACCGAACTGCCTGATCAAAACCCCGACGCCGGCGCGGCTCGGACGAGATTTTTGTGGCGTTACAAGTGTCCCGGACGCGGGCTGTGTGGTCAGCGGTGCGTCAATCTGGCGTGATTCGGCGGGACTCTGACAGGCATCTGCAAAAACGCCTCTCTCTGCCGGGGTCCTCTTCCGGTCGCCATATTGAGTGTGGCGTGTCGCGGGTGTCGCGGAGCCGCTTGACCTTCTCAACATGGCGGCGAAAGCGCGGGCAAATTGAAGCCCTCTTGGTTTGTCTAACCGAATTGCCTGATCAAAACCCCGACGCCGGCGCGGCTCGGGAGACATTTTCTGTGTCCTTTCAAGGGTCCCAGACGAGGCTGTGGGGTCAGTGGCGCGGCAGGCTGGCGTTATTCGGCAGGACTCTGACAGGCATCGGCAAAAACGCCTCTCTTTTCCGGGGTCCTCTCAAAGTCGCCATGTTGGGTGTGGCGTAGCACGGGTGTCGCGGAGCCGCTTGACCTTCTCATAATGGCGGCGAAAAGCGCGGGCAAATTGAAGCCCTCTGGGTTTGTCTAACCGGATTGCCTGATCAAAACCCCGACGCCGGCACGGCTCGGACGAGATTTTCTGTGTCCTTTCAAGTGCCGCGAACGTGGGCTGCGTAGTCAGGCGTACGGCGGGCGGGCGTATTTTGGCGGGACTCTTGATAGGCGAAAACGCCTCTCTTTTGCTGGGGTCCTCTCGCGGCCGCTTTCCCGCGCTCATGGAGCCGAGCCGAAACGCTGTGGCGGTGATGGCATTCCGGTTCGCCTGCATCGGGCAACGTCGCGGGAAATTGTTTCTAAGGCGCCGTGTTGGTGTCGGCATTCTGATCAGGCAGCTGGCAAGACGACTACGCCTCGAGGTCTTTCCGGAGGCGCCGGGCGCTGGCCGGAGGGGGGCGCCGTGTCGAAACGATGACGTCATCGGGCACTGCTATGCCTGCAGGGCTCCGGGGCAGACGGCAGGGGGCGCTGTGCCTGCAGTGCGCCGGGGCAGACGGCAGGGGGCGCTGTGCCTGCAGTGCGCCGGGGCAGACGGCAGGGGGCGCTGTGCCTGCAGTGCGCCGGGGCAGACGGCAGGGGGCGCTGTGCCTGCAGTATACTGGGGCAGGCGGCAGGGGGCGCTGCGCGGGCTCGCAGGAGGGGTCCGGGGCGGGACGTAGGGGCGGTGGCAGCAGCGAGGTTTTTGTTACGGGTGGGCTTGATGGTGACCCGTAGCTGTGGGAATGGATTGCCTGTTTATGTAACTGTGTAATCGTGATGCAATTGCCTCTTTTTTGTGCCATTATTTGACTGGGAATGTAGATGGGAGTGCTGATGATGGGGTTAATGGATATTGCTCTTTGTTGCCGACAGCTGGAGCAGTAATTGGGGCCCTCAAAAGTATATATGAAAAGGAATAAAAGCTATATGTCTGGTGCAGCACTAGAAAAGTTCAGGCTCCCAGGGAGTAAATAGTTTTCTTTAAATCATTCGAGTTTGGGGCTTTTTTCACTCCCAGGTAGCCTGAAAGTTTGTACTGCTGCTTTTTTATTCTAAAGCTTGAAAGGAAAAAAAGTTACAAATATAAGGTAAAGACAGAAAGGAACGAAAGAGAGAGAAACAGAGAGAGAGAAAGAGAGAGGGAGAGAGAAAGAAAGAGAGAGGGAGAGAAAGAAAAGGAAGAAGTAGTCTGCAATAAACAACTCCACGTGGGCCTGGATGCTGATCCCTGCTGCTGGTCAGTGAGAGCATCTGACAGGTCAGATTTCAAACTGCTTTATTTAACAGGAAACTGGTTTGTTCCTTCTTGGGAGTGGGATCGTTGCCCTTTGCATGGGCAAAGACACTCCAGATGTTCCAGCTGGGAACAGAGTTAGGGAACTCTTTTCAAACGTAGTCCTGGAGGTACTGAGCAGCTTGGCTTGGTAATACTGTGGGGAAACAGAAGAATATCCGTTCTGATTTTTCTCTCTTCCACAGCTGCTTCTGTGTTCCTGACTTCCATTTGTACTGGGGACACGTGGCTTGGAGCACAGGAGCTGGATTTAGCCTCCCCGTGTCAGGTGGGTGCAGGTTGCGAATTACAGGGTGACTTGGAAACTCGGAAACAAAGGGAAGAAACAGGTATGTCTTTTGGCAAAAAAAAAAATTGGCCTACATCGGGGCAATAATTCAGGGGACTGAGATCATGGTGAGCCCTGAAAGCCTCCTGAGCTGTTCTCATACAGACCTACCTTGTTTGGTCACAAAAATCAGCATTTCATTACTGTGTGCAAACTCGGGGGGAAGATTTTATTCAACATCTCTCAGAGGGACATTAAAGCTCCACTTTCCCTTTTCTTGAACAGCTTGAGAGCATACTACTCATGTAATATTTATTTCAGGCATTTTTATCTTTTTGGAGAGCCAGAAAGACTGTTTGTGCATGTCTGTGCATTTAGTATCCACCCTCTCTCTAATACAGGACGGGAAAAAAAGGCTGCAGAGTTTCCTACAAAGGGGTGTAAGTGCGAAGAAGGAGGAGACAGAGGAAGACTGGACTCGGCAATCAGGACGGTCTTCTTGGGTTTCAAAAGCTTGAGTGGCACTTCAAAACATTTCCATCAGACCTGGTTCATTTTTATTACCCTTTTTCAATTAACAACCAAACAAACAACCAGACAAATAAAACCCTGATCCATCGCTGCTGCTGTTGCCACGTGCAACACAAACCCATCTTCCCTCTGCCTAGAACAGGTGAGAAATGGACCTAAACCCCAAAGGATTTTCTGCTCAGTGATTATAGGTGAGTTTGATTGGGAACTCTCTGAGAAATCTGATACATAGTTCTTCAATGTGGCTGTGAGGGTAGTTGAGCGTGCCAGTCCAGATCTGCAAACAAGTGGTGCCAGCCGAAGTGATAAAAAACCAGAACTGCCCATTGCTTGTGGTATGTATGGAATTTGGGGGGAGGGGGGTGTGTGTTTAAATAAAATCGAGACTCAAATGAAGGATTGCTTGTACGTGTGCATATTCTTATCCTACAGGAGCCCTCAGCTGTGTCCCGAGAGTTAAGTTAAACTGACATTTCTTTAAAAACCCGCAAGCCTTTTGGACGTTGCAGTTTGTGTCACGTTAGAATTCCTAGGGACTGCTGCCGTCAGGAAATGTGTGAGCCGAGTCCAGCCGGGCTGGGCCGAACCGAGCCGAGCTCTGCCGAATGTGGCCGAGTGTAGCCGATAATGGCCGAGGGTAGCCCGAAGCGCCGAGTGTCGGCGACGAGCCGAACCTGGCCGAGATTTCCCGAAGCAGGCGGGTTCAGACCAAAAGCCGAACGGAGCCGAGTGGCACCGAACAGAAGCGAACGTCGCCGCCTTCAGCCGCATCGAACGAGCTCAGCCGAACAAAGCCGACGTCGGCCGAGCCGAAGAGAACCAAAGCGGATCTTACGAGCTCGGCTGGGCCGAACCGAGCTCCGCCGAACCCAGCCTCCTGCTTTCATAGGCATGAATTAGCGTGAGTGCGGTCACTGCCCAATTAGCTCCTGCCCAATTAGCTCCGTCCGTGTCCGTGCGATGGCCGAGCCCGCGGGACACGGCAGTGGGAGAACATCGCGCTGTGCGAGTTGAACGTGAGGCGGTGCCGCTTTCCCGCCCTCAGGGAGCCGAGCCGAACCGAGCCGCGCCGAACACACAGAGCGGCGGCGAGTTGGGCCGGAGGGAGCCGAGCTGCGACGAAGAGCCGAATGCAGCCGAGAGCAGCCGAGTTTAGCCGATAATTGCCGAGTGTGGACGAACGGAGCCGAGTGTCACCGAACCGAGCCGAGCTCCGCCCAGCGCCCCGTCCTGGGCAGGCCGGGGCGGGCTCGGGGTGGAGCCGGGGCTGTGTGGGGCTTCCCCGCCTGTCCCTCTGTCTCCCCCTCCTTCCTCCTCCCCGTATTCGCCTGCTCTCCCTCCCTTTCCCTCGTTTCCCTCTCCCCCCACAAACCCGGCTCCTTCCTGTCCTGTCCCTACCGCGCTACTCCCTTCTGTTCCCCCTCTCCCCCTCCTCTGTCCACCCTCCCTCTACCCCCCTCGCGACCTTTCCCTTTCCCTCCCGCTTTCCTCCACAGCCCGACCTCCCCGCCTGCCCTTTCTCATCCCCTGCTATCGCCCCTCTCTCCCCGTCCCCCCTTTCCTTCCTTCTCCCGCAGCCGCGGGGCTCGGGGTGCCGGAGAATAAAGCCCCGAGGGCCGGAGCCCGGCGCCCCTCGGCCTCTGCAGGAGTCCCCGCACGGGGCCGGAGGCTGTCGGCGGATCCCCCCGTGCCGGTCAGACACCCCGCCCGACGCCGCCGGACCCGCGGCTTTCCCGACATCACGCTGAGAGAGGCCCCCGCTCTGTGCCGTGCCGTGCCGTGCCGTGCGGTCGCCGCCGTCTGTGCCACTGCCTCTCTCTGCCCCTGGGCCGTGACAGCGCGGCTGGGGAGGAACCTCAACCCTTCTGGGGGCTGCCCCCCCTTTCTTGTTGCAGCAGAATCCCTTTCTGGGGGGGATGTACGTGTGGAAGGGGCTTGAAGGAAGCGCTGCGCTGCCGTCCAGGGTAGTTGGACTCGTTCTCTGCCTTCTTTGGGGGTGAGGAAAAGGGGCTGAAGACTCGGGGCTCTGATGCCATTTGGGGCACCCCAAGGTCCCAAGGAGAGCGAGCCGCACTGCGGTGTGTGGCGAACGACGGGGTCATGCTGGGTGCCGCCCCCCAGAGGGACCCAAAGCTGCCCCCAAATTCACAGGGAGGGGTGGGTGTAGAATGCTAAAACCTGTCAAGTTATTAGTTTGTATGGGTATTGGTAAAGAATAGGAATTCATTTGGGAAGAAACCCTCTCTCTCTCCACTCTCTATCCAGCAATGTAGGAAACTCTGACAAGAGATGGGTAGTAGTTTCGGAAACATTGCCGTAACGTTTTTATCTAGGAATGGACCGAGCTGTGCCCTGAAACCATAGGAACAGCTGCAGGGGCTGAAGGGAATAGAAAGGGCTCTCGGGCACCTTTGGCCTCTGTTCTCTGGCGGTCCCCAAACCGTGTGGCAGTCCCGGAAGAGGCGCTTGTCATCCAGAGTGCCAAACCCACGACCTGTAAAATCCTAGCTGTGCCTTGTGTTTCATGTGGTTTTTTTACTTCATATTTATGTCATCACGTGTTTTAATTGTGGAACCAGACGGACTAAGAAAAGCCAACACGCGTAGCAGATTTCTGTTTGCTGTGTGTCTGTGAGAAGCGGGCTGTGTGCCGGACGGGGAGAGGCGCTTTTGGAGGGCGGCACCAGCGCCAGGTGTGAGTGTGAGGATGAGGACGGCTCGGAGCAGCCCCAGGTGGGAGCTGTGAGGATGATGAGGGCTCGGAGCAGCCTCAGGTGTGAGCTGTGAGGATGATGAGGGGCCGGCCCGTGCCGGGGGCTGTTTTAGGGGGAGGGTTTCCCTCATCTCCCTTTTGTGTGGAGCTGCTGAGTCGAGGGGTTTATGGGGCTCCCGGGGCTGTCTCATGGAAGGACGGTGAGAGCTTCTCGCAGGGTCTGGGGGAGCACCAGGATCTGCACCTGGATGCGTGGAGCGTTGCCTAAAGGAGGTGCCGAGGGACGAATGTTTGTAGCGGGAAGCAGCATCCGAACGGGTGAGCCCGTGTGGATTTGGAGCGGGGACTTTTGTCCTTTCCCTTTTCAATTTCATCTTGCCAATCCCTCCCCGGTGCCTTCAGGAAAGAAAAATGGAGCTTATGAGGAGAAAAGAAATGAAGGAAAGGGAAGCAGCTACTCATCTATTATTGTCTGTGTTTGAGCTGGGGAGGGATCCCCCTTCACTTGTGGTTTTAAGGGTGTTGATTGAAGGTAAACCTGGCTTTTCCAGGCTGTTAGGGGTACCACAGGGGTGACAGGGAATCCCTGCGTTCTATTTTAAGGGGAATGGGGAAAATATTGTTGTCGTATTATGGGATTGATTTGAAGGTTGCCACCCCATTTTCATCATCCTAAGGTTTAAATGGAGGAGGGCAGCCCTGTTATCCCTCCTTTTAAAGGGTTTGTATTGAGGTCAAAATCCCCCTTTTCCCATAATTTGAAGGATTTAATTTGAGTGACACCTCTTCTTTTCTGCTATTATCGGGGATGAAATTGAAGGGGAGAACACGTTTATTTGCCCTTGTGGAAGTGAGGTGAGCCCCGCCTGCGGGTGAGTTTCGGGGTCCAATTGCAGGAAGCTGCAGCTGTCGCAGCGTTCGCAGGGTTGAAATTGGGGCCGTGCCGCCGCATTTGAGGGCGCTTCTTGTGCCCGTGGCCCGGCCCGGAACGTCGCCGCTCGGGAGCCCTGCCGGCAGCGGCCGGGCACTTGCCGAGGCGGCCGGGGAATTTGGCGCGGCCGGGCTGCCGCGGGAGCGCCAAAGCCGCGCCGGTGCGGGCCGTGCGGAGCCGAGGGGAGCTCGGCCGGGCGGGCGGGCGGGCGGGAGAGGCGGCACGGGCGCTGCGCTGGCCCGGCCGGTGCCGGCCGCTCTGCCCGCTGCGGGCGCGGGGCTCGGGCGCCGCCGGGGCGCGCAGGGCTCGGTGCCGGCCCCGGCGGGCAGGGGGGAGCGGGCGGGGGTCTCCGGGGCGGCGGCGCCCCTGCGTGCCGGAGGAGCCGCCGGAGGAGCCGCTTTCCTGCCGGGAGCCGCGCTCCGTCCTGTGCCGGGAGCGCGGGCTTCGATTGCTGAAAGGTCTTTGGTGTCGTGGGTTTGAGGTGGGTTTTAGCGATCTGTTGTATCGTTTGGTTCTGTCTGCAGTTGGCGTGTGCCGAAGGCATACGGTGTTCTTCCTGACCGTGATGGTTCTCGGGTCAGGAGGTGGTGATAAGGGGTTGTTTTTTATGGTTTTATGTTGTTGTCGGGTTTATTTTTTTTGTTTTTGTTCTCTTTTTTTTTGTGCTGAGGTACGGAATGGTTTTAAAGGTGTACAGGGGGTTTTATGGCTCGTAGCGTGAAGCAGAGATTTTACCTTCTGTTGCGGTGGCTTTTATTAGCGTGAGTGTGCAGTGTTTCTTTTGGTGGGTTTGAGGTGGCGTCGTGTAGTTAATAGGTGAGGGGTTTTTAAAAAATATTTATCATAGCGCTTTTGTTTATCATCTTACAGGGCTTTTACTTATTTGGTCTGTTTGATTGGAGTGTACGGTTTATCGTTTCGGATCTTTTGGGAGATATTGTTTATGGTTACGTTTCTCTTTAGGCTTTGTCTTTATTTCTAGACGGCATTTTTCTTTTGATAAATTGAGGCACTGTGGCTTTATTCAGTTAGGAATAATTTTTTTGTTGCAATTTTGAGTTGATTTAGTTTTAGGGATTTTGTTTGTTTGTTTTTGTTTGTGGGTTTTTTTTTTTTTTTTTTTTTTTTTTTTTTTTTTTTTTTTTTTTTTTTTTTTGTGGTGGTGAGCCGTTGTTTATTATTTTTATTTTCCGTAACGTGGGTATTTATATGGCGGGTCTTTTTAGGCAGTTTTTTAATTTGGGTAGTTTTTTTTTTTCTTTAGTGGTGTCGGATTTTATATATTGTTAATTACTTTGTGTTTTAAAGTTATTTTTATAGAGTTTTGGTAATTCTTTGTGTCAATGTAGAGGTAGAGTTTTGTTTTTCTTTTTTAGTAAAGTTCTGGGTCACTGGTGCGGTTTTGTGTTTAGCGAGTTGGTTTGATTTTTTTATAGTAGTTTTTGTGGTTTGCTGTGTGTGTTTCTACAGGGTTTTCTTTTCTATTCGTTCTATTTTTGAATGTGATAAGAGTTGTAAGTGAGAAGAGCATGGTCTGGCGATTTTTTTGGAGGCAGTTAGTTGGCTGGTGGAGGTATCTTGATGTTTTGGACGATATTGGTGGGAATTCGATGCTGTTTGTATGTAATTTTATTTAGGAATTGGAGTTTAAATGTAAAATTAGAACTATAACGATAAATAAACAAAACAATTAGATGTATAGAAATGGGAATAAAAAATTAAAATTTTAAATATCGACCGGATATGTAAAAACGAAACTTGTAGCAAAAATAGTCTTATACAGTAGAATAAGTTACAATGTTGTTTATTATTTAGTATTTAATATGTTTATAGGAATATATAAAAATAGATTACAGATATAAACAAAAGTTCCAATAAAAATATCAATCTAGAAATGTGTTACAAATATATGCAAACGTATATTAAAAAAACAATAGATAAAAAAATGAAAATCTGTACAATATGTAATACAAGTAATACTGTATAAATCTTATTCGAATATTTTATAGGAAATCTATAGATAATGATATAAATACAGTACGTCAATATGTTATCATATACGATATAACAAATTACAAACATAAATAAGAAATATATTAATATAAAAATATTTTTAAAGTAGTTTATATAATGGGTTTTAAATAATTATTATTTGGCAATAGGCAGTGTTTTGATTACAAAAATTTAAAAACAGATAGTATAAAGGTGGAAGTTTAAGTATAGAAATATAAATACAGAAAGTTTTACATAAAAATTAACAATGTAAAGAAGTTGTAGCCATAGATATGATACATATTATTAATATTAATTTAAAGTTGTTTTTGGCATTTCATCTATATTATATGTTATTTTAAATATTGGATATCGATAGTCTCTATAAATACAAATGTGAATATAATAATAAAAAGTATGAATATAAAAATATTTCAATATAGTTTAAAAGAAGGCTTTTTTGGATATTTTGTGGGATAGAGATGGGCTTTTGTTTTAAATAATACAATTACTACCGGACTAGAAATCTAAATGTAGAAATATACAATCAATTTATCAAGATATTTATAAAAACACAAAAAATAAATGAATACAAACAATAGGAATAGACGTAATATATAAATTACATAACACATCAATGTCCGTTATAAAGATGCTTTTGAATATAAATATGAAAAATATAAATATTAAATGTATTTAAATATGGATTTGAATAAAGCGGGCTTGTTTGGTCCTTGTTGGGTTAGAGGCAGGTTTTTGGCATTTATTTCGGAGGAGTTTTTGGCGGAGCTGGCTCCTGTTCCTTTTTTGCCGCCTTCGCTGCCCGCAGCCCCGAGGCGAAGACACGCACACGCACCCCGGTAAGTCTGCCGCTTTGTGCGCAGAGAGCGGTACTGGAGCCCCCCGAGTTGAGCCGATGATAGCCGAGTTTAGCCGAAGAGCCGATGATAGCCGAGTGTGTCCGCTATTAGGCGATTTTACAGCAAGAGCCGAATATGACCGAGTTTAGAGGAGCCAAGCCGAGCTCAGCCGAAGAGCCGAAACAAGCCGAATTTAGCCCAGTTTAATTGAACAGGAACGAACGTCGCCGCCTTCGGACGACTCGTACGAGCTCAGCCGAACCAAGGTGAGACCAGCCGAACCTTGCGACCTCGACCGAACCCGAGGCGAAGTTTCCGGGCCTGGCTGAAGCGAAGCGAGCTCAGCCGAACCAAGCCGCCTGCTCTCGTGCCGCTAATTAGCGTGAGTGCGGTCACTGCCCAATTAGCTCCTGCCCAACCCCGCGCTGCCGTCCGTGTCCCTGCGAAGGCCGAGCCCGCGGGACGCGGCAGTGGGAGAGCCCCGAGCTGTGCAACTGGAACGTGAGGGGCGGCGCTTTCCCGCCCTGAGGGGAGCCGAGCCGCCCTGAGGGAAGCCGAGCCGCCCTGAGGGGAGCCGAGCCGCCCTGAGGGGAGCCGAGCCGCCCTGAGGGGAGCCGAGCCGCCCTGAGGGGAGCCGAGCCGCCCTGAGGGGAGCCGAGCCGCCCTGAGGGGAGCCGAGCCGCCCTGAGGGGAGCCGAGCCGCCCTGAGGGGAGCCGAGCCGCCCTGAGGGGAGCCGAGCCGCCCTGAGGGGAGCCGAGCCGCCCTGAGGGGAGCCGAGCCGCCCTGAGGGGAGCCGAGCCGCCCTGAGGGGAGCCGAGCCGCCCTCAGGGGAGCCGAGCCGCCCTCAGGGGAGCCGAGCCGCCCTCAGGGGAGCCGAGCCGCCCTCAGGGGAGCCGAGCCGCCCTCAGGGGAGCCGAGCCGCCCTCAGGGGAGCCGAGCCGCCCTCAGGGGAGCCGAGCCGCCCTCAGGGGAGCCGAGCCGCCCTCAGGGGAGCCGAGCCGCCCTCAGGGGAGCCGAGCCGCCCTCAGGGGAGCCGAGCCGCCCTCAGGGGAGCCGAGCCGCCCTCAGGGGAGCCGAGCCGCCCTCAGGGGAGCCGAGCCGCCCTCAGGGGAGCCGAGCCGCCCTCAGGGGAGCCGAGCCGCCCTCAGGGGAGCCGAGCCGCCCTCAGGGGAGCCGAGCCGCCCTCAGGGGAGCCGAGCCGCCCTCAGGGGAGCCGAGCCGCCCTCAGGGGAGCCGTGCCCAACCGAGCCGCGCCGAACACACAGAGCGGCTCCGAGTTGGCTCGAACCGCGCCCAGCGGCGCCCAAGAGGTGAATCCAGCTGAATACAGCCTACAATAGCCGAGGTTAGCAAAAAATAGCAAAAAAATGTTGCCGGACAGTGTCGCCTAACCGAGCTCCGCCCAGCGCACCATCCCGGGCAGGCCGGGGCGGGCTCGGGGTGGAGCCGGGGCTGTGTGGGGCTTCCCCGCCTGTCCCTCTCTCTACCCCTCCTTTCCTCCTCTCTTCCTGACCTTCTCTCGCTCCCTTTTCCCCGTTTCCCTCTCCCCCCACAAACCCGGCTCCTTCCTGTCCTGTCCCTGTCCCGCTACTCCCTTCTGTTCCCCCTCTCTCCTTCCTCTGTCCACTGTTCTCCTTCCCCCCCTCACGGGAGAGGCGCTGTTGGAGGGCGGCACCAGCGCCAGGTGTGAGTGTGAGGATGATGAGGGGCCGGCCCGTGCCGGGGGCTGTTTTAGGGGGAGGGTTTGCCTCAGCTCTCTTTTGTGTGGAGCTGCTGAGTCGAGGGGTTTATGGGGGCTCCCGGGGCTGTCTCATGGAAGGACGATGAGAGCTTCTCGCAGGGTCTGGGGGAGCACCAGGATCCGCACTTGGGTGCTGGAGCGTTGCCTAAAGGAGGTGCCGAGGGACGAATGTTTGTGGCGGGAAGCAGCATCCGAACGGGTGAGCCCGTGTGGATTTGGAGCAGGGGCTTTTGTCCTTTCCCTTTTCAATTTCATCTTGCCAATCCCTCCCCGATGCCCCCAAGAAATAAAAATGGATCTTTTGAGGGGAAAAGAAATGAAGGAGAGGGAAGCAGCTACTCATCTGTTATTGTCTGTGTTTGAGCTGGGGAGGGATCCCCCTTCACTTGTGGTTTTAAGGGTGTTGCTTGAAGGCAAACCTGGCTTATCCAGGCTATAAGGGGTACCACAGGGTTTAGTGTGCTGTTTGTCTGTGGGATTTTTGGTTGGTGTTTTTTTTGTTTGGTGGTTGTTTTGGGGTTTTTTGTTGGTTTTTTTTTTTTTTTTTTTTTTTTTTTTTTTTGTCTATTGATGCATTTGGTTTTTGTTTATTCGTTTTATTTTTGGGAACATGGGTATTTATATGGTGGGTGTCTTCAGTGGTTGGGATTTTTATACCTTGTGAAATACTTCTGCTTAATACATTATTTTTATAGAGTATCGGTTATTCTTTGAGTTAGTGCAGAGGTCGAATATTGATGTTTTTTTAGCAACATTCAGGGCCAGTGGTACGTTTTTGAGTCTAGTAGGTTGGTTTGATTGTTTTTTTTAGTAGTTTTTATGGTTTGCTGTGTGTGTTTCTCTAGGGTTTTCTTTCATTTTCGTTCTACTTTTCTGATGTGGTAGAAGTTGTTAATGAAAAGAATCTTGTGTGGGTTCTTTTTGCAGGCAGCTGGTTGGCTGCTGGAGGTATTTTGATTTTTTTGGACGATATTGGTGGGGGAATTTGAAGCTGTTCGTTTTGTCATTTTATTTAGGAATTGGATTTTAAATGTAGAATTATAACTCTATTTAAACAAAACAAATATATGTATAGAAGTAGGAACAGAAAACTCATGTTTTAAGTATAGACCGAATATAGAGGAATAAAACATAAGTAGTATTATAAATTACAATATATATGATATTATCTATGTCAGCTATTAATGATTTTTATAATATATAATATATATTATGTATAATTCATAATATATATTGCAATAAGTTACTATATTGTTTAGTATTGAATATGTTATATGTTTATAAAAGTAAGTATGAATATAGATTATAACTATTTTTAAAACCCATCCAAAATATAAATCTGAAAATGTATTACAAATATATGCATCCATGTATAAAGATATAAAACATTCATAAGTATTAAATAATAAAAATCGATACAATCCATAATACTAGTGATACTGCATATATCCTATCATAGGAAAAATGTATTAAGAATATATGTTTATAGGACATCGGTATGGTATCATATAATAGATTAAAAATATTAAATATAAATATATTTTTAAAACAGTTTAAAACAAAATGGTTTTTTATTTTTTATTTGGCAATAGGCAGGGTTTATATCAAAGAAATTATGAATACAAATAATATAAAGGTAGAAATTTAGGTATGGAAATAGATGATAAATACCTCCATAGATATAAAAATTGAAAATATAAGAAAAAATGAGTTGCAGCAGCAAATATGATACATAAAAATAATAATGTTTTTTGAATGTTATGTTTCTTACATATTTATAATATATTGCATCAATAGAAACTAAATATCAATATGGTGGATTTGTTAAGCTATTTTCTTTATTTGACTAGTTATGCTCTTATTTTTTAGTGGCTTAGATATTGTTTCTATCATCAATTTGTCTGGAGTTTTAAGTTAATTTTATAGAGCATTGGTTTCTCTGAGTTCAAGCAGTAGTGTTTTGGTGATTTTTTTTGGTACCATTCAGGGTCTATTGTAGGGTTTGGAGTTCAGTAATTTGGTTGGGTTTATTTTCTCTTAGTTGTTTTTGTGATTTGCTGTGTGGGTTTTTATAGGGTTGTTTTATATTCTTGTTCCATTTTTGTGCTGTGATAAGAAATCTTAGAAGGGCGTAGTGAGGGTTTTTTCCTGGTAGTTGGTTGCATGGTGGAGTTTTTTCAGTTTGTGTTATTTGTTTAGGGTTTTTTGTTAGTTAGAGATCAGTTTTTTCATTAGAGATTCAAGTTGTTATTTTGGGGTAATTTGTTACTATTTTCAAGGTTTGAGGGTGAAACAGATTATCGATATGGGTGTGCTGTATGATGAGAGTAATTTATTTGTTTTATGTGGAATTGATGGCAGAGCAGAGGAGGTTTTTGTATCGAATATGTGTTTTAGTCACAGTACTTGGGAGGGTAGGAGGAGTTGTGTTTTAGTGTTTGTTTTTGAGGTGCTTTGGAGTTTTCTTGTCGGCTGTGTTTTGTTGTTGGCTGGTGGAGCTGTTCTGACTTTTTTATGATATTGGTGGGAGTTTGATGCTGTTTCTTTTGTCATTTTATTTTGGGGAATTTGGTGTTTTCATTAGGCTTAGGATTTTGCTTTATTCGATGGTAATTTTTTTTTAAGGAGAATGGGAATGAGTTTTGAAAATATTTTGTTATTCAGAAGGGGTTTTTTTAGTTCAATTTGGATGAATTTATGGTAGATGGTAGGATTGTGTTTTTATTTTTGGGGTAGTTGGTTATAGGTGTATTGTATGTTTTTTAAGTGAAGGTAAATTGAGGTTTGCATTCGGTTGTTAGAGGAAGGGAGAAAAGGGTATTGGTAATGTTAATAGTGGTGTGTTATTTTGTTGCTGTGGATTTTAGGTTGTACTGGAGTTGTAATAAGTTGTTAGAGTAGTGTTGAATGGTGGAGTTATTTAAGGTATGATAGTATATAGTAAATTTAGTAAATTTCTATTTCTATTAGATTTGTGTATAGGTTGAATGGGGTTGTGGAAGGCTGAGTGGGCTTTATTGATTACTTTTTGGTGTTTTAGTTAATGGAGTATTTCTTGGATGGGAGTTACACTATTTTGTGTTTGATGTTGCTGGAGGTGTATTGTTGTGAGATGGGAATGGGTATTTAGGTTTTCTTTTAAAGACATTTTATTGTAGCTGGTCCTAGATAGTTGAGGTGAGGTGTTTAATTGTTTTATGTTCTTTGGCTTGATAGAAGTTATTTTAAATGTTTTTTGGAGTTTTTTTGGTTCTTAAAATATTTGGTTTGGGGGAAGTTCATGTATAGAATGTATGAATTTTTGCATCAGAATAGACCTATAAATTCTTACTTTTAGTGAGTTTTTTTAGCTTTTATTCCAGTTAAGTTTTGTGATAATTGTGTTCAGTTAGGAATAAGGTTCTGTCTTCTATGTTGCGATGAGGGTAGCAGGGACTGCGTAAGGGTGTAAATGTTAATGAGGGTTGTTATTGTTGGTGGTTTGAATGTGTTAGGTTAATTAATTTATATAGCTCACAAGACAGGTTTTTTTTTGTTATGATTTGGTTAGAGGTGCAACTTTTTTAGCTTTAAGGGTGTTTTGACAGAGATTTCAGAATTTTTCTTAAGTAAATTGAGCATGGGGTCTTTCTAATTGTGTTCAAGAGTTGAGTTGGGGTAAAGGGAGTTGACTATTTTTGGTGGAATATTTGGGTTTTGTTCTTTTTTTAAATGTATGTCTGTGTTCTTGATTGTAGCTGACCAAGGGACCTCAGCGGGATGACTGCGGGAAATTCCCGGTGGGCGAGGCGGCCTTCCTTCGCACCAGGCGTGGATTCTCATCTCCGGACGTCCAAGAGATAAGTCGAGGGCTATGTAACCCAGAGGGGATGAAAGCGAGGTGCTGGGAGGGCCTTTGGAGCGGCTGCTTTGGAGGCGGGCATGTGGGAGGGGTGGGCCCGGTGCTGAGGTGCTCAGGGCAGAGCAGTCCCGGTGCTGTATATCACTTGTGTCACTTGTCTCTCGTGCCTTCTGTGTCTATTGTCCCTTGTGTCTCTTTTGCCTTAATCCTTTGAGGGGCTGATCAGAAACCCTAGTGTCCATCTTTGCAAGCGAGCTGTCTGTGTTCCTCGGCCCAGTGCTGATTCCTTCCAAGCCTATGCCCAGGAGCCTGGGCAGGCATTGGCATAGCATCTCTCTTTAGAACCATCCAGTCAGATGTCTTCTCAGGTCTTGTTCGGAGCTGTTCAGGACAGCTGTGCATCGCAGTGATCCATTCTGGCTGATTGGGACTTGCGCAGATTCCAGGCTAGCTAGAGGATTCTGATGGTAGGATCTTCGGGCACCCTTCTTTGCCGTGCTTGCCCTAAGTCCTTCAGGTAGCGTCTTGTTCCTCCAGGGTTCTCTGAACCTCGTGGGCTCGCCCTCACTCTCACCTAGGTCATCTCATCCCCCCTTCTCTCGGTCCTCCCTGGCATCCTTCTCGCCAAGAGCTTTCTCTCCCCTCTGCGTCCCCTCGTTTGTCTTGTTCTGTGTCACTGGTGTCTGGGTGTTTGGCCCCAAGCTGCTCTGCCCTGCTGCCCAGCCTGCTGTAGGCATATTAGGACAAGTCCTGGAGATTGGTAATGCAGGGTGTAGCTGGACTCGAGATGGGATTTGCAGATTGGCACAAGATGTCTGGAGCTCTTAAGTTATCCTGCAGCGCTCTGCCTTTTGTCCTCCCATTCTTTCAGGTGCTGCCAGATGAAATCCATGGCAGAGCGTCCCGTGCCTGGTGTTCGCTTCTCTGGAGCAGGTGAGGCACCGTTTGCCTTTGCAGGGGAAGCGTACATGGTGACTATGTGTTTACAGCACTGTTCTTTGCCTTTATTTTTAGGAAGTGAAGCAGGAGGAGTGAAGGTAAGTGGTCAAGGTGAGCAGTGGCCCCCGGATGGAAGCGGTTGGTGTTGCGCAGGTCTCGCTTTCTGCTGCATCTCTCAGCCTCCGCTCTCCTTTGTGCGCTTCAGGCGGTCCGGTGGAATTGGGCCGAGACCCCCTCAGCAACTGGCCGTCAGACCCGGTTCGTCGCTCTCGTAAGAGCTGTTATTGAGGATGGAATTTGTGTTTGAGTCATTTTGGTTTTTTTTTTTCATGTGGTTTTATGATCAGTCCTGGTCATTTTGATTCTTTTAAATTATAATTTTGCTTCCTTGAGGTATCTTTTTTGTGTTTTTTTCTGAGTTTTCTAACTAAATATTATACAATTGTGTATATATTGTGTTAATTTTAGTGATTTTTATTTGAGTGGTTGAATGTTTTTTAGATAAGAGCGTATAAATGGTTTTTTAAGAATTTATCTTATGTATTGGATTGTTTGATTTGCAATTTCAATTTTTTGAGGGCTAAGTTTTGTTGTTACCAAGTATACTAACCATGGATGTAGGAAATGTGTTTTTAGGATTGGTAGCCAATAAACAGTGTATTTGGATGTGTGGTTTTAGTTGGAGTTGCTTATAAGTTTTGTTTTGGTTTTAGAACTGTTTGAGTTAGTTTTTTCTTGTGTGTTTTAAAAAAGGTTTGACACAGTAAGTAGCAATCTCCTGTGATTTCTTTTCTGTGGAAACAGAAGTATAACTTTTAGTTTAGGTTATGAAATTTACTGGCTAGGCTGGTGGAATAGGAAAAGTCCTAGGGACTTGCAGTTTGTGGTGTGGCGTTGCACTCTAGATGGTATTCCTAGATTGACACAAGATGTTTGGAGCTGTGAAGTTTTGACTTTTGTCCTAACTTTTTTTCAGATGCAGAAGGATAAAATCTGTGGCAGAGTGCCCCATCCCAGGTGAGGGGATTCCCCTGAGCAGATCAGTCACTGTTTGTCTCTGCAGCAGAAAGTGTAAATGGTGGCTCTGTCAGAGTGCTGTTCTTTGTCTTCATTTTTAGGATGGAACGCCACATATGAGCATTTAAGGTCAGGTGGGCAAGGTGAGCAGTTACCAGCAGAGAGAAGTAGTTGTTATTGCTGAGGTCTCAATTTCTGGTGCAACTCCAAGTCTCCATTCGTGTTGGTGTGCTTTAGGCAATCCAGTCGGAGAATGCCAAGCCCCCGTCACCAACCGGCTGATGCGCCGAGTTTGCTGCTCTTGTGAGTCCTGGGGAAGTATTGCAGGACTCTGTGATGAAGCCTTTGTTTTTCTGTTCAAAGGTGTCACCCGGGTAGCCTTTGGCCAGAGCCAAGTGAGTCAGGGAAGCAGAGAGGAGGAGCGAGGCTCCCCTCAGGTGTCAGCAGTGCCACATCACCTTGTCTGCCCTTACCTCAGGTGCACCCTGTGATAATGGTGTCGGCCTCCGAGCAAGCCTGAAGTCTGCAGTTCGAGGAGCCGGGCATTCTCAGGAGAATGGTGAGTAGCAGAATTGTGCTTTGGTCACTGTGCTGCTGAGGTTGTGCACTGATGTTTGGTTTCCTTTCTCTAGGCAGACTAAAAGACAACAGCCCGGTGAAAGCAGGAGCTTCCCAGATGGCGAGGTGGCCTTCTTGTGCACCTGACACAGACTGGCCTGCCCTGATGTCTGAGAGATAAGTAGAGGGCCAAGACCCACAGAGGGGATGAAAGTGGGCTGCTGGATTGGGACCCACCGGGAGGCGATTTTGATTTGGCTTTGGAGATGGGGGTGTCCACAAAGTGGCTCCTTAGGCCACCTAAAAGGAAAGTCTCGCTTTTGATGGCAGAGCTGAGGTGCGCAGGGCAGAGCGGTCGCGGTGTGTGTGGTGTCACTTGTCCGTCGTGCGTTCTGTGTTGTTTGGGTAGGTCCTGTCTTTTACCTTAGTCCTTTGAGGGGCCTCTCGGGAACCCTGGCATCATTCTTAGCATTGGTGATCTGTGTTCTTTGTCCTGGCACCTGTGCTAAGAACTTTTGACTCAGGAGCTCAGACTTGCATCAGAATCTCTTCTCTCTTTAGAAGCATCCATTCCCATGTCTTTTCAGGTCTTGTTCTGAGCTGTCTGGACAGCTGCACCCTGCAAGGATCCATTATGGCAGATGAGGACTTGTTAGAATGTGAGGTCAGGGAGAGGATTCTGGCTGTAGGGTTCTCGGGTATCAATCTTTGATTTATTCCAAGAACTGCATTCAGTTAGCATTGTCTCCCTCCAGGGATCTCTGAGCCTCATCAGCGCACCATCGATCTCATCTCAGTTATCTCATTTGGCCTTCTCTGAGCCCTTGCAGTCATTTTCCTTGCCAAGAGATTTCTGTCCCTGTTGTGTCCCCTTTTTTGTCATGTCCTGTTGTGTGTCACGGGTGTCTGCACGGGTTTGTGCTGGAGCTGCTCTGCCCTGCTGCATAGCCTGGTGTAATAGGAAAACTCCTGGGTACTTGAAATTGGTAATGTGGTGTGTAGTTGGATTCTAGATGGGATTTGTCGATGGACACAAGATGTGTGGAGCTTTTAAGTTATCCTGCAGCACTTTGACTTTGATTCAAACTTTTTTTTTTTTCAGATATATATGGATTAAATCTGTTCCAGAGGGCCCCATCCCGGGTGGGGGGGTTACCCCTTATCAGGTCAGTCAGTGTTTGTCTCTGCAGCAGTTGTGTAAATGGCGACTGTGTTACAGCACGGTTCTTTGTCTTTCTTTTTAGGAAGTCAAGACAGATATCAGCAGTCAAGGTGGTGAGCAGTGGGCCAGGTGAGCATTAAATAGTGTGCTGAAGCAGTTTGTTATTGCTCAAGTCTCATTTTCTGGTGCACCTCTCAGCATCTCTTCTCGTTTGTGTGCTTTAGGCAATCCACTTGGAGTCTGTCAAGCGCTGTCACCAATCGGCCGATGCTCCGGGTTTGCTGCTCCTGTGAGCCCTGTGGACGCATTAGAGGACTTGGTGATGAAGCCTTTGCCTTTTCAATTCACAGGTGCCACCCAGGTAGCCTTTGGCAATTACCTAAGAGTTGGGGTGAGTCGGGAAGGTCAGGAGGATGGGAAGAGAGGGTCCCCTCAGGTTTCAGCAATGCCACATCACCTTGTCTGCCCTTAGCCCAGGTGCACCCTGGCACAGTGGTGTCGGTCTCTGAGCAAGCCTGAAGCGTGGGGCCCCAGGAGCCGGGCATCCTTAGGAGACGGTGAGTACTGGAATTGTGAGGTTTTGGGAAATTGGCTGCCCTGATCGTGCACTGATGTTTGGTTTTCTTTCTCTTGGCAGACTCAGAGACAACAGCCTGGTGTCAGACAGAGCTTCCCAGATGGCGAGGTGGCCTTCTTGTGCACCTGACATAGACTGGCATGCCCAGATGTCTGAGAGATAAGTAGAGGGCCAAGACCCACAGAGGGGATGAAAGTGGGGTGCTGGGTAGGGACCCACCGGGAGGGGAATTTGATTTGGCTTTGGGGATGGGGGTGTCCGCAAAGTGGCTCCTTAGGCCACATACAAGGAAAGTCTCACTTTTGGATGGCAGAGCTGAGGTGCGCAGGGCAGAGCGGTCCCTGTGTGTGTGGTGTCACTTGTCCGTCGTGCATTCTGTGTTGTTTGGGTATGTCCTGTCTTTTACCTTAGGCCTTTGAGGGGCCTCTCAGAAACCCTGGCATCATTCTTAGCATTGGTGATCTGTGTTGTTCGTCCTGGCACCTGTGCTAAGAACTTTTGACTCAGGAGCTCAGACTTGCATCAGAATCTCTTCTCTCTTTAGAAGCATCCATTCCCATGTCTTTTCAGGTCTTGTTCTGAGCTGTCTGGACAGCTGCACCCTGCAAGGATCCATTATGGCAGATGAGGACTTGTTAGAATGTGAGGTCAGGGAGAGGAGTCTGGCTGTAGGATTCTCGGGCATCCATCTTTGATTTATTCCAGGAACTGCATTCACTTAGCATCTTTTTCCTCCAGGCTTCTCTGAGCCTCATCAGCGCACCATCGATCTCATCTTAGTTATCTCATTTTGCCTTCTCTCAGTCCTTGCAGTCTTTTTCCTTGCCAAGAGGTTTCTGTCCCTGTTGTGTCCCCTTTTTTTGTCATGTCATGTCCTGTTGTGTGTCACGGGTGTCTGCACAGGTTTGTGCTGGAGCTGCTCTGCCCTGCTGCATAGCTTGGTGCAATAGGCAAAGTGCTGGGGACTTGCAGTGGGTAATGTGGGGTGTTGTTGGTCTCTAGATGGGATTTGTAGATGGACCCAAGATATCTGGAGCTCTTAAGTTATCCTGCAGCACTTTGACTATTGTCCTCACTTTTTTTTTCAGATTCATATGGATTAAATCTGTTCCAGGGGGCTCGATCTCGGGTGAGGGGCATCCCCCAAGCAGGTCAGTCAGTGTTTGTCTCTGCATGGGGAATGTAAATGGTGACTGTGTCACAGCACTGTTCTTTGTCTTTCTTTTCAGGAGGTAAACCTGGATACCAGCAGTCAAGGTGAGCATTGGAGAGAAGCAGTTGTTATTGCTCAGGTCTCAATTTCTGGTGCAGCTCTAAGTTTCCATTCTCATTTGTGCCCTTTAGGCAATCCTCTCTGCCAGGCCCCCATCCCCAGCTGGCCGATGGATCAGGTTTGCTGCTCCCGTGAGTCCTCTGGATGCATTTAGAGGACTCTGTGATGACGCCTCAGCCTTTTCTATTTGAAGGTGCCACCCAGGTAGATTTTGGCAACTGCTGAGGAGATGCGGTGAGTCCGGGAGGTAGGGAGAAGGGGCGAGGCTCAACTCAGGTGTCAGCAGTGCCACATCACCTTGTCTGCCCTTACCTCAGGTGCACCCTGTGATAATGGTGTCGGCCTCCGAGCAAGCCTGAAGTCTGCAGTTCGAGGAGCCGGGCATTCTCAGGAGAATGGTGAGTAGCAGAATTGTGCTTTGGTCACTGTGCTGCTGAGGTTGTGCACTGATGTTTGGTTTCCTTTCTCTAGGCAGACTAAAAGACAACAGCCCGGTGAAAGCAGGAGCTTCCCAGATGGCGAGGTGGCCTTCTTGTGCACCTGACACAGACTGGCCTGCCCTGATGTCTGAGAGATAAGTAGAGGGCCAAGACCCACAGAGGGGATGAAAGTGGGCTGCTGGATTGGGACCCACCGGGAGGCGATTTTGATTTGGCTTTGGAGATGGGGGTGTCCACAAAGTGGCTCCTTAGGCCACCTAAAAGGAAAGTCTCGCTTTTGATGGCAGAGCTGAGGTGCGCAGGGCAGAGCGGTCCCGGTGTGTGTGGTGTCACTTGTCCGTCGTGCGTTCTGTGTTGTTTGGGTATGTCCTGTCTTTTACCTTAGTCCTTTGAGGGGCCTCTCGGGAACCCTGGCATCATTCTTAGCATTGGTGATCTGTGTTCTTTGTCCTGGCACCTGTGCTAAGAACTTTTGACTCAGGAGCTCAGACTTGCATCAGAATCTCTTCTCTCTTTAGAAGCATCCATTCCCATGTCTTTTCAGGTCTTGTTCTGAGCTGTCTGGACAGCTGCACCCTGCAAGGATCCATTATGGCAGATGAGGACTTGTTAGAATGTGAGGTCAGGGAGAGGATTCTGGCTGTAGGGTTCTCGGGTATCAATCTTTGATTTATTCCAAGAACTGCATTCAGTTAGCATTGTCTCCCTCCAGGGATCTCTGAGCCTCATCAGCGCACCATCGATCTCATCTCAGTTATCTCATTTGGCCTTCTCTGAGCCCTTGCAGTCATTTTCCTTGCCAAGAGATTTCTGTCCCTGTTGTGTCCCCTTTTTTGTCATGTCCTGTTGTGTGTCACGGGTGTCTGCACGGGTTTGTGCTGGAGCTGCTCTGCCCTGCTGCATAGCCTGGTGTAATAGGAAAACTCCTGGGTACTTGAAATTGGTAATGTGGTGTGTAGTTGGATTCTAGATGGGATTTGTCGATGGACACAAGATGTGTGGAGCTTTTAAGTTATCCTGCAGCACTTTGACTTTGATTCAAACTTTTTTTTTTTTCAGATATATATGGATGAAATCTGTTCCAGAGGGCCCCATCCCGGGTGGGGGGGTTACCCCTTATCAGGTCAGTCAGTGTTTGTCTCTGCAGCAGTTGTGTAAATGGCGACTGTGTTACAGCACGGTTCTTTGTCTTTCTTTTTAGGAAGTCAAGACAGATATCAGCAGTCAAGGTGGTGAGCAGTGGGCCAGGTGAGCATTAAATAGTGTGCTGAAGCAGTTTGTTATTGCTCAAGTCTCATTTTCTGGTGCACCTCTCAGCATCTCTTCTCGTTTGTGTGCTTTAGGCAATCCACTTGGAGTCTGTCAAGCGCCGTCACCAATCGGCCGATGCTCCGGGTTTGCTGCTCCTGTGAGCCCTGTGGACGCATTAGAGGACTTGGTGATGAAGCCTTTGCCTTTTCAATTCACAGGTGCCACCCAGGTAGCCTTTGGCAATTACCTAAGAGTTGGGGTGAGTCGGGAAGGTCAGGAGGATGGGAAGAGAGGGTCCCCTCAGGTTTCAGCAATGCCACATCACCTTGTCTGCCCTTAGCCCAGGTGCACCCTGGCACAGTGGTGTCGGTCTCTGAGCAAGCCTGAAGCGTGGGGCCCCAGGAGCCGGGCATCCTTAGGAGACAGTGAGTACTGGAATTGTGAGGTTTTGGGAAATTGGCTGCCCTGATCGTGCACTGATGTTTGGTTTTCTTTCTCTTGGCAGACTCAGAGACAACAGCCTGGTGTCAGACAGAGCTTCCCAGATGGCGAGGTGGCCTTCTTGTGCACCTGACATAGACTGGCATGCCCAGATGTCTGAGAGATAAGTAGAGGGCCAAGACCCACAGAGGGGATGAAAGTGGGGTGCTGGGTAGGGACCCACCGGGAGGGGAATTTGATTTGGCTTTGGGGATGGGGGTGTCCGCAAAGTGGCTCCTTAGGCCACATACAAGGAAAGTCTCACTTTTGGATGGCAGAGCTGAGGTGCGCAGGGCAGAGCGGTCCCTGTGTGTGTGGTGTCACTTGTCCGTCGTGCATTCTGTGTTGTTTGGGTATGTCCTGTCTTTTACCTTAGGCCTTTGAGGGGCCTCTCAGAAACCCTGGCATCATTCTTAGCATTGGTGATCTGTGTTGTTCGTCCTGGCACCTGTGCTAAGAACTTTTGACTCAGGAGCTCAGACTTGCATCAGAATCTCTTCTCTCTTTAGAAGCATCCATTCCCATGTCTTTTCAGGTCTTGTTCTGAGCTGTCTGGACAGCTGCACCCTGCAAGGATCCATTATGGCAGATGAGGACTTGTTAGAATGTGAGGTCAGGGAGAGGAGTCTGGCTGTAGGATTCTCGGGCATCCATCTTTGATTTATTCCAGGAACTGCATTCACTTAGCATCTTTTTCCTCCAGGCTTCTCTGAGCCTCATCAGCGCACCATCGATCTCATCTTAGTTATCTCATTTTGCCTTCTCTCAGTCCTTGCAGTCTTTTTCCTTGCCAAGAGGTTTCTGTCCCTGTTGTGTCCCCTTTTTTTGTCATGTCATGTCCTGTTGTGTGTCACGGGTGTCTGCACAGGTTTGTGCTGGAGCTGCTCTGCCCTGCTGCATAGCTTGGTGCAATAGGCAAAGTGCTGGGGACTTGCAGTGGGTAATGTGGGGTGTTGTTGGTCTCTAGATGGGATTTGTAGATGGACCCAAGATATCTGGAGCTCTTAAGTTATCCTGCAGCACTTTGACTATTGTCCTCACTTTTTTTTTCAGATTCATATGGATTAAATCTGTTCCAGGGGGCTCGATCTCGGGTGAGGGGCATCCCCCAAGCAGGTCAGTCAGTGTTTGTCTCTGCATGGGGAATGTAAATGGTGACTGTGTCACAGCACTGTTCTTTGTCTTTCTTTTCAGGAGGTAAACCTGGATACCAGCAGTCAAGGTGAGCATTGGAGAGAAGCAGTTGTTATTGCTCAGGTCTCAATTTCTGGTGCAGCTCTAAGTTTCCATTCTCATTTGTGCCCTTTAGGCAATCCTCTCTGCCAGGCCCCCATCCCCAGCTGGCCGATGGATCAGGTTTGCTGCTCCCGTGAGTCCTCTGGATGCATTTAGAGGACTCTGTGATGACGCCTCAGCCTTTTCTATTTGAAGGTGCCACCCAGGTAGATTTTGGCAACTGCTGAGGAGATGCGGTGAGTCCGGGAGGTAGGGAGAAGGGGTGAGGCTCAACTCAGGTGTCAGCAGTGCCACATCACCTTGTCTGCCCTTACCTCAGGTGCACCCTGTGATAATGGTGTCGGCCTCCGAGCAAGCCTGAAGTCTGCAGTTCGAGGAGCCGGGCATTCTCAGGAGAATGGTGAGTAGCAGAATTGTGTTTTGGTCACTGTGCTGCTGAGGTTGTGCACTGATGTTTGGTTTCCTTTCTCTAGGCAGACTAAAAGACAACAGCCCGGTGAAAGCAGGAGCTTCCCAGATGGCGAGGTGGCCTTCTTGTGCACCTGACACAGACTGGCCTGCCCTGATGTCTGAGAGATAAGTAGAGGGCCAAGACCCACAGAGGGGATGAAAGTGGGGTGCTGGATTGGGACCCACCGGGAGGCGATTTTGATTTGGCTTTGGAGATGGGGGTGTCCACAAAGTGGCTCCTTAGGCCACCTAAAAGGAAAGTCTCGCTTTTGATGGCAGAGCTGAGGTGCGCAGGGCAGAGCGGTCCCGGTGTGTGTGGTGTCACTTGTCCGTCGTGCGTTCTGTGTTGTTTGGGTAGGTCCTGTCTTTTACCTTAGTCCTTTGAGGGGCCTCTCGGGAACCCTGGCATCATTCTTAGCATTGGTGATCTGTGTTCTTTGTCCTGGCACCTGTGCTAAGAACTTTTGACTCAGGAGCTCAGACTTGCATCAGAATCTCTTCTCTCTTTAGAAGCATCCATTCCCATGTCTTTTCAGGTCTTGTTCTGAGCTGTCTGGACAGCTGCACCCTGCAAGGATCCATTATGGCAGATGAGGACTTGTTAGAATGTGAGGTCAGGGAGAGGATTCTGGCTGTAGGGTTCTCGGGTATCAATCTTTGATTTATTCCAAGAACTGCATTCAGTTAGCATTGTCTCCCTCCAGGGATCTCTGAGCCTCATCAGCGCACCATCGATCTCATCTCAGTTATCTCATTTGGCCTTCTCTGAGCCCTTGCAGTCATTTTCCTTGCCAAGAGATTTCTGTCCCTGTTGTGTCCCCTTTTTTGTCATGTCCTGTTGTGTGTCACGGGTGTCTGCACGGGTTTGTGCTGGAGCTGCTCTGCCCTGCTGCATAGCCTGGTGTAATAGGAAAACTCCTGGGTACTTGAAATTGGTAATGTGGTGTGTAGTTGGATTCTAGATGGGATTTGTCGATGGACACAAGATGTGTGGAGCTTTTAAGTTATCCTGCAGCACTTTGACTTTGATTCAAACTTTTTTTTTTTTCAGATATATATGGATTAAATCTGTTCCAGAGGGCCCCATCCCGGGTGGGGGGGTTACCCCTTATCAGGTCAGTCAGTGTTTGTCTCTGCAGCAGTTGTGTAAATGGCGACTGTGTTACAGCACGGTTCTTTGTCTTTCTTTTTAGGAAGTCAAGACAGATATCAGCAGTCAAGGTGGTGAGCAGTGGGCCAGGTGAGCATTAAATAGTGTGCTGAAGCAGTTTGTTATTGCTCAAGTCTCATTTTCTGGTGCACCTCTCAGCATCTCTTCTCGTTTGTGTGCTTTAGGCAATCCACTTGGAGTCTGTCAAGCGCCGTCACCAATCGGCCGATGCTCCGGGTTTGCTGCTCCTGTGAGCCCTGTGGACGCATTAGAGGACTTGGTGATGAAGCCTTTGCCTTTTCAATTCACAGGTGCCACCCAGGTAGCCTTTGGCAATTACCTAAGAGTTGGGGTGAGTCGGGAAGGTCAGGAGGATGGGAAGAGAGGGTCCCCTCAGGTTTCAGCAATGCCACATCACCTTGTCTGCCCTTAGCCCAGGTGCACCCTGGCACAGTGGTGTCGGTCTCTGAGCAAGCCTGAAGCGTGGGGCCCCAGGAGCCGGGCATCCTTAGGAGACGGTGAGTACTGGAATTGTGAGGTTTTGGGAAATTGGCTGCCCTGATCGTGCACTGATGTTTGGTTTTCTTTCTCTTGGCAGACTCAGAGACAACAGCCTGGTGTCAGACAGAGCTTCCCAGATGGCGAGGTGGCCTTCTTGTGCACCTGACATAGACTGGCATGCCCAGATGTCTGAGAGATAAGTAGAGGGCCAAGACCCACAGAGGGGATGAAAGTGGGGTGCTGGGTAGGGACCCACCGGGAGGGGAATTTGATTTGGCTTTGGGGATGGGGGTGTCCGCAAAGTGGCTCCTTAGGCCACATACAAGGAAAGTCTCACTTTTGGATGGCAGAGCTGAGGTGCGCAGGGCAGAGTGGTCCCTGTGTGTGTGGTGTCACTTGTCCGTCGTGCATTCTGTGTTGTTTGGGTATGTCCTGTCTTTTACCTTAGGCCTTTGAGGGGCCTCTCAGAAACCCTGGCATCATTCTTAGCATTGGTGATCTGTGTTGTTCGTCCTGGCACCTGTGCTAAGAACTTTTGACTCAGGAGCTCAGACTTGCATCAGAATCTCTTCTCTCTTTAGAAGCATCCATTCCCATGTCTTTTCAGGTCTTGTTCTGAGCTGTCTGGACAGCTGCACCCTGCAAGGATCCATTATGGCAGATGAGGACTTGTTAGAATGTGAGGTCAGGGAGAGGATTCTGGCTGTAGGATTCTCGGGCATCCATCTTTGATTTATTCCAGGAACTGCATTCACTTAGCATCTTTTTCCTCCAGGCTTCTCTGAGCCTCATCAGCGCACCATCGATCTCATCTTAGTTATCTCATTTTGCCTTCTCTCAGTCCTTGCAGTCTTTTTCCTTGCCAAGAGGTTTCTGTCCCTGTTGTGTCCCCTTTTTTTGTCATGTCATGTCCTGTTGTGTGTCACGGGTGTCTGCACAGGTTTGTGCTGGAGCTGCTCTGCCCTGCTGCATAGCTTGGTGCAATAGGCAAAGTGCTGGGGACTTGCAGTGGGTAATGTGGGGTGTTGTTGGTCTCTAGATGGGATTTGTAGATGGACCCAAGATATCTGGAGCTCTTAAGTTATCCTGCAGCACTTTGACTATTGTCCTCACTTTTTTTTTCAGATTCATATGGATTAAATCTGTTCCAGGGGGCTCGATCTCGGGTGAGGGGCATCCCCCAAGCAGGTCAGTCAGTGTTTGTCTCTGCATGGGGAATGTAAATGGTGACTGTGTCACAGCACTGTTCTTTGTCTTTCTTTTCAGGAGGTAAACCTGGATACCAGCAGTCAAGGTGAGCATTGGAGAGAAGCAGTTGTTATTGCTCAGGTCTCAATTTCTGGTGCAGCTCTAAGTTTCCATTCTCATTTGTGCCCTTTAGGCAATCCTCTCTGCCAGGCCCCCATCCCCAGCTGGCCGATGGATCAGGTTTGCTGCTCCCGTGAGTCCTCTGGATGCATTTAGAGGACTCTGTGATGACGCCTCAGCCTTTTCTATTTGAAGGTGCCACCCAGGTAGATTTTGGCAACTGCTGAGGAGATGCGGTGAGTCCGGGAGGTAGGGAGAAGGGGCGAGGCTCAACTCAGGTGTCAGCAGTGCCACATCACCTTGTCTGCCCTTACCTCAGGTGCACCCTGTGATAATGGTGTCGGCCTCCGAGCAAGCCTGAAGTCTGCAGTTCGAGGAGCCGGGCATTCTCAGGAGAATGGTGAGTAGCAGAATTGTGCTTTGGTCACTGTGCTGCTGAGGTTGTGCACTGATGTTTGGTTTCCTTTCTCTAGGCAGACTAAAAGACAACAGCCCGGTGAAAGCAGGAGCTTCCCAGATGGCGAGGTGGCCTTCTTGTGCACCTGACACAGACTGGCCTGCCCTGATGTCTGAGAGATAAGTAGAGGGCCAAGACCCACAGAGGGGATGAAAGTGGGCTGCTGGATTGGGACCCACCGGGAGGCGATTTTGATTTGGCTTTGGAGATGGGGGTGTCCACAAAGTGGCTCCTTAGGCCACCTAAAAGGAAAGTCTCGCTTTTGATGGCAGAGCTGAGGTGCGCAGGGCAGAGCGGTCGCGGTGTGTGTGGTGTCACTTGTCCGTCGTGCGTTCTGTGTTGTTTGGGTAGGTCCTGTCTTTTACCTTAGTCCTTTGAGGGGCCTCTCGGGAACCCTGGCATCATTCTTAGCATTGGTGATCTGTGTTCTTTGTCCTGGCACCTGTGCTAAGAACTTTTGACTCAGGAGCTCAGACTTGCATCAGAATCTCTTCTCTCTTTAGAAGCATCCATTCCCATGTCTTTTCAGGTCTTGTTCTGAGCTGTCTGGACAGCTGCACCCTGCAAGGATCCATTATGGCAGATGAGGACTTGTTAGAATGTGAGGTCAGGGAGAGGATTCTGGCTGTAGGGTTCTCGGGTATCAATCTTTGATTTATTCCAAGAACTGCATTCAGTTAGCATTGTCTCCCTCCAGGGATCTCTGAGCCTCATCAGCGCACCATCGATCTCATCTCAGTTATCTCATTTGGCCTTCTCTGAGCCCTTGCAGTCATTTTCCTTGCCAAAAGATTTCTGTCCCTGTTGTGTCCCCTTTTTTGTCATGTCCTGTTGTGTGTCACGGGTGTCTGCACGGGTTTGTGCTGGAGCTGCTCTGCCCTGCTGCATAGCCTGGTGTAATAGGAAAACTCCTGGGTACTTGAAATTGGTAATGTGGTGTGTAGTTGGATTCTAGATGGGATTTGTCGATGGACACAAGATGTGTGGAGCTTTTAAGTTATCCTGCAGCACTTTGACTTTGATTCAAACTTTTTTTTTTTTCAGATATATATGGATGAAATCTGTTCCAGAGGGCCCCATCCCGGGTGGGGGGGTTACCCCTTATCAGGTCAGTCAGTGTTTGTCTCTGCAGCAGTTGTGTAAATGGCGACTGTGTTACAGCACGGTTCTTTGTCTTTCTTTTTAGGAAGTCAAGACAGATATCAGCAGTCAAGGTGGTGAGCAGTGGGCCAGGTGAGCATTAAATAGTGTGCTGAAGCAGTTTGTTATTGCTCAAGTCTCATTTTCTGGTGCACCTCTCAGCATCTCTTCTCGTTTGTGTGCTTTAGGCAATCCACTTGGAGTCTGTCAAGCGCCGTCACCAATCGGCCGATGCTCCGGGTTTGCTGCTCCTGTGAGCCCTGTGGACGCATTAGAGGACTTGGTGATGAAGCCTTTGCCTTTTCAATTCACAGGTGCCACCCAGGTAGCCTTTGGCAATTACCTAAGAGTTGGGGTGAGTCGGGAAGGTCAGGAGGATGGGAAGAGAGGGTCCCCTCAGGTTTCAGCAATGCCACATCACCTTGTCTGCCCTTAGCCCAGGTGCACCCTGGCACAGTGGTGTCGGTCTCTGAGCAAGCCTGAAGCGTGGGGCCCCAGGAGCCGGGCATCCTTAGGAGACAGTGAGTACTGGAATTGTGAGGTTTTGGGAAATTGGCTGCCCTGATCGTGCACTGATGTTTGGTTTTCTTTCTCTTGGCAGACTCAGAGACAACAGCCTGGTGTCAGACAGAGCTTCCCAGATGGCGAGGTGGCTTTCTTGTGCACCTGACATAGACTGGCATGCCCAGATGTCTGAGAGATAAGTAGAGGGCCAAGACCCACAGAGGGGATGAAAGTGGGGTGCTGGGTAGGGACCCACCGGGAGGGGAATTTGATTTGGCTTTGGGGATGGGGGTGTCCGCAAAGTGGCTCCTTAGGCCACATACAAGGAAAGTCTCACTTTTGGATGGCAGAGCTGAGGTGCGCAGGGCAGAGCGGTCCCTGTGTGTGTGGTGTCACTTGTCCGTCGTGCATTCTGTGTTGTTTGGGTATGTCCTGTCTTTTACCTTAGGCCTTTGAGGGGCCTCTCAGAAACCCTGGCATCATTCTTAGCATTGGTGATCTGTGTTGTTCGTCCTGGCACCTGTGCTAAGAACTTTTGACTCAGGAGCTCAGACTTGCATCAGAATCTCTTCTCTCTTTAGAAGCATCCATTCCCATGTCTTTTCAGGTCTTGTTCTGAGCTGTCTGGACAGCTGCACCCTGCAAGGATCCATTATGGCAGATGAGGACTTGTTAGAATGTGAGGTCAGGGAGAGGAGTCTGGCTGTAGGATTCTCGGGCATCCATCTTTGATTTATTCCAGGAACTGCATTCACTTAGCATCTTTTTCCTCCAGGCTTCTCTGAGCCTCATCAGCGCACCATCGATCTCATCTTAGTTATCTCATTTTGCCTTCTCTCAGTCCTTGCAGTCTTTTTCCTTGCCAAGAGGTTTCTGTCCCTGTTGTGTCCCCTTTTTTTGTCATGTCATGTCCTGTTGTGTGTCACGGGTGTCTGCACAGGTTTGTGCTGGAGCTGCTCTGCCCTGCTGCATAGCTTGGTGCAATAGGCAAAGTGCTGGGGACTTGCAGTGGGTAATGTGGGGTGTTGTTGGTCTCTAGATGGGATTTGTAGATGGACCCAAGATATCTGGAGCTCTTAAGTTATCCTGCAGCACTTTGACTATTGTCCTCACTTTTTTTTTCAGATTCATATGGATTAAATCTGTTCCAGGGGGCTCGATCTCGGGTGAGGGGCATCCCCCAAGCAGGTCAGTCAGTGTTTGTCTCTGCATGGGGAATGTAAATGGTGACTGTGTCACAGCACTGTTCTTTGTCTTTCTTTCCAGGAGGTAAACCTGGATACCAGCAGTCAAGGTGAGCATTGGAGAGAAGCAGTTGTTATTGCTCAGGTCTCAATTTCTGGTGCAGCTCTAAGTTTCCATTCTCATTTGTGCCCTTTAGGCAATCCTCTCTGCCAGGCCCCCATCCCCAGCTGGCCGATGGATCAGGTTTGCTGCTCCCGTGAGTCCTCTGGATGCATTTAGAGGACTCTGTGATGACGCCTCAGCCTTTTCTATTTGAAGGTGCCACCCAGGTAGATTTTGGCAACTGCTGAGGAGATGCGGTGAGTCCGGGAGGTAGGGAGAAGGGGCGAGGCTCAACTCAGGTGTCAGCAGTGCCACATCACCTTGTCTGCCCTTACCTCAGGTGCACCCTGTGATAATGGTGTCGGCCTCCGAGCAAGCCTGAAGTCTGCAGTTCGAGGAGCCGGGCATTCTCAGGAGAATGGTGAGTAGCAGAATTGTGCTTTGGTCACTGTGCTGCTGAGGTTGTGCACTGATGTTTGGTTTCCTTTCTCTAGGCAGACTAAAAGACAACAGCCCGGTGAAAGCAGGAGCTTCCCAGATGGCGAGGTGGCCTTCTTGTGCACCTGACACAGACTGGCCTGCCCTGATGTCTGAGAGATAAGTAGAGGGCCAAGACCCACAGAGGGGATGAAAGTGGGCTGCTGGATTGGGACCCACCGGGAGGCGATTTTGATTTGGCTTTGGAGATGGGGGTGTCCACAAAGTGGCTCCTTAGGCCACCTAAAAGGAAAGTCTCGCTTTTGATGGCAGAGCTGAGGTGCGCAGGGCAGAGCGGTCGCGGTGTGTGTGGTGTCACTTGTCCGTCGTGCGTTCTGTGTTGTTTGGGTAGGTCCTGTCTTTTACCTTAGTCCTTTGAGGGGCCTCTCGGGAACCCTGGCATCATTCTTAGCATTGGTGATCTGTGTTCTTTGTCCTGGCACCTGTGCTAAGAACTTTTGACTCAGGAGCTCAGACTTGCATCAGAATCTCTTCTCTCTTTAGAAGCATCCATTCCCATGTCTTTTCAGGTCTTGTTCTGAGCTGTCTGGACAGCTGCACCCTGCAAGGATCCATTATGGCAGATGAGGACTTGTTAGAATGTGAGGTCAGGGAGAGGATTCTGGCTGTAGGGTTCTCGGGTATCAATCTTTGATTTATTCCAAGAACTGCATTCAGTTAGCATTGTCTCCCTCCAGGGATCTCTGAGCCTCATCAGCGCACCATTGATCTCATCTCAGTTATCTCATTTGGCCTTCTCTGAGTCCTTGCATTCATTTTCCTTGCCAAGAGATTTCTGTCCCTGTTGTGTCCCCTTTTTTTGTCATGTCATGTCCTGTTGTGTGTCACGGGTGTCTGCACGGGTTTGTGCTGGAGCTGCTCTGCCCTGCTGCATAGCCTGGTGTAATAGGAAAACTCCTGGGTACTTGAAATTGGTAATGTGGTGTGTAGTTGGATTCTAGATGGGATTTGTCGATGGACACAAGATGTGTGGAGCTTTTAAGTTATCCTGCAGCACTTTGACTTTGATTCAAACTTTTTTTTTTTTCAGATATATATGGATGAAATCTGTTCCAGAGGGCCCCATCCCGGGTGGGGGGGTTACCCCTGATCAGGTCAGTCAGTGTTTGTCTCTGCAGCAGTTGTGTAAATGGCGACTGTGTTACAGCACGGTTCTTTGTCTTTCTTTTTAGGAAGTCAAGACAGATATCAGCAGTCAAGGTGGTGAGCAGTGGGCCAGGTGAGCATTAAATAGTGTGCTGAAGCAGTTTGTTATTGCTCAAGTCTCATTTTCTGGTGCACCTCTCAGCATCTCTTCTCGTTTGTGTGCTTTAGGCAATCCACTTGGAGTCTGTCAAGCGCCGTCACCAATCGGCCGATGCTCCGGGTTTGCTGCTCCTGTGAGCCCTGTGGACGCATTAGAGGACTTGGTGATGAAGCCTTTGCCTTTTCAATTCACAGGTGCCACCCAGGTAGCCTTTGGCAATTACCTAAGAGTTGGGGTGAGTCGGGAAGGTCAGGAGGATGGGAAGAGAGGGTCCCCTCAGGTTTCAGCAATGCCACATCACCTTGTCTGCCCTTAGCCCAGGTGCACCCTGGCACAGTGGTGTCGGTCTCTGAGCAAGCCTGAAGCGTGGGGCCCCAGGAGCCGGGCATCCTTAGGAGACAGTGAGTACTGGAATTGTGAGGTTTTGGGAAATTGGCTGCCCTGATCGTGCACTGATGTTTGGTTTTCTTTCTCTTGGCAGACTCAGAGACAACAGCCTGGTGTCAGACAGAGCTTCCCAGATGGCGAGGTGGCCTTCTTGTGCACCTGACATAGACTGGCATGCCCAGATGTCTGAGAGATAAGTAGAGGGCCAAGACCCACAGAGGGGATGAAAGTGGGGTGCTGGGTAGGGACCCACCGGGAGGGGAATTTGATTTGGCTTTGGGGATGGGGGTGTCCGCAAAGTGGCTCCTTAGGCCACATACAAGGAAAGTCTCACTTTTGGATGGCAGAGCTGAGGTGCGCAGGGCAGAGCGGTCCCTGTGTGTGTGGTGTCACTTGTCCGTCGTGCATTCTGTGTTGTTTGGGTATGTCCTGTCTTTTACCTTAGGCCTTTGAGGGGCCTCTCAGAAACCCTGGCATCATTCTTAGCATTGGTGATCTGTGTTGTTCGTCCTGGCACCTGTGCTAAGAACTTTTGACTCAGGAGCTCAGACTTGCATCAGAATCTCTTCTCTCTTTAGAAGCATCCATTCCCATGTCTTTTCAGGTCTTGTTCTGAGCTGTCTGGACAGCTGCACCCTGCAAGGATCCATTATGGCAGATGAGGACTTGTTAGAATGTGAGGTCAGGGAGAGGAGTCTGGCTGTAGGATTCTCGGGCATCCATCTTTGATTTATTCCAGGAACTGCATTCACTTAGCATCTTTTTCCTCCAGGCTTCTCTGAGCCTCATCAGCGCACCATCGATCTCATCTTAGTTATCTCATTTTGCCTTCTCTCAGTCCTTGCAGTCTTTTTCCTTGCCAAGAGGTTTCTGTCCCTGTTGTGTCCCCTTTTTTTGTCATGTCATGTCCTGTTGTGTGTCACGGGTGTCTGCACAGGTTTGTGCTGGAGCTGCTCTGCCCTGCTGCATAGCTTGGTGCAATAGGCAAAGTGCTGGGGACTTGCAGTGGGTAATGTGGGGTGTTGTTGGTCTCTAGATGGGATTTGTAGATGGACCCAAGATATCTGGAGCTCTTAAGTTATCCTGCAGCACTTTGACTATTGTCCTCACTTTTTTTTTCAGATTCATATGGATTAAATCTGTTCCAGGGGGCTCGATCTCGGGTGAGGGGCATCCCCCAAGCAGGTCAGTCAGTGTTTGTCTCTGCATGGGGAATGTAAATGGTGACTGTGTCACAGCACTGTTCTTTGTCTTTCTTTCCAGGAGGTAAACCTGGATACCAGCAGTCAAGGTGAGCATTGGAGAGAAGCAGTTGTTATTGCTCAGGTCTCAATTTCTGGTGCAGCTCTAAGTTTCCATTCTCATTTGTGCCCTTTAGGCAATCCTCTCTGCCAGGCCCCCATCCCCAGCTGGCCGATGGATCAGGTTTGCTGCTCCCGTGAGTCCTCTGGATGCATTTAGAGGACTCTGTGATGACGCCTCAGCCTTTTCTATTTGAAGGTGCCACCCAGGTAGATTTTGGCAACTGCTGAGGAGATGCGGTGAGTCCGGGAGGTAGGGAGAAGGGGCGAGGCTCAACTCAGGTGTCAGCAGTGCCACATCACCTTGTCTGCCCTTACCTCAGGTGCACCCTGTGATAATGGTGTCGGCCTCCGAGCAAGCCTGAAGTCTGCAGTTCGAGGAGCCGGGCATTCTCAGGAGAATGGTGAGTAGCAGAATTGTGCTTTGGTCACTGTGCTGCTGAGGTTGTGCACTGATGTTTGGTTTCCTTTCTCTAGGCAGACTAAAAGACAACAGCCCGGTGAAAGCAGGAGCTTCCCAGATGGCGAGGTGGCCTTCTTGTGCACCTGACACAGACTGGCCTGCCCTGATGTCTGAGAGATAAGTAGAGGGCCAAGACCCACAGAGGGGATGAAAGTGGGCTGCTGGATTGGGACCCACCGGGAGGCGATTTTGATTTGGCTTTGGAGATGGGGGTGTCCACAAAGTGGCTCCTTAGGCCACCTAAAAGGAAAGTCTCGCTTTTGATGGCAGAGCTGAGGTGCGCAGGGCAGAGCGGTCGCGGTGTGTGTGGTGTCACTTGTCCGTCGTGCGTTCTGTGTTGTTTGGGTAGGTCCTGTCTTTTACCTTAGTCCTTTGAGGGGCCTCTCGGGAACCCTGGCATCATTCTTAGCATTGGTGATCTGTGTTCTTTGTCCTGGCACCTGTGCTAAGAACTTTTGACTCAGGAGCTCAGACTTGCATCAGAATCTCTTCTCTCTTTAGAAGCATCCATTCCCATGTCTTTTCAGGTCTTGTTCTGAGCTGTCTGGACAGCTGCACCCTGCAAGGATCCATTATGGCAGATGAGGACTTGTTAGAATGTGAGGTCAGGGAGAGGATTCTGGCTGTAGGGTTCTCGGGTATCAATCTTTGATTTATTCCAAGAACTGCATTCAGTTAGCATTGTCTCCCTCCAGGGATCTCTGAGCCTCATCAGCGCACCATCGATCTCATCTCAGTTATCTCATTTGGCCTTCTCTGAGTCCTTGCATTCATTTTCCTTGCCAAGAGATTTCTGTCCCTGTTGTGTCCCCTTTTTTTGTCATGTCATGTCCTGTTGTGTGTCACGGGTGTCTGCACGGGTTTGTGCTGGAGCTGCTCTGCCCTGCTGCATAGCCTGGTGTAATAGGAAAACTCCTGGGTACTTGAAATTGGTAATGTGGTGTGTAGTTGGATTCTAGATGGGATTTGTCGATGGACACAAGATGTGTGGAGCTTTTAAGTTATCCTGCAGCACTTTGACTTTGATTCAAACTTTTTTTTTTTTCAGATATATATGGATGAAATCTGTTCCAGAGGGCCCCATCCCGGGTGGGGGGGTTACCCCTGATCAGGTCAGTCAGTGTTTGTCTCTGCAGCAGTTGTGTAAATGGCGACTGTGTTACAGCACGGTTCTTTGTCTTTCTTTTTAGGAAGTCAAGACAGATATCAGCAGTCAAGGTGGTGAGCAGTGGGCCAGGTGAGCATTAAATAGTGTGCTGAAGCAGTTTGTTATTGCTCAAGTCTCATTTTCTGGTGCACCTCTCAGCATCTCTTCTCGTTTGTGTGCTTTAGGCAATCCACTTGGAGTCTGTCAAGCGCCGTCACCAATCGGCCGATGCTCCGGGTTTGCTGCTCCTGTGAGCCCTGTGGACGCATTAGAGGACTTGGTGATGAAGCCTTTGCCTTTTCAATTCACAGGTGCCACCCAGGTAGCCTTTGGCAATTACCTAAGAGTTGGGGTGAGTCGGGAAGGTCAGGAGGATGGGAAGAGAGGGTCCCCTCAGGTTTCAGCAATGCCACATCACCTTGTCTGCCCTTAGCCCAGGTGCACCCTGGCACAGTGGTGTCGGTCTCTGAGCAAGCCTGAAGCGTGGGGCCCC
The DNA here is from genome assembly GCF_963513975.1 of Fringilla coelebs. NCBI lineage: Eukaryota > Metazoa > Chordata > Aves > Passeriformes > Fringillidae > Fringilla > Fringilla coelebs. Next base: position 73,196,138 of record NC_140032.1, read on the forward strand.
AGGAGCCGGGCATCCTTAGGAGACAGTGAGTACTGGAATTGTGAGGTTTTGGGAAATTGGCTGCCCTGATCGTGCACTGATGTTTGGTTTTCTTTCTCTTGGCAGACTCAGAGACAACAGCCTGGTGTCAGACAGAGCTTCCCAGATGGCGAGGTGGCCTTCTTGTGCACCTGACATAGACTGGCATGCCCAGATGTCTGAGAGATAAGTAGAGGGCCAAGACCCACAGAGGGGATGAAAGTGGGGTGCTGGGTAGGGACCCACCGGGAGGGGAATTTGATTTGGCTTTGGGGATGGGGGTGTCCGCAAAGTGGCTCCTTAGGCCACATACAAGGAAAGTCTCACTTTTGGATGGCAGAGCTGAGGTGCGCAGGGCAGAGCGGTCCCTGTGTGTGTGGTGTCACTTGTCCGTCGTGCATTCTGTGTTGTTTGGGTATGTCCTGTCTTTTACCTTAGGCCTTTGAGGGGCCTCTCAGAAACCCTGGCATCATTCTTAGCATTGGTGATCTGTGTTGTTCGTCCTGGCACCTGTGCTAAGAACTTTTGACTCAGGAGCTCAGACTTGCATCAGAATCTCTTCTCTCTTTAGAAGCATCCATTCCCATGTCTTTTCAGGTCTTGTTCTGAGCTGTCTGGACAGCTGCACCCTGCAAGGATCCATTATGGCAGATGAGGACTTGTTAGAATGTGAGGTCAGGGAGAGGAGTCTGGCTGTAGGATTCTCGGGCATCCATCTTTGATTTATTCCAGGAACTGCATTCACTTAGCATCTTTTTCCTCCAGGCTTCTCTGAGCCTCATCAGCGCACCATCGATCTCATCTTAGTTATCTCATTTTGCCTTCTCTCAGTCCTTGCAGTCTTTTTCCTTGCCAAGAGGTTTCTGTCCCTGTTGTGTCCCCTTTTTTTGTCATGTCATGTCCTGTTGTGTGTCACGGGTGTCTGCACAGGTTTGTGCTGGAGCTGCTCTGCCCTGCTGCATAGCTTGGTGCAATAGGCAAAGTGCTGGGGACTTGCAGTGGGTAATGTGGGGTGTTGTTGGTCTCTAGATGGGATTTGTAGATGGACCCAAGATATCTGGAGCTCTTAAGTTATCCTGCAGCACTTTGACTATTGTCCTCACTTTTTTTTTCAGATTCATATGGATTAAATCTGTTCCAGGGGGCTCGATCTCGGGTGAGGGGCATCCCCCAAGCAGGTCAGTCAGTGTTTGTCTCTGCATGGGGAATGTAAATGGTGACTGTGTCACAGCACTGTTCTTTGTCTTTCTTTTCAGGAGGTAAACCTGGATACCAGCAGTCAAGGTGAGCATTGGAGAGAAGCAGTTGTTATTGCTCAGGTCTCAATTTCTGGTGCAGCTCTAAGTTTCCATTCTCATTTGTGCCCTTTAGGCAATCCTCTCTGCCAGGCCCCCATCCCCAGCTGGCCGATGGATCAGGTTTGCTGCTCCCGTGAGTCCTCTGGATGCATTTAGAGGACTCTGTGATGACGCCTCAGCCTTTTCTATTTGAAGGTGCCACCCAGGTAGATTTTGGCAACTGCTGAGGAGATGCGGTGAGTCCGGGAGGTAGGGAGAAGGGGCGAGGCTCAACTCAGGTGTCAGCAGTGCCACATCACCTTGTCTGCCCTTACCTCAGGTGCACCCTGTGATAATGGTGTCGGCCTCCGAGCAAGCCTGAAGTCTGCAGTTCGAGGAGCCGGGCATTCTCAGGAGAATGGTGAGTAGCAGAATTGTGTTTTGGTCACTGTGCTGCTGAGGTTGTGCACTGATGTTTGGTTTCCTTTCTCTAGGCAGACTAAAAGACAACAGCCCGGTGAAAGCAGGAGCTTCCCAGATGGCGAGGTGGCCTTCTTGTGCACCTGACACAGACTGGCCTGCCCTGATGTCTGAGAGATAAGTAGAGGGCCAAGACCCACAGAGGGGATGAAAGTGGGGTGCTGGATTGGGACCCACCGGGAGGCGATTTTGATTTGGCTTTGGAGATGGGGGTGTCCACAAAGTGGCTCCTTAGGCCACCTAAAAGGAAAGTCTCGCTTTTGATGGCAGAGCTGAGGTGCGCAGGGCAGAGCGGTCCTGGTGTGTGTGGTGTCACTTGTCCGTCGTGCGTTCTGTGTTGTTTGGGTAGGTCCTGTCTTTTACCTTAGTCCTTTGAGGGGCCTCTCGGGAACCCTGGCATCATTCTTAGCATTGGTGATCTGTGTTCTTTGTCCTGGCACCTGTGCTAAGAACTTTTGACTCAGGAGCTCAGACTTGCATCAGAATCTCTTCTCTCTTTAGAAGCATCCATTCCCATGTCTTTTCAGGTCTTGTTCTGAGCTGTCTGGACAGCTGCACCCTGCAAGGATCCATTATGGCAGATGAGGACTTGTTAGAATGTGAGGTCAGGGAGAGGATTCTGGCTGTAGGGTTCTCGGGTATCAATCTTTGATTTATTCCAAGAACTGCATTCAGTTAGCATTGTCTCCCTCCAGGGATCTCTGAGCCTCATCAGCGCACCATCGATCTCATCTCAGTTATCTCATTTGGCCTTCTCTGAGCCCTTGCAGTCATTTTCCTTGCCAAGAGATTTCTGTCCCTGTTGTGTCCCCTTTTTTTGTCATGTCATGTCCTGTTGTGTGTCACGGGTGTCTGCACGGGTTTGTGCTGGAGCTGCTCTGCCCTGCTGCATAGCCTGGTGTAATAGGAAAACTCCTGGGTACTTGAAATTGGTAATGTGGTGTGTAGTTGGATTCTAGATGGGATTTGTCGATGGACACAAGATGTGTGGAGCTTTTAAGTTATCCTGCAGCACTTTGACTTTGATTCAAACTTTTTTTTTTTTCAGATATATATGGATGAAATCTGTTCCAGAGGGCCCCATCCCGGGTGGGGGGGTTACCCCTGATCAGGTCAGTCAGTGTTTGTCTCTGCAGCAGTTGTGTAAATGGCGACTGTGTTACAGCACGGTTCTTTGTCTTTCTTTTTAGGAAGTCAAGACAGATATCAGCAGTCAAGGTGGTGAGCAGTGGGCCAGGTGAGCATTAAATAGTGTGCTGAAGCAGTTTGTTATTGCTCAAGTCTCATTTTCTGGTGCACCTCTCAGCATCTCTTCTCGTTTGTGTGCTTTAGGCAATCCACTTGGAGTCTGTCAAGCGCCGTCACCAATCGGCCGATGCTCCGGGTTTGCTGCTCCTGTGAGCCCTGTGGACGCATTAGAGGACTTGGTGATGAAGCCTTTGCCTTTTCAATTCACAGGTGCCACCCAGGTAGCCTTTGGCAATTACCTAAGAGTTGGGGTGAGTCGGGAAGGTCAGGAGGATGGGAAGAGAGGGTCCCCTCAGGTTTCAGCAATGCCACATCACCTTGTCTGCCCTTAGCCCAGGTGCACCCTGGCACAGTGGTGTCGGTCTCTGAGCAAGCCTGAAGCGTGGGGCCCCAGGAGCCGGGCATCCTTAGGAGACAGTGAGTACTGGAATTGTGAGGTTTTGGGAAATTGGCTGCCCTGATCGTGCACTGATGTTTGGTTTTCTTTCTCTTGGCAGACTCAGAGACAACAGCCTGGTGTCAGACAGAGCTTCCCAGATGGCGAGGTGGCCTTCTTGTGCACCTGACATAGACTGGCATGCCCAGATGTCTGAGAGATAAGTAGAGGGCCAAGACCCACAGAGGGGATGAAAGTGGGGTGCTGGGTAGGGACCCACCGGGAGGGGAATTTGATTTGGCTTTGGGGATGGGGGTGTCCGCAAAGTGGCTCCTTAGGCCACATACAAGGAAAGTCTCACTTTTGGATGGCAGAGCTGAGGTGCGCAGGGCAGAGCGGTCCCTGTGTGTGTGGTGTCACTTGTCCGTCGTGCATTCTGTGTTGTTTGGGTATGTCCTGTCTTTTACCTTAGGCCTTTGAGGGGCCTCTCAGAAACCCTGGCATCATTCTTAGCACTGGTGATCTGTGTTGTTCGTCCTGGCACCTGTGCTAAGAACTTTTGACTCAGGAGCTCAGACTTGCATCAGAATCTCTTCTCTCTTTAGAAGCATCCATTCCCATGTCTTTTCAGGTCTTGTTCTGAGCTGTCTGGACAGCTGCACCCTGCAAGGATCCATTATGGCAGATGAGGACTTGTTAGAATGTGAGGTCAGGGAGAGGAGTCTGGCTGTAGGATTCTCGGGCATCCATCTTTGATTTATTCCAGGAACTGCATTCACTTAGCATCTTTTTCCTCCAGGCTTCTCTGAGCCTCATCAGCGCACCATCGATCTCATCTTAGTTATCTCATTTTGCCTTCTCTCAGTCCTTGCAGTCTTTTTCCTTGCCAAGAGGTTTCTGTCCCTGTTGTGTCCCCTTTTTTTGTCATGTCATGTCCTGTTGTGTGTCACGGGTGTCTGCACAGGTTTGTGCTGGAGCTGCTCTGCCCTGCTGCATAGCTTGGTGCAATAGGCAAAGTGCTGGGGACTTGCAGTGGGTAATGTGGGGTGTTGTTGGTCTCTAGATGGGATTTGTAGATGGACCCAAGATATCTGGAGCTCTTAAGTTATCCTGCAGCACTTTGACTATTGTCCTCACTTTTTTTTTCAGATTCATATGGATTAAATCTGTTCCAGGGGGCTCGATCTCGGGTGAGGGGCATCCCCCAAGCAGGTCAGTCAGTGTTTGTCTCTGCATGGGGAATGTAAATGGTGACTGTGTCACAGCACTGTTCTTTGTCTTTCTTTCCAGGAGGTAAACCTGGATACCAGCAGTCAAGGTGAGCATTGGAGAGAAGCAGTTGTTATTGCTCAGGTCTCAATTTCTGGTGCAGCTCTAAGTTTCCATTCTCATTTGTGCCCTTTAGGCAATCCTCTCTGCCAGGCCCCCATCCCCAGCTGGCCGATGGATCAGGTTTGCTGCTCCCGTGAGTCCTCTGGATGCATTTAGAGGACTCTGTGATGACGCCTCAGCCTTTTCTATTTGAAGGTGCCACCCAGGTAGATTTTGGCAACTGCTGAGGAGATGCGGTGAGTCCGGGAGGTAGGGAGAAGGGGCGAGGCTCAACTCAGGTGTCAGCAGTGCCACATCACCTTGTCTGCCCTTACCTCAGGTGCACCCTGTGATAATGGTGTCGGCCTCCGAGCAAGCCTGAAGTCTGCAGTTCGAGGAGCCGGGCATTCTCAGGAGAATGGTGAGTAGCAGAATTGTGTTTTGGTCACTGTGCTGCTGAGGTTGTGCACTGATGTTTGGTTTCCTTTCTCTAGGCAGACTAAAAGACAACAGCCCGGTGAAAGCAGGAGCTTCCCAGATGGCGAGGTGGCCTTCTTGTGCACCTGACACAGACTGGCCTGCCCTGATGTCTGAGAGATAAGTAGAGGGCCAAGACCCACAGAGGGGATGAAAGTGGGGTGCTGGATTGGGACCCACCGGGAGGCGATTTTGATTTGGCTTTGGAGATGGGGGTGTCCACAAAGTGGCTCCTTAGGCCACCTAAAAGGAAAGTCTCGCTTTTGATGGCAGAGCTGAGGTGCGCAGGGCAGAGCGGTCGCGGTGTGTGTGGTGTCACTTGTCCGTCGTGCGTTCTGTGTTGTTTGGGTAGGTCCTGTCTTTTACCTTAGTCCTTTGAGGGGCCTCTCGGGAACCCTGGCATCATTCTTAGCATTGGTGATCTGTGTTCTTTGTCCTGGCACCTGTGCTAAGAACTTTTGACTCAGGAGCTCAGACTTGCATCAGAATCTCTTCTCTCTTTAGAAGCATCCATTCCCATGTCTTTTCAGGTCTTGTTCTGAGCTGTCTGGACAGCTGCACCCTGCAAGGATCCATTATGGCAGATGAGGACTTGTTAGAATGTGAGGTCAGGGAGAGGATTCTGGCTGTAGGGTTCTCGGGTATCAATCTTTGATTTATTCCAAGAACTGCATTCAGTTAGCATTGTCTCCCTCCAGGGATCTCTGAGCCTCATCAGCGCACCATCGATCTCATCTCAGTTATCTCATTTGGCCTTCTCTGAGCCCTTGCAGTCATTTTCCTTGCCAAGAGATTTCTGTCCCTGTTGTGTCCCCTTTTTTGTCATGTCCTGTTGTGTGTCACGGGTGTCTGCACGGGTTTGTGCTGGAGCTGCTCTGCCCTGCTGCATAGCCTGGTGTAATAGGAAAACTCCTGGGTACTTGAAATTGGTAATGTGGTGTGTAGTTGGATTCTAGATGGGATTTGTCGATGGACACAAGATGTGTGGAGCTTTTAAGTTATCCTGCAGCACTTTGACTTTGATTCAAACTTTTTTTTTTTTCAGATATATATGGATGAAATCTGTTCCAGAGGGCCCCATCCCGGGTGGGGGGGTTACCCCTTATCAGGTCAGTCAGTGTTTGTCTCTGCAGCAGTTGTGTAAATGGCGACTGTGTTACAGCACGGTTCTTTGTCTTTCTTTTTAGGAAGTCAAGACAGATATCAGCAGTCAAGGTGGTGAGCAGTGGGCCAGGTGAGCATTAAATAGTGTGCTGAAGCAGTTTGTTATTGCTCAAGTCTCATTTTCTGGTGCACCTCTCAGCATCTCTTCTCGTTTGTGTGCTTTAGGCAATCCACTTGGAGTCTGTCAAGCGCCGTCACCAATCGGCCGATGCTCCGGGTTTGCTGCTCCTGTGAGCCCTGTGGACGCATTAGAGGACTTGGTGATGAAGCCTTTGCCTTTTCAATTCACAGGTGCCACCCAGGTAGCCTTTGGCAATTACCTAAGAGTTGGGGTGAGTCGGGAAGGTCAGGAGGATGGGAAGAGAGGGTCCCCTCAGGTTTCAGCAATGCCACATCACCTTGTCTGCCCTTAGCCCAGGTGCACCCTGGCACAGTGGTGTCGGTCTCTGAGCAAGCCTGAAGCGTGGGGCCCCAGGAGCCGGGCATCCTTAGGAGACAGTGAGTACTGGAATTGTGAGGTTTTGGGAAATTGGCTGCCCTGATCGTGCACTGATGTTTGGTTTTCTTTCTCTTGGCAGACTCAGAGACAACAGCCTGGTGTCAGACAGAGCTTCCCAGATGGCGAGGTGGCCTTCTTGTGCACCTGACATAGACTGGCATGCCCAGATGTCTGAGAGATAAGTAGAGGGCCAAGACCCACAGAGGGGATGAAAGTGGGGTGCTGGGTAGGGACCCACCGGGAGGGGAATTTGATTTGGCTTTGGGGATGGGGGTGTCCGCAAAGTGGCTCCTTAGGCCACATACAAGGAAAGTCTCACTTTTGGATGGCAGAGCTGAGGTGCGCAGGGCAGAGCGGTCCCTGTGTGTGTGGTGTCACTTGTCCGTCGTGCATTCTGTGTTGTTTGGGTATGTCCTGTCTTTTACCTTAGGCCTTTGAGGGGCCTCTCAGAAACCCTGGCATCATTCTTAGCATTGGTGATCTGTGTTGTTCGTCCTGGCACCTGTGCTAAGAACTTTTGACTCAGGAGCTCAGACTTGCATCAGAATCTCTTCTCTCTTTAGAAGCATCCATTCCCATGTCTTTTCAGGTCTTGTTCTGAGCTGTCTGGACAGCTGCACCCTGCAAGGATCCATTATGGCAGATGAGGACTTGTTAGAATGTGAGGTCAGGGAGAGGAGTCTGGCTGTAGGATTCTCGGGCATCCATCTTTGATTTATTCCAGGAACTGCATTCACTTAGCATCTTTTTCCTCCAGGCTTCTCTGAGCCTCATCAGCGCACCATCGATCTCATCTTAGTTATCTCATTTTGCCTTCTCTCAGTCCTTGCAGTCTTTTTCCTTGCCAAGAGGTTTCTGTCCCTGTTGTGTCCCCTTTTTTTGTCATGTCATGTCCTGTTGTGTGTCACGGGTGTCTGCACAGGTTTGTGCTGGAGCTGCTCTGCCCTGCTGCATAGCTTGGTGCAATAGGCAAAGTGCTGGGGACTTGCAGTGGGTAATGTGGGGTGTTGTTGGTCTCTAGATGGGATTTGTAGATGGACCCAAGATATCTGGAGCTCTTAAGTTATCCTGCAGCACTTTGACTATTGTCCTCACTTTTTTTTTCAGATTCATATGGATTAAATCTGTTCCAGGGGGCTCGATCTCGGGTGAGGGGCATCCCCCAAGCAGGTCAGTCAGTGTTTGTCTCTGCATGGGGAATGTAAATGGTGACTGTGTCACAGCACTGTTCTTTGTCTTTCTTTTCAGGAGGTAAACCTGGATACCAGCAGTCAAGGTGAGCATTGGAGAGAAGCAGTTGTTATTGCTCAGGTCTCAATTTCTGGTGCAGCTCTAAGTTTCCATTCTCATTTGTGCCCTTTAGGCAATCCTCTCTGCCAGGCCCCCATCCCCAGCTGGCCGATGGATCAGGTTTGCTGCTCCCGTGAGTCCTCTGGATGCATTTAGAGGACTCTGTGATGACGCCTCAGCCTTTTCTATTTGAAGGTGCCACCCAGGTAGATTTTGGCAACTGCTGAGGAGATGCGGTGAGTCCGGGAGGTAGGGAGAAGGGGCGAGGCTCAACTCAGGTGTCAGCAGTGCCACATCACCTTGTCTGCCCTTACCTCAGGTGCACCCTGTGATAATGGTGTCGGCCTCCGAGCAAGCCTGAAGTCTGCAGTTCGAGGAGCCGGGCATTCTCAGGAGAATGGTGAGTAGCAGAATTGTGTTTTGGTCACTGTGCTGCTGAGGTTGTGCACTGATGTTTGGTTTCCTTTCTCTAGGCAGACTAAAAGACAACAGCCCGGTGAAAGCAGGAGCTTCCCAGATGGCGAGGTGGCCTTCTTGTGCACCTGACACAGACTGGCCTGCCCTGATGTCTGAGAGATAAGTAGAGGGCCAAGACCCACAGAGGGGATGAAAGTGGGCTGCTGGATTGGGACCCACCGGGAGGCGATTTTGATTTGGCTTTGGAGATGGGGGTGTCCACAAAGTGGCTCCTTAGGCCACCTAAAAGGAAAGTCTCGCTTTTGATGGCAGAGCTGAGGTGCGCAGGGCAGAGCGGTCGCGGTGTGTGTGGTGTCACTTGTCCGTCGTGCGTTCTGTGTTGTTTGGGTAGGTCCTGTCTTTTACCTTAGTCCTTTGAGGGGCCTCTCGGGAACCCTGGCATCATTCTTAGCATTGGTGATCTGTGTTCTTTGTCCTGGCACCTGTGCTAAGAACTTTTGACTCAGGAGCTCAGACTTGCATCAGAATCTCTTCTCTCTTTAGAAGCATCCATTCCCATGTCTTTTCAGGTCTTGTTCTGAGCTGTCTGGACAGCTGCACCCTGCAAGGATCCATTATGGCAGATGAGGACTTGTTAGAATGTGAGGTCAGGGAGAGGATTCTGGCTGTAGGGTTCTCGGGTATCAATCTTTGATTTATTCCAAGAACTGCATTCAGTTAGCATTGTCTCCCTCCAGGGATCTCTGAGCCTCATCAGCGCACCATCGATCTCATCTCAGTTATCTCATTTGGCCTTCTCTGAGCCCTTGCAGTCATTTTCCTTGCCAAGAGATTTCTGTCCCTGTTGTGTCCCCTTTTTTGTCATGTCCTGTTGTGTGTCACGGGTGTCTGCACAGGTTTGTGCTGGAGCTGCTCTGCCCTGCTGCATAGCCTGGTGTAATAGGAAAACTCCTGGGTACTTGAAATTGGTAATGTGGTGTGTAGTTGGATTCTAGATGGGATTTGTCGATGGACACAAGATGTGTGGAGCTTTTAAGTTATCCTGCAGCACTTTGACTTTGATTCAAACTTTTTTTTTTTTCAGATATATATGGATGAAATCTGTTCCAGAGGGCCCCATCCCGGGTGGGGGGGTTACCCCTTATCAGGTCAGTCAGTGTTTGTCTCTGCAGCAGTTGTGTAAATGGCGACTGTGTTACAGCACGGTTCTTTGTCTTTCTTTTTAGGAAGTCAAGACAGATATCAGCAGTCAAGGTGGTGAGCAGTGGGCCAGGTGAGCATTAAATAGTGTGCTGAAGCAGTTTGTTATTGCTCAAGTCTCATTTTCTGGTGCACCTCTCAGCATCTCTTCTCGTTTGTGTGCTTTAGGCAATCCACTTGGAGTCTGTCAAGCGCCGTCACCAATCGGCCGATGCTCCGGGTTTGCTGCTCCTGTGAGCCCTGTGGACGCATTAGAGGACTTGGTGATGAAGCCTTTGCCTTTTCAATTCACAGGTGCCACCCAGGTAGCCTTTGGCAATTACCTAAGAGTTGGGGTGAGTCGGGAAGGTCAGGAGGATGGGAAGAGAGGGTCCCCTCAGGTTTCAGCAATGCCACATCACCTTGTCTGCCCTTAGCCCAGGTGCACCCTGGCACAGTGGTGTCGGTCTCTGAGCAAGCCTGAAGCGTGGGGCCCCAGGAGCCGGGCATCCTTAGGAGACAGTGAGTACTGGAATTGTGAGGTTTTGGGAAATTGGCTGCCCTGATCGTGCACTGATGTTTGGTTTTCTTTCTCTTGGCAGACTCAGAGACAACAGCCTGGTGTCAGACAGAGCTTCCCAGATGGCGAGGTGGCCTTCTTGTGCACCTGACATAGACTGGCATGCCCAGATGTCTGAGAGATAAGTAGAGGGCCAAGACCCACAGAGGGGATGAAAGTGGGGTGCTGGGTAGGGACCCACCGGGAGGGGAATTTGATTTGGCTTTGGGGATGGGGGTGTCCGCAAAGTGGCTCCTTAGGCCACATACAAGGAAAGTCTCACTTTTGGATGGCAGAGCTGAGGTGCGCAGGGCAGAGCGGTCCCTGTGTGTGTGGTGTCACTTGTCCGTCGTGCATTCTGTGTTGTTTGGGTATGTCCTGTCTTTTACCTTAGGCCTTTGAGGGGCCTCTCAGAAACCCTGGCATCATTCTTAGCATTGGTGATCTGTGTTGTTCGTCCTGGCACCTGTGCTAAGAACTTTTGACTCAGGAGCTCAGACTTGCATCAGAATCTCTTCTCTCTTTAGAAGCATCCATTCCCATGTCTTTTCAGGTCTTGTTCTGAGCTGTCTGGACAGCTGCACCCTGCAAGGATCCATTATGGCAGATGAGGACTTGTTAGAATGTGAGGTCAGGGAGAGGAGTCTGGCTGTAGGATTCTCGGGCATCCATCTTTGATTTATTCCAGGAACTGCATTCACTTAGCATCTTTTTCCTCCAGGCTTCTCTGAGCCTCATCAGCGCACCATCGATCTCATCTTAGTTATCTCATTTTGCCTTCTCTCAGTCCTTGCAGTCTTTTTCCTTGCCAAGAGGTTTCTGTCCCTGTTGTGTCCCCTTTTTTTGTCATGTCATGTCCTGTTGTGTGTCACGGGTGTCTGCACAGGTTTGTGCTGGAGCTGCTCTGCCCTGCTGCATAGCTTGGTGCAATAGGCAAAGTGCTGGGGACTTGCAGTGGGTAATGTGGGGTGTTGTTGGTCTCTAGATGGGATTTGTAGATGGACCCAAGATATCTGGAGCTCTTAAGTTATCCTGCAGCACTTTGACTATTGTCCTCACTTTTTTTTTCAGATTCATATGGATTAAATCTGTTCCAGGGGGCTCGATCTCGGGTGAGGGGCATCCCCCAAGCAGGTCAGTCAGTGTTTGTCTCTGCATGGGGAATGTAAATGGTGACTGTGTCACAGCACTGTTCTTTGTCTTTCTTTTCAGGAGGTAAACCTGGATACCAGCAGTCAAGGTGAGCATTGGAGAGAAGCAGTTGTTATTGCTCAGGTCTCAATTTCTGGTGCAGCTCTAAGTTTCCATTCTCATTTGTGCCCTTTAGGCAATCCTCTCTGCCAGGCCCCCATCCCCAGCTGGCCGATGGATCAGGTTTGCTGCTCCCGTGAGTCCTCTGGATGCATTTAGAGGACTCTGTGATGACGCCTCAGCCTTTTCTATTTGAAGGTGCCACCCAGGTAGATTTTGGCAACTGCTGAGGAGATGCGGTGAGTCCGGGAGGTAGGGAGAAGGGGCGAGGCTCAACTCAGGTGTCAGCAGTGCCACATCACCTTGTCTGCCCTTACCTCAGGTGCACCCTGTGATAATGGTGTCGGCCTCCGAGCAAGCCTGAAGTCTGCAGTTCGAGGAGCCGGGCATTCTCAGGAGAATGGTGAGTAGCAGAATTGTGCTTTGGTCACTGTGCTGCTGAGGTTGTGCACTGATGTTTGGTTTCCTTTCTCTAGGCAGACTAAAAGACAACAGCCCGGTGAAAGCAGGAGCTTCCCAGATGGCGAGGTGGCCTTCTTGTGCACCTGACACAGACTGGCCTGCCCTGATGTCTGAGAGATAAGTAGAGGGCCAAGACCCACAGAGGGGATGAAAGTGGGCTGCTGGATTGGGACCCACCGGGAGGCGATTTTGATTTGGCTTTGGAGATGGGGGTGTCCACAAAGTGGCTCCTTAGGCCACCTAAAAGGAAAGTCTCGCTTTTGATGGCAGAGCTGAGGTGCGCAGGGCAGAGCGGTCCCGGTGTGTGTGGTGTCACTTGTCCGTCGTGCGTTCTGTGTTGTTTGGGTATGTCCTGTCTTTTACCTTAGTCCTTTGAGGGGCCTCTCGGGAACCCTGGCATCATTCTTAGCATTGGTGATCTGTGTTCTTTGTCCTGGCACCTGTGCTAAGAACTTTTGACTCAGGAGCTCAGACTTGCATCAGAATCTCTTCTCTCTTTAGAAGCATCCATTCCCATGTCTTTTCAGGTCTTGTTCTGAGCTGTCTGGACAGCTGCACCCTGCAAGGATCCATTATGGCAGATGAGGACTTGTTAGAATGTGAGGTCAGGGAGAGGATTCTGGCTGTAGGGTTCTCGGGTATCAATCTTTGATTTATTCCAAGAACTGCATTCAGTTAGCATTGTCTCCCTCCAGGGATCTCTGAGCCTCATCAGCGCACCATCGATCTCATCTCAGTTATCTCATTTGGCCTTCTCTGAGCCCTTGCAGTCATTTTCCTTGCCAAGAGATTTCTGTCCCTGTTGTGTCCCCTTTTTTTGTCATGTCATGTCCTGTTGTGTGTCACGGGTGTCTGCACGGGTTTGTGCTGGAGCTGCTCTGCCCTGCTGCATAGCCTGGTGTAATAGGAAAACTCCTGGGTACTTGAAATTGGTAATGTGGTGTGTAGTTGGATTCTAGATGGGATTTGTCGATGGACACAAGATGTGTGGAGCTTTTAAGTTATCCTGCAGCACTTTGACTTTGATTCAAACTTTTTTTTTTTTCAGATATATATGGATGAAATCTGTTCCAGAGGGCCCCATCCCGGGTGGGGGGGTTACCCCTGATCAGGTCAGTCAGTGTTTGTCTCTGCAGCAGTTGTGTAAATGGCGACTGTGTTACAGCACGGTTCTTTGTCTTTCTTTTTAGGAAGTCAAGACAGATATCAGCAGTCAAGGTGGTGAGCAGTGGGCCAGGTGAGCATTAAATAGTGTGCTGAAGCAGTTTGTTATTGCTCAAGTCTCATTTTCTGGTGCACCTCTCAGCATCTCTTCTCGTTTGTGTGCTTTAGGCAATCCACTTGGAGTCTGTCAAGCGCCGTCACCAATCGGCCGATGCTCCGGGTTTGCTGCTCCTGTGAGCCCTGTGGACGCATTAGAGGACTTGGTGATGAAGCCTTTGCCTTTTCAATTCACAGGTGCCACCCAGGTAGCCTTTGGCAATTACCTAAGAGTTGGGGTGAGTCGGGAAGGTCAGGAGGATGGGAAGAGAGGGTCCCCTCAGGTTTCAGCAATGCCACATCACCTTGTCTGCCCTTAGCCCAGGTGCACCCTGGCACAGTGGTGTCGGTCTCTGAGCAAGCCTGAAGCGTGGGGCCCCAGGAGCCGGGCATCCTTAGGAGACAGTGAGTACTGGAATTGTGAGGTTTTGGGAAATTGGCTGCCCTGATCGTGCACTGATGTTTGGTTTTCTTTCTCTTGGCAGACTCAGAGACAACAGCCTGGTGTCAGACAGAGCTTCCCAGATGGCGAGGTGGCCTTCTTGTGCACCTGACATAGACTGGCATGCCCAGATGTCTGAGAGATAAGTAGAGGGCCAAGACCCACAGAGGGGATGAAAGTGGGGTGCTGGGTAGGGACCCACCGGGAGGGGAATTTGATTTGGCTTTGGGGATGGGGGTGTCCGCAAAGTGGCTCCTTAGGCCACATACAAGGAAAGTCTCACTTTTGGATGGCAGAGCTGAGGTGCGCAGGGCAGAGCGGTCCCTGTGTGTGTGGTGTCACTTGTCCGTCGTGCATTCTGTGTTGTTTGGGTATGTCCTGTCTTTTACCTTAGGCCTTTGAGGGGCCTCTCAGAAACCCTGGCATCATTCTTAGCATTGGTGATCTGTGTTGTTCGTCCTGGCACCTGTGCTAAGAACTTTTGACTCAGGAGCTCAGACTTGCATCAGAATCTCTTCTCTCTTTAGAAGCATCCATTCCCATGTCTTTTCAGGTCTTGTTCTGAGCTGTCTGGACAGCTGCACCCTGCAAGGATCCATTATGGCAGATGAGGACTTGTTAGAATGTGAGGTCAGGGAGAGGAGTCTGGCTGTAGGATTCTCGGGCATCCATCTTTGATTTATTCCAGGAACTGCATTCACTTAGCATCTTTTTCCTCCAGGCTTCTCTGAGCCTCATCAGCGCACCATCGATCTCATCTTAGTTATCTCATTTTGCCTTCTCTCAGTCCTTGCAGTCTTTTTCCTTGCCAAGAGGTTTCTGTCCCTGTTGTGTCCCCTTTTTTTGTCATGTCCTGTTGTGTGTCACGGGTGTCTGCACAGGTTTGTGCTGGAGCTGCTCTGCCCTGCTGCATAGCTTGGTGCAATAGGCAAAGTGCTGGGGACTTGCAGTGGGTAATGTGGGGTGTTGTTGGTCTCTAGATGGGATTTGTAGATGGACCCAAGATATCTGGAGCTCTTAAGTTATCCTGCAGCACTTTGACTATTGTCCTCACTTTTTTTTTCAGATTCATATGGATTAAATCTGTTCCAGGGGGCTCGATCTCGGGTGAGGGGCATCCCCCAAGCAGGTCAGTCAGTGTTTGTCTCTGCATGGGGAATGTAAATGGTGACTGTGTCCCAGCACTGTTCTTTGTCTTTCTTTCCAGGAGGTAAACCTGGATACCAGCAGTCAAGGTGAGCATTGGAGAGAAGCAGTTGTTATTGCTCAGGTCTCAATTTCTGGTGCAGCTCTAAGTTTCCATTCTCATTTGTGCCCTTTAGGCAATCCTCTCTGCCAGGCCCCCATCCCCAGCTGGCCGATGGATCAGGTTTGCTGCTCCTGTGAGTCCTCTGGATGCATTTAGAGGACTCTGTGATGACGCCTCAGCCTTTTCTATTAGAAGGTGCCACCCAGGTAGATTTTGGCAACTGCTGAGGAGATGCGGTGAGTCCGGGAGGTAGGGAGAAGGGGCGAGGCTCAACTCAGGTGTCAGCAGTGCCACATCACCTTGTCTGCCCTTACCTCAGGTGCACCCTGTGATAATGGTGTCGGCCTCCGAGCAAGCCTGAAGTCTGCAGTTCGAGGAGCCGGGCATTCTCAGGAGAATGGTGAGTAGCAGAATTGTGTTTTGGTCACTGTGCTGCTGAGGTTGTGCACTGATGTTTGGTTTCCTTTCTCTAGGCAGACTAAAAGACAACAGCCTGGTGAAAGCAGGAGCTTCCCAGATGGCGAGGTGGCCTTCTTGTGCACCTGACACAGACTGGCCTGCCCTGATGTCTGAGAGATAAGTAGAGGGCCAAGACCCACAGAGGGGATGAAAGTGGGGTGCTGGATTGGGACCCACCGGGAGGCGATTTTGATTTGGCTTTGGAGATGGGGGTGTCCACAAAGTGGCTCCTTAGGCCACATACAAGGAAAGTCTCGCTTTTGATGGCAGAGCTGAGGTGCGCAGGGCAGAGCGGTCCCGGTGTGTGTGGTGTCACTTGTCCGTCGTGCGTTCTGTGTTGTTTGGGTATGTCCTGTCTTTTACCTTAGTCCTTTGAGGGGCCTCTCGGGAACCCTGGCATCATTCTTAGCATTGGTGATCTGTGTTCTTTGTCCTGGCACCTGTGCTAAGAACTTTTGACTCAGGAGCTCAGACTTGCATCAGAATCTCTTCTCTCTTTAGAAGCATCCATTCCCATGTCTTTTCAGGTCTTGTTCTGAGCTGTCTGGACAGCTGCACCCTGCAAGGATCCATTATGGCAGATGAGGACTTGTTAGAATGTGAGGTCAGGGAGAGGATTCTGGCTGTAGGGTTCTCGGGTATCAATCTTTGATTTATTCCAAGAACTGCATTCAGTTAGCATTGTCTCCCTCCAGGGATGTCTGAGCCTCATCAGCGCACCATCGATCTCATCTCAGTTATCTCATTTGGCCTTCTCTGAGTCCTTGCAGTCATTTTCCTTGCCAAGAGATTTCTGTCCCTGTTGTGTCCCCTTTTTTTGTCATGTCATGTCCTGTTGTGTGTCACGGGTGTCTGCACAGGTTTGTGCTGGAGCTGCTCTGCCCTGCTGCATAGCCTGGTGTAATAGGAAAACTCCTGGGTACTTGAAATTGGTAATGTGGTGTGTAGTTGGATTCTAGATGGGATTTGTCGATGGTCACAAGATGTGTGGAGCTTTTAAGTTATCCTGCAGCACTTTGACTTTGATTCAAACTTTTTTTTTTTTTCAGATATATATGGATGAAATCTGTTCCAGAGGGCCCCATCCCGGGTGGGGGGGTTACCCCTTATCAGGTCAGTCAGTGTTTGTCTCTGCAGCAGTTGTGTAAATGGCGACTGTGTTACAGCACGGTTCTTTGTCTTTCTTTTTAGGAAGTCAAGACAGATATCAGCAGTCAAGGTGGTGAGCAGTGGGCCAGGTGAGCATTAAATAGTGTGCTGAAGCAGTTTGTTATTGCTCAAGTCTCATTTTCTGGTGCACCTCTCAGCATCTCTTCTCGTTTGTGTGCTTTAGGCAATCCACTTGGAGTCTGTCAAGCGCCGTCACCAATCGGCCGATGCTCCGGGTTTGCTGCTCCTGTGAGCCCTGTGGACGCATTAGAGGACTTGGTGATGAAGCCTTTGCCTTTTCAATTCACAGGTGCCACCCAGGTAGCCTTTGGCAATTACCTAAGAGTTGGGGTGAGTCGGGAAGGTCAGGAGGATGGGAAGAGAGGGTCCCCTCAGGTTTCAGCAATGCCACATCACCTTGTCTGCCCTTAGCCCAGGTGCACCCTGGCACAGTGGTGTCGGTCTCTGAGCAAGCCTGAAGCGTAGGGCCCCAGGAGCCGGGCATCCTTAGGAGACAGTGAGTACTGGAATTGTGAGGTTTTGGGAAATTGGCTGCCCTGATCGTGCACTGATGTTTGGTTTTCTTTCTCTTGGCAGACTCAGAGACAACAGCCTGGTGTCAGACAGAGCTTCCCAGATGGCGAGGTGGCCTTCTTGTGCACCTGACACAGACTGGCATGCCCAGATGTCTGAGAGATAAGTAGAGGGCCAAGACCCACAGAGGGGATGAAAGTGGGGTGCTGGGTAGGGACCCACCGGGAGGGGAATTTGATTTGGCTTTGGGGATGGGGGTGTCCGCAAAGTGGCTCCTTAGGCCACATACAAGGAAAGTCTCACTTTTGGATGGCAGAGCTGAGGTGCGCAGGGCAGAGCGGTCCCGGTGTGTGTGGTGTCACTTGTCCGTCGTGCATTCTGTGTTGTTTGGGTATGTCCTGTTTTTTACCTTAGGCCTTTGAGGGGCCTCTCAGAAACGCTGGCATCATTCTTAGCATTGGTGATCTGTGTTGTTCGTCCTGGCACCTGTGCTAAGAACTTTTGACTCAGGAGCTCAGACTTGCATCAGAATCTCTTCTCTCTTTAGAAGCATCCATTCCCATGTCTTTTCAGGTCTTGTTCTGAGCTGTCTGGACAGCTGCACCCTGCAAGGATCCATTATGGCAGATGAGGACTTGTTAGAATGTGAGGTCAGGGAGAGGAGTCTGGCTGTAGGGTTCTCGGGCATCCATCTTTGATTTATTCCAGGAACTGCATTCACTTAGCATCTTTTTCCTCCAGGCTTCTCTGAGCCTCATCAGCGCACCATCGATCTCATCTTAGTTATCTCATTTTGCCTTCTCTCAGTCCTTGCAGTCTTTTTCCTTGCCAAGAGGTTTCTGTCCCTGTTGTGTCCCCATTGTTTGTCATGTCCTGTTGTGTGTCACGGGTGTCTGCACAGGTTTGTGCTGGAGCTGCTCTGCCCTGCTGCATAGCTTGGTGCAATAGGCAAAGTGCTGGGGACTTGCAGTGGGTAATGTGGGGTGTTGTTGGTCTCTAGATGGGATTTGTAGATGGACCCAAGATATCTGGAGCTCTTAAGTTATCCTGCAGCACTTTGACTATTGTCCTCACTTTTTTTTTCAGATTCATATGGATTAAATCTGTTCCAGGGGGCTCGATCTCGGGTGAGGGGCATCCCCCAAGCAGGTCAGTCAGTGTTTGTCTCTGCATGGGGAATGTAAATGGTGACTGTGTCCCAGCACTGTTCTTTGTCTTTCTTTCCAGGAGGTAAACCTGGATACCAGCAGTCAAGGTGAGCATTGGAGAGAAGCAGTTGTTATTGCTCAGGTCTCAATTTCTGGTGCAGCTCTAAGTTTCCATTCTCATTTGTGCCCTTTAGGCAATCCTCTCTGCCAGGCCCCCATCCCCAGCTGGCCGATGGATCAGGTTTGCTGCTCCTGTGAGTCCTCTGGATGCATTTAGAGGACTCTGTGATGACGCCTCAGCCTTTTCTATTAGAAGGTGCCACCCAGGTAGATTTTGGCAACTGCTGAGGAGATGCGGTGAGTCCGGGAGGTAGGGAGAAGGGGCGAGGCTCAACTCAGGTGTCAGCAGTGCCACATCACCTTGTCTGCCCTTACCTCAGGTGCACCCTGTGATAATGGTGTCGGCCTCCGAGCAAGCCTGAAGTCTGCAGTTCGAGGAGCCGGGCATTCTCAGGAGAATGGTGAGTAGCAGAATTGTGTTTTGGTCACTGTGCTGCTGAGGTTGTGCACTGATGTTTGGTTTCCTTTCTCTAGGCAGACTAAAAGACAACAGCCTGGTGAAAGCAGGAGCTTCCCAGATGGCGAGGTGGCCTTCTTGTGCACCTGACACAGACTGGCCTGCCCTGATGTCTGAGAGATAAGTAGAGGGCCAAGACCCACAGAGGGGATGAAAGTGGGGTGCTGGATTGGGACCCACCGGGAGGCGATTTTGATTTGGCTTTGGAGATGGGGGTGTCCACAAAGTGGCTCCTTAGGCCACCTAAAAGGAAAGTCTCGCTTTTGATGGCAGAGCTGAGGTGCGCAGGGCAGAGCGGTCCCGGTGTGTGTGGTGTCACTTGTCCGTCGTGCGTTCTGTGTTGTTTGGGTATGTCCTGTCTTTTACCTTAGTCCTTTGAGGGGCCTCTCGGGAACCCTGGCATCATTCTTAGCATTGGTGATCTGTGTTCTTTGTCCTGGCACCTGTGCTAAGAACTTTTGACTCAGGAGCTCAGACTTGCGTCAGAATCTCTTCTCTCTTTAGAAGCATCCATTCCCATGTCTTTTCAGGTCTTGTTCTGAGCTGTCTGGACAGCTGCACCCTGCAAGGATCCATTATGGCAGATGAGGACTTGTTAGAATGTGAGGTCAGGGAGAGGATTCTGGCTGTAGGATTCTCGGGCATCCATCTCTGATTTATTCCAAGAACTGCATTCAGTTAGCATTGTCTCCCTCCAGGGATGTCTGAGCCTCATCAGCGCACCATCGATCTCATCTCAGTTATCTCATTTGGCCTTCTCTGAGTCCTTGCAGTCATTTTCCTTGCCAAGAGATTTCTGTCCCTGTTGTGTCCCCTTTTTTTGTCATGTCATGTCCTGTTGTGTGTCACGGGTGTCTGCACAGGTTTGTGCTGGAGCTGCTCTGCCCTGCTGCATAGCCTGGTGTAATAGGAAAACTCCTGGGTACTTGAAATTGGTAATGTGGTGTGTAGTTGGATTCTAGATGGGATTTGTCGATGGACACAAGATGTGTGGAGCTTTTAAGTTATCCTGCAGCACTTTGACTTTGATTCAAACTTTTTTTTTTTTCAGATATATATGGATTAAATCTGTTCCAGAGGGCCCCATCCCGGGTGGGGGGGTTACCCCTTATCAGGTCAGTCAGTGTTTGTCTCTGCAGCAGTTGTGTAAATGGCGACTGTGTTACAGCACGGTTCTTTGTCTTTCTTTTTAGGAAGTCAAGACAGATATCAGCAGTCAAGGTGGTGAGCAGTGGGCCAGGTGAGCATTAAATAGTGTGCTGAAGCAGTTTGTTATTGCTCAAGTCTCATTTTCTGGTGCACCTCTCAGCATCTCTTCTCGTTTGTGTGCTTTAGGCAGTCCACTTGGAGTCTGTCAAGCGCCGTCACCAATCGGCCGATGCTCCGGGTTTGCTGCTCCTGTGAGCCCTGTGGACGCATTAGAGGACTTGGTGATGAAGCCTTTGCCTTTTCAATTCACAGGTGCCACCCAGGTAGCCTTTGGCAATTACCTAAGAGTTGGGGTGAGTCGGGAAGGTCAGGAGGATGGGAAGAGAGGGTCCCCTCAGGTTTCAGCAATGCCACATCACCTTGTCTGCCCTTAGCCCAGGTGCACCCTGGCACAGTGGTGTCGGTCTCTGAGCAAGCCTGAAGCGTAGGGCCCCAGGAGCCGGGCATCCTTAGGAGACGGTGAGTACTGGAATTGTGAGGTTTTGGGAAATTGGCTGCCCTGATCGTGCACTGATGTTTGGTTTTCTTTCTCTTGGCAGACTCAGAGACAACAGCCTGGTGTCAGACAGAGCTTCCCAGATGGCGAGGTGGCCTTCTTGTGCACCTGACACAGACTGGCATGCCCAGATGTCTGAGAGATAAGTAGAGGGCCAAGACCCACAGAGGGGATGAAAGTGGGGTGCTGGGTAGGGACCCACCGGGAGGGGAATTTGATTTGGCTTTGGGGATGGGGGTGTCCGCAAAGTGGCTCCTTAGGCCACATACAAGGAAAGTCTCACTTTTGGATGGCAGAGCTGAGGTGCGCAGGGCAGAGCGGTCCCGGTGTGTGTGGTGTCACTTGTCCGTCGTGCATTCTGTGTTGTTTGGGTATGTCCTGTCTTTTACCTTAGGCCTTTGAGGGGCCTATCAGAAACGCTGGCATCATTCTTAGCATTGGTGATCTGTGTTGTTCGTCCTGGCACCTGTGCTAAGAACTTTTGACTCAGGAGCTCAGACTTGCATCAGAATCTCTTCTTTCTTGAGAAGCATCCATTCCCATGTCTTTTCAGGTCTTGTTCTGAGCTGTCTGGACAGCTGCACCCTGCAAGGATCCATTATGGCAGATGAGGACTTGTTAGAATGTGAGGTCAGGGAGAGGAGTCTGGCTGTAGGGTTCTCGGGCATCCATCTTTGATTTATTCCAGGAACTGCATTCACTTAGCATCTTTTTCCTCCAGGCTTCTCTGAGCCTCATCAGCGCACCATCGATCTCATCTTAGTTATCTCATTTTGCCTTCTCTCAGTCCTTGCAGTCTTTTTCCTTGCCAAGAGGTTTCTGTCCCTGTTGTGTCCCCATTGTTTGTCATGTCCTGTTGTGTGTCACGGGTGTCTGCACAGGTTTGTGCTGGAGCTGCTCTGCCCTGCTGCATAGCTTGGTGCAATAGGCAAAGTGCTGGGGACTTGCAGTGGGTAATGTGGGGTGTTGTTGGTCTCTAGATGGGATTTGTAGATGGACCCAAGATATCTGGAGCTCTTAAGTTATCCTGCAGCACTTTGACTATTGTCCTCACTTTTTTTTTCAGATTCATATGGATTAAATCTGTTCCAGGGGGCTCGATCTCGGGTGAGGGGCATCCCCCAAGCAGGTCAGTCAGTGTTTGTCTCTGCATGGGGAATGTAAATGGTGACTGTGTCCCAGCACTGTTCTTTGTCTTTCTTTCCAGGAGGTAAACCTGGATACCAGCAGTCAAGGTGAGCATTGGAGAGAAGCAGTTGTTATTGCTCAGGTCTCAATTTCTGGTGCAGCTCTAAGTTTCCATTCTCATTTGTGCCCTTTAGGCAATCCTCTCTGCCAGGCCCCCATCCCCAGCTGGCCGATGGATCAGGTTTGCTGCTCCCGTGAGTCCTCTGGATGCATTTAGAGGACTCTGTGATGACGCCTCAGCCTTTTCTATTAGAAGGTGCCACCCAGGTAGATTTTGGCAACTGCTGAGGAGATGCGGTGAGTCCGGGAGGTAGGGAGAAGGGGCGAGGCTCAACTCAGGTGTCAGCAGTGCCACATCACCTTGTCTGCCCTTACCTCAGGTGCACCCTGTGATAATGGTGTCGGCCTCCGAGCAAGCCTGAAGTCTGCAGTTCGAGGAGCCGGGCATTCTCAGGAGAATGGTGAGTAGCAGAATTGTGTTTTGGTCACTGTGCTGCTGAGGTTGTGCACTGATATTTGGTTTCCTTTCTCTAGGCAGACTAAAAGACAACAGCCTGGTGAAAGCAGGAGCTTCCCAGATGGCGAGGTGGCCTTCTTGTGCACCTGACACAGACTGGCCTGCCCTGATGTCTGAGAAATAAGTAGAGGGCCAAGACCCACAGAGGGGATGAAAGTGGGGTGCTGGATTGGGACCCACCGGGAGGCGATTTTGATTTGGCTTTGGAGATGGGGGTGTCCACAAAGTGGCTCCTTAGGCCACATACAAGGAAAGTCTCGCTTTTGATGGCAGAGCTGAGGTGCGCAGGGCAGAGCGGTCCCGGTGTGTGTGGTGTCACTTGTCCGTCGTGCGTTCTGTGTTGTTTGGGTATGTCCTGTCTTTTACCTTAGTCCTTTGAGGGGCCTCTCGGGAACCCTGGCATCATTCTTAGCATTGGTGATCTGTGTTCTTTGTCCTGGCACCTGTGCTAAGAACTTTTGACTCAGGAGCTCAGACTTGCGTCAGAATCTCTTCTCTCTTTAGAAGCATCCATTCCCATGTCTTTTCAGGTCTTGTTCTGAGCTGTCTGGACAGCTGCACCCTGCAAGGATCCATTATGGCAGATGAGGACTTGTTAGAATGTGAGGTCAGGGAGAGGATTCTGGCTGTAGGGTTCTCGGGTATCAATCTTTGATTTATTCCAAGAACTGCATTCAGTTAGCATTGTCTCCCTCCAGGGATGTCTGAGCCTCATCAGCGCACCATCGATCTCATCTCAGTTATCTCATTTGGCCTTCTCTGAGTCCTTGCAGTCATTTTCCTTGCCAAGAGATTTCTGTCCCTGTTGTGTCCCCTTTTTTTGTCATGTCATGTCCTGTTGTGTGTCACGGGTGTCTGCACAGGTTTGTGCTGGAGCTGCTCTGCCCTGCTGCATAGCCTGGTGTAATAGGAAAACTCCTGGGTACTTGAAATTGGTAATGTGGTGTGTAGTTGGATTCTAGATGGGATTTGTCGATGGTCACAAGATGTGTGGAGCTTTTAAGTTATCCTGCAGCACTTTGACTTTGATTCAACCTTTTTTTTTTTTCAGATATATATGGATTAAATCTGTTCCAGAGGGCCCCATCCCGGGTGGGGGGGTTACCCCTTATCAGGTCAGTCAGTGTTTGTCTCTGCAGCAGTTGTGTAAATGGCGACTGTGTTACAGCACGGTTCTTTGTCTTTCTTTTTAGGAAGTCAAGACAGATATCAGCAGTCAAGGTGGTGAGCAGTGGGCCAGGTGAGCATTAAATAGTGTGCTGAAGCAGTTTGTTATTGCTCAAGTCTCATTTTCTGGTGCACCTCTCAGCATCTCTTCTCGTTTGTGTGCTTTAGGCAATCCACTTGGAGTCTGTCAAGCGCCGTCACCAATCGGCCGATGCTCCGGGTTTGCTGCTCCTGTGAGCCCTGTGGACGCATTAGAGGACTTGGTGATGAAGCCTTTGCCTTTTCAATTCACAGGTGCCACCCAGGTAGCCTTTGGCAATTACCTAAGAGTTGGGGTGAGTCGGGAAGGTCAGGAGGATGGGAAGAGAGGGTCCCCTCAGGTTTCAGCAATGCCACATCACCTTGTCTGCCCTTAGCCCAGGTGCACCCTGGCACAGTGGTGTCGGTCTCTGAGCAAGCCTGAAGCGTAGGGCCCCAGGAGCCGGGCATCCTTAGGAGACGGTGAGTACTGGAATTGTGAGGTTTTGGGAAATTGGCTGCCCTGATCGTGCACTGATGTTTGGTTTTCTTTCTCTTGGCAGACTCAGAGACAACAGCCTGGTGTCAGACAGAGCTTCCCAGATGGCGAGGTGGCCTTCTTGTGCACCTGACATAGACTGGCATGCCCAGATGTCTGAGAGATAAGTAGAGGGCCAAGACCCACAGAGGGGATGAAAGTGGGGTGCTGGGTAGGGACCCACCGGGAGGGGAATTTGATTTGGCTTTGGGGATGGGGGTGTCCGCAAAGTGGCTCCTTAGGCCACATACAAGGAAAGTCTCACTTTTGGATGGCAGAGCTGAGGTGCGCAGGGCAGAGCGGTCCCGGTGTGTGTGGTGTCACTTGTCCGTCGTGCATTCTGTGTTGTTTGGGTATGTCCTGCCGTTTACCTTAGGCCTTTGAGGGGCCTCTCAGAAACCCTGGCATCATTCTTAGCATTGGTGATCTGTGTTGTTCGTCCTGGCACCTGTGCTAAGAACTTTTGACTCAGGAGCTCAGACTTGCATCAGAATCTCTTCTCTCTTTAGAAGCATCCATTCCCATGTCTTTTCAGGTCTTGTTCTGAGCTGTCTGGACAGCTGCACCCTGCAAGGATCCATTATGGCAGATGAGGACTTGTTAGAATGTGAGGTCAGGGAGAGGAGTCTGGCTGTAGGATTCTCGGGCATCCATCTTTGATTTATTCCAGGAACTGCATTCACTTAGCATCTTTTTCCTCCAGGCTTCTCTGAGCCTCATCAGCGCACCATCGATCTCATCTTAGTTATCTCATTTTGCCTTCTCTCAGTCCTTGCAGTCTTTTTCCTTGCCAAGAGGTTTCTGTCCCTGTTGTGTCCCCATTGTTTGTCATGTCCTGTTGTGTGTCACGGGTGTCTGCACAGGTTTGTGCTGGAGCTGCTCTGCCCTGCTGCATAGCTTGGTGCAATAGGCAAAGTGCTGGGGACTTGCAGTGGGTAATGTGGGGTGTTGTTGGTCTCTAGATGGGATTTGTAGATGGACCCAAGATATCTGGAGCTCTTAAGTTATCCTGCAGCACTTTGACTATTGTCCTCACTTTTTTTTTCAGATTCATATGGATTAAATCTGTTCCAGGGGGCTCGATCTCGGGTGAGGGGCATCCCCCAAGCAGGTCAGTCAGTGTTTGTCTCTGCATGGGGAATGTAAATGGTGACTGTGTCCCAGCACTGTTCTTTGTCTTTCTTTCCAGGAGGTAAACCTGGATACCAGCAGTCAAGGTGAGCATTGGAGAGAAGCAGTTGTTATTGCTCAGGTCTCAATTTCTGGTGCAGCTCTAAGTTTCCATTCTCATTTGTGCCCTTTAGGCAATCCTCTCTGCCAGGCCCCCATCCCCAGCTGGCCGATGGATCAGGTTTGCTGCTCCTGTGAGTCCTCTGGATGCATTTAGAGGACTCTGTGATGACGCCTCAGCCTTTTCTATTAGAAGGTGCCACCCAGGTAGATTTTGGCAACTGCTGAGGAGATGTGGTGAGTCCGGGAGGTAGGGAGAAGGGGCGAGGCTCAACTCAGGTGTCAGCAGTGCCACATCACCTTGTCTGCCCTTACCTCAGGTGCACCCTGTGATAATGGTGTCGGCCTCCGAGCAAGCCTGAAGTCTGCAGTTCGAGGAGCCGGGCATTCTCAGGAGAATGGTGAGTAGCAGAATTGTGTTTTGGTCACTGTGCTGCTGAGGTTGTGCACTGATGTTTGGTTTCCTTTCTCTAGGCAGACTAAAAGACAACAGCCTGGTGAAAGCAGGAGCTTCCCAGATGGCGAGGTGGCCTTCTTGTGCACCTGACACAGACTGGCCTGCCCTGATGTCTGAGAGATAAGTAGAGGGCCAAGACCCACAGAGGGGATGAAAGTGGGGTGCTGGATTGGGACCCACCGGGAGGCGATTTTGATTTGGCTTTGGAGATGGGGGTGTCCACAAAGTGGCTCCTTAGGCCACCTAAAAGGAAAGTCTCGCTTTTGATGGCAGAGCTGAGGTGCGCAGGGCAGAGCGGTCCTGGTGTGTGTGGTGTCACTTGTCCGTCGTGCGTTCTGTGTTGTTTGGGTATGTCCTGTCTTTTACCTTAGTCCTTTGAGGGGCCTCTCGGGAACCCTGGCATCATTCTTAGCATTGGTGATCTGTGTTCTTTGTCCTGGCACCTGTGCTAAGAACTTTTGACTCAGGAGCTCAGACTTGCGTCAGAATCTCTTCTCTCTTTAGAAGCATCCATTCCCATGTCTTTTCAGGTCTTGTTCTGAGCTGTCTGGACAGCTGCACCCTGCAAGGATCCATTATGGCAGATGAGGACTTGTTAGAATGTGAGGTCAGGGAGAGGATTCTGGCTGTAGGGTTCTCGGGTATCAATCTTTGATTTATTCCAAGAACTGCATTCAGTTAGCATTGTCTCCCTCCAGGGATGTCTGAGCCTCATCAGCGCACCATCGATCTCATCTCAGTTATCTCATTTGGCCTTCTCTGAGTCCTTGCAGTCATTTTCCTTGCCAAGAGATTTCTGTCCCTGTTGTGTCCCCTTTTTTTGTCATGTCATGTCCTGTTGTGTGTCACGGGTGTCTGCACAGGTTTGTGCTGGAGCTGCTCTGCCCTGCTGCATAGCCTGGTGTAATAGGAAAACTCCTGGGTACTTGAAATTGGTAATGTGGTGTGTAGTTGGATTCTAGATGGGATTTGTCGATGGACACAAGATGTGTGGAGCTTTTAAGTTATCCTGCAGCACTTTGACTTTGTTTCAACCTTTTTTTTTTTTCAGATGTATATGGATTAAATCTGTTCCAGAGGGCCCCATCCCGGGTGGGGGGGTTACCCCTTATCAGGTCAGTCAGTGTTTGTCTCTGCAGCAGTTGTGTAAATGGCGACTGTGTTACAGCACGGTTCTTTGTCTTTCTTTTTAGGAAGTCAAGACAGATATCAGCAGTCAAGGTGGTGAGCAGTGGGCCAGGTGAGCATTAAATAGTGTGCTGAAGCAGTTTGTTATTGCTCAAGTCTCATTTTCTGGTGCACCTCTCAGCATCTCTTCTCGTTTGTGTGCTTTAGGCAATCCACTTGGAGTCTGTCAAGCGCCGTCACCAATCGGCCGATGCTCCGGGTTTGCTGCTCCTGTGAGCCCTGTGGACGCATTAGAGGACTTGGTGATGAAGCCTTTGCCTTTTCAATTCACAGGTGCCACCCAGGTAGCCTTTGGCAATTACCTAAGAGTTGGGGTGAGTCGGGAAGGTCAGGAGGATGGGAAGAGAGGGTCCCCTCAGGTTTCAGCAATGCCACATCACCTTGTCTGCCCTTAGCCCAGGTGCACCCTGGCACAGTGGTGTCGGTCTCTGAGCAAGCCTGAAGCGTGGGGCCCCAGGAGCCGGGCATCCTTAGGAGACGGTGAGTACTGGAATTGTGAGGTTTTGGGAAATTGGCTGCCCTGATCGTGCACTGATGTTTGGTTTTCTTTCTCTTGGCAGACTCAGAGACAACAGCCTGGTGTCAGACAGAGCTTCCCAGATGGCGAGGTGGCCTTCTTGTGCACCTGACATAGACTGGCATGCCCAGATGTCTGAGAGATAAGTAGAGGGCCAAGACCCACAGAGGGGATGAAAGTGGGGTGCTGGGTAGGGACCCACCGGGAGGGGAATTTGATTTGGCTTTGGGGATGGGGGTGTCCGCAAAGTGGCTCCTTAGGCCACATACAAGGAAAGTCTCACTTTTGGATGGCAGAGCTGAGGTGCGCAGGGCAGAGCGGTCCCGGTGTGTGTGGTGTCACTTGTCCGTCGTGCATTCTGTGTTGTTTGGGTATGTCCTGCCTTTTACCTTAGGCCTTTGAGGGGCCTCTCAGAAACGCTGGCATCATTCTTAGCATTGGTGATCTGTGTTGTTCGTCCTGGCACCTGTGCTAAGAACTTTTGACTCAGGAGCTCAGACTTGCATCAGAATCTCTTCTTTCTTGAGAAGCATCCATTCCCATGTCTTTTCAGGTCTTGTTCTGAGCTGTCTGGACAGCTGCACCCTGCAAGGATCCATTATGGCAGATGAGGACTTGTTAGAATGTGAGGTCAGGGAGAGGAGTCTGGCTGTAGGGTTCTCGGGCATCCATCTTTGATTTATTCCAGGAACTGCATTCACTTAGCATCTTTTTCCTCCAGGCTTCTCTGAGCCTCATCAGCGCACCATCGATCTCATCTTAGTTATCTCATTTTGCCTTCTCTCAGTCCTTGCAGTCTTTTTCCTTGCCAAGAGGTTTCTGTCCCTGTTGTGTCCCCATTGTTTGTCATGTCCTGTTGTGTGTCACGGGTGTCTGCACAGGTTTGTGCTGGAGCTGCTCTGCCCTGCTGCATAGCTTGGTGCAATAGGCAAAGTGCTGGGGACTTGCAGTGGGTAATGTGGGGTGTTGTTGGTCTCTAGATGGGATTTGTAGATGGACCCAAGATATCTGGAGCTCTTAAGTTATCCTGCAGCACTTTGACTATTGTCCTCACTTTTTTTTTCAGATTCATATGGATTAAATCTGTTCCAGGGGGCTCGATCTCGGGTGAGGGGCATCCCCCAAGCAGGTCAGTCAGTGTTTGTCTCTGCATGGGGAATGTAAATGGTGACTGTGTCCCAGCACTGTTCTTTGTCTTTCTTTCCAGGAGGTAAACCTGGATACCAGCAGTCAAGGTGAGCATTGGAGAGAAGCAGTTGTTATTGCTCAGGTCTCAATTTCTGGTGCAGCTCTAAGTTTCCATTCTCATTTGTGCCCTTTAGGCAATCCTCTCTGCCAGGCCCCCATCCCCAGCTGGCCGATGGATCAGGTTTGCTGCTCCTGTGAGTCCTCTGGATGCATTTAGAGGACTCTGTGATGACGCCTCAGCCTTTTCTATTAGAAGGTGCCACCCAGGTAGATTTTGGCAACTGCTGAGGAGATGCGGTGAGTCCGGGAGGTAGGGAGAAGGGGCGAGGCTCAACTCAGGTGTCAGCAGTGCCACATCACCTTGTCTGCCCTTACCTCAGGTGCACCCTGTGATAATGGTGTCGGCCTCCGAGCAAGCCTGAAGTCTGCAGTTCGAGGAGCCGGGCATTCTCAGGAGAATGGTGAGTAGCAGAATTGTGTTTTGGTCACTGTGCTGCTGAGGTTGTGCACTGATGTTTGGTTTCCTTTCTCTAGGCAGACTAAAAGACAACAGCCTGGTGAAAGCAGGAGCTTCCCAGATGGCGAGGTGGCCTTCTTGTGCACCTGACACAGACTGGCCTGCCCTGATGTCTGAGAGATAAGTAGAGGGCCAAGACCCACAGAGGGGATGAAAGTGGGGTGCTGGATTGGGACCCACCGGGAGGCGATTTTGATTTGGCTTTGGAGATGGGGGTGTCCACAAAGTGGCTCCTTAGGCCACCTAAAAGGAAAGTCTCGCTTTTGATGGCAGAGCTGAGGTGCGCAGGGCAGAGCGGTCCCGGTGTGTGTGGTGTCACTTGTCCGTCGTGCGTTCTGTGTTGTTTGGGTATGTCCTGTCTTTTACCTTAGTCCTTTGAGGGGCCTCTCGGGAACCCTGGCATCATTCTTAGCATTGGTGATCTGTGTTCTTTGTCCTGGCACCTGTGCTAAGAACTTTTGACTCAGGAGCTCAGACTTGCGTCAGAATCTCTTCTCTCTTTAGAAGCATCCATTCCCATGTCTTTTCAGGTCTTGTTCTGAGCTGTCTGGACAGCTGCACCCTGCAAGGATCCATTATGGCAGATGAGGACTTGTTAGAATGTGAGGTCAGGGAGAGGATTCTGGCTGTAGGGTTCTCGGGCATCCATCTCTGATTTATTCCAAGAACTGCATTCAGTTAGCATTGTCTCCCTCCAGGGATCTCTGAGCCTCATCAGCGCACCATCGATCTCATCTCAGTTATCTCATTTGGCCTTCTCTGAGTCCTTGCAGTCATTTTCCTTGCCAAGAGATTTCTGTCCCTGTTGTGTCCCCTTTTTTTGTCATGTCATGTCCTGTTGTGTGTCACGGGTGTCTGCACAGGTTTGTGCTGGAGCTGCTCTGCCCTGCTGCATAGCCTGGTGTAATAGGAAAACTCCTGGGTACTTGAAATTGGTAATGTGGTGTGTAGTTGGATTCTAGATGGGATTTGTCGATGGACACAAGATGTGTGGAGCTTTTAAGTTATCCTGCAGCACTTTGACTTTGATTCAACCTTTTTTTTTTTTCAGATATATATGGATTAAATCTGTTCCAGAGGGCCCCATCCCGGGTGGGGGGGTTACCCCTTATCAGGTCAGTCAGTGTTTGTCTCTGCAGCAGTTGTGTAAATGGCGACTGTGTTACAGCACGGTTCTTTGTCTTTCTTTTTAGGAAGTCAAGACAGATATCAGCAGTCAAGGTGGTGAGCAGTGGGCCAGGTGAGCATTAAATAGTGTGCTGAAGCAGTTTGTTATTGCTCAAGTCTCATTTTCTGGTGCACCTCTCAGCATCTCTTCTCGTTTGTGTGCTTTAGGCAATCCACTTGGAGTCTGTCAAGCGCCGTCACCAATCGGCCGATGCTCCGGGTTTGCTGCTCCTGTGAGCCCTGTGGACGCATTAGAGGACTTGGTGATGAAGCCTTTGCCTTTTCAATTCACAGGTGCCACCCAGGTAGCCTTTGGCAATTACCTAAGAGTTGGGGTGAGTCGGGAAGGTCAGGAGGATGGGAAGAGAGGGTCCCCTCAGGTTTCAGCAATGCCACATCACCT
Source organism: Fringilla coelebs (assembly GCF_963513975.1). Classification (NCBI taxonomy): domain Eukaryota; kingdom Metazoa; phylum Chordata; class Aves; order Passeriformes; family Fringillidae; genus Fringilla; species Fringilla coelebs. The sequence continues at coordinate 73,226,764 of NC_140032.1, forward strand.
TGTCTGCCCTTAGCCCAGGTGCACCGTGGCACAGTGGTGTCGGTCTCTGAGCAAGCCTGAAGCGTAGGGCCCCAGGAGCCGGGCATCCTTAGGAGACGGTGAGTACTGGAATTGTGAGGTTTTGGGAAATTGGCTGCCCTGATCGTGCACTGATGTTTGGTTTTCTTTCTCTTGGCAGACTCAGAGACAACAGCCTGGTGTCAGACAGAGCTTCCCAGATGGCGAGGTGGCCTTCTTGTGCACCTGACACAGACTGGCATGCCCAGATGTCTGAGAGATAAGTAGAGGGCCAAGACCCACAGAGGGGATGAAAGTGGGGTGCTGGGTAGGGACCCACCGGGAGGGGAATTTGATTTGGCTTTGGGGATGGGGGTGTCCGCAAAGTGGCTCCTTAGGCCACATACAAGGAAAGTCTCACTTTTGGATGGCAGAGCTGAGGTGCGCAGGGCAGAGCGGTCCCGGTGTGTGTGGTGTCACTTGTCCGTCGTGCATTCTGTGTTGTTTGGGTATGTCCTGTTTTTTACCTTAGGCCTTTGAGGGGCCTCTCAGAAACGCTGGCATCATTCTTAGCATTGGTGATCTGTGTTGTTCGTCCTGGCACCTGTGCTAAGAACTTTTGACTCAGGAGCTCAGACTTGCATCAGAATCTCTTCTTTCTTGAGAAGCATCCATTCCCATGTCTTTTCAGGTCTTGTTCTGAGCTGTCTGGACAGCTGCACCCTGCAAGGATCCATTATGGCAGATGAGGACTTGTTAGAATGTGAGGTCAGGGAGAGGAGTCTGGCTGTAGGGTTCTCGGGCATCCATCTTTGATTTATTCCAGGAACTGCATTCACTTAGCATCTTTTTCCTCCAGGCTTCTCTGAGCCTCATCAGCGCACCATCGATCTCATCTTAGTTATCTCATTTTGCCTTCTCTCAGTCCTTGCAGTCTTTTTCCTTGCCAAGAGGTTTCTGTCCCTGTTGTGTCCCCATTGTTTGTCATGTCCTGTTGTGTGTCACGGGTGTCTGCACAGGTTTGTGCTGGAGCTGCTCTGCCCTGCTGCATAGCTTGGTGCAATAGGCAAAGTGCTGGGGACTTGCAGTGGGTAATGTGGGGTGTTGTTGGTCTCTAGATGGGATTTGTAGATGGACCCAAGATATCTGGAGCTCTTAAGTTATCCTGCAGCACTTTGACTATTGTCCTCACTTTTTTTTTCAGATTCATATGGATTAAATCTGTTCCAGGGGGCTCGATCTCGGGTGAGGGGCATCCCCCAAGCAGGTCAGTCAGTGTTTGTCTCTGCATGGGGAATGTAAATGGTGACTGTGTCCCAGCACTGTTCTTTGTCTTTCTTTCCAGGAGGTAAACCTGGATACCAGCAGTCAAGGTGAGCATTGGAGAGAAGCAGTTGTTATTGCTCAGGTCTCAATTTCTGGTGCAGCTCTAAGTTTCCATTCTCATTTGTGCCCTTTAGGCAATCCTCTCTGCCAGGCCCCCATCCCCAGCTGGCCGATGGATCAGGTTTGCTGCTCCTGTGAGTCCTCTGGATGCATTTAGAGGACTCTGTGATGACGCCTCAGCCTTTTCTATTAGAAGGTGCCACCCAGGTAGATTTTGGCAACTGCTGAGGAGATGCGGTGAGTCCGGGAGGTAGGGAGAAGGGGCGAGGCTCAACTCAGGTGTCAGCAGTGCCACATCACCTTGTCTGCCCTTACCTCAGGTGCACCCTGTGATAATGGTGTCGGCCTCCGAGCAAGCCTGAAGTCTGCAGTTCGAGGAGCCGGGCATTCTCAGGAGAATGGTGAGTAGCAGAATTGTGTTTTGGTCACTGTGCTGCTGAGGTTGTGCACTGATGTTTGGTTTCCTTTCTCTAGGCAGACTAAAAGACAACAGCCTGGTGAAAGCAGGAGCTTCCCAGATGGCGAGGTGGCCTTCTTGTGCACCTGACACAGACTGGCCTGCCCTGATGTCTGAGAGATAAGTAGAGGGCCAAGACCCACAGAGGGGATGAAAGTGGGGTGCTGGATTGGGACCCACCGGGAGGCGATTTTGATTTGGCTTTGGAGATGGGGGTGTCCACAAAGTGGCTCCTTAGGCCACATACAAGGAAAGTCTCGCTTTTGATGGCAGAGCTGAGGTGCGCAGGGCAGAGCGGTCGCGGTGTGTGTGGTGTCACTTGTCCGTCGTGCGTTCTGTGTTGTTTGGGTATGTCCTGTCTTTTACCTTAGTCCTTTGAGGGGCCTCTCGGGAACCCTGGCATCATTCTTAGCATTGGTGATCTGTGTTCTTTGTCCTGGCACCTGTGCTAAGAACTTTTGACTCAGGAGCTCAGACTTGCGTCAGAATCTCTTCTCTCTTTAGAAGCATCCATTCCCATGTCTTTTCAGGTCTTGTTCTGAGCTGTCTGGACAGCTGCACCCTGCAAGGATCCATTATGGCAGATGAGGACTTGTTAGAATGTGAGGTCAGGGAGAGGATTCTGGCTGTAGGGTTCTCGGGTATCAATCTTTGATTTATTCCAAGAACTGCATTCAGTTAGCATTGTCTCCCTCCAGGGATCTCTGAGCCTCATCAGCGCACCATCGATCTCATCTCAGTTATCTCATTTGGCCTTCTCTGAGCCCTTGCAGTCATTTTCCTTGCCAAGAGATTTCTGTCCCTGTTGTGTCCCCTTTTTTTGTCATGTCATGTCCTGTTGTGTGTCACGGGTGTCTGCACAGGTTTGTGCTGGAGCTGCTCTGCCCTGCTGCATAGCCTGGTGTAATAGGAAAACTCCTGGGTACTTGAAATTGGTAATGTGGTGTGTAGTTGGATTCTAGATGGGATTTGTCGATGGACACAAGATGTGTGGAGCTTTTAAGTTATCCTGCAGCACTTTGACTTTGATTCAAACTTTTTTTTTTTTCAGATATATATGGATTAAATCTGTTCCAGAGGGCCCCATCCCGGGTGGGGGGGTTACCCCTTATCAGGTCAGTCAGTGTTTGTCTCTGCAGCAGTTGTGTAAATGGCGACTGTGTTACAGCACGGTTCTTTGTCTTTCTTTTTAGGAAGTCAAGACAGATATCAGCAGTCAAGGTGGTGAGCAGTGGGCCAGGTGAGCATTAAATAGTGTGCTGAAGCAGTTTGTTATTGCTCAAGTCTCATTTTCTGGTGCACCTCTCAGCATCTCTTCTCGTTTGTGTGCTTTAGGCAGTCCACTTGGAGTCTGTCAAGCGCCGTCACCAATCGGCCGATGCTCCGGGTTTGCTGCTCCTGTGAGCCCTGTGGACGCATTAGAGGACTTGGTGATGAAGCCTTTGCCTTTTCAATTCACAGGTGCCACCCAGGTAGCCTTTGGCAATTACCTAAGAGTTGGGGTGAGTCGGGAAGGTCAGGAGGATGGGAAGAGAGGGTCCCCTCAGGTTTCAGCAATGCCACATCACCTTGTCTGCCCTTAGCCCAGGTGCACCCTGGCACAGTGGTGTCGGTCTCTGAGCAAGCCTGAAGCGTAGGGCCCCAGGAGCCGGGCATCCTTAGGAGACGGTGAGTACTGGAATTGTGAGGTTTTGGGAAATTGGCTGCCCTGATCGTGCACTGATGTTTGGTTTTCTTTCTCTTGGCAGACTCAGAGACAACAGCCTGGTGTCAGACAGAGCTTCCCAGATGGCGAGGTGGCCTTCTTGTGCACCTGACACAGACTGGCATGCCCAGATGTCTGAGAGATAAGTAGAGGGCCAAGACCCACAGAGGGGATGAAAGTGGGGTGCTGGGTAGGGACCCACCGGGAGGGGAATTTGATTTGGCTTTGGGGATGGGGGTGTCCGCAAAGTGGCTCCTTAGGCCACATACAAGGAAAGTCTCACTTTTGGATGGCAGAGCTGAGGTGCGCAGGGCAGAGCGGTCCCGGTGTGTGTGGTGTCACTTGTCCGTCGTGCATTCTGTGTTGTTTGGGTATGTCCTGTCTTTTACCTTAGGCCTTTGAGGGGCCTATCAGAAACGCTGGCATCATTCTTAGCATTGGTGATCTGTGTTGTTCGTCCTGGCACCTGTGCTAAGAACTTTTGACTCAGGAGCTCAGACTTGCATCAGAATCTCTTCTTTCTTGAGAAGCATCCATTCCCATGTCTTTTCAGGTCTTGTTCTGAGCTGTCTGGACAGCTGCACCCTGCAAGGATCCATTATGGCAGATGAGGACTTGTTAGAATGTGAGGTCAGGGAGAGGAGTCTGGCTGTAGGGTTCTCGGGCATCCATCTTTGATTTATTCCAGGAACTGCATTCACTTAGCATCTTTTTCCTCCAGGCTTCTCTGAGCCTCATCAGCGCACCATCGATCTCATCTTAGTTATCTCATTTTGCCTTCTCTCAGTCCTTGCAGTCTTTTTCCTTGCCAAGAGGTTTCTGTCCCTGTTGTGTCCCCATTGTTTGTCATGTCCTGTTGTGTGTCACGGGTGTCTGCACAGGTTTGTGCTGGAGCTGCTCTGCCCTGCTGCATAGCTTGGTGCAATAGGCAAAGTGCTGGGGACTTGCAGTGGGTAATGTGGGGTGTTGTTGGTCTCTAGATGGGATTTGTAGATGGACCCAAGATATCTGGAGCTCTTAAGTTATCCTGCAGCACTTTGACTATTGTCCTCACTTTTTTTTTCAGATTCATATGGATTAAATCTGTTCCAGGGGGCTCGATCTCGGGTGAGGGGCATCCCCCAAGCAGGTCAGTCAGTGTTTGTCTCTGCATGGGGAATGTAAATGGTGACTGTGTCCCAGCACTGTTCTTTGTCTTTCTTTCCAGGAGGTAAACCTGGATACCAGCAGTCAAGGTGAGCATTGGAGAGAAGCAGTTGTTATTGCTCAGGTCTCAATTTCTGGTGCAGCTCTAAGTTTCCATTCTCATTTGTGCCCTTTAGGCAATCCTCTCTGCCAGGCCCCCATCCCCAGCTGGCCGATGGATCAGGTTTGCTGCTCCTGTGAGTCCTCTGGATGCATTTAGAGGACTCTGTGATGACGCCTCAGCCTTTTCTATTAGAAGGTGCCACCCAGGTAGATTTTGGCAACTGCTGAGGAGATGCGGTGAGTCCGGGAGGTAGGGAGAAGGGGCGAGGCTCAACTCAGGTGTCAGCAGTGCCACATCACCTTGTCTGCCCTTACCTCAGGTGCACCCTGTGATAATGGTGTCGGCCTCCGAGCAAGCCTGAAGTCTGCAGTTCGAGGAGCCGGGCATTCTCAGGAGAATGGTGAGTAGCAGAATTGTGTTTTGGTCACTGTGCTGCTGAGGTTGTGCACTGATGTTTGGTTTCCTTTCTCTAGGCAGACTAAAAGACAACAGCCTGGTGAAAGCAGGAGCTTCCCAGATGGCGAGGTGGCCTTCTTGTGCACCTGACACAGACTGGCCTGCCCTGATGTCTGAGAGATAAGTAGAGGGCCAAGACCCACAGAGGGGATGAAAGTGGGCTGCTGGATTGGGACCCACCGGGAGGCGATTTTGATTTGGCTTTGGAGATGGGGGTGTCCACAAAGTGGCTCCTTAGGCCACCTAAAAGGAAAGTCTCGCTTTTGATGGCAGAGCTGAGGTGCGCAGGGCAGAGCGGTCCCGGTGTGTGTGGTGTCACTTGTCCGTCGTGCGTTCTGTGTTGTTTGGGTATGTCCTGTCTTTTACCTTAGTCCTTTGAGGGGCCTCTCGGGAACCCTGGCATCATTCTTAGCATTGGTGATCTGTGTTCTTTGTCCTGGCACCTGTGCTAAGAACTTTTGACTCAGGAGCTCAGACTTGCGTCAGAATCTCTTCTCTCTTTAGAAGCATCCATTCCCATGTCTTTTCAGGTCTTGTTCTGAGCTGTCTGGACAGCTGCACCCTGCAAGGATCCATTATGGCAGATGAGGACTTGTTAGAATGTGAGGTCAGGGA